>NC_140579.1:534042863-534642863 GCF_964204655.1 Triturus cristatus | reverse complement strand
AGATCAGTGGGTTTCACAGGATCCCTCACTCACTTAAGAGGCAGCACCTAAGCCCTGTCACTCTCAGAGGCATAAGTCCCTGGCTAGGCCCTACTGCCTAAAACTCCTGCATGGATTCTCCAGCTCCACTTTACCCCACTGGCCAACTGACTGGAAAAAGTTCCCTCCCTCACTTAAGTAGCCCTAGGTCAGGTGACCTCTAGCCAAGGCGGCAAAAGTAAAACCACACCTCCCTACTAGAAGGTTCCAGCACATTCCAGGAGCTTCCCCATTCTACCTATGGGACAAAAAGGCGGGCTGGTGTCGCAACATTGTTGTGGGGTTCCAGCCAGCTCCTGGCAGCTAGGGTGCTACTAATAAAGACCACTCTGCAGTAGCAGGGGCCTGTGGCAGCCATCTTGGGAGAAGGGAGCACCTGCACCTTAACACTGATTGGCAATGAAAAGGCGCCCGGAGACCTAGTCCAACATAAAAATGAGGGTGGAAAAAAAATGAGGCACGATCAAAAATAGATGGGGAGACCACCCTAGGGCTGACAGGTCTAACACGCGTCCCCCCCAGCCGAAAGAGGGGAGAGCTACCCAACCTCTAGGGAGTTCTCATCGCTAAGGCGGAAAAACCTGGAGAGACCGTCAGCATTGGCGTGGTCAACTCCGGGCCGGTGTTCCACCCAAAAATCTATCCCCTGTAGGGAAATGGACCACCTCAACAACTTGGGGTTTTCGCCTCTCATCTGCATGAGCCAGCGAAGGGGGCGGTGCTCGGTCTGAATGAGGAAGTGAGTTCCAAAGAGATATGGCATCAACTTCTTCAGAGCCCAGACCACCGCGAAGGCTTCTCTCTCAATGGTGCTCCATCGCCGTTCCCGAGGGAGGAGTCTCCTGGATATGAAGGCCACTGGTTGATCTTGGCCCTCAGTGTTGAGTTGCGAGAGCACCGCACCTATGCCGTGCTCTGAGGCGTCTGTCTGCACAATGAATTCCTTGCTGAAATCTGGTGTTGCTAGTACTGGAGCGGTACACATCGCATGTTTCAGCGTGTCAAAGTCTTCTTGGCAAGCAGCTGTCCATATGACCTTGCGAGGTTGCTTCTTCGAGGTCAATTCCGTCAAGGGGGTCACGATGGTACCATATCCCTTGACGGCGGTAATACCCAGTGAGGCCGAGGAAAGCTCGGACCTCTGTTTGGGTCTTGGGGGGCTCCCAAGCCAAGATGGTCTCTATTTTGGCCTGGATGGGTTGCACCTTACCTCCACCCACCAGGTGTCCCAGGTACACGACAGATCCCTGTCCAATCTGGCACTTGTTGGCTTTAATGGTTAGGCCAGCGCGTTGCAGCGCCTGCAATACCTCCTGGAGGTGTTGCAGATGGTCCTCCCAGGTGCTACTGAAGACAGCTATGTCATCCAGGTAGGCCGCTGAGAAGGACTCCAGACCAGATAGTACCTGATTCACTAACCGCTGGAATGTGGCCGGAGCATTTTTGAGCCCAAAGGGCATCACTCGGAACTGGTAGTGGCCCTCGGGGGTGGAGAACGCTGTCTTCTCCCTTGCTGCTTCGGCCATGGCAATCTGCCAATATCCGGATGTCAGATCAATGGTGCTGAGGTACCGGGCTGCTCCCAGCCGGTCCACCAGCTCGTCTGCACGTGGCATGGGGTGAGCATCTGTCTTCGTGACAGAGTTCAACGCCCGGTAGTCCACACAGAACCGAAGCTCCGGCGTCGTATCCGGTGGAGCCGCTTTCGGCACCAACAACACTGGACTAGCCCACGGGCTGCTGGAAGGTTCTATCACCCCCAGCTCCAGCATTTTTGCCACCTCACGCTGGATGCTATCCTTCACTCGGTCAGAGAGCCGGTAAGACTTGTTCTTCACCGGGGGGCTGTCCCCTGTGTCCACATCATGGGTACACAGATGAGTGATTCCAGGCGTGAGGGAGAACAACGAGGCGAACCGTCCCAGGACATGGCGACAGTCCCTCTGTTGCTCTGGGGTCAAGGATGGGGAGAGGACTACACCTTCCATCGAACCATCCTTCTCTTGTACCGCTAGAAGGTCAGGAAGAGCTTCACTCTCTTCCTCTTCGCTCCCATCTGTCACCATAAGGAGAGCAAGCTCTGATCGCTCATGGTGCGGCTTCAGGCGGTTGACGTGGAACACCCTGAGGGGCTGTCGGGGGGTCTTCAAATCCACTACGTAGGTGGTCTTGCCTCGTCGCTCCACAATGTCATACGGGCCAGTCCACCGGTCCTGGAGGGCACAAAGCTCCCCAGCTTCCATGACCCACACCTTCTGTCCAACGTCCAACTCGACCGTCCGAGCGTTGCGGTCATACCACTCATTCATCACGGTCTGGCTAGCCTCTAGGTTCTCTGAGGCCGCCTTCCACAGCTTGGCCATCTGGCTGCGGAACGCCAGCATGTAGCTGACAATGTCACGGGGAAGCTTCTGCGAAGTCTTCTCCCACCCCTCCTTAACCAAGCTGAGGGGCCCCCTAACGGGATGGCCATAGAGCAACTCAAACGGGCTGAACCCGACTCCCTTCTGCGGTACCTCCCGGTAGGAGAATAACAAGCAGGGGAGGAGGACGTCCCATTTCCGCCTCAAGCCTTCTGGCAGGCTTCGGATCATACCCTTCAATGTCTTATTGAAGCGCTCTACAAGTCCGTTAGTCTGGGGGTGGTAAGGAGTGGAGAACCGGTAGGTCACCCCACACTCCTTCCACATGGCCTGCATGTAGGCCGACATGAAATTCGTGCCCCTGTCCGACACCACGACCATGGGGAATCCCACTCGGGTAAAAATCCCCAATAGTGCCCGCGCCACCACCGGTCCAGTGATGGTCCTCAGAGGAATAGCCTCTGGGTACCTAGTGGCGTGGTCCACCAAAACCAGAATGAACCGGTGCCCCGCTGAGGTCGGAGGGTCCAAGGGCCCAACAGTATCAATACTGACCCTCTCAAAAGGGGTCCCGACCACCGGGAGCGGTTCCAAAGGGACCTTCAATTTAGTCCCAGTCTTGCCACTTGCCTGACAAGACTTACAGGTCTTGCAAAAGGTGTCTGAGGCAATCCTCATCCTGGGCCAATAAAAATGAGGAACCAACCGTGCAAAGGTTTTGTCCTGGCCCAGATGTCCGGCTAAGGGAATCTCGTGCGCTAACTCCAGTAGGAAGGCCCGGTAACATTGGGGAACCACTATGGCCCTTGCAGATCCATGTACCGGCACCCTGGGCTCACTGTATAGGAGACCATCCTCCCAATACACATGATATCCTCCCATCTCCTGACTGGCCGCTTGGGCTTTGGCCTGTCACCGCATGCCTTCAAGCGTGGGGCACGCCCTTTGTGCCTGACAAAATTCCTCCCGGGTAGGCCCTCCTTCCACATGCCAGTCAGCAAGGGTCGGCAAGTCCTCCACGGGAACGACATCCACCTCCGCGGACTCCAGGGGCACCTCTGCGGCCTCCCCATCCATCTCACGGGGCGTGTCCTCTACCACCTTCTTCTTTCCTCTTCTGGCGTTGGGTTGGGCCATGATTCCAGGCTCCAACCCAGGGTGAGTTCCATGCTGGGCAGCCATGGACCGCGTGACTACGCAAGTCCATCCTGGTAATCCCAGCATCTCGGTGTGAGCTCGAAACTCGACATCTTTCCACTTGGTGTGCTCCAGGTCGTTCCCTAGCAAGCACCCCACAGGCAAGGCAGGGCTCACCGCAACTCTTAGTAGGCCTTTGACTCCTCCCCACTCAAATGGAACACGAGCCACTGGATAGTGACTCACACTGCCGTCAGCCAATACGGCCGGATGGAACTCCTCGGGGACTACTTGGTCTGGGGACACCAGCTGCCTCACTACAGTGGTCATGCCGACACCTGTGTCCCTCAGAGCCTCCACCTCCTCCCCGTTAACTCTCACCCTCTGCTGATATTTAGCAGTGTTCGGGGGCAGGGACACTACGGCGACCACCTCTCTATCCCCGAGTGAAACCAGGGTCAGGCCTGTCCACTCCCCTTCCCTGTCTAAGGGCAACTCCACCCCCAGCGCTATACTACTCACCCCGGGACTTTTCCCGCCCGTTGGGGCTGGGGGTCGCTTGCGACACTTGGGATCTCCCTTGTAGTGTCCAATCTCCCCACATTCGTAGCACCGCACAATCCTTGGCTGCTGACTCCTGTCAGGGTAAGTGGGTCTTGTGGAATTGGACGGGGGTGGGGTTCCTACTCCCTTCCCAAACTTATTTTGGGGGCCTTTAGAGAACTCCACCTTTTTATCTCCCCCCTCTTTCTTCTGGGGGAAACCCTGTCCGCCTTTCGAGCCATCTCCCCCGGGGCCCTTTTGAGACACCTGGGTGCTCACCCAAATATCTGCCTCCTCCGCAAGCTCACGGGGATCCATCAACTTGCGGTCCACCAGATGTTGGCGCAGCTCCGGAAAGCACTTATCCAAGAGGTGCTCCCTTAAAAAAAGATTGTACACCCCTTGGTAGTCCTGCACCTCGCTGCCACGCACCCAACCATCTAGTGCCTTGCGGGCATAGTAAAAAAAAATCCACCCACGTCTGTGTGGACAGCTTATGGCTGCCACGGAACTTCTGCCTGTACCTCTCGGGGTTAAGACCACATTTCTTCAGTAAGGCCTCTTTCATGGGGGCATACCTGACCTGATCCGCCTTGTCCCAATATAGCAGGGTGTCCCTGACATTGGGAGGTATATAACGATATAGGCCACCTCCCCAATTACTCTCGGGTACCCCATGGGCAGTCAAGGTTACCTCGTATGCCTCTAACCCTTTAGCAATGTCGTCCCCCACTGTGTAGTTGGCAATGACTTCCTTGGGTAGGTAAAATTTTGACTCGTGAGACTCTTTAGGTATGCTGCCACCATTGTCCTTATTGGACGCATTTAATTGGAGGGCGCGTAACTCCAACTCTTTCAGCTGAAGCTTGTGCGCCAGTTTCTTTTCCTCCATTGCCCATCTCTTGTTTTCTCTTTCTCTCTCTCTCTCATGTTCCAATTTCGCTAGCTCCCACTTTAATTGCCTCTCTTCCCTCCTGTCCTCGTACTCCTCTGGAGACGCGCTCCTCCTAGATCCTGTCCTACTACTAGCCCCAGAACGTCTCCCTGGGGGCACATTTTCAGACATATCCACATTAAGTATGTCTAGTACTTCTTGGGCGCTCTCCTCCTGAGGTGCATCTGGTGCCTCCTGTCCCTCATCCTCTCTCCCTTCTGGGTGGGCCTCTACCCATGCCCTAATGGCGGTACGGAGTTCCGGTCCTTTGGCCCTCCGCAACCCAGGCACCCCCATCCCCTGCCCGAACTCTCTCAGTTGCCTTACAGTGTACCCCTCGAGGTCAGCTAACCGGAATTCCATCGTGACAGGTGGGGACCTAGATACTAAGGAAGAAATTCCTAGGATATGGGTGACAGTTACCAGCTAACCAGGATTCTTTTACACTCTCAGCCTGGACAGTGGAATCAATAAATACAGCAAATAATAGTTGCAGAGCTTTGAAACAACAGGCGTTTAATTGTGGCACCCTCCGCTTCACGGAAGGGTGCTGTATGGTCACAGGTCCTAATATCCCACCGCTCGCCAACAATGTAAGACCTGGGGTCTCCAGGCCCTAAGGGGGTAACGTGACACGAGCGGCTGGGCACCCAAAGGCCTATGTGTTAAGCGACCATACAACACACACATCCCCTGAAGCAGTAAACGCACACAATAAGGGACACCACACAGTAAGGTGAATGCAAAGTAATCAGATTTATCTAATCAAAGGAGCACACACGGTATTCTTGTAGGGCAATGTATCTTAACTTGTACACATTAACATTTGCATTACAGTATCTCATTACGGTTACCTCAGCAATCCCTGCAGTAGGAACTTCCCTAGTGCTGCGGGCCGGGGCCTGCACACGTGGCGCTACTGGTGTCTACGAAGAAACAAAGGCACATGAGCATATCGTGGCATTACAGCTCTTCTTGTATACCTGGAACCTTAGGCACCCCTGAGCATAACTTGAGGTTGAAGCGCTGATCGTTTACCTTAAGGACTAGGCACTCCTAGGCATATCGTACGGAGAACGCGTTACCCGCCTGCCTAATCCCATGAGCACTTCCAAGCCTACCCTGAGGATAAAGCGTTATCGGTACACGGAGCGTACTGCACTGCTGGACACCCTTTAGAGATGAGGCGCCGCTCATACATGGAGCGCCTTGCACTTAGGAACTCAACTGGAGGATACACGCTATTTGGACTTAGCACGCACTGAGCACTTGTGAATACACCATGTGGGGTCAGCGCTCCTTAGACATAGAACGCATTGAGTACGGATGCATACAAATGACGGATCAGCGCTACTGCAACATAGAACGCATTGAGCACTGGTAAATACAAATGAAGGATCAGCGCTACTTCTACATAGAACGCATTGAGCACTGGTGAATACAAAGGAATGATCAGCGCTACTTCGACATAGAACGCATTGAGCACTGGTGAATACAATTGAATGATCAGCGCTTCTTAGACATAGAACGCATTGAGCACTGGTAAATACAATTGAATGATCAGCGTTACTCCAACCTAGAACGCATTGAGCACTGGTAAATACAATTGAATGAGCAGCGCTTCTTAGACATAGAACGCATGGAGCACTGGTGAGTCCTGCGAACGGCAGACCCCAGGAGAGGGTAATCCCATGGAGGGGAGACTCAACAGTACGGAGGGAAATCCCACGGAGGGGGAAAGTCACAGTCTCTGCATGCGGTGTCGCTCCCACTCGGCAGGGGGCGCACCGGGCCTTCCCACGACTCCCGGGGAGCAGGGGGGGGCGAGTCCCAGGCCGCCACTCGGCCGCGCTACCTCCCAGGCCCCGGGGGTTACCTTTGTCTCGTCGCTCGGTTCCGCTCCGGGCCCTTCGTCAGATGCGCGCAACGGCGCGGGACACTCACGGACACTCGCTCCTCCTCCTCACGCTGCGATGGCAGCGGCGGGGCCCCGGGCTT
This sequence comes from Triturus cristatus, assembly GCF_964204655.1. Taxonomy (NCBI): domain Eukaryota; kingdom Metazoa; phylum Chordata; class Amphibia; order Caudata; family Salamandridae; genus Triturus; species Triturus cristatus. Next base: position 534,635,849 of record NC_140579.1, on the reverse strand, counting down.
CTCCGCAGGCCCCGACTTGGTGCTGACACGTGCCTGAGGCCTACGGGCCGCGGCGGTGATCGCGTTGCGGGTCCTCGCACCAGGGGGGGGGGGTCACAAGTTAAGCGGGGGCTTGGCCAGCTCCGCGCTCGACGGCAGATCCGTGCAGGGGGTCCCAGGCCAGGTCTGGCAGCGCAGGAGACACAGCGCCAGTACCTGGTCGATCCCCAGCAGTCAGGCAATCAGTCGTTTCATGAAGTTGCAATATTCAGCTTTGGCATCAAGTTTCAGGATTCCGCTTTTGTAGTTTCAGTATTCAGTCTTTGCGGCGCAGATGATACTGGCGCCCTTGGGGTTCTGTTCCTTGGGGGGTAGGGGATGAGTTGGCGACTAGGTCCTTCCTAATCAGGCTGGGCAGAGGTTCCCTGGGTCATCCTACTGCTGGGCAAGATCAGTGGGTTTCACAGGATCCCTCACTCACTTAAGAGGCAGCACCTAAGCCCTGTCACTCTCAGAGGCATAAGTCCCTGGCTAGGCCCTACTGCCTAAAACTCCTGCATGGATTCTCCAGCTCCGCTTTACCCCACTGGCCAACTGACTGGAAAAAGTTCCCTCCCTCACTTAAGTAGCCCTAGGTCAGGTGACCTCTAGCCAAGGCGGCAAAAGTAAAACCACACCTCCCTTCTAGAAGGTTCCAGCACATTCCAGGAGCTTCCCCATTCTACCTATGGGACAAAAAAGGCGGCCTGGTGTTGCAACATTGTTGTGGGGTTCCAGCCAGCTCCTGGCAGCTAGGGTGCTACTAATAAAGACCACTCTGCAGTAGCAGGGGCCTGTGGCAGCCATCTTGGGAGAAGGGAGAACCTGCACCTTAACACTGATTGGCAATGAAAAGGCGCCCGGAGACCTAGTCCAACATAAAAATGAGGGTGGAAAAAAAATGAGGCACAATCAAAAATAGATGGAGAGACCACCCTAGGGCTGACAGGTCTAACAGTGGGCAACCTAAAACACCTCTGAATGGAATCTAACTCGATCCCCAGGAACTCTATCGTTGATGCTGGCCCAACTGTCTTTCCCGGGGCCGAAGGACCCCAAAAGCCTGCATGAGTGCGCAAAACTCCTGCAACGCCCACCCAAACTCCGGGGAGCCCTGTACCCCCAAGATAATAAAGTCATCCAGGTAATGCATGACCCACTGATGCCCTGTCTTCTGTCTGAACGCCCATTCCAAAAATGAGCTGAATCTTTCAAAATATGCGCATGACACAGAGCAGCCCATTGGCATACACATATCCATATTAAAACTTCCTTGAAACTTAAAACCAAGCAGATGGTAATTGTCCGGATGTACTGGAAGTAAACTAAAAGCTGATTCTATGTCTGATTTAGCCATCAATGCTCCAGGGCCCAAACCCCTGAGCATCTCCACTGCTTGGTCAAAAGAAGCGTATTTCACACTGCAAAACTCATCATCAATTGCTTCATTCAGTGAATTTCCCCTGGGGGCTGACAGGTTGTGTATGAGTCTGAATTTCCCCTCAACCTTTTTGGGCACTACCCCCAACGGGGAGCAGTCAAAATTCTCCACAGACTCAAATTGGCCCGCTACTCTACCCAGGCGCAGTTCCTTGGCGATTTTTGTGGAAACTATACCTGGATTGGACCGCGCCGAGAGTTGGTTCTTGCACTCTGGTGATCCCACATAACCTAGTGCTGGTATCCTAAAATCATACCTGAAACCATCCACAAGAGTTCTCGCAGTAAGATGGCAGGGATACTTGTTGAGCCATGGTGTAAATGCCGTTACATCAATGGGAGACCGAGCTTTGAGCGGGGTCACCCATTCACTCCTGTTTTTTCCTACCCTTCTCTTTTGATTTTTTGAGACATTTGAATTCGGGGTGAGATGGGTTGGCACAAATGGAACATGCAGGTTTGAACCTGCACATTCCTTGCGGTCTGGTGCAAGTCTGTCTATTAAAATCCCAGCATGTCCCCTTCCTCCTCCCACTGCCGTTTGAATTATTGGTGTAACTCGTGTTACCCTGTGACCGAAAGGAATGAAAAGGCTGAGAAGACTGCGGGGACTGGCTCTTTGTATTATTATGTCCTTCACCACCAAATAGATCCAACCATGCTATTGTGTCAATGCGGTCCCATGACAGCGATGGATCAGATGCCTTAGCCACCCTGAAATTCTTGTCATATTACAATCCCCCCCGACCACACCCCCCCAGCGAATTTATCATGGGCCAGAACTATCCTGTTTAGGTAGCAAGCCATCTGTGCCTGCAAATTTGGGAAACACTCCGCCGTCACTGCCATAAATATAGAAAAGCTCTGATCCAGTTGAGTAAGTTCTCTTCCACCCTGTATTTCAGCATCTGACTGGCCCATTCCCTGGGAAGCATATTATCATTTTTTTCTTGCTTCCTCCCTTTCTCTTTCGCAAATCAGAAATGAGAACATATTGACATATTCGCCAGCCCAAATTCTGTTTTTTAACTTTAGTGAAACATGTCTGCCTAAAACTTCCCACTCTGAGCGGGACTCACCTACGTCAAACATTGGCAATGTCGGCAGCTTACCTGCTGCGGTGGTCCCAGTTGCCTCTTGCTGCTTCCCTGCTGCCGCTGACAATCCCTTGTTCTCCAGTGTGCTGGTACCACCCCCTGAAATGATAGGTAATGGTGCAGCTGGCCATTCAACAATTTTTACCACAGGCTCCGTATGAAACTGAGACACTATTAGTTTTGCCTCCGCCAGTGCATCAGTACCCAAATCCTTAGCCCCCACCGTTGAAGCGAGGATGCCTGCCTTCCCTAACCATGGCAAGATTTATTTATTTTTATTTATTTATTTACGGGTTTTATATAGCGCCCGAATCACCCCATACGGGGTATCTCTGCGCTTAAGACTGCTGATTGACCACTGAGGAAAGTGCGATTAGAAAAGATGTGTTTTCAGTAATTTCCTAAAGACCCCTAGGTTGGTACATTGACGAAGATGTAATGGGAGGAGATTCCAATAACGGGGTGCCAGATAGGAGAACGCCTTACCTCCCATCCGGGCAAACTTAATGCGAGGGGTTTGCAGGTATGCAAGTTGGCTGGATCTCAGTAATCTTGTAGGAGTATATCTAACAAGTTTCCGAGCAAAATAGCCAAGACCCATGTTGTGCAGGGATTTAAAAACCATGCAACAGATTTTGAATCTGACTCTCTTTTTTATGGGGAGCCAATGGAGGTCGTGAAGCAGAGGGGCTGACGGGGTCCTGGGAAGTGCATTGTTTACTAATCGGGCAGCGGTGTTCTGAACCACCTGCAGTTTGTGTAATGATTTTTCTTTAGCTGCAATTAGCAAAGCATTGCAGTAGTCCAATCTGCTGATAATCAAAGATTGGACCAGGGATTTACGGGTGGTTATAGGAAGAAAGGGGCAAACCCTACGCAACATGCGGAGAGTGTGGAAGCAGGTGTTGGTGGTACTGTTAACATGTTCTTCAAGAGTAAGATCATTGTCCAGGCGCACACCCAAGTTCTTTACAACATCTTTAGGGGACGGGGCAGAACCCAATTCCTCTGGCCACCAGCTAGGGGACCATCTTAGTTTTGCCTCTCCAAACAACATGATTTCTGATTTATCAGAATTTAGTTGTAAAAAATTTTCCCTCATCCAATGCGCAACTCCTTTCATGCCCTCAGAAAACAAGTCCAGGGTAAGTGGACTAGCTTTATCGAAAGACATCAAAAGTTGCGTATCATCGGCATAGGATATGGGGTCAAACCCAAGCCGTCTGAGGTATCCAGCCAAGGGGGCTACATAGATGTTAAACAATGTAGGGCTCAAACAAGAGCCCTGAGGAACCCCCTTGCTGATACCGGTGGTTGACGAGCTATAGGGACCAAGATTGACAGTTTGCGTCCTGTTGGTCAGAAAATCAGTCAGCCAACTTAGCGCTTTACCTCTAACACCCATCTCCTCAAGTCGGGTGATGAGGACCTGATGAGATATGGTGTCAAAGGCAGCAGACAGGTCAAGCAGGACCAATATCACTGCCTGACCCTTATCTGCTGCCATTCTGATGTTGTCTATGACCTCCACTAATGTAGTCTCCGTACTATGTTTTGGACGGAAACCTGATTGTGATTCATCCAAGCATTGGGAAGATTCCATAAACATGGAAAGATGTTTGTTGATGTGTTTTTCTAGGAGTTTACTGAGGAGGGGGAGTAAAGAACTGGGTCTGTAGTTGGTAAAGTCCTCAGGTGACAGCTTCACATTTTTCTTAATGGGAACGACCTGGGCTGCCTTCAACTCAGCCGCAAGGACACCATCCTTCAGTGACTTATTAAGGATAGCACAAATAGGACTGGCGAGCGAAGCTGACAGAGTAGCTGTAATTTTGGCAGGCATAGGGTCAAGCGGCGAGCCAGAATTGGTATTTTTTAGGAGAACAGCAGCTTCCGGTAAAGAGCATAAAGGGAAGGTATCTAGGGTGTGTAGTGTCTCCTTAACGGGGATAGAGTTTAGGGGCTGACTGGGGCAAGACCTAATAGTCGAGGTAATTTTTTTATATATTTTTTCAATTTTCTGAGACAAATAATTTGCTATATTGTCACAGAGGTGTTGTGAGGGGGCAGCATCAGTATTACAAGCTTTAGGATTGGTGAATGTATTTAATATTTGGTAGAGCGTACGAGAGGAATTTACGGCATTGTCAATCTCAGTCGCAATATGCGTTTTGCGAGCAAGCCTCAAATTTTTGTGGTAGGTTGTTAAAGCATTTTTGAATAAGGTTTTATCATTTTGATTGTGTGAGAGGCGCCAGGTCCGTTCCAACTTTCTGCAACGGGATTTCTCTGTTTTCAGAGTGGGTGTGTACCATGGGGCTTGCACGCGTTTAAGAGGGTTGAGTTGTAATTTAGATGGAGCTAATTGGTTGATAGCTGCCTCAAGGTTAGCATTCAAAGCTGTTACATAGTCCTCAAAGACATCCAACCCATTGAAACTTGGGGGGATAAAGAGATCCTGAAAGGATTGAGGAGTGACTCTACGCCACTGTCTGAAGACTCTGGTGGGTCTGGTTTCATGTCCTCCTAACTCCTGTTTGCTTAGGATTGAGAAGTCCACCAAATAATGGTCAGACCACTCAAGAGGAGTCGTCGCATTGTATCAGATGTCCGAGGAGTTGGTTAAAATAAGGTCGAGCATGTGCCCGGCCTGATGAGTGGAATTTGTGTTTATAATGCTTAAACTTAAAGTAGATAGGTCTGCTAATAAGGAGTGAGTTTCTTTGTTGCTAATATTTTCTCCCTGGACATTGAAGTCCCCAAGCAATAAAAAATTATTAGTGGAAATTGCATGAGGAGAGATTATTTCCAGTAGTCGACATGAAAAGTTAGATAAAGGTCCCGGTGGTCGGTAGACCAAGGCACCTTTCCAACAGAATTGTGAATGTAAGTCAATTCTGAAAATCATTATCTCCATCTGGTTGGTGCAATGCTGTTCGATAATAGTTACTTTAATAGGGTCCTTGAATATGATAGCCAGACCTCCGCCTGCCCTGATAGGCCTGTCTTGCCTTTGAATGCTATAGCCCTCCGGGAGAGCGATAGCAATATCGGGATTAGAATGAGGCTTAGTCCGCGTCTCGGTTAAAAACCCAATATGGGGATGGTTAGAGGCCAACAAATCCCAAATATTAATAGCATGTTTGGGTAGCGAGCGCACATTGGCCAGAAAGCAATTCCAGGTTAATATTGGTTTGAGTAACGCATTTGGAGGCTTTAGTTGGGAAGGTAGTGTCTTCGAATTAGTACTATTGTGAGTTGAGCATTGAAATCTGCAGTGTCTGCAGGAGACGGGACCTTCTAGGACAGCTGGGAACACACATGCAGGTCTATGAGGATTACTTTGAAGGCACTGAATTCTGATGGCTATGAGATCAGAGCTGGAATATTTTATACGTACCGGAGTATTTACATGCGGTTCCAAGGTAACATTAGTAGGGGTACTGGCCACTGGCAGCGTCCTGGCGCAGACGGGCTTGCCTTTGGCGCGCCCGCTGCGCGCGTCCGCTGCGCGTTAGCCAGGCCATAGATTTTAAACCCCAGTGCCCCGGAAGTGGTGGGGGGAGGGGGAGGAGTCAGGCCCTAGGTTCACCCTCCGTACAATCGGCACAAGCCGTGACGGACCGGGGTGCAGGGCGGCTCCAACGAACCAACAGCGAGTAAGTGATTGTTAAAATCTTAAAATGAGAACATGTGCAAGAATGCAATCAAGCGTAATCAGCACCTCAGCAGCGCTCAGCTCTGTCCGCTGCGCGTTCGCCAAGCCGTAGGTTTTAAACCCCAGTGCCCCGGAAGTGGTGGGGGGAGGGGGAGGAGTCAGGCCCTAGGTTCACCCTCCGTACAATCGGCACAAGCCGTGACGGACCGGGGTGCAGGGCGGCTCCAACGAACCAACAGCGAGTAAGTGATTGTTAAAATCTTAAAATGAGAACATGTGCAAGAATGCAATCAAGCGTAATCAGCACCTCAGCAGCGCTCAGCTCTGTCCGCTGCGCGTTCGCCAAGCCGTAGGTTTTAAACCCCAGTGCCCCGGAAGTGGTGGGGGGAGGGGGAGGAGTCAGGCCCTAGGTTCACCCTCCGTACAATCGGCACAAGCCGTGACGGACCGGGGTGCAGGGCGGCTCCAACGAACCAACAGCGAGTAAGTGATTGTTAAAATCTTAAAATGAGAACATGTGCAAGAATGCAATCAAGCGTAATCAGCACCTCAGCAGCGCTCAGCTCTGTCTGCTGCGCGTTCGCCAAGCCGTAGGTTTTAAACCCCAGTGCCCCGGAAGTGGTGGGGGGAGGGGGAGGAGTCAGGCCCTAGGTTCACCCTCCGTACAATCGGCACAAGCCGTGACGGACCGGGGTGCAGGGCGGCTCCAACGAACCAACAGCGAGTAAGTGATTGTTAAAATCTTAAAATGAGAACATGTGCAAGAATGCAATCAAGCGTAATCAGCACCTCAGCAGCGCTCAGCTCTGTCCGCCAAATGTGAAACTATGTCTTGTGGGATCCCTCCCCCGCGGGCGTGGACTGGGCAACTGGAGCCGGGACCCCTGTGCCAGTTGGAGGCACTCCTGTGGGGGTGGGTTGGGGCACTGGAGTCACAGGGCGGGCTTGCAGTGGTGTTGGGGTAGGCAGCGCCACAGGAGGAGCTAGTATTGGCACCAGGACGGGTGGTGTTACAGGAGGAGCTGGTACTGGGACTGGTGCGCCCGGCGTCATAGGAGTCTCTGGTACTGGGACCGGGGCGGGTGCCGGGGCATGAGGGACTTTGCCCTGAGGCACAAGTGGCACTTGAGGAACGTGGGGGGTGGGTGCAGCAGGTTCGTCTCCCCTAGGAACCTGGGTGCAGCAGGTTCTTCCCCCACCCGCTTCTTTGCTCTAACCCTTTTTGGGATTGGAGGAAAAGCTGCCTTGGGGGGCACATTGCTGTGCCTAGCCCTCTCCTCTGGCCCCTCTTGACCCTCCACCTTTTCCCTAAGATTAGCAAGGCCATGTCCCAGCTCATCCACTTTTTTCATCATTTCCTCCATCAGCCTCTCCATACGAGAGCGCTGGTCCCCCCTCTACGCTTTTCCCACCATTACTCACCACACTCACAAAGGTACTCTAACCCTCAGTACACTGTCCCCACACACTTGGTTTAATCTGAATGAGGACTTAGGAAGAATGGTGAGTTTAGCACACAACCCTGAGAGTAAGGGTATCAGAGCATAACCTATAAGCTAACAGTGTTATCACAATGCCACTTGCCGGAACCCCAGGTGTGTTTATATTGCAACAGCTCTGTTCTTAACCAAGGAGACAGTGTAAATAAAAAGCAACAGTCATTAGCACACACCGTGAGAGTAAGGGTCTCAGAGCTTCAACTTGTTAAGCTAAACATGTAATTCCACTGCCTATCGCCACAAAACTCGGCATCTCCTTTGTTGTAATGAGACAGCCCCAGAGAAAGAAACCAACACAGTCAAAGAATAGTAGTGCTAAAATTATTAGCTTGAGCACAAGAACACCAAATCGCAAATAAGATACCCACAAAAAGGCCTGACTTAGTGATCACCGACGCGCGGTGATTAGATTACATGCGGGCTTACAAAACGGAGGCAAAAGATCTGATGCGCACTGCTCCAACTAAAACGGCCTGACTTATTGCTCACCGTGCGCGCAACGGTGCCGACGCGCGGTGATTCAATTTAAATGCGGGTTTCAGAAAAAACGGAGGCAAAAGGCTCGATGTGCACTGCCCCCACTAAAATGCACACCGGAGGACGAAGCGCGGTGATTCAATTTAAATGCGGGCTTAACAAACCGGAGGGGTGTGCGCTACTAAACGGTACCTGTGCCACCCCAACCGGGTACCTGCACCGAGCTCCTTATCCTCGTTCAGACTGGCGACTCGTATCACGCCCGCAGAGACTCCCTCGGATCCCGTCAGTGTCCACATCCGCTCTCCTACGATCCTGGACCAGCCGGCACACAACCTCCTCAGCAGACGACCTCCTCAGCACGCGACCTCCTCAGTGCGCGACGTCCCGCTCTCCTTCGCCGATACCACCGTAGCCGAAATCGACGCGGGAAATCCCTTGCCACGACACCACTTCGTCGATACTTCGGAGTCACGATCAGCAGCGATACCTGGAAGATAAAAAACAAAACAAAGTTACAGCCTCCTAGCGAGGCTGGGGGCAGGCTGGGGAGCAAGGAGTGAAGAGACAGACTCCTGTGCTCCCCAGCCTTTTATCCGTTTACGGTGGCCAGGCGAGTTCTAACTGGCCTGACGTTGCCCATTCGTGTGACCCGGAAGTGATTCTAATCAAATAGACAAATACACATTATTGCTATTTAGAATACTTTATAATGCTACAATATAGCTAAATATATTTTTCAAAGACATATATTATATCAAGTGCTGCATGAAACACACATTTATGTATTTGTTAGATGAAAAAATAACGGTTTCAATGGAGTTTAAAGCTACAATGGAATGCAGAATGCAACTCACAGAAAAGAAAAGTATCAAAAGTACTGACTCACATCAGTTAAGATTTTCTTTAAACATTGTAGTGTTATACAACTACCTTAACTATTTGTGAACATTGCAGGAAATCGCAGCTTAATGAGGATCATTAAAAAGCTGCTAAGAATTCTGTAAAGCACTATGGGGGAGATTTACTAAGATTTTGCGCCGTGTTTGGATCACAAAAGTGACACAAAATGGCGCAAAATCTTTTTTTCCTAATTTACTTGCCAGCGCTTAACTTCTTTACCGCTGGAAATAATGTAAAAGTAATGCGAAGCGCATAGCGCTGCTTCACATTACTTTGCGCCATGGGGTCGTACCAAGGGTGGTGCATGGGCATTTCCCATGCAACCAACCAGGGTTTCTCACGCTAAACCCAGTTTACTAAATACAGTAGATTGGGTTTAGCGTCAGAGAACTAGGAGCAAGGAATGTGAAATGCTTTCATTTCTCATTCCTTTTCCGACTTTGCATGCGTGCTGCACTGTGCAGCAGGCATACAAAGTGGGAAAAGCCTTCCCTCGTGTCTAGGCATAGTATTTTGTACAGGAAGGGTACCCTTTGTGTAGAAAACCTATGCTAGACTCACACACACCCTAGTGCTATGGCGCTAAGGTGGTGCGTGGAGCTCAGCAGCTTTAAGCAGCCCAGCACAAGGGAAAGGGGAGAAGAGAGCCATATCTCTGAAAATATGGCGCTCTCGTGCTCCTCCCCTGTGGCGCAATGCAGCGCAGCCTCGCGGGAGGCTGCTCTGCGTTGCGCGGAGATTTGGTAAATCTCCCCCTATAGGGAGAGATTTACCAAAAAGTCCTCCAACACAGCGCCGTCCCCCACGAGGCTGCGCTGCGTTGTGTGACAGAGAGGAAGCAGGAGAACACCATATCTTCAGAGATATGGCTCTCTCGCCTCCATTCCCTTGCTCCAGCGCTGATTTCAGTGGGTGTGTGCCATGCATACACCTCAGCACCATTCATGTTTACTTTAGGGGATGCAAACCACTCCCCCTCACTTTGTCAGCAGAATAGCCCCACCCGTCCCGCCCGCAAAGCTGCCGCAAAAAGGAAAAGATAAAATGATAATAACTTAGAGTTATTAACATTTTAGGTTTCCTTTACCTTGCACTGCTTAAAAGCGGAGGGGTGACGCTCCTCCACCTTAGCAGAGGAGCTGCCACTGTCTCTGGGCATGGCTATGCTTAGCTGGCACTAGACACAGGACATGGTCACTGCCCTTGACCTCTAACACGTACCTTGCTATGATCACCAAAATGGGTACTTCCTGTAGCAGTTCCCATATGGCACAATCTGCACCCATTCCCTATTCCCAGTAGTGCTTCAAACAGTACCAACTGGGTACTGAGAAGGGCCAATGTTTTGTTCAATTAGGCCAAATGGTAAACATATGAAGATTTCACTACGTAGACTTGTCAAAATTGGACCTGTATTGACAATGTCTAAAACAGCAGATCTTTCTTGATGCTTTCATGATTTTTGTCCCCCACCACATCCATTATTTTGGCCCACCCATGTTCCTTCATGGCCCTCCCAGATCCAGAATCCTGGAACCGGGCCTGCATAGGTGACTAGTTCCAGTTTCCAATCTTTATTCGGTTTTTACAAAACCATAAAAGAATATATAAATTAGATGCATTACATTCTTAGCAAACACATTATTAAAAGGTGAAATCATCTTACTTAAAATCATTCAATATCCCTTCATAGTCACAGATTGTATCAGAGTGAGAAAGGATAAAAAAACCAGTACAAATGAATTAAAATTTTGACCAAAAATTAATTTACAGATAATTATCTTCTTAAAGTGACTAAATGCATAGAAATACTATAAACAGTCCACAGATAATATACAAATATAAAAACAATTCCATAGTTGGTTATAAAATGTAGCTATTTTGAACAACCTAATTAACTGACATGTTAGTTGCTTGAATACCACAGTGCTACACACACTTCACGTTTCATTTCCCAACTAGTCTATGCGGCTTGACTACAGCAGCGTTAAATGTATAAATTGTGTGACAAATCACATCAGTTTGTAGCAACTGGAGATACTCCAGCGCCACCTTGCGTTCTCTGATGTTAAAGTTCCCTGAGCAAAGTTCTTAAAATGTGTATTCTCAGGTATTTATATAAATTGCAAAAGAAACGCTGATGCAACTGGGACTGGGAAGTTAATGAGTTGCCTCTACAGGGTACCAAATCTCTGTTAACATAGGAATCTGAAGGATAAGGGACCAAGAAATGGGTCTGAATCTGGTCAGATAAAACCTCTGGTGCCACAGCACTTTAGCTAGACATGGTTCCTTATTAGCAGTTGTGATCAATGGTAAATAAGCTTCCGCTGACTTTTTCCTTATTTCTGTATCAGCTTTTTTTCCCAGCTATTAGGCCTAATACTTAACTCTTCACTAGGGCTTTAGTTGACTGGTTAATGCTCTGTGGGGTTTTGAACAGATATACCATTCCGATCACCCACAGATCTTCTCTTACATGCATCAGCCATTTAATGTTTTGGACTTTTGTCAGTTTTAGGCAGTCAACAATCGCCATCTGGCTAAGGACTCCTTCAGGTCTAGACCAAACATATAGGATAACATGGTTGGTGCTAACCTTATAAGATCAGTTACATTTGAAGCCCTCGTTCCTAAGACCAGAAAGCTTTAGGAAGTGAAGGCAGTCTGTGGAAGAAGTTATCTTCACTGACCTGGAGTTGTGAAGAGTAGCTATACCCTCATACACCTGATCCATTGGAGGCAATAGATAAAGTTCTAGCCTTTTAAATTTTAATAACAGCTTCTAGAATCATGGACCCTAATTTTGCAGCAAATTTCAACAGGGATGCAACAGTCTGATCAAATTTCATTGTCCTCACACTCAACAGGTTTTTCCGTGAGCTTGTATTGTTGAAAGGGACTCCCAGTTAAATAAAGGTGGGTACACGCTTGAGTACAGTCTCACCAATGTGAAAAGGAGTACCCTTGCTCAAGGGGTCTGCTGCACACCAAAGCAAATGACTTTTCTTTATTGGTTGCTAACCCAAATCAGACATGAACAGGACAAATCTATGTAGTAGCCTCTATGTTCCTCATCCTGTTCTTGCCATGAAAACGTAGTCATCTGCATACATCAACAATGGTAACTTCCTAGTCCCTACCGTAGGGGGTGGGGGGGTCAGCTTCTATGGCTGACAGATAGCTGTTGCGGCCATTGATCTAGAATCTGGAGAGGAAGGGGCCAACACGCACCCCTGTCTAACACCTCTTATGATTTTTATAGATGATGTACATTTCCCTTGGGGCCAAGCCTGACGCTCCTTCAACATGCTTGTGAAGTTGGGCAAGTAAATGGGCAATCTTTGGATCAGCAACCTTTTCCAACAACATACTTCACAGCCTGGCCCGAATGACATATCAAAGGTTGCACTGAGGTGCATTAATGCCAGTTAAAGGCAACCCCCTTTAACAAACACATATTTGTTAATTAACAGGTGAAGTTTCAGACAATAGTCTGTTGTCCTGAGTCCCTGCCTGAAACAATACTGGACTGCCGTCAGGAAGCCCTTATCTGTGGCCCAATTTTTCAGTTGATCTAGCAAAACCCTGCCCAACACCTTAGCTGTGGAACCTATTAGATATATTGGGCCATACCACAGAGGGTCACCTCTATTCCCCTTCTTCAAGAAAGGGACAATAATTGCCCTAGACCAAGATTTAGGAGGGCGAACATGAATCACGCTGTGCAACACATTCAAAAGAATCGGTGCACAAAAATCCAAATAAATGTTGAAAAGGTCAATCGGGACCCCATTGGGTCCTGATGCTTTATTACATGGACAGCTTTCCACAGCAGATATAACCTTATTTAAGTGTGACTGTTATCATTGTCTGGGCTGTTTGCCACGTTCAGTGAGCTGCCACTGGGGGAAACAGGGTTGTGAGAGTCATATATGTTAGTGAAATTGATGACCCAGGCATGCTCTGGAATGATCACTTCTATACTAATAACAGGACTGTTCGCATAAAAAGGTACATTCACTACCCGCCAAAATTAAGACACATTGTGGATCAATCAATCAGTCACTTGTTTGTTAAGCGCTACTACTCAGCTGTGAGGGTCTCAAGGCGCTCGGGGAGGGGGGTTTGCAGGTTCCAGACCATTAAGGAGGGGGTCTGTCGAAGAGCCAGGTTTTGAGGTTTCTTGTGAAGATGGGGAGAGATGTTGTCTGTCTGAGGTGGAGAGGGAGAGCGTTCCAGGTTCTGGCCGTGAGGAAGGAGAAGGAGCGACCGCCTGATCTGGTCTTTCTGGTGCGGGGGACCACGGCGTAGGCAAGCTGGGCTGATCGTAGGGTCCTTTGCGGTGTGTGGAATTTGAGTCGGCTGTTCAGGTATCCTGGTCCGGTGTCGTGGAGGGCCTTGTAAGCGTGGGTGAGCATCTTGAAGGTGACTCTACCTTCGATGGGGAGCCAGTGGAGTGTGCGCATGTGCTGATAGATGTGGCAGTGTCTTGGCAGGTTGAGGACCAGTCTTGTGGCGGCGTTCTGGATGTTCTGTAGCTTGCGTGTGAGGTTTTTGTTTATTCCGGCGTAGAGTGTGTTGCCGTAGTCGACTCTGCTGGTGACCAGGGCGTGAGTGACTGTCTTCCTGTGTTCGATGGGGATCCATTTGAAGGTCTTGCGTAGGAGGCGGAGGGTGTGGAAGCAGGAGGACGAGACGGCGTTGATCCAGTGGTCCATTTTGAGCTCGGAGTCCAGGATGATTCCCAGGTTGCATGCGTGGTCCGTGGGGGTGGGTGGATGCCCGAGGGCAGGGGGCCACCATGTGTTGTTCCAGGCGTCGGGTTGTGAGCTTATGATGAGTACTTCCGTTTTGTTGGTGTTTAGTTGAAGGCAGCTGTTTTTCATCCATTTGGCGACGGCTTCCATGCCTTCTCAAAAATTGTGTCTGGCGGTGTTGGGTTCGTTGTATAGGGAGAGGATGAGTTGGGTGTCGTCTGCGTATGTTGAGTCCGTAGGTTCTGACGATGGGGGCGAGCAGCGCCATGTAGACGTCTGTTGCGGCGAGGAGGACGGTTTCCATGCTGTGTTTTTTTCTGAAGCCAGATTGGGAGGAGTCGAGGATGTTGTGCTCTTCGATGAATGTGGCGAGTTGGCTGTTGATGGCTTTCTCGATGACTTTCGCTGGGAAGGGGAGCAGGGAGATGGGTCTGGAGTTTTTGAGGTCGGTGGGGTCCGCCGAGGGTTTCTTGAGGAGGGGGTTGATCTCGGCGTGTTTCCAGTCATCGGGGATCGATGCAGTTGCCAGGGAGCAGTTGATGGTGTGGCGGAGTATGGGTGCGATGGTCTCAGCCGGTCTGTTGAAAATGTGGTGGGGGCAGAAGTCCGTGCAGGCCCCGGAGTGGATTGAGTTCATCGTTGGTGGTGAGTGCTGTCCAGTTGTCAATCGTTGGCTTTATGGTGTCGGGGTGGTTGGTGAGGGTTCAGTGTGTTGGTTGTCTTCGTCGAAGTTGTCGTAGATGCTCTTGATTTTGTGGTGGAAAAAGGTGCTGAGTTTGTCGCAGATGTCTTGTGAGGGTGGGATGTCGGTGGACTTGTTGGTAGGTTGGGCGAACTTCTTTATGATGTTGAAGAGTTCTTTGCTGTTGTGTGCGTGGGTGGAGATTCTGTCTTCGACTGCTTTTTTTCTCGTTTTTCTGATGAGTTGGTGGTGGATACTGGTGGCGGCTCTGAAGTTGTTGTGGGCTTCTGTGGATTTAGTGTTCCTCCAGTCCTTTTAGAGGCGGCGGTAGGTGTGTCTGGACTCTCGAAGTTCGGTGGTTAACCATTTAGCTTTCTTGGCGTAGGTGTTGTTTTTCTTGAGGGGGGCTAAGGTGTTGGCGCTGTCGGTGATCCATCTGTGCAGGGTTCGGGCTGCGGCGTTGTCGTTTTCCGCGACGGTAGGGGTGGAGTTACTGAGTGATGAGGTTAGCTGGTCGTCGGTGATTCTGGTCCAATTTCTATGTGGGAGCAGGTGCTGGTGTGTGTGTATGGTGGGTGTTCTGAAGGTGAAGTGGACGTATCGATGGTCTGTCCATGGGAGTTCGGTGGTGTGACTGAAGGTGTTGGAGTTTCCTGTTGTGAAGAGGGATCAAGGGTGTGTCCTGCTGAGTGTGTGGGTTCGGCCACGATCTGGCAGAGTCCAATGTTGTGGAGGTTGTCAAGGAGGGATGTGGTGCTGGGGTCCAGTTGGTTGTGGAGGTGGAAGTTGAGGTCTCCCAGCAGGGTGTAGTTGGTGGATGTGATGGCCTGCAGGGAGATGATGTCAGTGATGGATTTGGCAAAAGGTCCGCGGGGTCGAGGGGGTCGGTAGATGAGGGTTCCTCGGAGGGTGGTGGTGGGGCTGGCCAGTATCTTGAAGTGAAGGTGTTCCATCAGGTCTGAGGGCTCTTCGGGGCGTGTGCTCAGGCGGAGGCTGGATTTGTGGACAATGGCGATTCCTCCTTCCAGGCGGTTGGGGCAGTCCTTCCTGGGGATCTTGTATCCTTGGGGGATGCGGCGGCGATGTCCGGTACCGAGGAGGTGTTGGTCCATGTTTCGGTGAGGAACGCTATGTCAGGGGTGGTGCTGTCGAGGAGAGGACATGACCCGGAACAAATCTAGAAGCTCTTCACGCATAGAAATACCTCAAGCAGAGGTCATCAGTGATACAGCAATCCCATCCACTTCAGCTTCAACATCTTCTTCTGCGGTTCCTTTTTTATGGGCAAGCCAATCAGATCGCGTAGACCCAGGAGGGCCAAGAAAAGAAATACCATCTTTAGAGAAGAGAATGACAAGGAGCCAACGATGAACATTCCGGATAAGCTGGTTATCAACATTTCTTCAACTCCTCTCAATAATTTTCAGCTGAAAATTCTTCAAAAAGGCTCTTATTTTGTCCCGACATACGCTTCAAATCTTTTGGAAGCAGAAGTAAGCTTCTATTAATTTATGCGCAAATTGAGACTCAGATTTTTTTTGACAATGTTCTTTCAGAATCATCTACACAGTCAGCGAATACTCTGCAAGGTTTAAAATCTAAAAGCACCTTCATGGCTCCTACAAGTCACAAAGTCCTTGACAATTTCGAGACTTTGGTGAAACATGACTTACAAGTCATCTTCAGACATAACAAGATCAAACAGTTTAACCTAACATCCAAAGATAAATCGTTACTAAAACATCTAGCCAATGACCCAAACATCATTTTTCTTAATGCTGACAAAGGGGATGCACTCGTCGTGATGGATACTGATCACTATAATCGCAAATTGCAGGAACATGTATCTGACATTGAAACTTATTCTATCCTTGATCAAAATCCTACACCTGACATTCAAACTGTTCTGCAGAACATCATCGATAAAGCAGTCCTACAGGGTACCATTGGAGAAACTGAACGTAAATTCCTCATCACAAAATTTCCCAAGAATCCAACGCTACGTATGTTACCTAAAATTCATAAAAACTTGAATGACCCACCAATGAGACCCATAGTCTCTACCCGGGGTTCACTTCATGAACCGGTCGGAAAGAATTTGGATAAACATCTCCAACCATTGGTTCAATTCATGTCCACATATGTAAGAGACACCACTGATTTTTTGAACATTTTACTCAAGTTCACCACCCTATGGGAGAATGACATGTTTTTTTGCACCATAGATGTCACATCTTTATACACGTCTATTCCTCACGACCTTGGTTTGGAGGCCACTGAGTTCTTTTTACTTCAGTCACAGATACCACAAGATTTACAAGTTTTTCTATTAGAACTGCTACATTTTACGTTATATCACAGTTATTTTTTTCATAACAATGCTTTTTTTCTACAGCTCAATGGCACTTCTATGGGCAATTGTGCAGCTCCAAGCTATGCCAATCTCTTTATGCACAAATTTGAATTGGATCACATCATCAACAACGACCCATGGAAATCTCATTTACTACTTTTTGTACGGTTCATTGATGACATTTTTCTAATATGGCGTGGTCCCAAAATCTTACTGACACACGCCATTGATCAACTAAATCTGGTCAATGAAAGATTAAAGTTCACATTCAACATTGATGCTTTTCACATCAATTTTTTGGATGTTTTCATCTACATCAAAGACAACCACATAGAAACTAATCTGCACAGAAAGGACACTGACAGGAACAATCTTTTACATTATTCCAGTTTTCATCAGCCTTCCTTGAAAAATCATTTTCAATTTTCTCAAATTCTCAGGATCAAACGCATCATTTCAGAACCCACTCAATTTGTTAAACAGGTCTCAAGCATGCAACAATGTTTCTTAGACAGAGGGTACCCACCGGAAATTCTGGCCACAGCCATTAATAAAACTTCTACCAAACAAAGGGCACAGTTATTGGATCAACAACAGATGAACATCAAATCTACCTCCAGGCCAGTCTTTGTCACGAAATATTCTACAGAAAGTTAAGTCTCAAAAAAGCTATTCTTAAACATTGGCCCATGCTTTAAGTTGAACCTGATTTCAACCAGATTTTTCTGGAAAAACCATTGTTTGCTTACGAGCGGAGCAAAAATTTGAGGGAACTTTTAAAGCAACCCACTTTAACTCAGACATCTTCCTTGTACAAGGGCACGATGCCTTGTTACAACTGTGGTAACTGCAACCTTATTATCAAAGGGAATGTCGTCCAACATCCTACCCGTGGATACAACATCAAACTTTGTTTCAGCCACGTGTGATTCCAAAAATCTGGTATATATGTTGAAATGCCCATGTGGCTTAGCATACATTGGTAAAACAGAAAGGAAGATAAAAACACGCTTGAATGAACATAAAAGCAACATCAGGAACAAATATCTGAAATCCACAGCAGCCACTCATTTCAACGAACATAACCACAACATCAGTCAGCTATGTTTTTTGGTCTGTGAAATAGTCCCTTTCAAAGAAGGTAGAGATAACCGGAAATTCTTGATCCAACGTGAAACCTTCTGGATTTACAAAATGAATTCCTTGGTACCGAATGGACTCAACGATTGAATTGAACTAAGTTGCTTTATTTGAACTTGTATTGTGATCTGTGCTATGTACTATGTCACTGGTTCCATGTATCATGTTCTCCACAACTTTTCATCTTAATCTAGTTTGGTTTCCTCCCGCACTCCCTTCTTTACTCTCTATGTGTTTCATATTTACTCTTCATCCTTTCTACACTTCTTTGTTTGATCATAGATGTCCTCGCGCAC
Source organism: Triturus cristatus (assembly GCF_964204655.1). Taxonomy (NCBI): domain Eukaryota; kingdom Metazoa; phylum Chordata; class Amphibia; order Caudata; family Salamandridae; genus Triturus; species Triturus cristatus. The sequence goes on along the minus strand of NC_140579.1, from coordinate 534,617,526 downwards.
GTTCTTCCAATCTTTATCTTTATTTTATTGTCTCTTAATTTCCTTACAATCCAAGCGTGGTATCGTATGGGTTCCCTTTTTTATGACATGTTTATCCTTTCTGTTCCATTTTTCACTGTCTGTGTTTATTTTTATATTTTCGTTATTGAAATACCTTAAGATGGCCGCTGAGTTGTGTTATGTTCAAAGCTCAGATTTCACACTTCCTTCCCTACACTTCATTTGTTTCATATTTACTTTTTATCCTTTCTACAGTTCATTGTTTGACTATTGATGTCCACGCATTTTATTATAAGTTAAGGGTGGTACCGTATGGCTTCCGTTTTACATGACATTCATGTTGGTTGTTTCTTTTTCACATAATCTGTGTTTATCTGTGTTCATACTTACGTTATGGAAACATCTTAAGATGGCCGCCGCTTTGCGTTTAATTCAAGTTTAGATCTTTACCCATTCCAAAATGGCCGCCATTTAGACGTCACGACACTCACTTGGTTTATAACGAAGTTAGATTAATGGCTGACACTTGCTACACTGCCTACGCGAGCATTGAGGTTCGCTGTGATTCATTCGAAGGTAACTTTATCTTCAGTTAAGCCATGTTACATTAATTTTTGTTAAAAGAGGGTCATTTGGTAAAAGCTTTTTACACTCCTTTCCGGTAATGCCATCCAAACACAACTTACAGTTTTCTCGTATTTATTCACTCACGTTTATTTTTCATATGTACCCATTTCTGGGTAGCATGAATTTCACAAATCACGGTGTATTTTGTTTTCCTTCATTGTTATTTTTCGCTTACTTTCATCTTCATATGTACTCGTTTTAATTTTTGTGTAGCATCACGTACAATAATCACGGTGCAGTTTATTCTCCTTCCGTGTCAATTTTCGTATTTTGCAGCAATCATGTCGTGATTTCGTTGTTGTCAAACTTCACTTTTGAAATTCTTTGTAGTTCCTTTTCACGATGATCATCTGGCGTTGTCCTTTGGCAACGGGCTTTCTCATTTAATGTTATGTTATGTTATGTTATGTTAAATTGATTTATTATGCGCACAGCTACTCCAGCGAAGGAGCGTCCCGGCGCACAGACAAGGAGGAACACAACACAACAGAAACGGGGACGCCTAAGATAGACAACTAAAACAGAGATTTTAAAAATAGCTCAGCAGCGCCGTAACGCTCCTGCAGCAGAACGCTCCTTGTCAGGTGATTTTTTGTCCATTGCACGCTTTCAGACTCCTACAGCTTTACATTGGTTGAGATCCACATTTTTTCACCTTAATCACTTTTCACCTTAATCACCATATTGCATACTGCATTTATACATGGACATTAACCAGCGGGTTGTGACACTCACTCCTATCTTGGTATTTTTTAGGATTCCTCCTGACGAAGGGTTACCCACCCGAAATGCATTGGGGATTTTCCTTTGATTTTTTTGAAAAAGTTACATGAATTGCCTAAGCGACAATTTTGTTTGAACATTAATGATGATAATGGATATCTTTGTTGAATACATTTTCAAGATTAACTTTATTGGACTCAGTTTGAACATATGCGATTTCATCGCCTCATTACAGCTGTGCTATTAGAGGAACATCACTCACCTTTGAGTGGTGCATTCATTGTTCATTTTCTCGCCTTGGTTTAGAGGACAACTCCTCTTCAGCACGCTCAGAACTTTTGGAAATTGTTTTATCCTGTTTAAAAACGGTGTGCGTGGTATTCCATACCTTTGCTGTCGAGGAGGTCCCAGATTTCGGTGTCGTGTTTGTGGAGGGATCGGACGTTGAGGAGGATGCATTGCAGGGTCTTCGGTTCAAGTGTGTTCTTGCGGGTGGGTTGTGCTGGGTCTGTGGTCTTGGCGGTGATGCAGGTGTGCCAGCAGCGGTGACAGCTGAAGGGTCCGTGGGTGTTAGCTGGTGATGCTCGCTTGCAGTTGTTGTTGCTGCCTGGGTTGAGGGCGTGGAGTGCCGCCGGGTCGTAGCTTTGGTGATGCGGAGATCCAGGGTTCCTGGCGCTGGTCGCGATCGGGTTGCGGACGGACGCAGACGGGCTTGCCTTTGGCACGCTTGCTGCGCGTGGCCGCGCAGCGGCCGCCATTAAGTAGGGGTCGGGGAGGGCTGGACAGCTGGGAGGCGGGAGCAGGGAGGGGAGCAGGATTGGTCGCGCTGGGGGGGAGGGGCCACGAGGGTATTATCCCTGGCACAGGCAGCAGTTAAGTGACTAACATATAGAGGCTGCAGAGGAAATTGGTGTGAAGGGAAGAACAGGAGGGATTGAAACTCTGAACATCACTGCTGCTTCCACAGACCTTTGTAATATTTAATTAACAAGTCTCATAGTTTCCGAGTTGAATCATTTTTAATTCTAATGATTCACAACCAGATTATTGTTTCTCATAAATCTTACAATGCTTATAAGCACTGTCAAAGCCAACAGTTAATGCTTGTTTAAGACATAGATTTGTTGTTGTGTAATACATCTGGATGCAATGACTGAAAGGTCACAGAGAGGCTCTAAAATGCAGGTCAAGTGGTTACACTACAGAAAGCACCGTATTTTAGTTATTGTCTTTTAAGCCATGCCCTTACTTACAAAGGCCATACCTCTTGGAGATGATTTTTCGTTACACTTCTTAGGTCACATCACTTTTTTCATCACAATTAAAGCCCTGGATTTTAGTTTGTTGTATTCAAGTGAAAATTTAGTCTGGTGTATCATGGAAGGGAACAAACAACTTTCAATATTTTTAAACAGCCATTGAAATAAACCTTTTCCGTTCTGATCAGTACTAAAACCACTCATTGAGCAGCATGTGGATCTGCTGCTAGGAGATGGGAGGGAGGTGCGGCAGACTGCAGGCTGCACCTCTGTCAATCATGTCGACTTTTTCAGAACGAGGACAAGACTCACAAGGGCAGGAATTAGAACAGCACTGATGCCCTCGTCGCTAAATGTGCGATCATACGATGTACAAACAGTGGCAGCTGGCTGGTAATTTTATCAGGGAGGGTGGGGTGGGGGGCATATACACACACTCCCTCACACCCATGCAATCAGACATGCACACACACACCCATTCAAAAAACTCACTCACAAATACATATACATTCATACATGCATGCATGAACGCATCAAACATAAACAAGCATTGGCCTAGCCAATAGGTCTCGCCTTTGGGACCTAATAAGTGATTAGCCATGCAGCAAATTTTCCTGGGTGTTGTGCAGCCAGGAATTGAAGAGCTATACAACTGCTACACAATAGTTCATGTAGTCTGATTTTGAAATATATATAAGATAGTTTTGTGCCACTGGTACATGGTACAGGCTATGTGTGGCAACAGCTGGTTTGTAATGGCTGTTTCCCCTCCAGTATGCAGTAGCTTTGCCAATATTATATGGTTCTGAGACGGTTCACTTAAGTTGATTGAATCAAACCAAGAGGCCACAAACAATAGTGTGTAAATCAAAAACTTGTGTGTTTTTGCTTTTGTACTGTTTGAAAGGCGAGCTAAAAACTACTGTGCTTTAGAGCTGGGGTCTGATGGTTTCCCTGATGTGAATCTAACGGTCAGACCTCACTGTTTCAGGTGTGTGTAAGGTACGTGAATATTATAGTGACGCTGTACGGTAAGAATTGTGGCTATAAAATAATGACGTGTTTTATTTATAGCGCGTGCTGCTGCGGATTTTGCTTATTCGTTTGTAGTAAATAACAGGTGTCATTATTCTCCTACGCAATGGTACTCCTTTTATCTACCTGTGAGCAATGAAAGGCAGAGTTCACTCTGCGTAGATTGAAACATGGTGCCCGCATAAAATACACACACATCTCCACAACGAGCTCCAAGCTGGTGTTTAATTAATTGAATGTAAACCTGTCACGCCAACGAGCATGTAAACGTCTATATTTGGTGATGTTTTTATGACGCTATGTATGGAAATGTGAGGATTTTTCAACCTAAAAAGGCAGTACAGGGAAAACTATTAAACCACAAAGCTATAATGAAGCCTAGACATTATGGGTCTGTTTGAGCACCAGAAACGAGTGTCCCTTTTCTCAAATTGCACACGCAGTTTGAGATTTGCTGCTATTACAACTGGGTTATTCGTGCGGCCATATTTTACAGAAGCAACATATCAGGAACAGCTGTCGAGGAAAAAACCTAGCGACTGCTGAAACAGGAGAAGATAATTAGGAGGCCAAAGCAAATATTGTACTAAATGTAGGTCAGCACTGGCAATATTAGTGATTGAGGGGAAAACATGAATACTCTCCAGCATGCCCACAGCACAACAAATAAATATATCTGCGACTCGGGTCAAGATGCTCATGTTTGTGGTATCCAATGTTAAACTGCGGTTCACAGCATGGTCTGCTAAAGCCACTCAAAAGAACATCGTTCTTAATTGCATAATAATTTACAAGTATCTAGTGCCACCTAGTGAAGGGCCCATGCAATTACCGAAACAGTGGTGTTAGGAAAAACAATAGTTTACGAGAAACCAAAAGAAAAACATTACAAATACACAAAGAAACAAGGGAGAGCGAGGGTGAGAAAGGCAGTGGAGGAGCAGGCGCGCGCGGCCACGCTAATTGAAAACAGTTGGCCCCTGCGCGCCGCTGCTCACTCCCACAAGGTGGATGACAGCACAAGTACGAGTGCTTGAAAAGAGTTGACCAATTTCTAAAGGACATCTCCGAATGCAGCACATGCGCGCTGCCTAGGCGAGACCTAAAAACACATTCAACTTACTTTCACTGTAGCTTTCCAAGAGGGAGGCATCGGAGATCCCAGGAGGGTTGGGACTGGATTCTTAGTCTGGGAGGGTCATCAAAACACCTGGGTGGGCCATGAATATGTATGGGAAAGCAGGCAAGCAAAAATCAACAAATGTTTACAGTATACTTGGAAAGGGGCATTGCTGCACCCACTATATAAAACAGTCTTCAGCACAGACCTATCAAACTATTGACTAATGACATTACTTAGGTCGGCCAATGGGGGAAGGTAGCAGTCCCTCACTCATCTCAGAGTGGAATGGGGTCATTAAGACTGCTGATCCCACCCTACTCTGTGATGAGGAGTCACTGATTGAAACTCAGCCCTGGGCACTTCAGGGCTTAAAACTGAAGTGCCCTGGTCTGAAGCAATCAGTGACGCTCCCCCTCAACATGAGGGAGAGGGCTTTGGGTCTCTTATGCAAGGGTGAGGAGGTCATGCACACTGGGTTGTGAAATCCTCAGCCTGGCAAAGTTCAGCTCAGACAGCCAGGAACCTGCGCATTTAGTGCATGTCTAACTCCTGACTGCCTGACTTGAACAAGAAGAGTGTCTGTCTGGTTGACCTGTTAAAAGGTGGGGTGTGTGGTTCCTCAGTCCATACAGACGAGCCATGGCTGTGTACAAATGTTCATAAATCCCATGGCAGGAACTGTGTCATTTATTGGTGAATTCAGTAATAGCTGTTATGGTTATCTGAGTAGGTGGCACTCATTTTATCAGTCGTGATGGGGTGAAAGGCTAATACTGCTCGGCTGCAGTTGAATGCTCTGACCCACATGTAGTTCGCTACTGTAGGTGAACTGAGCTATTTGGCTTGAATTTTGCCCTGCACTCTGCAGGTTACGTACAAAATTCTACAATGGGTGCATTAACAGCCAAGGGTTTCATGCAAAGATTTAAACCTGCTACCGGTAAGAGTTCACCCACATCTTTCCAGAAGGTGATGACCCCTTTGACATTTTATTTCGGATTACAACTTGTAACTGGCAGGTTACATATACACACAGCAATGTTAATGGAAATGTGATCTCCATCTGAGGGGAAAACTATCCCTTTTCACTTATTTAATGCATACGTGGCAATCATCTCAAGGAGCTAGCATAAAAGGCTGCAAACTGAAACTCCGGAGAAATAGGCTATTGGGGCAACCTCGACCTTTAAATACTGACTTTTCAGCCACCATGGCTGTATCCATGTCCTTTGCCCAGTCAACCATGCGTGGGACCGTAGCCACCCCCCAGTGTCGGGCAATATTTTGCTTTGCTATAATGAAGCCCATAGAGGCCCATGTCGGTTCAGCCTGTGTGAGTTTGGACGCCCCCCGAATGTTAAGTAAGCATAATTGGGGAGACAGCTCAAGGGATTTACCTCCCGCCCTCTCAAGAATCATATATGTTTTTAATGGAATGAGTTTGAACCATGTAATATTCCTGTTGATCTTTTTTTTGCATTTTAGTAGTGGGACTCTGTGCCTATTTGAGCAAATTCCTGCTTCTCAGACTTGTAGGTCTTTATTTTATTTTACAGAGTTTTATATAGCGCAAACTTGACCCGAATCGGGTATCAGAGCACTTTACATAGCACCAGTTGCATTACATGAGGACACATTCATTTTTCTTGCATTTCTTCTTGTGTCTCTCTGCTGAAACCAGTAAAGACAAGGTTTTAATGATGACAAAACAACACTAAAGCCAGCTTCCGCAATTGTTGTACCTTTCTTCTTGGTGGTCCCGTATGAATTGATATTTATATAGCGCCAACATAGCTAGGGACAATGGAGCACAGTACATTACGTGAGGGGTTGGGAGATAGTCTATATGATTGTTGGAAATGACCATCCTTTGCCTGATGTCCCCCAGATATGTGCACTATCTGCTTTGCTGGCTATAGAACTCTGTGAACTCTACCCCTGCTAACCAATATTAAAGAGCATGTGTTCTCCCTTGTAAACATGGTGAAATTGGAATATTCCTAAGGTGTAGAAAGTGTACCCAGGGCCTGGATGTTAAATGCCACATGTGGACTCGAGCTGCACCATTGTCCTATCCACCACAGTGGCAGTGTAAACATGACTTCAGCCCTACTTGGTGTAGCTTGATTATTGCAGTGTAAAACCTGCAGTACGACCTGTCAAAATAATCCTTTTTGACAGGAGAAAATATTCCTTCTAAATATTAATATAAGCTATTTAGGCCATTAAACCCACATGGCAGGGTGGATGATATTTAAAAGTAGAACATGTGGAAATTAACATCCTTACCATGACTAGCACTGAAAAGCTATTTTCACTTTAGCAAGGCTGGCTGGTCCATAGAGAAACACATGGAATCGATATTGCATATTAATTTTGTTATCTCCAGTTAGGGACCAGCTCGGAAAATTGTTAAACAACTATTTTTAATATTTATTACAAAACCAATTCAATGGTAAAGTTGATTTTTTGATAAATACTTAGGGCAAGTAACTTTTGGCAAGTTACCTTTTTACTGCCTGAATCTCCTGGAGGCTAATTTGTAGTAGCTCTCCAGCATTAACCCGGTGAGTGAATAGCCCTGATGAGTGGTGAAAACTGCTCTCAGAGGAGAGACATGAAGTTGGGTGTGCGGAGTTGATTTTGTTCCTCTGGCAGGAAGACCAGTGATGTGGGCCCAGGAACTTAATTTACAAAAAAGGGGTCCTCCCCTGTCACAAGCAAATGTTAGATGCAACCTAAAAAGGCACCAGACTTTGTCTTCACAGTCAGGCAGGCACAAAATCCAGTGGTGGGAGAGCTGCCCCCAGAACTGGTTAAGAGTGACCACAAAGGGGAAGGCTGCTCATTAGCCTGGCCAGGCTTCTGGGTGGGCACACAGGATCTGCACAAGGTAAGAAGGGGTTTTCTCATCTTGGATTTTGAGAGTGAGGCCCACAGGGATTTTTTGCAGTAGGGTAAACAGGAACTGCTGCAAAAGTAGGTAGAGTTGCCGAGGTGAACATTTGCCTCATTGGTTACGGAGGGACTAGGAGTCATCCCTACCTCCTAGCTAGTTCCAGGCATAAATGTGGCAAACCTAGGCACCCACTTCAGAATACTTTCTGAACATGTGGAAAAACAGAAGATGACTGAGCCTGCTGTCTGTGGCCTGAGAGTAGCCCTGAAGACCTGGACCTTTTCCCTCTTGCACTCAGGACAAAGAAATGGACACCAAGGGTCAGTTAGCTGGACTACTGTTTAGCTATAGGGACACAGCAAGCTGCAAGAGGCCTTACTGAAGTAGCTGGATTACCAGTACAAACTGGACCATTACTAAACCCAGATGGTGGCCTCTGCTGGACTGACTCTTGAGCCTGGTTGTGTCTATCTGGACTTCTCCTACCACCCTTGAAAATCTGTGGACATCTAGACCTTCAGATGACCAGGATAATCGACACAAGCCTATCTGCCCAAGGTGTGACCTCGCTGAGCTTAGACATCAGGTTTCTCCTACTCAGAGTTTCAACGCAGTAACTTAACCAGTGCTGCGGCCCTCAGTGAGCAAGGTATCCAGCGTCTTGGAATTTGTTGTCGGATACAGCCTGCTGCCTTGCCCCGCTGGAGGATTCCAAGCTCTGAAAAAGAGACTAAGTCTGAGGATAGAACTCTTGTGTAGGCGAAGGTGTCAAAAGGATCTAGCCAGTGAGAAGACTTTCCCAGATACAAATTTTGAATTTTCCTGCTCTGATCTTTTTCTGCCAAAACCGAGGGCTTTAGCAGAACTTCTACCAATGCCTTTCTGACTTTGGGAATACTTGCAGTTTTGACTTTATTACTGTTTTGGTACTGAATAAATACTTTACACTTTGTTCTAGATTAAGCCTGTCTGCTGTAAGCCAGAGTTACAAGGGTGTCAAGATCAAGTAATTTTAGTGACTTTGAGGGTTCACTCTGACAAGAGATGTGATTATTTCATGAAGTGGGCAGTTGTTTACCACAAATAATAATCCAATTTCATACGTAATGATGTAAATTAGGTTGGCATTACACAAATACATTTTATACTGTTAGACCTGGCACCATTGGCGGGGGTCACCCTTCCATTTTTGTTTGTGCCTCAATGTATTTTTGTGCTGGTGTTAGCTGCTCAGGGCACTGTGCCACTGCAATCCAGTGCCACAGTGAAAGTGCTCGCTATGGGAAAATGTATTATGTGAATTGACTTCCATGTTTGGCTTTTTTGGTTTACTATCAGTCCCTAGTAGAGTGCACCAGGGGTGCCAAGGGCTTGTATATCCAAATGCTGCTAGTGGGCTTGCAGCACTGGTTGTGCCACCCACAGAAGCAGCGGGGTAAAATGTGTCTAAGGTCTGCCATTGCAGAACCTGCATGCAGTCTGGTACTGTCATGCTGACTGGGCAAATGTCCCCACTTGCCAGTCCCTAAACCTTCCCTTACCTTCATATTAGTCACCCCTATGGTAGGCCCTAGGGCAGGGTGCATTGTAAGGATGAGGTAGGACATGCCCTGAGGTGTGTGGCATGTCCTAATAGTGAATTACAGCCATTTTCGTTTTTCACTATTGAAAGGCTACCTGCTCTCCATAGGCCGGAATGGGCTGCTAGATTATAACACTCTATAATCCTAGCAGGCTCAGGAAGCATGGTAGAAATTCATGTTTAGTATGCCTGAACTCAGAATAATAAAATACATATTTTAGTAAAGTTTATTTTAATATCCTGTGTTTGCAAATGCTACTTTTAGAAAGTTAGCATTTGCTTGCTTAACCATTTCAGTCCTCCTCTGGAGGGGAGGGCTATCTTCTTTGTGTGTAGCTGGAGTGACAGGGCTGGGAAGTTCCAGGAGACAGGCTGGGGCTGCCAGGTGGTGAATAGAAAGATTACACCAGGATGGGTGGGAGGAGTGCACCTTGACTCTGAATAGGACAGTGCTCTACCTCCACAATGCTGGCTCCAGCCCCTGGGGAGCGTCTGATGTCTCTGCCCTGCCTGCTGAAAGAAGAAGCCAGAGTCTCCACAACAAAGTGCTCCTCACTGAAAAGAACTGGACTGGAATTATGCAAAGGCCCCCCTGGCCTGAAAAGACAAAAGAAACTGAGTATAAATGTAGGAGACCTGCTCCTAAGAAATCAGATCCTGATTGAACCACGAAGGAACTCTGCCTGACTAGAAGGACCGGGAAGAAGCTGAAGGAGGAGTAACTTTCCCTGACCTGGGGGATTGGCCTGCAGTTGGTGCCTTGCTGAGAAAGGAGAGGAAAAGACTGAAAAGAGACTTTGTACTTTGTTTTTCAACTATCTTCAAGGGCTTGGAAGAAGAGCTTGCCCCCTGAACTGAGTCCCAGGACCATTGGACTCATCTGCCTTCAAAAACTGAGTTGCCTGGACAATTCTTGCTTGTTTCCCACTGGATTTGGCCCCAGTACGCCTCGTACCCCATCCGCCGCGAAGCCGTGTCTTTGCCGCCCGGCACCGTACGTCTACGCTGATCCAAAAGCGTTAGTACGCACCGTATCTCTCCCGGCTGCATTGCACCTAACCTTCCCCGCCGATTCGAGACGTACATCACTGGCTGCCGAACCCTGTACGCCGGACCAAAGCCGAGAAGCCGCAGTACGCTGATCCTCCCCGTACGCTGTATGGCGCGAGAAGTGTCGCCGCCGATCTGCACCGAAGGTACGGCCCAAACGCCGACGCCACGGACTCTGCAAGCTGATCCGGATCATCTGCACGTACCCCTGAAGGTCCCGTACCAACGCCGCGTCCCGACGCCGCGACCGGACCAGACCGAGTACGCTGCCGAACTACGACCCGGACCCATCAACTTGTCCCGCACTGTCCGTCGCGGACCCCACGAACTTCAGGTACTTTGTTCTGTTCGCACCGCAGTGTGCACGTCCCGGACCCCGGAGTCCGCACCGATTGTTTGACTCGTACTTTCTTTGTTTTTAATGCGGACGAGTCGTACACCCAGGTACGAACAGTACAAAGCCTGAAAAGAATTGAGTAAAAGAAGCCTATTTTTGCATTTTAAGCCTTTTTGCAAGAACATTGAACTTTAAAATAATACTGTGGTCATTTTAATCGTTATTCTGGTCTTGTGCTAAGCCTTATATAAAGAAACCTATTTTTGAAATAACCTGGACTGGTGTCCATTTGTGGTGTGTCATTGTATTACTGTATGTGTTCACAAATGCTTAACCTATGACGCCCTGAGAATAGTCTTGACTGCTTGTGCCACACTACCTAAAGGGTGAGCAGGGGTTATTTGAAAGGGTGATCCCCTTATCCTGACTTAGAATTGAGAGTCCCTGCTTGTCGCAAGTGCATACCTGTGCCAACTAGAGATTCCCAATTCTAACATTGGTGGCAGCGGTGGGATTTTAATTTGCATTTGTGGTTCATGGAAAGTGATTGAGTGAACGCCACGTAGTGAGTTCAGACCGATAACGCAGCCACACAGTATTGATTTTTGTTTTGCTGAAGAATCTCTACTTTAAGAAACCATGCCTAGCTCAGTCAGTGGAAGCGGAGCGTCCTCTATATTCTCTGGAGTTGATGACATAGATTGGGAACAGGAGGCACTGATGAAGTGCACAAATGAAGTCTTGAAAGGATATCTCTCCAAGTACAGAATTAAACAAAGTGGATTAACAAACAAGGATCAGTACATAATGGCGCTGAGGGCCTGGCACGAATCAAAGTTCCCAGAGAATGCACGGGAGGTGATACCCCCAGAAGGTGTTTCTGAGCCTAGCAGAGGCCTGTCGCCAGAGGAGATGGCCGACAGGAGTGCTGCACGAGCACATGAGTGGGAGATGGCAAAACTGCAGATGGAAATGGAAAGACAAAGGCTGGCCATGGAGCATGAGGTAAAAATGAGGGAGTTGGATCTCCAGGCCAAGAGTTTAGACCGCTCTCCCTCTGGTGGCAGCAATTTAGCAGAGTCGAGGGTGCACATTCCTAAAGATGTAGTGAAAGAGTATTATAAGCAGGATGATATTGAGCAATGGTTCAGGGCCTATGAAGTAGCTATGTCCTCCCACCGGGTCCCTGAGAAAGATTAGGGAGCGGGGTTGTGGGGAAGGTTCCTGAGTGAGGGGCGGGACACACTGCTGGATCTCCCCTCTGATGTCAACACATCCTATCCACACATGAAGGACGCTCTGATGACAAGGTATGGGTTAACTCCTGAATTGTACAGGCAGAGGTTTAGGGATTGCACCAAGAAACCTGGTACCACTTATGTAGAATATGTGACTTTTTTTTCCAGAGCACTAGATGGTTGGGTGAAGGGTAGCAAAGTGAATGATTACCAAGGGCTGTTTGATTTAATTGCATGGGAGCACTTGTCTGATAATTGTTTTCCTGAGCTACGCCAGCACCTGATCGATAGCAAGCTGACTAACCCTAGGAAGCTTGCTGAGGAGGCGGACCGCTGGATCAGCACCAGGGTCCACAAGGGTCCCACGGGAGGCCCCGCCAAAGGTGTTCAGGGTCCCCAGCAGAAGAGTTGGGGGGACAAGGTTAAACAGAGGGAGTTCTACAGAGGGCCCCAAAGTAGTTCCCAGGGGAATCAAGGGAAAGGTTCTCAGCCACCCCCACAACCGAAGCAGACCGGGGCCCCGACAGGTAACCCTGTTCAAAGAGGGCCCCCCAGATGTTACAAGTGTAACAACCTGGGGCACTATTCCATGGATCCCAATTGCCCCATGTATGGTAAACCAGCACCCTCTGGTGCTCCACCCCCCAAGCAGGTGAATAGTGTAGCCTTTGGGAGGGAGGTAGATGTCCAAGGGGCGGGGGATCCCGTACAGATGACCCTAGTCTCATTAGGAGACAGTGAGATGGTCGCTGAGGCCCAACTGCCCCCCAATACTCAAAAGTATGGGCAGTGGGTGACCATAAATGGCCGAAGGGTGGGGGCTCTTAGAGATACAGGAGCCAGTGTGACTGCTGTCAAGCACCACCTGGTGTCTCAAGAGCAGGTTGTCCCACACACATTCTGCCGTGTTGTCAACGCCGACAACACAGAGAGTCAGTGTCCAATGGCTCAGGTTCCCTTTGAGTGGGGGGGGGGTCTCTGGTACTCTGCAAGTGGCTGTGAGAGAGGCCATGCCTGTTGATTGTCTCCTAGGTAACGATTTGGAGAGCTCCCCTTGGGAAAAGGTGGAGAAGACAACTCACCTGAGGATGGTGGGTTTACCTGATTGGGCGTGCGTGACCACCCGGTCAATGGCAGCCAGTAGGGGTGTTGAAGGAACCCTGGAGCCTGAAGGAGAGGCCCAGGAACCGGCCTTAGGGAGAGGGCGCAGGAGGCACGGGAATGCGGCTCCTAAAGTTCCCACGGCCCAGGAGGAAGCAGACCTTGAGGGGGATGCCCTGGAGCCTACCGGGGAACAGATAGCCGAACTGGGGGACCTGCCTGAGCTGACCCATTGGCAGCAAGAAGGAGGCCCCACCAGGGAGGAATTCTGCAGGGAGCAGAAGGAGTGCCCCTCTCTAGTGGGTATGCGGCAGCAGGCTGCAGCCCAGGCCAATGGTGATCAGTCCGGTACTCACTTGATCTACTGGTAGAACGACCTCCTGTACTCAGAGCCTAAGGTTGCTGAACCTGGGTCAGCCCGTGCGCTGGTGGTGCCCCAGAAGTTCAGAGCCTTCCTACTGGGGCTGGCTCACGACGTTCCGTTAGCAGGGCATTTGGGGCAGGACAAGACCTTTGAAAGGCTTGTCACCCACTTTTATTGGCCTCAAATGCGCAGGAGTTCTGGCACTCACTGCAGGACATGCCAGACTTGCCAGGCAAGCGGTAAGAGTGGAAGGAAGCTGAGAGCTCCACTCCAACCTTTCCCTGTGGTCAGTACCCCATTCCAGCGAGTGGGGATTGACATTGTGGGGCCACTGGACCCCAAGACAGCCATGGGCAACAGGTTTATCCTGGTCTTGGTGGACCATGCCACCCGGTACCCTGAAGCCATCCCTCTGAGGACAGTGACGGCCCCCGTGGTGGGACGGGCACTGATGGGAATTTTCTCACGAGTAGGATTCCCTCTAGAGGTGGTGTCTGACAGGGGGACCAATTTCAAATCGAAATATATGAAATCCCTATGGCAAGAGTGTGGTGTGACGTACAAGTTCACCACCCCTTACCATCCCCACGGAAACGGGTTGGTTGAGCGCTTCAACCGAACCCTAAAGGGCATGATTATGGGTCTTGAGGAACCCATGAGGTGTAAGTGGGACGTCCTCTTACCATGTCTTCTCTTTGCGTACCGTGAGGTGCCACAGAAGTCTCTGGGGTTCAGTCCCTTTGAGCTTTTGTATGGCCACCCAGTACGAGAACCTCTTAGTCTGGTCAAGGAAGGCTGGGAGCAATCTCCCAGGAAACCTCCCCAGAATGTATACAGTTACATGCTGGCTTTCCGGAACCAGACTAGGCGTTTCAGGCAACTTGCTGAGGCAAACCTGGAAGCCAGCCAGGAGGAAATGAAGCGGTGGTACGACCAGAATGCCACTCTGGTTGAGCTTCAACCTGGTCAAAAGGTATGGGTCCTGGCCCCTGTGGAGCCTTGTGCACTCCAGGACAAGTGGACAGGGCCCTTTGAGATTGTGGAGCACAAGAGTTCTGTCACCTACTTGGTGGACTTGCAGTCTCCGAGGAACCCCTTGAGGGTCCTCCATGTCAATCGACTGAAGCCCCACTTGGAGAGGTCCGAAGTGGGTATGCTCTTGGCCACAGATGATGGGACGGAGGAGGAGTCTGAGCCTCTTCCTGACCTCCTGGTAGCCTCAGAGCGGGACGGGTCAGTGGATGGAGTTAACCTCTCACCCACCCTGACCCCTGAGCAACAGGATGACTGCCGCCAGCTGCTGGGGCTGTTTCCTGACCTGTTCTCCCTGGTTCCTGGTATCACAGATTGGTGCGTCCATGATGTGGATACAGGAGACAGCTTACCTGTGAAGCACAAGGCTTACAGGGTAACTGACAGGGTCAGAGCCTGCATCAAAGAGGAGGTCTCAAAGATGCTTGCTATAGGGGTGGTTGAGTCCTCCTGCAGTCCTTGGGCCAGCCCAGTGGTCTTGGTCCCAAAGGCTGCCTCGCCGGGTGCCACACCCGAACTCCGGTTCTGTGTGGACTACAGAGGACTCAATTCGGTCATGAAGACTGATGCGCACCCCATCCCCAGAGCTGATGAGCTCATCGATCGGTTAGGGGCTGCACGGTACCTCAGCACGTTTGATTTAACGTCTGGGTATTGGCAGATCGCCTTGACTGATGGGCCCAAAGAGAGGCCCGCATTCTCCACACCAGATGGGCATTTCCAGTTCCGGGTTATGCCATTTGGGATGAAGAATGCCCCTGCCACCTTCCAGAGGTTGGTCAACCAGGTGTTGGCTGGGCTGTCCGAGTTCAGCGCAGAATACCTGGATGACATCGCAGTGTTCAGTGGCACATGGGAAGAACACCTCTGGGAAGTGTTGATGGCACTGCGCAAGGCAGGCCTCACGATCAAGGCAAGCAAGTGTCAGATCGGGCAGAGTTCCGTGGTGTACTTGGGACACCAAGTAGGGAGCAGCCTGGTGGCGCCCCTACAACCCAAGATTGAAACCATCCTGGCTTGGGAGCCCCCAAAGACCCAGACGGAGGTGAGGGGCTTTTTAGGACTCACCGGGTACTACAGGAGGTTTGTCAAGGGGTATGGCAGAATCGTTGCCCCCTTGACAGAGCTGACTTCGAAAAAGCAGCCCAGAAAAGTGATATGGACTGACACCTGTCAGAAGGCCTTTGACACCCTGAAAACTGCCATGTGCACGGCGCCCGTGCTCTTGGCTCCTGACTTCTCCAAAGAGTTCCTGGTGCAGACAGATGCATCAGAGCATGGTGTAGGGGCTGTTCTCTCACAGATCACTGAGGAGGGCTTTGACCAACCCGTAGCCTTTATTAGTAGAAGGTTACTTCCCCGGGAACAAAAGTGGAGTGCGATTGAGCGAGAAGCATTTGCGGTGGTCTGGGCATTGAAGAAGCTAAGACCCTACTTGTTTGGGTCTCACTTCCGGGTTCAAACAGACCACCGGCCCCTCAGATGGTTGATGCAGATGAGGGGTGAGAATCCTAAGTTGTTGATGTGGTCCATTTCACTACAGGGGATGGATTTCACGGTGGAACATCGCCCCGGTACAGACCACGCCAACGCTGATGGTCTTTCCAGATTTTTCCGCCTTAGTGATGAGAACTCCCTGGGGTAGGGTAGTTCTCCCCACATTTCAGCTGGAGGGGACACGTGTTAGACCTGGCACCATTGGCGTGGGTCACCCTTCCATTTTTGTTTGTGCCTCAATGTATTTTTGTGCTGGTGTTAGCTGCTCAGGGAACTGTGCCACTGCCATCCAGTGCCACAGTGCAAGTGCTCCCTATGGTAAAATGTATTATGTGAATTGACTTCCATGTTTGGCTTATTTGGTTTACTATCAGTCCCTAGTAGAGCGCACCAGGGGTGCCAAGGGCTTGTATATCCAAATGCTGCTAGTGGGCTTGCAGCACTGGTTGTGCCACCCACAGAAGCAGCGGGGTAAAATGTGTCTAAGGTCTGCCATTGCAGAACCTGCATGCAGTCTGGTACTGTCATGCTGACTGGGCAAGTGTCCCCACTTGCCAGTCCCTAAACCTTCCCTTACCTTCATATTAGTCACCCCTATGGTAGGCCCTAGGGCAGGGTGCATTGTAAGGATGAGGTAGGACATGCCCTGAGGTGTGTGGCATGTCCTAATAGTGAATTACAGCCATTTTCGTTTTTCACTATTGAAAGGCTACCTGCTCTCCATAGGCCAGAATGGGCTGCTAGATTATAACACTCTATAATCCTAGCAGGCTCAGGAAGCATGGTAGAAATTCATGTTAAGTATGCCTGAACTCAGAATAATAAAATACATCTTTTAGTAAAGTTTATTTTAATATCCTGTGTTTGCAAATGCTACTTTTAGAAAGTTAGCCTTTGCGTGCCTAACCATTTCAGTCCGCCTCTGGAGGGGAGGGCTATCTTCTTTGTGTGTAGCTGGAGTGACAGGGCTGGGAAGTTCCAGGAGACAGGCTGGGGCTGCCAGGTGGTGAATAGGAAGATTACACCAGGATGGGTGGGAGGAGTGCACCTTGACTCTGAATAGGGCAGTGCTCTGCCACCACAATGCTGGCTCCACCCCCTGGGGAGCGTCTGATGTCTCTGCCCTGCCTGCTGAAAGAAGAAGCCAGAGTCCCAACAACAAAGTGCTCCTCACTGAAAAGAACTGGACTGGGAATATGCAAAGGCCCCCCGAGCCTGAAAAGACAAAAGAAACTGAGTATAAATGTAGGAGCCCTGCTCCTAAGAAATCAGATCCTGATTGAACCACGAAGGAACTCTGCCTGACTAGAAGGACCTGGAAGAAGCTGAAGGAGGAGTAACTGTCCCTGACCTGGGGGATTGGCCTGCAGTTGGTGCCTTGCTGAGAAAGACTGAAAAGAGACTTTGTACTTTGTTTTTCAACTATCTCCAAGGGCTTGGAAGAAGAGCTTGCCCCCTGAACTGAGTCCCAGGACCATTGGACTCATCTGCCTTCAAAAACTGAGTTGCCTGGACAATTCTTGCTTGTTTCCCGCTGGATTTGGCCCCAGTACGCCTCGTACCCCATCCGCCGCGAAGCCGTGTCTTTGCCGCCCGGCACCGTACGTCTACGCTGATCCAAAAGCGTTAGTACGCACCGTATCCCTCCCGGCTGCATTGCACCTAACCTTCCCTGCCGATTCGAGACGTACATCACTGGCTGCCGAACCCTGTACGCCGGACCCAAGCTTCGCTGTCCCGCAGGTACGGTCCGTACGCCGCTAACATACTGCACTGCGCCATACTCAAAGCCGAGAAGCCGCAGTACGCTGATCCTCCCCGTACGCTGTACGGCACCGAGAAGTGTCGCCGCCGATCCGCACCGAAGGTGCGGCCCGAACGCCGACACCACGGACTCTGCAAGCTGATCCGGATCATCCTCACGTACCCTTGAAGGTCCCGTACGAACGCCGCATCCCGACACCGCGACCGGACCAGACCGAGTACGCTGCCGAACTATGACCCGGACCCATCAACTTGTCCCACACTGTCCGTCGCGGACCCCACGAACTTCAGGTACTTTGTTCTGTTCGCACCGCAGTGTGCACGTCCCGGACCCCGGAGTCCGCACCGATTGTTTGACTCGTACTTTCTTTGTTTTTAATGCGGACGAGTCGTACACCCAGGTACGAACCGTACAAAGCCTGAAAAGAAGCAGAATTGAGTAAAAGAAGCCTATTTTTGCATTTTAAGCCTTTTTGCAAGAACATTGAACTTTAAAATAATACTGTGGTCATTTTAATCGTCATTCTGGTCTTGTGCTAAGCCTTATATAAAGAAACCTATTTTTTATATACCCTGGACTGGTGTCCATTTGTGGTGTGTCATTGTATTACTGTATGTGTTCACAAATGGTTAACCTATGACGCCCTAAGAATAGTCTTGACTGCTTGCGCCACACTACATAAAGGGTGAGCAGGGGTTATTTGAAAGGGTGATCCCCTTATCCTGACTTAGAATTGAGAGTCCCTGCTTGTCGCAAGTGCATACCTGTGCCAACTAGAGATTCCCAATTCTAACATATACACACTTACGCACAAGGAGATTAAGTGAGTGGCCAAGTATCACACATTGAGTCTAGCACTGAAACTGGGATACAAACCATGTGAGGAGACAAATCAGTTTTCACTGAAATCTGGTATTCATCACTTTTTACGTCCGAGTTCATAAATCAATAACATCATACTGATCAATTTTTCACATTGTGTGGTATCAGGGAAGCCTAACAATTGAGCTTTTTAAAACAGTGTGGGTGAGTAACATTGATAAGAACACAAGATGATGTATAGTTAGGAGGCAGATAGGTTGGTTCTCCTTACGAAATGTTGGGAAGATCAGTGAATGTTGCATTGTAATGCATACTGGGCCAGCAACACAGCTGGACACAATAGGAATTTAGCACCATTTTACATGAGACTTATACTTTCTCTTGAAGTACTTACATAAAGGCATTGTGCATTTAAAGCACTTGAGACAATAGTAGTGATCAGGGAATGGCAGGGTTTTAGAAAAAAAAGGAACATAAGGGAATGTTTTGAAAATGCACGTAGAGATAAGGAAGTTTTAGAACGGTTTGCTGCCCTTGTAAGGGTGCAAAAGCTGAAACAGACAAAGTCACATGCCAGCCAACAATATGATTAAGTATTCCATAACCTGTGATTGAGTAGCCCCATGTACCTTTCGTAGACACTGTTTAATCATTAACCATCATTGTGTAGGTTGCCACCTGGCTAGGATTTTACAGGCCTATCATACATTTTTATGTCTAGGCTGGAAATGCATATGGGAAAACAAAAACAGGCTGATTCTTTTCTTTTTCATAACATGAAAAAGAGCAACACATGAACAAATCACTTAAAAAGTGATTTACAGTTGTCTATACTACTCCTAAACCATCTTTAAACCAAACAGGGGATAATTGCCAGATTGAAAAAGAATGCAGAGATTTCTACACATTATATGTAGGCAGTGGCTTAGTGTCCTTGCAGAATCTCCGTAAAAGAAGACATTGCTGTCATTTTTCTCAGAAATAAGAGGCAACCTTTTCAATTGGTAGTTTATAGATCAATGCCTTGACAGGAAAAATCTGCCCCTTTGAGAATGTCCCATCCTTGTGAGCAACTAAAGAAAGCACTGAAATGTTTGTAGCTAAAAAGTACTTTCCCCTTAGCTCTCATGCGAATCCCACATACTTGAGTCCCTGTGTTTAAGACCCTGTTAGCTAATGAGTGTAACATCTACCCCTCCTTCCTTTTCAATATGCAGCACTTTCTCATCTCTTGATGAATGGGGACCCCAGTAAGTGCACACTGTCTGTTAACAAACTTGAGGCGGGACCAGTGCTGAGGCCCACCAATCCCAATTGGGGTGGTCTGGGGTGAAGGGGTTATAATTTAGCATTCTATCCATTTCATGGGTCCTGGGTGCATATTCTGCTATTAGCCTTGAAAACTCCAGAAAGAACAGAGTTACAGCCGTTCGTGGGATAGAGAGGTGACCCCCCCTCCCCCCCATAGTTTCTCTCTGTTGCAGCTCTAGTGTCTGTTGATAGCGCAGGTATGTGTTACATCTTCCAAGAGGGTGGGGATTGTGCCCTCACTGCGAGGCTTTGCTTGCATTACTGGCACGTCTCAAAACTCTAGCCTGGTACTGCTACCTGGTCTTGAATCAGACTGAGGGATGGGAACGTAGAGCTTGTAAGGAAAAAGATTTGTGCGAAAGGGAGAGCGAGACAGAGGGGAGCAGAGGGGGATGAGGAGAGAATATGGAAGAGGAAGAAAGAGCGGAGGGAGGGAAAAAAAGAAAAAGTGTTTGGGAGAGGGCAGACAGCCAAACAGATAATGATGGTGACAAGCAGAACAAGAAGATGGGTGGTGCCCGATAGAGTGAGACTGTAGTGGTGTTGAAAGGATATCATGGGCCCTAATGTTAGGATAGAGAAAGGATTCTTCCTTTTGCCTGTTTAATAATGAAAGACAACCAACACAGCAGTGTAGCGGTTCCTTTGCACCTCTGCGATCTGGTGCCACTGTACATGTTGCACTAGTGCCTCTTTCCACCTTGAGACATAGAGACAGAGAGAGGGAAGGTGAAACAGAGGGCAAGGTACGGCAGCAAGAACACAAGGAGGCAGGCAGAGAATGAGAAAGCCAGATCGTGAAAGAAACAGCTTGGGAAAGATTTTTTTTTTTTAAAGAAGCTGGAGAAAGAGAGTGAAATGGGAAAAGATGTGATTAGGAAGAAAGAAAGAGAAATAGAAAGAGAGCAAGACACATAGAAGGACGTGACAAAGATAAGAGAGGTTCCAAGTGATGGACGGGAGGGGCAAACCAGAGAAACGGTGATAGGGCAATAATGTGCAGTACCCACTCTCAGACTCGCATACCAGCGCTGCCAGCCATGATGAAAGACAAACTTGCAACGTTTTTTTTATTTTTCCAAATAAAAACCCAAAGTTCTTTATAGGTTCACCAAGACACCTCTGAAAGGCTAGACTAGACATTGCAGCAAACTCAGATAGACTTTGAGGCGCACAAGCTCCATGGCTGCATGGTGACTGTCATGTCTGAGTGTAGGGTAGGTGAGCAGTGTGTTTGTTCAAATGCTGGGAAGGAGTCTGTATGAGTATAGAGTGGGTTGTGCCTGTGTGTACAGAGTAAACAGAGTGTTTGTGAGTGCAGATTGAGTGACATGACTGCAGATTAGGTAAGTAGTGAGCCTGTGTGTGTGTGCAAGTGAGGGCTCTGACTATATGAGGACAGCATTAAGGGCATCCTTGGGAGAATGCAATGAGAGTGGACTGTGTGAGTGCAGGATACGCAATGTTCTTGTGTGAGGGCATGGTGGGTGAGCAGTGTGCCTGTGAGAGTCAGTTGTGTGCCTGTGTGGGTGTAGGGATGCGGGTGTCTGTATGAGTATAGAGTGAGAGCATTCCTATGTGGGTGCAGCGTTTGTATGAGCGCAAGATGAGTGGAGTTTGTGAGTGTATAGAATGTGATGTGCCTTTTTAAAGGAGGGTGAAAGGTGTGCCTCCGTGTGGGCAAGGTGAGTGGAGTGCCTGAGTGCATGTTTTCACTGTTTATTGTAAGCGACTCAGGATGCGTGGAGTGATAGGTTTTAGTGCAGGAAAAGAAGGGTGTTAGTGTGAGTGAAGGGGGGAGTATCTGTACAAGTATAGAGTAAGGGGTGCAAATGTGACTGAATGGTGAGCGGTGTGCCTGTGTGAGTGTAGTTTGAGCAGTGTTACTGAATGTATGGTTTCAGTGTGAATTATAAGTACGGGGTCAGGGGAATGGATGCAAGAAGGGATCTGCCTCTTAGTATATAAAGTCAATGGTGTCTGCGAGAGTCCAGAGCGAAGAGCATGCTTGTGTGAGTACAGTCGTCTGTCCCTCTAACTATATAGTGTTTTGTGCCTGCGTAAGAGCAGGGTGAGAGGAATGTTTGTGTGAGTGCAGAGTGCAGAACTTTAAAGCCAGATCTGTTGCCAATGCTTGTTTTAAGACGATACTATCAGAGTCTTTCGTTTCTTTCGGTTCTAAACACTAATGCACTTCTGCCCTCTAGTTGTTACTTTGAAAAGCTGCCCTTTATAGACTACAGACGAGATCTCTCCATTGGATTTTTAGTAGATTCATTTTGGATTTTTAGTAGATTCATTTTGGATTTTCTTTTCTTGAAAAAGTCATAACTCTTGATCCCCAATTCAGATTTTTGTCAAGTTAGGGTTGATTTAATATTTCAAGTTATAAAAAAAAATTAAGGAAAGGTATCTATATAAACTTGTGACTTTAGCGTTGTTTTAGTGCTGCTAAAATACATGCAGGTATGAGGGAAGGTTGTTGGCTGCTTTCAAAGCTTTCAATGATAAGTCTGAGATTGCTATTTGAAATCTCCTTTGTAGTTCTTGCCTACCAGACCGTAGTATGCTGTCTGGTTGCGAAAGGCCTCTTGAGGACTATACTAAAAGTAGAATTGTGCTTTGAGCCCGTGAATTGCTTAACATTTGTTGGGTTTATTATTTCTCTCATTTGTTTCTTATTCAATGGCTTGCTTTTCTGTTCTTTTGAGTGCCCCTCTTTAGGAGCATAGCCTTTTTACCATCCTTTTTGCTTGGTTGACTTGTATGCTTTCACTCTTCACGAGCTTCTTTTTTTAAATCATTTAGTGCTCTGCGAGAGTGCATGTGTTGTCCTGCTGTCTTTAGTGGGCTGCTTTTTATTTTTTTTTGCAGAGTTTTATATAGCGCGAACTTGACCCGAATCCAATCAGGTATCAGAGCGCTTTACATAGCACCAGTTACGTTACATGAGGACAAATTCATTTTTTTGTTAGGCACGGGTAGATTAAGTGATTTGCCCAGATGCTTTACCCCATCAAATACCCGCCTCCATACCCTGTTGCCTCCTGCTCAGCCACTGCCCCACCCGCTCTTCATTGTTCCCCTGCCCATTTCTCTCTAGGGTCGCTGTACGGTCCAAACCTTTGTTGCTTACTTGACTGCTGGCCACTTTCCATTGCTTCTCCTACCCACTCAGCAGCCATGACTCCATTGTTCCCCCAACCAGCAAGTCCTTTAAATCATTTTTTTAATTACATTTTTTGAAGGACCTGGAGCTGTCATTTGCTGCCAAGTTGCTCTGCATTCCTAAAAACTATTTTTGTTTGTTTGCCGACCCAAGTGATGTTCACCATATTGGATCAGTAAATAAAAACATCAAAGAAAATAGTGACTGCATCATCCCACTGGTGCACATATGCCTGGTGATGCATGCACATGCATACGTCACCACACATGCAGGCGTCACTGGAATGCTGTGGCTTCTAGCAGTGGTCACATCCTTGTGACTTTTATTTTACCAATGATGCATAACAATTTCCTCTGCTCGACTCTCTAAAAAAGACCTCGTGAGAACCTGCAACAATTGCAGTTTCATAGGAGCAGGTCTGAAAATATTTTGGGAATTTCATGTTCCTCCCATGTGAAGGCATCTTTCCATATACATTGTTGAATGTGTACCTTTGCACTTGTGCTCAGTAATCTCGCTCCTAGTGCACCCTCACTTCCTGCTTGAGCACTTCCGGTGACAGTTACGGTCTAGTGCTCAGAAATAGCCAGCCGCTGCACAGCAGGGCTGAGTGGTGGGTGGGAGGAGTCTCAGGCCTCATAAACCAAGCTGGAGCAAGCACGCAGCGCGCACACACAGCGGGCACGCCTAAGGCAAGCCCTCCTGCGCCCGTCTGCGCTCATCCGCGCCCGAACGGGGCCAGGGGCCAGGACCCTGGCCCCCGCCTCCTGTATTCCTTGGAGGAACTCCTGCTCCTAAATCAAGGTACAATGCTACTTTTAAAAAAACGTAGCGGCCACACTCGAGTCGGAAGGGTTGTTAAGGTTACAAACGGGAACTGGGAACCAAATTTACACAACCCTCTACCCGAGGCCACATCGGCCCGCTAGCCCTCCGGATCTCAGATTTGCCACCCTCAATACCCGTTCATTGCAGAAACATAATCTTGAGGTCTTCTCGCTACTCCAAGATGACACTCTGGATATTTTAGGAATCACAGAGACTTGGCTTGAGGAATCCTCAACCCCGGACCTGGTAGTCGCTATGCCTCCGAACTATGCGACCACAATAGACCTGGCAGCTCTAGGGGGGGTGGGGTCGCAATCCATTACAACCACCTTCTTAAGGCTGAGACTCTTTGCGCAGAAAGCATAGAGGGGGCTGATGTGTTAGGGGCGAAGTTCTGCTCTCAGACTGCCTGTCTTGTCATTCTGATAGTGTATCGCCCCCCCGAACGCCGCCCAGGTTTGTTGAACTGTTTACGGAACTTGTCTATGATATCCGCTCACGGTACCAATGTATTGTGGTGATGGGGGACTTCAACTTCCACTGGGATCAGACTCCCAAAGAGAGCCCGGCTAAACAATTGGAAGAGGCTTTGATCTCACTAGAACTCCGCCAACTAGTGAATGGACCCACCCATGAGAAGGGCCATACACTTGATCTGGTTTGGACATCCCATCTGTTCACCAGTCCCTTACTTATCAGTCCCTGCTCTTGGTCGGACCACTATGTAATTAGCGGCTGGTTCCCACTCTTTAAGGAAGCAACGCGTCCACCTCCGGAATGGAAAGTGTTGCGGAGCTGGAATAAAATCAGAGCCGATGACCTGGTTACTATCCTATGTAAATCTACCTCTTCAAGTACAACTCAGGGAGACCTTGACGCACAAAGTGCTTCCCTGTCAACAAGGCTGAAGAACGCTATTGATACGGTAGCCCCAGCACGCCAGGAAAGAACAAGGGATAAAGGTAAAGGGGCCTGCTGGTTCAATGATGCTTTACGAAATATGAAACAAACTCTTCGCCAATGCGAGAGAGCCTGTCGGAAAGCTTATGACCCAGGCGCTCGGTTAAAATACCACTCGATGTTCGCAGTCTATAAAAAGGCAATTCTGACAAGGAAAGCAGAATTCTATGAAGCAAAGATTGCTGCTGCTAACAACACACAAAAAGAGATTTTCCAGATCCTGAAAGAGCTAAGACAAGATAAGGAACAGAAGCCTTCTTTCTGTATGGAAGATTGCAATAAGTTCCAGGCCTTCTTTACATCAAAAGTGAAGGACCTTCTGATGGAAATCCATCTCTCTCCTATGCTCCCCTGCCCTTTAGCACCAGTACTCCCGCCCCCATCTTTGATTAACCACTTGCCACCTTTCCCATGCTCATGCATGATCCCCTGTTTCTACTAATAGGCGCGGGTGAAATCAGGGTCGCCTGCTGACCCCTGCCCACCAAGGATTTTCAAGGTGGCATTTCCCGGGATAAAAAGCGAGGTTCTATCACTCCTTAATCAATCCCTGGAAGCAGGGCATGTCCCCAACAACTTCAAGAAGGCCCGCGTCATCCCGCTCCTAAAAAAATCTGGGGCGGATACAAAGAATTTGAAAAATTTCCGGCCAATTTCCCAACTGCCTTTCCTTGCAAAAGTACGGAACAGCACGTGTTACGTTCATTTTCACACCATCTAGAGGATAACCATTTCTTACAATTTAACCAGGCTGGGTTTAGAGCCCACCACAGTACGGAACTGGTTATGCTGTCTGTACTAGATGAACTAAGACTGAGGGCAGATAAGAAAAAACCATGTGCCCTAGTCTTGCTGGACCTATCCGCGACATTCGTCAATCATGACCAACTATTGTCGCGTATCTCAGAGCTGGGCATCCAGGACACGGCCCTTGCATGGCTTACATGCTTTCTTAGGGGCCGCTCCCAGAGAGTACAGCTGACTGACCATGTGTCTGACCCAGGCATACTTTCATGTGGGGTACCTCAGGGCTCGGTGCTGTCGCACCTCCTTTTCAACGCCTACCTCCAGCCCCTGATAGCTGCGCTGAACCAGATGGAGTGCCGGATCTACAACTATGCTGACGACACTCAAATTATCATCCAGATAGACAACTCCCCGACTGCCCACGCAAGACCACTGGCTCATTGTCAGTGAAATTGCTCTCCCTCCCTCGCAGCTCCACCATTAAGTGAGGCCTGCCCCTGCACTATCAAGTGTTGGTTTGAGGCCCTCCTCCACCCGCAGGTTTCCCTGCGCCTCATCCCTGGTGGTCCAGTGGACCTCTGTCTCCATTCTCTTGCTCTGTATTTTCTCTCCTCTTTTGCTCGTTTTTTTCCTCACTTCTATCTCCCCCCTTCACTCTCCTTCTGGGTCTTTCCTCCATTTTCTGTCGTTTCCCCCTCATTTCAAGCTCCCCCTTCACTCTCCTTCTGTGTCTTCGCTCCGTTTTTCACTCGTTCTTTACCCTCACGTCAATCTCCCTCTTTTACTCTCCTGTGTCCTCTGTGTCTTTAAACCACTCTTTCTTGCACTTTTTCTGTCTTTTCCCCCCCATTTCAAGCTCCCCCTTCACTCTCCTTCTGTGTCTTTCCTTCGTTTTCACTCCTTTTTTACCCTCATCTCAATCTCCCTCTTTCACTCTCCTGTGTCCTCTGTGTCTTTCCTCCACTCTTTCTTGTACTTTTGATGCCTGTAAAATCATGAAAAGTCCTCAAAATAGATGAACAAGATTAAGTTTATTCCAGATGAAGGCTAAGTCCCATCCATCAGCTAGCTTCAGCCAGGTGCAACTGACTTGCAAGCAACTTCTCAGCGTTCCATTGCCATGGCGCTAATCAAACAATAACTAGAGCATGAAAAGGAGATAAGTAAATGAGCACTATGTTACACTGCCTTATTTGCACTTTTCTCTCTCGTTTTGCCTTTTTCCTTTTTCAGCCCGTTTTTCCCCGCCGCTGCTGCCCCCGCGGCCCCTCCCCCCCAGCACGACCAGTGCAACCAGCCACATCCAGCTCCCATCCCCGCCTCCCAGCTGTCCAGCCCTCCCCGACCCCTACTTAATGGCGGCCGCTACAGGGACAGGCGAGCAAGACCACTGACTCATTGTCAGTGAAATTGCTCTCCCTCCCTCGCAGCTCCACCATTTAGTGAGGCCTACCCCTGCACTATCAAGTGTTGGTTTGAGGCCCTCCTCCACCCGCAGGTTTCCCTGCGCCTCATCCCTGGTGGTCCAGTGATCCTCTGTCTCCATTCTCTTGCTCTGCTTTTTCTCTCCTCTTTCGCTCGTTTTTTTCCTCACTTCTATCTCCCCCCTTCACTCTCCTTCTGGGTCTTTCCTCCATTTTCTGTAGTTTTTCCCTCATTTCAAACTCCCCCCTTCACTCTCCTTCTGTGTCTTTCCTCCGTTTTACACTTGTTCTTTACCCTCATCTCAATCTCCTCCTTTTACTCTCCTGTGTCCTCTGGGTCTTTAATCCACTCTTTCTTGCACTTTTCCTGTCGTTTTCCCCCCATTTCAAGCTCCCCCCTTCACTCTCCTTCTGTGTCTTTCCTCCGTTTTTCCTCGTTTTTTACCCTCATCTCAATCTCCCCCTTTCACTCTCCTGTGTCCTGTGTCTTTCCTCCACTCTTTCTTGTACTTTTGCTGCCTTATTTGCACTTTTATCTCTCTTTTTGCCTTTTTCCTTTTGCCTTTTTTAGCCCGTTTTTCCCCGCCGCTGCTGCCCCCGCGGCCCCTCCCCCCCAGCACGATCAGTGCGACCGGCCAAATCCAGTTCCCCTCCCCGCTCCCGCCTCCCAGCTGTCCAGCCCTCCCTGACCCCTACTTAATGGCGGCCCCTGCGGGGACAGGCGAGCAAGACCACTGACTCATTGTCAGTGAAATTGCTCTCCCTCCCTCTCAGCTCCACCATTAAGTGAGGCCTGCCCCTGCACTATCAAGTGTTGGTTTGAGGCCCTCCTCTACCCACAGGTTTCCCTGCGCCTCATCCCTGGTGGTCCAGTGGACCTCTGTCTCCATTCTCTTGCTCTGCTTTTTCTCTCCTCTTTCACTCGTTTTTTTTCCTCACTTCTATCTCCCCCCTTCACTCTCCTTCTGGGTCTTTCCTCCATTTTCTGTCGTTTTCCCCTCATTTCAAGCTCCCCCCTTCACTCTCCTTCTGTGTCTTTCCTCCGTTTTTCACTCGTTTTTTACCCTCATCTCAATCTCCCCCTTTCACTCTCCTGTGTCCTCTGTTTCTTTCCACCACTATTTCTTGTACTTTTGCTGTCTTATTTGCACTTTTCTCTCTCTTTTTGCCTTTTTCCTTTTGCCTTTTTCAGCCTGTTTTTCCCCGCGGCTGCTGCCCCCGCGGCCCCTCCCCCCAGCACAACCAGTGCGACCAGCCAAATCCAGTTCCCCTCCCCGCTCCCGCCTCCCAGCTGTCCAGCCCTCCCTGACCCCTACTTAATGGCGGCCCCTGCGGGGATAGGCGAGCAAGACCACTGACTCATTGTCAGTGAAATTGCTCTCCCTCCCTCGCAGCTCCACCATTAAGTGAGGCCTGCCCCTGCACTAGCAAGTGTTGGTTTGAGGCCCTCCTCCACCTGCAGGTTTCCCTGCGCCTCATCCCTGGCGGTCCAGTGGACATCTGTCTCCATTCTCTTGCTCTGCTTTTTCTCTCCTCTTTCACTCATTTTTTTTCCCTCACTTCTATCTCCCCCCTTCACTCTCCTTCTGGGTCTCTCCTCCATTTTCTTTCGTTTTCCCCTCATTTCAAGCTCCCCCCTTCACTCTCCGTCTGTGTCTTCCCTCCGTTTTTCACTCGTTTTTTACCATCATCTCAATCTCCCCCTTTCACTCTCCTGTGTCCTCTGTGTCTTTCCTCCACTCTTTCTTGTACTTTTGCTGCCTTATTTGCACTTTTCTCTCTCTTTTTGCCTTTTTCCTTTTGCCTTTTTCAGCCCGTTTTTCCCTGCCGCTGCTGCTCCCGCAGCCCCTCCCCCCCAGCACGACCAGTGCGACCGGCCAAATCCAGCTCCCCTACCCGCTCCCGCCTCCCAGCTGTCCAGCCCTCCAGACCCCTACTTAATGGCGGCCGCTGCGGGGACAGGCGAGCAAGACCACTGACTCATTGTCAGTGAAATTGCTCTCCCTCCCTCGCAGCTCCACCATTAAGTGAGGCCTGCCCGTGCACTATGAAGTGTTGGTTTGAGGCCCTCCTCTACCCGCAGGTTTCCCTGCGCCTCATCCCTGGTGGTCCAGTGGACCTCTGTCTCCATTCTCTTGCTCTGCTTTTTCTCTCCTCTTTCACTCGTTTTTTTTCCTCACTTCTATCTCCCCCCTTCACTCTCCTTCTGGGTCTTTCCTCCATTTTCTGTCGTTTTCCCCTCATTTCAAGCTCCCCCCTTCACTCTCCTTCTGTGTCTTTCCTCCGTTTTTCACTCGTTTTTTACCCTCATCTCAATCTCCCCCTTTTACTCTCCTGTGTCCTCTGTTTCTTTCCACCACTATTTCTTGTACGCTTGCTGTCTTATTTGCACTTTTCTCTCTCTTTTTGCCTTTTTCCTTTTGCCTTTTTCAGCCTGTTTTTCCCCGCGGCTGCTGCCCCCGCGGCCCCTCCCCCCAGCACAACCAGTGCGACCAGCCAAATCCAGCTCCGCTCCCCGCTCCCGCCTCCCAGCTGTCCAGCCCTCCCTGACCCCTACTTAATGGCGGCCCCTGAGGGGACAGGCGAGCAAGACCACTGACTCATTGTCAGTGAAATTGCTCTCCCTCCCTCGCAGCTCCACCATTAAGTGAGGCCTGCCCCTGCACTATCAAGTGTTGGTTTGAGGCCTTCCTCCACCCGCAGGTTTCCCTGCGCCTCATCCCTGGTGGTCCAGTGGACCTCTGTCTCAATTCTCTTGCTCTGCTTTTTCTCTCCTCTTTCACTCGTTTTTTTTTCCTGACTTCTATCTCCCCCCTTCACTCTCCTTCTGGGTCTTGCCTCCATTTTTTGTCGTTTTCCCCTCATTTCAAGCTCCCCTCTTCACTCTCCTTCTGTGTCTTCCCTCCGTTTTTCACTCGTTTTTTACCATCATCTCAATCTCCCCCTTTCACTCTCCTGTGTCCTCTGTGTCTTTCCTCCACTCTTTCTTGTACTTTTGCTGCCTTATTTGCACTTTTCTCTCTCTTTTTGCCTTTTTCCTTTTGCCTTTTTCAGCCCGTTTTTCCCCGCCGTTGCTGCACCCGTGGCCCCTCCCCCCAGCACGATCAGTGCGACCAGCCAAATCCAGCTCCCCTCCCCGCTCCCGCCTCCCAGCTGTCCAGCCCTCCCCGACACCTACTTAATGGTGGCCCCTGCGGGGACAGGCGAGCAAGACCACTGACTCATTATCAGTGAAATTGCTCTCCCTCCCTCGCAGCTCCACCATTAAGTGAGGCCTGCCCCTGCACTATCAAGCGTTGGTTTGAGGCCCTCCTCCTCCTGCAGGTTTCCCTGCGCCTCCTCCCTGGTGGTCCAGTGGACCTCTGTCTCCATTCTCTTGCTCTGCTTTTTCTCTCCTCTTTCGCTCGTTTTTTTCCTCACTTCTATGTCCCCCCTTCACTCTCCTTCTGGGTCTTTCCTCCATTTTCTATCGTTTTCCCCTCATTTCAAGCTCCCCCCTTCACTCTCCTTCTGTGTCTTCCCTCCGTTTTTCACTCATTCTTTACCTTCATCTCAATCTCCTCCTTTTACTCTCCTGTGTCCTCTGTGTCTTTAATCCACTCTTTCTTGCACTTTTTATGTCGTTTTCCCCCCATTTCAAGCTCCCCCCTTCACTCTCCTTCTGTGTCTTTCCTCTGTTTTCACTCGTTTTTTACCCTCACCTCAATCTCCCCCTTTCACTCTCCTGGGTCCTCTGTGTCTTTCCTCCACTCTTTCGTGTACTTTTGCTGCCTTATTTGCACTTTTCTCTCTCTTTTTGCCTCTTTCCTTTTGCCTTTTTCAGCCCGTTTTTCCCCGCCGCTGCTGCCCCCGCGGCCCCTCCCCCCCAGCACGACCAGTGCGACCGGCCAAATCCAGATCCCCTACCCGCTCCCACCTCCCAGCTGTTCAGCCCTCCTCGACCCCTACTTAATGGCGGCCGCTGCGGGGACAGGCGAGCAAGACCACTGACTCAAAGTCAGTGAAATTGCTCTCCCTCCCTCGCAGCTCCACCATTAAGTGAGGCCTGCCCGTGCACTATGAAGTGTTGGTTTGAGGCCCTCCTCTACCCGCAGGTTTCCCTGCGCCTCATCCCTGGTTATCCAGTGGACCTCTGTCTCCATTCTCTTGCTCTGCTTTTTCTCTCCTCTTTCACTTGTTTTTTTTCCTTACTTCTATCTCCCCCTTCACTCTCCTTCTGGGTCTTTCCTCCATTTTCTGTTGTTTTCCCCTCATTTCAAGCTCCCCCCTTAACTCTCCTTCGGTGTCTTCCCTCTGTTTTTCACTCATTTTTTACCCTCATCTCAATCTCCCCCTTTCACTCTCCTGTGTCCTCCGTGTCTTTCCACCACTATTTCTTGTACTGTTGCTGCCTTATTTGCACTTTTCTCTCTCTTTTTGCCTTTTTCCTTTTGCCTTTTTCAGCCTGTTTTTCCCCGCCGCTGCTGCCCCCGCGACCCCTCCCCCCCAACATGACCAGTGCGACCAGCCAAATCCAGCTCCCCTCCCCGTTCCCACCTCCAAGCTGTCCAGCCCTCCCTGACCCCTACTTAATGGCGGCCCCTGCGGGGACAGGCGAGCAAGACCACTGACTCATTGTCAGTGAAATTGCTCTCCCTCCCTCGCAGCTCCACCATTAAGTGAGGCCTGCCCCTGCACTATCAAGTGTTGGTTTGAGGCCTTCCTCCACCCGCAGGTTTCCCTGCGCCTCATCCCTGGTGGTCCAGTGGACCTCTGTCTCATTTCTCTTGCTCTGCTTTTTCTCTCCTCTTTCACTCGTTTTTTTCCCTCACTTCTATCTCCCCCCTTCACTCTCCTTCTGGGTCTTTCCTCCATTTTCTGTCATTTTCCCCTCATTTCAAGCTCCCCCCTTCACTCTCCTTCTGTGTCTTCCCTCCGTTTTTCACTCGTTTTTTACCATCATCTCAATCTCCCCCTTTCACTCTCCTGTGTCCTCTGTGTCTTTCCTCCTCTCTTTCTTGTACTTTTTCTGCCTTATTTGCACTTTTCTCTCTCTTTTTGCCTTTTCCCTTTTGCCTTTTTCAGCCCGTTTTTCCCCGCCGTTGCTGCGCCCGTGGCCCCTCCCCCCCCCAGCACGACCAGTGCGACCAGCCAAATCCAGCTCCCCTACCCACTCCCGCCTCCCAGCTGTCCAGCCCTCCCCGACCCCTACTTAATGGCGGCCCCTGCGGGGACAGGCGAGCAAGACCACTGACTCATTATCAGTGAAATTGCTCTCCCTCCCTTGCAGCTCCACCATTAAGTGAGGCCTGCCCCTGCACCATCAAGCGTTGGTTTGAGGCCCTCCTCCACCCGCAGGTTTCCCTGCGCCTCATCCCTGGTGGTCCAGTGGACCTCTGTCTACATTCTCTTGCTCTGCTTTTTCTCTCCTCTTTCGCTCGTTTTTTTCCTCACTTCTATCTCCCCCATTCACTCTCCTTCTGTGTCTTTCCTTCGTTTTTCACTCGTTCTTTACCCTCATCTCAATCTCCTCCTTTTACTCTCCTGTGTCCTCTGTGTCTTTAATCCACTCTTTCTTGCACTTTTTCTGTCGTTTTCCCCCCATTTCAAGCTCCCCCTTCACTCTCCTTCTGTGTCTTTCCTCCGTTTTTACTCGTTTTTTACCCTCACCTCAATCTCCCCCTTTCACTCTCCTGTGTCCTCTGTGTCTTTCCCCCACTCTTTCTTGTACTTTTGCTGCCTTATTTGCACTTTTCTCTCTCTTTTTGTCTTTTTCCTTTTGCCTTTTTCAGCCCGTTTTTCCCCGCCGCTGCTGCCCCCGCGGCCCCTCCCCCCAGCACGACCAGTGCGACCAGCCGAATCCAGCTCCCCTACCCGCTCCCGCCTCCCAGCAGTGCAGCCCTCCCCGACCTCTACTTAATGGTGGCCGCTGCGGGGACAGGCGAGCAAGACCACTGACTCATTGTCAGTGAAACTGCTCTCCCTCCCTCGCAGCTCCACCATTAAGTGAGGCCTGCCCCTGCACTATCAAGTGTTGGTTTGAGGCCCTCCTCCACCCGCAGGTTTCCCAGTGCCTCATCCCTGGTGGTCCAGTGGACCTCTGTCTCCATTCTCTTGCTCTGCTTTTTCTCTCCCCTTTCGCTCGTTTTTTTCCTCACTTCTATCTCCCCCCTTCACTTTCCTTCTGGGTCTTTCCTACATTTTCTGTCATTTTCCCCTCATTTCAAGCTCCCCCCTTCACGCTCCTTCTGTGTCTTCCCTCCGTTTTTCACTCGTTCTTTACCCTCATCTCAATCTCCTCCTTTTACTCTCCTGTGTCCTCTGTGTCTTTAATCCACTCTTTCTTGCACTTTTTCTGTCGTTTTCCCCCCATTTCAAGCTCCCCCTTCACTCTCCTTCTGTGTCTTTCCTGCATTTTCACTCGTTTTTTACGCTCACCTCAATCTCCCCCTTTCACTCTCCTGTGTCCTCTGTGTCTTTGCCTTTTTCCTTTTGCCTTTTTCAGCCTGTTTTTCCCCGCCGCTGCTGCCCCCGCGGCCCCTCCCCCCAGCACGACCAGTGCGACCAGCCAAATCCAGGTCCCCTCTCTGCTCCCGCCTCCCAGCTGTCCAGCCGTCCCCGACTCCTACTTAATGGCGGCCCCTGTGCGGCCGCTGTGCGGCTGCGCCGCCGGAGCACCAAAGGCAAGCCTGTCTGCGCCCGTCCGCGACCCGACTGCAGCCAGCGCCAGGAACCCTGGATCTCTGCACGGCCAACGCTACAACCCAGCGGCACTCCACGCTCTCAACCCTGGCCACAACAACAACTGCAAGCTAGCATCACCAGCCGACTCTCACGGACTCTTCAGCTGTCACCGCTGCCGGCACACCTGCAGCACTGCCAAGACCACTGACCCTGCTGGAGCAGAGTTTTCTGTTTGAAAATTCGCTGGCTTTTGAAGCTCTGGCATGTCTATTTGTCATATTAATTTTATTAATTACTAGCAATTAATTATTTGTCTTGTGCAAGTGCGTTTATATTAATCAATCCGTTTGTCCTAACAAGAGAGAGTTACACGTGGGTGCGCATAAATGTGCTGTTTAAAAATAACGTGCGTGTTTTCATGTTTAAACGTTGCTATGTGCTGTTTATTTTTGAGCACAAAATGCTTTCCGAATCAATGCTTTTCTATGTTGCAAGTGCTAGATAGATGCATACACATAAGGGTATTAGTGGGGTTAACACTGTTTAATTACTATGCTGTGGTAACGTTGTTTTTGTTTCTTTTAATTAAGATGGTCTATTGAGGCTTATGATGGCCTAGAAAAGATGGCCGATTTGTAAGCCTGGCTGTGATTTATAATATGAAAACTGTGACGAGGGAGACCCCTGCTGGAAATGGTCCTGAAGCTAACTGACCATGGTCCTTGCTTGCTTGTTTGAAAACTTTCCATGAGGACAGCAGCAGTTTTGGGAGATCTCCAAGTGAAATGAAAATGTCCTTGGCAGCCTTGGGAAACAAAGGAGCCTTAGAGAAAAACTCTGAACTGTGGCTCGATTGCCGAGGAGAAGTAGAACTAACAAGATACATTTTTTATTTCTTGGTTCCTGTTCCGTAGTCTTTATTATGTGAACTTTTCCTGAGCGGAGATTTTCAAATGTAGCGATGTTACATCCTTTCCTTCTCGCTCTGCTCAGCAGGTCCGGCGGACATTACAACTTTTTCTATGTTTCCAATGTATCTTTCCATTGTTTTAGACACTATAAGAAATGTTAGCCTAGAGAGGGTTTTTTGCCACTTGCCATTTTGCCTTTGCCGCGTACCGAATTTGCGTTGCTGAGGATCGATGCTGAAGGGACTTCGTCTTGAGAGACATTTACCGAGAGACATGTCCTGACCCGTTCTGACATTTAGCTAGAATAGGTAACTATGAGAAAATGATTTACTCTGATTGATTTCCTTTGACTAATTTTAGATAAAGCAATATAATTTTAAACATGGTGTTGGATATTCTTTCTTGTCAATTATTGGGTTTACATTTTTGATCATTGCTGTATATGTTGTATAGATTATGTTTAAGGACAGTCACAAAAACCAGGTCTTATCGACCTCGATATAGATGCAGGGTGATTAGGAGTTTTCTTTCCACAGGTTTATTGCTGGTAGAGTATATGAGCGTATGTTAGTGTAGTGAAATGGGCCCTAGCGTATGATGTATGCATGTGCGTGTAACTGTGAGATTACTCTATCCGTGGCAGTGGGAATATTATACACACCCTGATCTCTATCAATTTCCTGGTAGCAGAGGATGGTTTTTGATGATTGTCTTGATCTGATAAGATTGCTTGTACATTAGTTTATTGATTATTGATTATTTGTTCATGTTGGTATATGTACTAATACTATATGTTGGAGTCGTAATGTTGAGTTATATGTAGTGCTTCTGGAACTTGGAAGCTGTAGCAGTTCCGTAGTAGGGCAGAGGGAAGTATATGCTGCTCTCGGGAAAGACGGAATTGTAAGGAATAACGTGTGACAATTGAAGTTGCGCGTCACATTGTCTGGGTTCGGAATCAGTGACATCGTCGTATGTTACTATTAGATATTTCTGGTATATAAGGAGTGTGTATGATAGTGAAGGTTATCTGTGAAACTCTGGTCTTAAGTCCCAGGGATCCGTAAGGATTTCCGTTAAAGCTTATCGCGGGAGGAGTAATAGGTATTTTCTGAGCTTGTTTGAAGAACTGGGCAAAGAAAGCTTGCTTAGTTGATGTATGTTATAATTCTGTAGTGGAGCAGATTGTCTGTTCTCGGGAAGCAGGATTCTGTGCGTATGTACTATATTTCCTTGTATGAATGTGCGTGAATGTTTGTACATTTAGTTGATTGTAAGACTCTTTGGACAAGTCCTAGAGGAAACAGTTAATGAATGTATGTTAGTAGGGCAGAGTAGAGGAAGTGCTACTGTGTCAATGAGAGGTCTCTTATGAAATAGACTCTCTTTTACTATTCTGTGGTTAGCGAAGCAGACAATGGAGATGTTTTTTATGTTGTAACTAATAGATTTGTAGAAATTTTGACACGAAGTCTACTGAAAAGATTTTGTAAAGGAGGGGTAGACGAGTGACAGAAGACAGGAGACAAGCGACTGCAGCGACTGTTGACGTCAGAAAGACCGCGCTCTGATTGGATGGTAGATCAGAATAGTGCTCGCGCTAGGATTGGTGCGTTAGTGTGAGCCGCGCAAGGATTGGAAGGGCTATTTAGTGACGTAGACGTTCCAGGATTGGTGCGTTAGTGTGAATCGCGCTGCAATTGGTTAAAAAATTCGTATTGTATATTTATAATACGGAAAGAGTAGAGAGTTTTTTTTTTGGTAAACGCTAAAATGTATTACCAAGAAGAGAAAAAGAAGAAAACATTTTTTGGTAAAATTAAAAAGTGGTTTAGCAAGGATAAAGATGTTAAAACAAGAGAGGGTGAGTTGTTACCTCCACCGAAAACACCTGCATCCTTCATGGCTGCAAGACATGGGTTCCATACCTGTATATGGTTGGAGAATTGGGTTAGGTATACTAAAGAAGATGGTGTTCTAGCATTTCCAGAACATGGTTCATTTAATCTAGCCGTGTTGAGAAATTTACGGGAAAAGATGCTATGTCTAGACCCGAAACCGAGACCTACACAGTTCGAGGCTTTAGTGGAATGGGAAGAGGAAGTACATGAGAGAGAAAAACAGAGATCTGGAGGGTACTATAGGTACATGTTTGGGAGGAGACATGATCGTGAGACTCTGTTAGTATGTCAGAGGGATTATATCCGATGAGAACAGTTGAAGGAGGAGCAGAAAGGGTTCCTGAGTCAGAAATGAGAAAATATGGAGTTAATGAGTATGAGGATGAGGTCTTGAATGACATGATTTACAAGAGACCACCTCCATATAGACCAGAACCGGATAAAAGTACACCAGTTGTTTCTCCGATAAGAGATACAGTGTGTGTTAGTGAGACAGAAAATGAGACACCTGAGGTAAGAAGTGATCATTACCTTGATGAGAATGCCAGACAATTAGCCAGAACTACAACAGAGTTGACAGAGAAGATTAGGGAGTTAACGAAGAATCTAGAAGCTGTTACGGTGCCTGTAACAATAGGTCCGGTTATGCCTGTGTTTGACAAACAGAGGACAGGTGAGAATGGACTGGTGATTCCATATGTTGGGAATAATCTGACAAATTCAGTTGGTCCTTCAGGAGATTCAGGCAAAAGAGCAGAAAGAAGTGACCTGAGACAATCAAGACATGACACATGTAGTGAAATATTGGATGCTAGTGAAGCTAGTTGTTCAGGGATGCCAATTTTAGAACCGCAAAAGAGAGTGGTTCCAGTGAGAAAAACTGCTGAAATAACAGTGGAAGATTTGAATGATTGGATGAAGGTTCTACAGAAAAAGGATAAAGATTCACAAGTAATTGATGTAGCTAGGTTACGTGTAGACCTAGAAGAGCTTGTTACAGGAACAGTTCCAACAGAGATTCTGAAGAGTCATCATGATGGTGAATTAATGTTCATGTGTAAAAATATTACCTGGAGAGCAAGAAATACACATGACAGGCTAAGAGCAATAGCGAATGAGCAGGGAGTTGACATTGATAAAGTGAAAGCTTTACAAAGAACTTACAGGATGGATTTTACAGAGAAGGATATTGAGAATTTGAATGCTACTGGTAGAACAGGACAGATTAAGGAAATGGTAGCATTATTGCGAAGATGGGGTGATGTAGAAAAGTGGAAGGATAGGTGGTACAAGAAAAGAGATGAGGCTGAAGATAGAACAACTTATTCAGCATTTCCAGTGAGAGAAAAAGAGAAACCAGTGGATAATTATCCTATGAGAGAAATACCTGGAGGAGGATATGTACATGTTCCATGGACCAGACAGGATATTTTATCATTCACGAATGATTTCCCTCGATTGAGAGAAAAGCCCGTCGAGTGGTATAGGCAGGTAGATAGGTTTGTGAAATTGTCAAAAGTGCTGTGGGTTGACCTGAATAGTCTGTTTGATATAATTGGTCCAGCAGACTTGTGGACTGAGTGTAAAATAGTTGTGAGTTGGCCTACTGAGGAATATCCAAGAGACCCAAGAACAGGGGCACCAGATCCAGAGGTAATGAGAAAGTATGATCAGGTGATGGTATACCTGAAGAGTAAAGTTCCTGCAAAAGAGACAGACTGGGTAAAGATAGATCGAACACAACAGGAAGCGAAAGAATCAGTTCATGCTTTTTACGAGAGGCTGATACTGGCATTTAAACAATTCAGTGGAGATGAACACCTGGGTGACAAAGATTTGAGTCATTTTGTATACAGATTTGTATATGGCCTTAGACCTGAAATTGGTGAGAGAATTCGTGAGCACACAGTGGATTGGCAGAGTAAGAAAGTAGATGAGATCCTGAGGCATGCAAAATACTTCAGTGATGAAATTGAAGCAAAACAAAGAAAGCTGAAAGAGAAAGCAATGTGGGCACAAGTGAAAGTTGCGGAAAGACAGGAAGCACAGTTAGTGGAACAAGCGAATAATCCAGGAAACAATGCAGGGAATAGACCTAGATATGCAGGGAAAGGAAAGGGAAGTCTTGAGGAAGCGAAAAAAAAGTTTCCTTGTCACAACTGTGGCCAATTGGGGCATTGGAGATCGGAATGTCCTAATCCACCATTAGTAAGTAATGAAAATAAACCCTTAAATCAACAGGTGCAGAACGAAGGAAATAATCAACAGCAGCAACAACAGAAAGTTGTGAGACAGCAGAGTCAAGAGCCAAAACCGCCCTTGCCGCAGAATAGAGGGTTACAAAAGTATAATCAGGATTCAGGATTCTACAATGATGAGCAGGTAAACAAACCAAGACGTTCTAACAAAGTACAACAGTACTTGTTAAAGAGTGAAGGGAGTGAATCTGAGGGTGATTATTGACGGTGCCGAGGAGAGGAAGAAGAGTGCATACTTGGTGCAACTCTAGAAATAGACCAGGCAGGACCATTTGTGGATGGGAAAATAAATGAGGAGAGTGTTACTTTTTTGGTAGACACAAGTGCGACAAGATCAACTGTCAGGTCAACAGATGTTAGAAATCTTCCTCTCTCGGATGAAGCAATCCAAGTAGTTGGTGTAGCCAATACGCAAATCAGAACACGTCTTACTGAACCTGTAAGAGTACAGATAGGGAAATTTTCAGACATGCACAGATTCATTGTCTGTGACACGAGTCCAGTGAACCTATTGGGTAGGGACTTGTTGTGCAAAATGAACTGTACAATTTTTTGTACACCGGATGGAATAGCCTTTGAGACACCAGATGAAGATGTTTTGTACCGAGTGACTCTAGAGAATAGAGAAAGTGAGTTAATTGGTGCATTTGCTGTGTTTAATCCGGAGGATTTGCCTCGAGAGCTGAGAGACACAGTGAAAAGGACAGTTTGGGATTTTACTGGAGAGGATGTGGGATTGATGAATAATGTAGATCCAGTGAAAATTGCAGTAAAAGAGGGAATTACATATCCTAACATTCCTCAATACAAAATGACACCAGAAATAATTGAAGGGATAACTCCTATAATTGAGAAAATGATTCAGCAAGGAGTCCTGAGAGAACTACTGAGTAGTCCGTGTAATTCACCGATAATGGGACTAAAAAAGCCCAATGGGAAATTTAGGATTGTACAGGATTTGAGAAAAGTTAATCAAATTGTGGTGGCATGTTGTCCTATTGTGCCAAATCCATCAGTGATCCTGTATCAAATTCCACATGATGCTGAGTGGTATACAGTGATTGATTTGTGTCATGCGTTCTTTTCAATTCCATTGCATCATGATAGCCAGCCGATTTTTGCATTTAGGTTTGGCCAGCGTATCTTAGCATGGTGTCGTATCCCACAGGGGTATACGGAGAGTCCTTCGATATTCAATCAGTTATTGAAGAAATCGTTGGAAAGTTTGATCATGCCCGAGAGTTCAGTGCTAGTGCAGTATATTGATGACCTACTGGTGGCATCAAAGACACGTGAAGCTTGTGAAGTAGATACCATAGCTTTACTGAATCATCTGGCAGATGGAGGGTTAAAGGTATCTCCAGCCAAATTGCAATTTTGCAAGAAAGAGGTGCATTATCTTGGACACAATATTGAAAAGGGTCTGAGAAAAGTGACTGATGACAGGATCAGAATAATCAGAGAAATGAAAGCTCCAAAAACCCAGAGAGAAGTTAGAATGTTCCTGGGTATGGTGGGTTATTGTCGTCAGTGGATAATTAATTTTTCCTTGATAGCAAAGCCACTGATTAAACTGACAAAAAGTGAGATGACAGATCCATTGGATCTAGATGCAGAACAAATGGCAGCATTTGAAGAGCTCAAAAGTAAAATGTGTGAGGCTCCAGCTTTGGGTATGCCTGACTACGAAAAGGAATTTGAGCTGTACTGCAGTGAAAGAAATGGATGTGCACTTTCAGTGTTAATTCAGAAACATGGATTACTGAGAAGGCCTATTGCGTACTTCTCATCGACACTTGACCCTGTAGCTGTGGGTTTACCAGGTTGTCTGAAATCTGTGGCAGCAACATGCAAAAGCCTGGAACAGAGTGAGGGAATCATAATGGGATATCCTGTAAGGGTATTCGTACCTCACAATGTGGCAATTCTTTTGACAAGAAGCAGAACTCAGTACATGTCACATAGTCGGTTGACTAAATATGAAAAAGTGATTCTGGGAGCATCAAATGTGAC
This sequence comes from Triturus cristatus, assembly GCF_964204655.1. NCBI lineage: Eukaryota > Metazoa > Chordata > Amphibia > Caudata > Salamandridae > Triturus > Triturus cristatus. The sequence continues at coordinate 534,576,887 of NC_140579.1, read as the reverse complement.
TCTCGAGAGATGTGTAAATGTGAATCCAGCGACACTTTTGCCAGATATTGAAAATGTGGGTGTGAAGATGGAAGATGATCATGATTGTTTGGATGTGCTGGATTACTGTACAAAACCGAGACCAGACATAAGGGATCTACCCTTGGATGAGACTGATCATGTGTTGTTTGTGGATGGATCATGCCTGAGAAATGATAATGGTGTGCTATGCGCAGCATATGCGGTATGCAAAGTTTCAGAGGTCATGGAAGCATCACCATTGAAAGGAGTGAAATCTGCGCAAGTTGCTGAATTGGTGGCATTGACAAAAGCTTGCGAAATTGGGAAAGATTTGAGGACAACTGTAATGACTGATAGTCAGTATGGATTTGGAGTGGTGCATGATTTTGGCCAGCTTTGGCTACAAAGAGGTTTCTTGACATCGGGTGGAACTCCGATAAAGAATGCTGAAATGATTGGTAAATTGCTTGAGGCGATACAGCTGCCTAAGGAGTTAGCAGTTGTAAAATGTGCTGCCCATGGACAAGGGGAGGATTTTATAACGGTCGGAAACCGTTATGCCAACGATGTTGCGCAATACTGTGCCAAGACAAATCAGTCCATCAATCGGGACAGAGAGGGGGAAATGTCTTTACTCTCTGTGATGTTTACTAATGTCTTAGAAACCTGGGATGAAGTGAAACAGTTGCAAGATGAGGCAGGAGAGGAAGAGAAAAAAGATTGGATTAAGGCAGGATGTGCTCCAAGAGAAACAGACCATGTTTGGGTCTACAGAGATGGCAGACCAGTAATGCCCAACTCCATCTTGTCGTCAATGGCAAGGATGTATCATGGCCAGGGACATTTGGGGAGGGATGCGATGGTTAGGTCGTTCAAGCAGACCTGGTACAATGCAAAGTTCAGGACAATTGCAGAAAGCATCTGTCAAAGGTGTTTAGTTTGTCAGCAATTTAACACTGGAAAAAAGACAGTGGTGAGTCTGGGGACAATAGGCAGAGAAGGAGGTCCTTTTACAAGAATGCAGATTGATTTCATTGAAATGCCCCAAGTAAACAGACTGAGGTATGTTTTAGTGGTAGTCTGTTTGTTTTCAAGGTGGGTGGAAGCTTACCCGACTAGAAGAAATGATGGATTAACAGTGGCAAAGTTACTGTTAAGGCAGTTGATTCCTAGGTACGGGTTTCCAGTAACAGTTGAGTCTGATAGAGGTGGACACTTTCAAAATGAGCTTATGGGTTTGATTTGTGAAGCATTGAAAATACAGCAGAAGCTACATTGTGCATACCGACCAGAGGCTTCTGGTGTGGTTGAGCAGATTAATGACACAATCAAGAATAGGATTGGAAAAATGTGCTTAGCCACTGGCATGAAATGGCCAGACGTTTTACCTCTAGTTCTGATGACTATGAGATCTACTCCAGATAGAACTACTGGTTTGAGTCCGCATGAAATAATCATTGGACGTGCAATGCGCCATGCATTCGTGCCTGTCAATAAGTTGGTGACAATAACTGATGACATGATTTTGGATTACTGTAAAGGCCTGGCTGACGCAGTTCATTCTGTGTTTCACCAGGTTGGAGAAGAAGCTACCACACTTGAGAAGAAGCAAGCCCATGATCTGAGTCCAGGAGACTGGGTGAGGATAAAAGTTCACAGAAGAAGAAATTGCTTGGTTCCAAGGTGGGGTAGGCCAAGACAAGTTATTCTGACTACGACGACTGCAGTAAAGTGTGCTGGAGTGAGACACTGGGTACATGCAAGTCATACTCTGAGAGTTCCAAACCCAAAAGAAGGGACTGGTAAAGAGTATTTTGAAGAGTCAGATTCCAGTGATGATGAAGATACAGAATCAGTGGGGAAAGAAGTAGGAAAAGCTTCGAATGAACCACTGCGAGTATCAGAGAAGAGATCAAATTCTGTAAGAGAGCCTGAAGTTTCAAAAAGCAGTGAAGGAAAAAGAAAAGAAAAAAGAAATTTCACAGAGACTACTCCTGAATCAGAAGAGGAGGAGATTGAAGAACCACTTGAGATTATACTTGAAGAAGTAGGGTCAGAAGAAGATAGAGAGGGACAGATTGCGGAAGACCCCCGAGGAGGTGTAGGGAACATTCTTGATGAGCCAGGTGAAGGGACAAGTAGACAGCAAGAAGATTGCGTGTCGGAGACTCGAGGAGGGACAAAAGTAGGGAGATCTCAAACAGTGGTGAAAAAATCTGTGGAAAAGAAGAAAGCTGCTGGAAAACGGAAACAAGAGGCACTTGAAACAGATGATGAGAATGAACAAACAGAGGGTCGAGTTCTGAGAAAGAGAACTTGGATTGGAGAAAGAAGTAATAAAGAAATAAAGCCGAAAAAGGTGTTAAGAGGAGATCGTTGGCCTAACAACAGAGTTAAGAGGCTGAGATACAAAATAATAAGAGCAAGTACATCGAAAGCTGAACAAGTGAATGAAGTTTCGAGTCAAAGTTCAAAAGCTGAAGGAGAAGAATCAAAGGAGTCAAAAGAACCAGTGGAAATAAAAAGAATAAGAAGACCCAACCAAAAGTACAGATCACCGGAATGGTCTTATGTGGCACTGTCTGAAGGAGGAAAAGAAGAAACAGTGACTCGAGATAATCCGGAAGAGATCTTGAGAGAAGTGGTTGAGGAAGATACTGGTGAAATTCTGAAAGTACTCTTGACTGACATTGGAGAAGAGTCGAGTACTGAGGATTTTGATGTCGGAGATCTAATACAATTTGATGTTGAAGAAATTGAAGTGAAGAATGACAAGTATCCAAACTGAATAAGGGAAGGATTCACTTGGATTAAGTGAACGAAAAGATCATTTGGAAAAACTGAAAGCTGAAGAATTGCTGAAGAATTGAAGAAGTTCCAACAGTAGTGGAGTAGTAGAGGCTAAACTAAAGTAGTAAAATGGCTAACATAGAGGATAATAGAAATAGATGTGCCTTCTTTAAAAGGTGGTGTAGAATGTGCTGTTGTTGTACTGGATTATTAATGCTTCTATGGGGTGTTTTAGTTTTATTAGTTACTTTTAAAGTAGAGTTTGAGATGCATACAGAGAATGTGACAAATGTAGAGAAGAATTCGCAAAAAGTAGTTCCAATTAGAATTAGTAATACTTACATACACAAAGATAGGTCAATTAATAACTTTTCTAGTAATGTTTTTTCAAAATTGTTATATGAATATGTGAAAACAATGGAAGTAAGGGATTGCTACGTCTGTATGCAATTACCTGCATCCGTTTCAGAGGGTGTTACTTATCATCATTTACCAGCTACATATGGTATTTCCTGTAGTATTTTAGGTAGTGTTTTTTATTTGTTAGGGAAAGTAGATTATAAGATGTCTAACAGAGATAGTATTTTTGGGCACTTGCCAATGAACAAAGAGCTGAATCCAGCTAAAGAAGCTAACACTTTTGGTGAGATTTTTATTGAAGAAAAAGGATTAACATTAGATTACATTTTTAAGAATAATTTAACTTGCAGTTTGAAAGGAGAGGAGAAAGCTTTCCTGGATATGGTAGAAGAAAGGAGATTGAACATGCAGGAAAAAGCAGGAAAATATAAAGTGAGTGAGACAATTTGGGACATTGAGATGGGAAAAGAGTTGAAGAATGGGGCTAGTCCAACTTTAGCTTTAGATGCACCACAGAAAGGTAAACTTTGCATTACAAGAAGGAAATCCCAATATGATACATATTTTGTTGGGACTAGTGAGTGCCATGATACATACTTCATTGCAACAGGTTGGGGTTTCAGAGGTGGAGAAGATACAATTTTTCCAGGAGTATATTATGTTTGTGGGAATAAGGCTTATTACAAGTTGCCTGACCATTGGTATGGCACGTGTTATGTGGGCCTGGTTTTTCCAAAGATTTTTCATATAGATAAAATAACAGATGTAGAACATATTAATTTACTAATGCGTTTTAAGAGAGAAACTTGGTCTGAAATAGTGGGTGACATTTTTGGGGTTTTGATTCCAGCAGTGGGAATTTCTTTGAATGCTTATGGAATTCGGAAACTGTCCACAGTGGTTGATCGCTTATCGACAAATACCGCTGGAGGGTTTCTTTTGGTGAATACGGAATTAAGTGCCGTACGTGCCATGTCTATGCAAAATCGACTTGCCCTTGATATTCTATTGGCCAAGGAGGGTGGAGTCTGTGGAATGCTGAAAGTTCAACATTGTTGCACTTACATTCCAGACGAAAGCAAAGACCTGAAGGTCTATATCAAAAATATTACTGATTTGCATGAAGAATTAGTACCACTTGAAGCTGAAAATTTATGGACTAAAATAGCTAATAAAATGATAGCTGTTAAAGATTTTATTGCAAAAATAGGTAGTACTATTATAGGTAGAATATTGTTTCCTTTAACTTGTATAATTGTTGCTTTATTGATAATAAGATTGGTGTGAGTGTGTTGTAAAAACAGGGGAGGGAGGAAGAAATTGAATAAAGAAAAGAAAAATAAGAGGTTGAAAAGAGAACCTCAAGAAATTGAATTAGAAGAATTGAGGGAGAGTGTTTACTTAGAGACAAAAAGGGATGATGAAAGAGTGACTGGTGTGTAATGTTGTGTAAGGGGAAAAAGACATTTCCGATTTCTCCTAAAATGGGACTAAATTTTCACGAATTTTTTTTTTTTTTGGGTTTATTTGGTGATAAAATCACCAAAGGGGGGATTGCTGGAGCAGAGTTTTCTGTTTGAAAATTCGCTGGCTTTTGAAGCTCTGGCATGTCTATTTGTCATATTAATTTTATTAATTACTAGCAATTAATTATTTGTCTTGTGCAAGTGCGTTTATATTAATCAATCCGTTTGTCCTAACAAGAGAGAGTTACACGTGGGTGCGCATAAATGTGCTGTTTAAAAATAACGTGCGTGTTTTCATGTTTAAACGTTGCTATGTGCTGTTTATTTTTGAGCACAAAATGCTTTCCGAATTAATGCTTTTCTATGTTGCAAGTGCTAGATAGATGCATACACATAAGGGTATTAGTGGGGTTAACACTGTTTAATTACTATGCTGTGGTAACGTTGTTTTTGTTTCTTTTAATTAAGATGGTCTATTGAGGCTTATGATGGCCTAGAAAAGATGGCCAATTTGTAAGCCTGGCTGTGATTTATAATATGAAAACTGTGACGAGGGAGACCCCTGCTGGAAATGGTCCTGAAGCTAACTGACCATGGTCCTTGCTTGCTTGTTTGAAAACTTTCCATGAGGACAGCAGCAGTTTTGGGAGATCTCCAAGTGAAATGAAAATGTCCTTGGCAGCCTTGGGAAACAAAGGAGCCTTAGAGAAAAACTCTGAACTGTGGCTCGATTGCCGAGGAGAAGTAGAACTAACAAGATACATTTTTTATTTCTTGGTTCCTGTTCCGTAGTCTTTATTATGTGAACTTTTCCTGAGCGGAGATTTTCAAATGTAGCGATGTTACATCCATTCCTTCTCGCTCTGCTCAGCAGGTCCGGCGGACATTACAACTTTTTCTATGTTTCCAATGTATCTTTCCATTGTTTTAGACACTATAAGAAATGTTAGCCTAGAGAGGGTTTTTTGCCACTTGCCATTTTGCCTTTGCCGCGTACCGAATTTGCGTTGCTGAGGATCGATGCTGAAGGGACTTCGTCTTGAGAGACATTTACCGAGAGACTTGTCCTGACCCGTTCTGACATTTAGCTAGAATAGGTAACTATGAGAAAATGATTTACTCTGATTGATTTCCTTTGACTAATTTTAGATAAAGCAATATAATTTTAAACATGGTGTTGGATATTCTTTCTTGTCAATTATTGGGTTTACATTTTTGATCATTGCTGTATATGTTGTATAGATTATGTTTAAGGACAGTCACAAAAACCAGGTCTTATCGACCTCGATATAGATGCAGGGTGATTAGGAGTTTTCTTTCCACAGGTTTATTGCTGGTAGAGTATATGAGCGTATGTTAGTGTAGTGAAATGGGCCCTAGCGTATGATGTATGCATGTGCGTGTAACTGTGAGATTACTCTATCCGTGGCAGTGGGAATATTATACACACCCTGATCTCTATCAACCCCGCGCAATCCGCCCGCAAGAACACAACCGAACCGAAGACCCTGCAATGCATCCTCCTCAACGTCCGATCCCTCCACAAACAAGCCACCGAAATCTGGGACCTCCTTGACAGCACTACCCCGGACATAGCATTCTTTACCGAAACCTGGACCAACACCACCTCGGGACCGGACATCGCCCTCGCCATTCCCCAAGGATACAAGATCTCCAGGAAGGACCGCCCCACCCGCCCGGGAGGAGGAATCGCCATCGTCCACAAATCCACCCTCCGCCTGAGCACACTCCCCGACGAGCCCACAGACCTGATGGAACACCTTCACTTCAAGATACTGGCCAGCCCTACCTCCACCCTCCGAGGAACCCTCGCCAACTTCATCACCGACATCATCTCCCCGCATGCCATCGTGTCCACCAACTACACCCTACTGGGAGACCTCAACTTCCACCTCGACAACCAACTGGATCCCAGCACCACATCCCTCCTGGACAACCTCCACAACATTGGACTCCACCGGATCGTGACCGAACCCATGCACTCAGCAGGACACACCCTCGACCCCCTCTTCACAACATTAAACTCCATCACCTTCAGCCACACCACCAAACTCCCATGGACTGACCATCGATGCGTCCACTTCACCTTCAGAACACCCACCATCCACAGACACCAGCACCTGCTCCTATGAAGAAACTGGACCAGAATCACCGAAGACCAGCTAACTTCATCACTCAGCAACTCCACCCCAACCATCGCTGAAAACGACGACGCCAACAGCGCAGCCCGAACCCTACACAGAGAGCTCTCCGACAGCGCCAACACCATAGCCCCCCTCAAGAAAAACAACAACACCCACGTCAAGAAAGCTAGATGGTCCAGACGCACTTGCCGCCGCCTCGAAAAGGCCTGGAGGAACACCAAATCCACAGAAGCCCACAACAACTTCAGAGCCGCCACCAACGCTCACCGCCAACTCATCGAAAAAACAAGGAGAAAAGCGATTGAAGACAGAATCTCCACTCATGCACACAACAGCAAAGAACTCTTCAACATCATCAAGGAGTTCGCCCAACCCACTAGCGAGTCCACCGACATCCCTCCCTCACAAGACCTCTGTGACAAACTCAGCACCTTTTTCCACCACAAAATCAAGAGCATCTACGACAACTTCGACAAAGACAACCAACACACTGAACCCTCACCAACCACCCCCGACACCCTGAAGCCAGCGATCGACAACTGGACAGCCCTCACCACCGAAGACACACTGAAGACGATTAAGTCAATCCACTCCAGGGACCCCACGGACCCCTGCCCCCACCACTTTTTCAACAGAGCCACCGACACCATCGCACCCATGCTCTGCCACACCATCAACCGCTCCCTGGCAGCCGCCTAATTCCCTGACGACTGGAAACACGCTGAGATCAACCCCCTCCTGAAGAAACCCTCGGCGGACCCCACCCACCTCAAACACTACAGACCCATCTCCCTGCTCCAGTTCCCAGTGAAAGTCATCGAGAAAGCCATCAACAGCCAACTCACCACATTCATCGAAGAGCACAACATCCTCGACTCCTCCCAATCCGGCTTCAGAAAAAAACACAGTACAGAAACCGCCCTCCTCGCCGCAACAGACGACATCTGTACCTTACTGGACAAAGGAGAAACAGCAGCCCTCATCCTCCTCGACCTCTCAGTAGTGTTCGACACAGTCTCTCACCGCATCCTAATACGCAGACTCGACGATGCAGGGATCCAAGACAAGGCCCTCGACTGGATCCACTCCTTCCTCTCCAGCAGAACACAGCGGGTCAGACTCCCCCCTTTCCTCTCAGACCCTACACCTACCACCTGCGGAGTCCCCTAGGGGTCCTCCCTCAGCCCTATGCTCTTCAACATCTACATGGCTCCGCTCGCCCCCATCGTCAGAACCTACGGCCTCAACATTGTGTCATACGCAGATGACACCCAACTCATCCTCTCCCTATCCAACGAACCCAACACCGCCAGATACATCTTTCGAGAAAGCATGGAAGCCGTCGCCAAATGGATGAAAAACAGCTGCCTACAACTAAACGGAAGTACTCATCATGGGTCCAAACCCAGACGCCTGGAATGACACCTGGTGGCCCCCTGACCTTGGAAGCTCGCCTACCCCCACGGACCACGCACGCAACCTGGGAATCATCCAGGACTCAGAGCTCAAAATGGACCGCCAGATCAACTCCGTATCATCCTCCTGCTTCCACACCCTCCGCCTCCTACGTTAGACCTTCAAATGGATCCCCCTCGAACACAGAAAGACCGTCACTCACACCCTGGTCACCAGCAGGCTCGACTACGGCAATGCACTCTATGCCGGAATAAACAAAAACCTCACCGCAAACTACAGAACATGCAAAACGCCGCCGCAAGACTGGTCCTCAACCTGCCAAGACACTGACACATCTCCCAGCACCTGGGAACACTCCACTGGCTCCCCATCGAAGCTAGAGTCACCTTCAAGATGCTAACCCACGCTCACAAGGCCCTCCACGACACCGGACCAGCATACCTGAACAGCCGACTCAAATTCCACACACCCAAAAGGACCCTACGATCAGCCCAGCTCTCCTATGCAGTGGTCCCCCACACCAGAAAGACCAGATCGGGAGGCTGCTCATTCACCTTCCTCACGGCCAGAGCCTGGAACGACCTTCCGCTCCACCTCAGACAGATAACATCGCTCCCCGTCTTCGCAAGCAACCTCAAAACCTGGCTCTTCGACAGACCCCCTCCTTGTTGGACTGGAACCTGCGAAAACCCCCCCCCACACACACACCCCCAGCGCCTTGAGACCCTTACGGGTGAGTAGTCGTGCTTAACAAACACCTGATTTGATTTGATTTGAAGAGTTCAAAATATTCTGAAATTCACGGTGAACTGGATGATGGCCAATTCCCTCAAAATTAACCCAGATAAGACTGAGGTATTGGCCGTCAATACTGACGCCAATCCCTGGAACGATCTCTTTTGGCCACAAGAGCTAGGCACCTATGCGGAGCCAGCCTTGGCCGTAAAAAGCTTGGGAATTAAAATCGATGCCAAGCTTTCCATGATCCAGCAGGTGTCAGCAGTAGTGGGCACATTTGTCAGCTTGTTGAGACAACTACGTAAACTTGCCCCCCTTCTCACCTTCGCCACACTCAGACTGGTGGTATCAGCCATGATATTGTCGAGATTGGATTATGGCAATTCCTTATTTATCGGCCTCCCGGGAAAACTACTAGCCAGATTACAGGTTATCATGAATGATGCCACCAGACTAATCTTCAGAGTACCTAGAAGAACTCACGCCACCCCCCTTCTACGTCAGTTGCACTGGCTTCCGGTCAGGCAGAGAACAAAGTTTAAAGGCCTCTGCATTGCTCATAAAGCCATCTATGGCCAATCCCCGAGGTATATCAAAGACCGCCTAGTGAAATCCACCCGAGTAGGATACTACGGTCTGCGGAGGCCAGCCTGCTGGCCTGCCCCTGCTTTTGCTTGTCCTCCAAAGGAGGAAGAGCATTTTCAACCTCCATCCCCCAAATTTGGAATAAATTGCCAGAGAGTGTACGTAAGGAACATGCTCTCCTTCCATTTAGGAAGAAGCTAAAGACAGTACTCTTCTTGGAAGCCTGGGGCACAATTTAATCTATATGGTCTCCACAAGTGCTAGGGCAGGGCTCTCTCATAGCGCTTAGAGACCTGAAGGTGATAACGCGCTTTATAAATGACAATTACAATTACATTTACCAGTAGCAGCTGCTGCACTTTTAAAGTGGTGGGAGGTAAATGCGTGCCTCGACTTGAATAAGTGAGAGAGTGAAGCCACCTAAACTTCATACGAAGGAGGGCAACAGCTCAGCCACCCTCCTGTGTGCAGCATGCTTATGCAAAGGATTGGGAATCATTCACCTGCACATGCCTCATATCCCAGCTTACTTTATGGTTCCCTAAGTGACAACAGTAAAGTGGTAGGCATCCACCCTCCGCAGTAATGGACCAGCCCCAACTGGCATTTACTCATACTTTATAATAGTGCATTTGCACATTATTTTAAAGTGCTTTGAATATTTTCTTCATTGGGAACATTTTTGTTCTTTCTCTAAAATCAATGTTCCCTACATTCCAGCAAATTTGGGGTGTCCTTTCCTTCTTCCCACCCTCTATGTAGATTTACTGTTGTCCTTGATAGAAGTAAATTCTTAATACAACACTAGACTTTGTTTGACATGGAGGTTATGTCTGGTTATACTCTGTACCATTTCTGCTTCTTTTAATAAAGAAAGATTCACCCTGAAAAAAAACACATGGAGGGGAAGATTTTATAGAGAGGTTAGGCCCAGGAACTGATGAATGCAATAGAAGTGAAGGTGAATAGAAGCGAAGGTAAAGGATAGTGATGAAGAATATGTAGAAAAGATAGTAAAGTAAGAGAGGATATAAGTAATGACCAGCTAGGATTTAAGAATGAGTACACAGCTATGTCCTGTTCATACTGGAATTTGGATTAAAGAAGACATGGATAATAATGGAAGCCAGGGGTGGCTGAGCCTCGCCCACTGCTTTCTCGCAGTGCGAGAAGCCAAAACATAAAATGGTAATAACTTTTAGTTATTACCATTTTATGTTTGCTTTGTGGGCAGGCGGGTGGGTGGGACTGCTCTGCTCTCAAGCAGGGTAGGGGAGGAGTGGTGTGCCCACTCCTGAGTACGCACAGACTGTTTGGTTCGAACCAGTCATGTACACTTTGCCATTCTCCATGCAGGCTGCATGGACAACATGCACACCCCTCTATTCCCTGGCCGAGCGCTGTGTCATGGGGCTCCAAACCAATCACATCGCTGCATGCAGGGTTGTGATTGGCTTAGGCGAGGATTCCTGGCTGCCCGCTTCCTATTCCTGTCGGAGACAGAAGAGTAGGAGCAGTGAAGATGCGGAACCCAGCAGAAAGGTAGGTTTATACATTTTGTTTTACATTATGACCCCCCCATGTGCCCCTCCCGCACCACCTCCCCACCTGCTAGCCATGCCGGCTGCTACTGATGAAAGCCCATTGGGCACTGTGGATAATAATTATGATAATACCTACAAGCACAGGGCAGATTTGTTTGAGTGGTGTAAGCTAACACTGACAAAAGTGACCATTCACTACCCCGCTCTCCAGCAATCTGGGCTCCGCATCATTAGGGCACCGGGTGTGTTGTAGGCGCTATGTCCATAGTGTCAATCCTGACTTCTGCTTCCTGATGATAGATCTAGGTCAGCTTCGTTTTCCTCTAATATTCTATATCCTTCTCTGCTGCACAGTCTTATGCCCTCTTTTTATGTTGTAATTGCCAGCAGTGCCGTTTCATATCATAAGCTATTGGTTCTGTATTTGCTGTTCCCCTGTAAACCCACCTCTCCTCTTCTGTCCCCTGATAATTCGCACCCTCAGCATACATTCACCTTGCACCTCCTTGAACACCAAGGCCAACATTTGTGACAATGGTCACAGTTTATTTCTACCGTTCCATCTGATATGTGTTTTCTTCAGGTCCATGTTACTTGCAACCTCGACAAAGATTATCCTTCCCCTTCCTCAGTATCACAACTGGATAATTGTGACATCAGTTGCTGGTAGTTATTTTCTTGGGTGACCCCCTCGTTACCCCCAACCTCTGTTTTCTACTCGCCATCTTTTTTCTTACTCACCCTTCTGCCTGTCTGTAAACAGGAGTTTTCGCCCCGAAGCAGGCCGCTAACAGAAAGTGTGGTAATACACAACTTCTCAGCAAGAACTCACTTTTTTGCCCTGATTACACCAATTCGAAATGCATTTTGAAACCCTGCCCCTGATCTCAGCTGCATTACTCCTTCTCATTCCAGAGGTAAACTTGCTGCCCCTAAGACATTGCACAGTGTCTGAGCAGAGCCCTCCAAACCAAGGGAGTGAGATATGAGTTAGCATAGTTCCTGGTGCACAACTTTGATAAAATTAATGGATCCACTGCGAATGTCTAAGAAAGGATACTTATCCCCAGTGAGGGAGAGTGTAATCCAAGGTGTGGGGTTCACACCAAAGGGGTAATAATATCTATGCTTGAAACTGAAACCATATGAGCGAGGCTGTGCTTTAAGACTTGAACTCACACAGGAAGTGACTGTGTTCTCATGAGCTGAATCTCTCACCCAGTGAATGAGATGGTGCTCTAAAGTGTAAGATTCACACCCAATGAAGCGGACTGCACCAAGGTCTGAAACTCACTCACTGTAGGAGAGAATATGCATAACAAATGTGGCGCAGTTGCTTTGGACTGTGCTCCAATATCTGAAACTCGCACCCAGTGTGTGAAACTGTATTTTAAGGCGCGGTGCTCACTCCCAATATGAGAAACTGTGTGAAAGTATAAAACTTTGCACTGCCAGTGGCTCTTCTTTGGATGAGGGAGGTTGATTCAAGGTGTATATCTCACGAGTAGGACATGTTACAACACAAACTTTTACAACGCATGCCCTTACAACGTGGTTTTTACATCGCAACATCCATTACAACGCATGATTTTACAATGCATGCTGTCACAATGCATTTTTAGAAACTACACTTACAACGCATTCCATTACAACGAATACTATTACAATGCATACCATTACAACGCATACCATTACAACGCATAATACTTTTAGGGCAACAGTAGTGTAAGTGTTGGATAGTGTAAGGGTAAAAATTACTATTCCCACTCCAGTGAGTGCAACAGTAGGGTAAGTGTTGAATTGTGTAGGGGTAAAAATTACTATTCCCACTCCAGTGAGTGCAACAGTAGGGTAAGTGTTGGATAGTGTAGGGGTAAAAATTACTATGCCCACTCCAGTGAGTGCAACAATAGGGTAAGTGTTGGATAGTGTCGGGGTAAAAATTACTGTTTCCCATTACTTACCTTACAGTGTGTTGTAATGGCATGCGTTGTAATGGCATGCGTTGTAATGGTATGCGTTGTAGTGACATGTGTTGTAATGGCTGTGTTGTAATGGCATGCGATGTAAAGGATGTTGCGTTGTAATGACTGCGTTGTAAAGCTAGTGCATTGTAAGGACTGTGTTGTAATGGTTGTTTTCCATATTTCACACCCAGTTGTGATCCACTACGCTGCCTCCTGTTCCTGGTGCTTCGATAGACCAGCAATCCAGAGGTATCCCCTCTGGTCTGTAATGTTTCCCTGTGTGTGTACTTATCTTTCGTCTCGGGTCCAAGAGCTCCAGCCTGGGTAATGCACCTTCTGTTTCTGGCAGACGTATGCGTCAGGATGGAGCAGCCCCTGGAATCGGATGCATCCATGAAAGAAACACATAAGTGCTACATACAGCGGATGTTGTTATTACCACAATTGTTAGCACTCAGTTGTAAGTAAAGTATGGACATTTAAATAACAACACAGGAATGATATGAGCAGTAAACAGGAACAGTCCAGGGATGAGGAGGAAAATATAGTCTTAACTATGAACAAGTATTACTAAAGTAGAGAAAATAATATGCTTAAGAAATGACAACGTTTACTGTTGTGGGTTTATGAAGGAATTAATTACAGCCAGGTGAAGTTGTGCAGGTATACAGTCTATGGAAGCATTTAAGGACGGAAATAAGTGCTTTCCAGAATCTGAGTAGCCTCTCCTGGGCTCCTAATAATGTCTATAAAGGACGGAAGAGAAGGACTGATAAAGGGAATAACGAGGCAAAGAGAGTGCGAAAGGAAGAGAGGGGGGAGATTATAAAAGAATTGACTGGGAGATTAGCTGACTATTGGATTGGGAGGATTCCTAAGCAGACGGAGAGATAAATGATATATAGAAAGAAAGAATTGAGATCAGAAAGAGAAAATTATATTGTAAGAGAGGATGAAGAAGAGCCCTATCTAAACAGATGTGAGTGCTCATAATATCACAATGTTTTGATATGGCAACATCTCGCCGGCTGTAAGTACAAATAATTAAGCCATACTGAGGTAAATTAAGAAGATTTAAGAAGAGATGAGAACTAGGGTAGGACGTTTTGGGACCAGTGCAAGGAGATTAATATGTCTGTATGGGATTGACAGACTAATAGATATAATATCTTGATGGGCTTGATAAGTGTGAGAGAGAAAAAATAATGCAAGAACTGAGGATTGAGAGAAAAAAATATTTCGCATGTCCAGAAGTTTTACATGGCCTAAGAGGGAGGTACATATGTATAATCTGCAAGCAGTTGAGGAAAAAGAAGGGAGTTTCGTTTAATCTACGCTAATGATTAAATAATGATAATTAAAATACCAAATATTCATTGCATGAAAGATCTGAGAGGCTCATGAAATTAATCATATAGAGATAAAGCTTGAGGAGAGATTAAACAATATATCAAAATCAGTTATTAAAGCTGAAGACTATCCAGAATGGAAAGAGGACTGTGACGAAAATATCCATTTGAAAGAGAAGTTTTAGGACGTGAATACGTTTCCTGAAAGGACAGACTTAGATAATTAGAAATTCTTTGGCATCCAATAGGCAGGAGGCATTCGTTTGTAAAAAGTGTTTCACTTTCTCGTCATGAGTCTGTACACTTTAAGTATCACCTTTATCATAGCTTCTTGACAATGTAATATACAATATTGAAATACTGGCAAAGTGGTGGCTTTACGGTGGAAAAATGCACTCATTACAACACGCCGCATGTATCGTTGCAGGTATATGGTGGATGCAGCAGACCAAGAGAAGACAGAGGCATCCAAAAACGAGCTTCACAACTTATTGGACAAGCCTCAGCTTCAAGGCATCCCTGTAAGTACCATTCTCTTTACTGTGGTGGCCATAGTGCCCACTTCCCTCTATTCCTGAGCAGCACATGCTTTACTCTGTTTTAAGATTTGTCTTTTGTCTCGTAGTGTGTTAACTCAGAAGTAAAAGGTGTTTAGAGCTTCTCATTAGTATCCGATATTGTCAACCCAGAGCACGGATTAAAAATGTCGAAACTGGTGTTTGAATAATGAAAAGTTTTAATCTAGTGTTTTTTTTCATCCATCCATTATGACGCGTATGACGGAGCGGTTCCGTCATGCGCGTCGGTCGCGCTGTGCGCATGAGGACCCGCTCCGTCATGGCCCCGCCCGCGCACGGAATCCTAGATTAAAACTTTTCATTATTCAAACACCTTTTACGTCTGAGGTAAAGTGCTTTGGCTTACTGCAGCAGGCTCACTCCCACAAAGGTCGCTTCCTGAAAAGACGTCACTATGTAGTAGGAAAGGGGATATTTTTCGAAACACCCGAGATGCAAATTTGAAGGCCAAGAAATATTTTAAGAAAGGTGAAACATGCAAAAAGGAGCACCCAAAGCATTCCTACAACCAACCACTTTATTGCCTCAATCGTTTTGTAAGTTTGGAATAGCCCGATGTGCAAAAAAACACTTAGATATTATGTCGAAGCACGTTTGACAATTTATGATTATTCCTAATGTATTTATTTCGGAAGCGAACGATGAAGTTTATGGAATTAGACAGGAAACTAATGTTTGAATACATATACGTTGTCTAAAAAATAAGGTTGTGCACAATCAATATGTTGTTTTAGCAGAAACTTTTAAATCCAGACTTCAGAAATGAAAAAAGACGGGCATTTTGAGTCAGAATTAAAACCTCTGGTTAAATGCTAACGCTACATTGAAATAAGTATACATATATACTAAGGGTGAGGATGCGACTTACCGGCCAGAGCTGACAACTGTGGAACTGGGGAACAAGGCTGGTACCTCGGGGTCGGCTCAACTTCGTGTGAATCTGGGCAAATTACTTAACCTCCCGCTGCCTAAAAAAACATGTGTGTGCAGCGTAGGTGCTGCTCATGTAAAGCGCTTAATACCCAGCCTCGGGTCGAATTCACGCTCTATAAAACTTAAAAAAAAAAACACCTAAGCGTGTATCCTTTAGAAGGTGGCCCTTAAGTGAGGCTCGCGGAGGTTTGCTCGCTCTCCCCTCTCCTAATCTCTATGTGCCGAAATCGGAAGCACTAACCTGGGTGTCAAACATGTGATGCTGTATAAAAATGCAAATACACTGTGTGGTCGCATCTCTGGTGTTGTGTAACTGCACTATATAGTGAGACACAGTCGGTGGGCATGGGCTGGCTTGCAGCTCTGGCTTTTTCCTTTCGGGAGCTGCACCAAGGTCCGGAGCTAACTTCGCCAGACATAGTGGAATAAGTTATAACACCACACTTGCTTCTAAATTGAAAACTTAGTTGAGCGCAAGATTTGCAAGCCACAGCTGCGAACATCCAGTCATGGCTGACGGCTCGCAATACGCGCGCGAGGGGGGGAGGTCGCGCGGGGTTGGGGGGCCGGGTGTGGGTTTAAAAATAAAGTTTAATAAAAAAAAGTGAAAACTTACCTGACCGCCGGGTCTGCACCGCCTCTGATGTGTGTTCCTGTGCCGGGGTCCGCCGCCGCGTTGGCGCCTTTGTGAGTGGCTGGTGCACCACCGTGACAATCCCTCTCAGCCAATCCAGATGCTGCTATAGCAGCGCCAGGATTGGCTAGGGGCCTAGGGCATGGACTGTCCCCACCCATAGGACAGCGGGGGCTGCAGCCACTGGCCAGTAGCAGCCCTCGTCCGCTCTCATAATGCAGGGCACTCAGGGCGCACGTTCGGGCTGGTCACAAAAATGACCAGCCCAATCCTGAACATGCGCACTGGGCCTGCCCTGCTGCTGCTGTCACTCAGTCTGTGTCAAACCCAACCCTCTGGTGCTGCCCCACCCCCTTCAGCAACGCGTCCTCCTGACTGACTCCGGCCGGGAGATTTCGAGTCAGGAGGACGCCGGCGGTGAAGTCAATCTTCCTCAGTGTCCATGTGGTTAGTGGGGCAACGCCCCAATGGACGGACCGCCCCTGCTGAAACCCTCTTTCTGCATCCCATTGAGCCGTACTCACGTCTAGTTTTTCTAATTCTATTATGACTTTTTCATTCATAAATCTGAAGCCAGTTTTTCCTTTTGTACTAAAGTTACAGACATCCTGTGCTCTTCCAGTGCTGAGACACCCACACACTGTGCCTGGTTTTTCTTTGAAATCTGGCCTTGCCTTGCAACAACCCACACACCAAAACCGTTCTTTAAATGCACTTCAAACCTGAGCACAGCAGTTCCTTTAATGCTCAGTACCTACAGACCTGTTCATTGAACAGATCTATAGCATCTAATTAATGCCATTATCTGAAACTTACAAAGCTCTGCCAATGAAGCTGTTTGTGGCTTGAAACATATTTGGCTACTCGCCATCCCCTAAAGTACACTACACTGTTTCCAAGCCTGTTTCACACAGGTTTCTGAGCACCACAAACAGAAATGCATTCTGCAGCAGTGGAGGCTAGACTGGTACCCAGAATTTGCCGTATTCTAGTGCAGTTTCAAATGATTTGCTCTATTAATAATGCAATCAATGACAAACTCACCTATGCGGGTCCGACACAGGCTTGACCAGTTATATACTTTATCACACACAGAGATGCATCGACAGAAAAATTGCTCACTACCTCAATGTTACAATAAAACATTAAAGCCCTCATTATAAGTGGCCCATATAATATGTGGATTTTATTACACTCTGTAAATTCTGGGTAAATACAGGGTGCTACACAATCTGCATTACCAACACATTTTGGCAGTTTAATACAGGGAAAAAGTGCTGGGAAAATTCCGGAACAAGCAGACAATAGGGACGGAGATGGCTACGGAGAACCACGCCTCCGAGTAGCCACAGGTGACCCGCTGCTCCACCCCCCAGTAATGGCGATTTGTACCTGAAAGAGTGAAATCTTTGCGGTTTTGCGGCTTTCTTGAGGGCAAGCAGGTCCTAGACATCGAGGATACGTGGCGAGGCAAGGTGCTTTTTACTCAAGATTACCTTTCTCCTATGCTCATATCCAGGAAGTGCGGTGACCACGGGAGTCAGACGCCATCGGTGGAGGCGGGCGGCTGCCTCCGCTTCGGACTGTTCTATTTGAGGAGGCGAGGAAGTGACGGGCGACTGCTTCCCGAACAGCGGTGAAATCTTTCAACGGCCGCTTTCCTGATCTTTCCTGATCTCCCGTGGGTTTCTGCATGCGGCCCCATTACACCCAGGAAAATCAATGGCATTTGGATGACAGCTTGTCTACCCCTGAACTCGTCGGTTCTTTGACGGGTTAGGAACTTTGGAAGGAGAGTGCTGGTACCATACCAGACTGCAAAGAGTCAGCAACTGGACGGACCGCTGGAGCATGATAGAGAGCTTTCTGGAAAATACATAATATAAGGTACGGAGGATCTAAGGGGTGACATCGGGAATCTTGAAAGATACTAGAGGCGGAGGTGGGACACCAAAAAGACACGAAATAAAAAAAGATACGGGGAAAAAAAGAGAGGAAAAAAATGGGCAAACCTCTGAAGCATGCTAACGCAGTCGCTAAAGTTGACTCTGCAACCCGTCTTAAAGCCAAAACACACCTAGCTCAGGCAAAAGAAGTTGCACGATTGGCTAATAAGGAGAATACCATCAACTCCTATGGCCTTGACAGTACCCTTGAGAGCTTGGAGGAGGAGCTGCCCCCCACTGCCTCTCCGAAGTGGAAAGAACCGGTGATTGATCAGACAAATTTGTTAGAAGTCGTAGCTGTATCGACCAAGTCTCAGCAGGACAATTCTGTATTAGATGGCCTAAAGAAAGGATTAAAAGAGGCAAAGGAATTTCCATTGTTCTTAAAAAAGCCACCTTACTACCCCCTTCTCTAAGTCCAATTTCTAAAACATCTAAAGGCCCATCGGTGGTATCAGTGTTGCCAGTATTACTAATGGACTCAGTTTCTAAAGATCAGGCTACTTTACAACCCCCCTCTCTAAGTACAAATCCAAAAACATCCAAAGGTCCATTGGCGGTACCAGGGTTACCAGCATCACTAATAGACTCAGCTTCTAAAGATCAGGAGGGACTTCAACGTCATTTGGAATCCAATCATCTGAAAATTCCAGAGTCAAATCAAGGTCAAGATCCGGCGGCCTTATCAACATCATTAAGTTTAACGGGAGCGATTGCTTCAATTACAAACCACTCCCAGCCACAAGGAACATCAGACGAAGGCAGAAAGACAGCTATAAATATTTCTTTTAATCCTGTGTCATTCCAATCCAAACTTCAGCTACAACCTCAACCGATGTCCCAGGGTCGAGTACTGGCCCAGGAAGGTACCATGGTTGGAAACACGATTCCTGATACCGTGGAATTGCAAAACAATCACAACCAACGTATGGAGACATCGGGTGTTTATCAATTAGATAGAGACATGCTCAATCTAATTTTGGATGAGTTTCGTGAGATGAAAAAAACTCAGAAATTGGAAATAGCCTCTCTGCACCTACGGCTAGGGAAAATCAAAGAAGTAATGACATGCTTCCCTATTAAACTTCAGGAGGCGGAAGCCAGAATTTCAGCGTTAGAAGATCAAATGAATACGGTTATTGGGGAAGCGAAAGAGGCAGTAAAAAACAAGAACTATCTGGAGAACAAACTGCAGGATCTTGAGAACCATTCTCGGAGGTCAAACCTCCGGATAGTTGGAGTTCCCGAAGGTATCGAAGGTTCTCAAACTCTGCAATGGGTCAACTCATTCATCAAGCAGAAAGTTCTTTCAGAGTTCGAAGGAGATCTTACTATTACTCGGGCACATCGAGTCCCAGCTCATCCTTTCCCCAATTCCACGATGCCGCGAACAATTTTGCTGAACTTTGCAGACTTCCGAATAAAGGAAAGAATCTTGACAAAGGCGATCCAGCAGAGGCAGTTTCTAGTAAATGAAACCAGCAAGTGTCATATATTCTCTGATATGACTGCCGCGGCTGCGCGTAGAAGAAAAGAGTTTGTTAAGATTCTTCATTTGTTCAAAGCCCACGGCGCCCAAGCATCAATTGCCCAACAATCGAAATTGTGAGTTTTAGTCAGGGGAAAGTTTTTTATGTTTTTGGATTTGGAGGAAGCTCAGGCATTATTAAAAGAGATCTCGCATGGATCTCGAACCTAAGGGAATAGTTTAAATACTCGGTTCCTTCATATGTTAACAAAAAAAAGGCTTTCCCTATTTTTTGGTGCTAGGTATGTTCTGCATCTAGTTAATTTCTGATTTGTTTCTTTTTATTGCTGGAGTCAGTGGGGCCAGCGGGGTCACTTAGGGTGTAATTCCATGACACCCAGGAGGTTAGATGGGAGGGGTAAAATATGGCTAGTGAGGGTTTTTCCACATTTCGATGGGTGTTTTTTTTGTTTTCTTCAGAATGGGAAGGGTGGGGTTGGGCAAGGGTTCTTCGCAGGAAAAAGAGCAGGAGCAAAAGGTACAGATAACAAGCAATCTAGAGATTTGTTATTGAGTAAACCAGGAGTTTACTCTAGAGATAGAAATATCAATAGAAACCAGTAAATGTAAGATCCTATCAGTCAACGCTAATGGAATCTTAAATAAACGAAAGTACGGCGCTCTTATTAGATGGTTGATATCATTCAACCCTCATGTCTTGTTCTTTCAGGAGACACACTTAAAATCTAACTCCCCCAAGTTATTTTTACCCAGGGTTTTTTCTAATGCTTTTGTTGCATCCGCAGGTCGCGCCATGAGAGGAGTTGCCATCTATTTCTCTAAAAAACTTCCCTTGGAATTTCTACAAGTACATAGGGAACTACAGGGGAGATGGATATGGGTGGTAACAAGGTTACAGGGGAGGATCTTGAATTTAATAAATTACTATGGCCCTGTCTCGGATGATATTTCATGGCTGGTCAAAATTAATGAGTTTCTGATGGGAGCCCATGGACAGATTATTATAGGAGGGGATTTAAATGTTATACTGGATTTAAGAAAGGATACTTCAAATAAAAACAAAAAACAGCTGAAACCAAATACCAAAAAATTAGTCGAGGCTATCAAACAAGAATATCAATTAATAGATCCTTGGCAAAATATTAATTTTGATTTAAAAAAAATGTTTTGCTACTCGCACCGCTTCCCGAATTAATTTTTTTCTTACATCCAGATCTCTTCAGGTTTTAAAGGCAGATATTGGGTGCAATCCTTTCTCCGACCACGCTTATATTGGGCTCGTACTAATACTTGGGGGAAGGAGCAGAGAGCGGTCAGGTGGCAGCTGGACCGTCTCCTCCTCCAAGACCAGGAATAAGTATAAAAGTTTAGAGAATGGATCTCTGAATATTTTAAGATCAATTAGAACACTGCGGAGCCCTTTTCTGTTTGGGGCGGATTCAAGGCGGCAGCTCGTGGTCAAATAATCGCCTTTACGGCTGCCCAGTCAAATGCTCGGAGGCTTAAAATAGCTGAATTACAAACAGCGGTTGAAAAAGAGTACGCCCTCCAGCTTCAGTTGCACCCTAATCAACTCAAGCAGGCAAGAACAGCTCTGAGGGATTTTTTTGTTCTAGAAGAGATCTGTAGCTCCCAAATGTATCAACAAAGGGTTTATGAGGAAAGCCAGTTAGTAGGTAAACGTTTGGCTAATTCGACAAGAAAAAACACAAGAAGCAGCCATAATATCTAAAATGCTTGACCCCCACACCGGTCAAGAAGTTAACAATAGCGACGAGATTCCTCAGATCTTCTTTGAACATTTCCACCAACTTTATTCTATGGAATATCTAGTGGGGGAGGAGCTGATCCAGGATTATTTTACAAATGTGAACATCCCTAAACTTTCAGATAACCGGATCAGTCAACTGGGATCTGATGTGGAATCCGCTGAGATTCTGGCATCCATCAAAGCAACAGCTGGGGCAAAAGCGTGTGGGCAGGATGGCTTCCCCATTGAATTTTATAAAGTTTTTTCAAAAGAGTTAGTCACTCCCCTGAAAAAACTATTTAATTACATTAAAAAGGGTGGTTTGGTTCCCGCACTTTTTTAAAGAGGCCATAATTGTTTCCTTTGTTAAAAAAGATAAAAATCCTATAGATGTTAATTCATACAGGCCCATCAGTCTTTTGAATTCGGATTATAAGACTTTTATGAAAGTATGGGCTGAGCGTTTTTTATTTGCCGCCCAAGAAACAGTTCATAGAGACCAGACTGGTTTTATAGCAGATAGATCTATGGCGGCCAATACCGAGTTTTTAATACATGCCTTGGACTATTTTAATACCAATCTTATTACGGCATGTATTTTAATGGTTGATGCTGAGAAAGCTTTTGACTTGGTTAATTGGAGAACTCTGTTTTTCGCCCTCGGTCAATTTGGCTTTCCCTCTCAGGTTATCAATATGATACGTAACATCTATCAGGGGGCCACGGCTCTGGTAACAATAAATTCTAAACGAGCAGGAAGTATAAAAATAAACCATGGGATAAGACAGGGTTGTCACCATTGCTTTTTACTTTTTTTATAGAGCCATTGGTAATTAAACTGCGAAATAATGCAGCAATTCAATCCCCTATCTCTGGCATGGCAAAGCTGAAACTTTTTGCGGACGATATTATTTTATATTTGATGCCCGATAAAGACAATCTTGAAATGATTTTAAGGGAATTTAGGAATTTTGAGTTAATTGGCGACTATAAAATAAATTCTAACAAAACTGAAGTTCTTGCCCTCAATACAGATTTAAATTTTCTTCCAACTTGTTTCAGGGCACAAGCCGCTAAGGTAGATCCAATCAGATATCTTGGGATATTTGTGTCTAATCAATACCAACAACTATATAAATTGAATTATCTAAGAATGAAAGAAAAAATTAAGAGACTTCTGGAGCAATGGCTCTTACTCCCCCTACCGTTAGTGGGTAGAGTTTCATTAATTAAAATGTCCATACTTCCGTTGCTTATTTTTCTTTTTATAAATGTCCCAATTAAGATAAACTTGTCTTTTTTTAAAGAAATAGAAACTTTGTTTAGAGAATTTATCTGGGGCAAGAAAGTATCTAGGGTTAAACTGACTGTGGTGCAACTACCTATTGCACAAGGGGGTTTAGCTTTGCCTCATTTAAGAACCTATTACGAGGCCGCATTTTTAGATTTAGTGGTTGGCTTGATGGGATCTAAATGTACTAGAGATAGCTTCTTTATTGTTAAAATGACGCAAGAAATTGGTTCCCAAATTCGAGTGTTTTAAAAAACTTCCAGACTTCCCAAGAAAACAAGATACAAGACTTTAAAGGATTATTCCTTTAGACTTCAGTCTTTTTTTAAAAAGACGGGCTCCTCTGGTCTGCAATATTTAAGATTGGGAGAATGTACTAGTCTTGGCCTCCAGTTTTGAGTAAGTCATATAAACAATTGGGAAGGTTGTGGGCTATGGAAGCTAAGACATTTTATTATTCAAAATAGGGTGAACTCTTGGCAAGAGGTAATGGCAAGGGCTGGGAGCCTTAGGAAACATGCCTTTTTTGAATATCTACAAGTTGTTCATTTAAAAAAAAAATACTAGTGGCATTTTTGATGTTCCAAATGAACTTGTGGTAGCTCTCTATGGGGCCAAAGTTAGTGGTGTAGGGAATTGGTACTGGTTATTACATCGCCAGGGTCAAGCACCCTTGATAGAGAGCAATTTGGCTAATATAGTTCGCGAATCACAATGTATTTTTTCCCTTAATGAGTGGGAAGCCTTATGCCACCTAGGAAGCAAATCCCTACGTGCAGCAAATTTTAAAAGGATGGCCTTCTTATCGCATTGGCTCTCCTATTTAACTCCGGCAGCTTTGGATAAAAGATGCCCGGAAGTTGAAAATAAGTGTTTTCGCTGCCAGCCTGATGGGGAAGGTGGATGGCACCATATTTTTTTTGCATGTCCACGATTGAGGCCGTTTTGGGAGGCAACTTTTGTAGATATAGAGCTGGTAATTGGTAAGAAAGTTCCGCTCAAGGCCGAGGCTGCTCTGTTTGGATTATGTAGAGACAGAATGATGTTAACAGAGGCAGAAAAAGTTTCTCTATTTATTTCTTGTACTGTAGCCCGTTCTTTAATTCTTCAGAATTGGAAATCTAGTGACGTTCCCTCTCATTTGAAGTGGTTTAATAAAATGAAAAGGACACGAAATTTTGAAGAAGCTTACGCAAGAAGGGTGGGAGCCACTAGGAAATTTGAAAAAAATTGTAAGTTTTTTAGTAATTTAGAAAAGCTAAAGGAAGGATATTAACACTCGATACTGATGTTGAAGTTGCAGTAATTATTGTGATAAAAAAGCACTAGCACTTTCTTTGCTATTGCACTTTATAAGCACTAGCACTTTCTTTGCCGTTGCACTTTATTATATGTTTTGCACATTGCTATTTCTGGTTGATGATGTTAGCTGCTACAGCCATATTTTTTCTTAAATGTTGTCATGGAAAGAAGAAGCTATCGTATATTTTTTGTATAACATGGTTTTAATAACTATTTTATTCATAACATGTATTTTATGTACTTAATGCTCTGCTCAATAAAAAAATAAAAAAAGCAGACAATATTTATTGTATCTGAGAAGTTCCCACCACCTCTGTGTCAGAATGTATCTTGTGTGAGGGTTATTGCACAGGAAACGAGGCCACTCATAAAGAGGGTCAAAGCAGCAAATAGTATTCTAATGGTTTGCTGTTGCAAAGTCTGCAATCACAAAATGATGGTTTTGTGAACTGCAAAGTAGGTGGAACTGATTGTCAAAATGACGCTGTCCCCGTGTGACAGATACCATTCTGTGAATCAGAATGGGGGCCATTGGTTCATCACTAAAAATGTTCACAGAACGTCTGTTTTGTTTTTGATTTCCACTAATTTGCCTTTAACCTTTTATCTGCCCTATTGAATTATATAGACTACAGGAAAAGTTGTCACTAGGATGCTGTTATAAGGTAGAGCTGTTCATCTCCCTCCCCGGCTCCAAATGTTTTATCCTTCCCCAACCCCAATTGGGAACAATCTGCATTTTGTTGTGAGGGTGGTAGGAGGAGTTAGCCCATATCCCTTGTGGGTACCAACAAGCTCAGAAATGAGGTGGCCTCGGGTTCACTTTGGGGCTGCCTCAATAATATACATGTGACATGACTTGTGTGAAATCGCAGTATTTAGGAAGGACACGGTGAGGTTCCCTTTCTTCTCCCAGGTTCATCGCAGAATCGAGATGGTGAGCAGGGCTACAGGAGGGACTGAGGTCACCCATCTCTGTCATGCCCACAGGCCCAATCCACTTTTCTTGGAGGTAGGCAGTGAGGAGGGCTAGAAGCAGCCCAGCTTTGAGCCACCACTCCCTCCACACCACCAGAAGAAATGACCAAGGAAGCAGGAATAGAAAGAGGAGAGTCTAGGGCTGTTCTTTGCCCTCCTCTTCCGGTCCCTTCTTCTGGTTTGTTTCACCAGCTTCTTCAGCTCCGAGTGCTTCTCTGTCCATGGGAAGCATGCTAATAGGAAGGAGCTGTGGGACTGTACATCAGTAAGTGGTGTCTGGATATTTTCCTAGCCTCGTTAAACTCCAAACAGCCCCTGACTAATTTCTGGAGTGCAGATACAAAGATCTGTGCCCCGAAGGAGCCAGCAAGTGTTTGCATGTTTTCTTAGCCAAAGAGGTGATGAGATCATATACAAGTCTTGAATCTGATTTGTGACTAGACTTGGTCTGATCTGTCCTTCTTGAAGGCCGTAGTAAACTCAGTAACAGCACGTCCCCAATATAAGCGACAGCAGCCAAATTGTAAACTCATCCACACATCAAATGATAAGGACTTAGGCAAATTGTGACATTGAAGAAAATAAATAACTATAAGTGTTGAAGAGTATAATAACAATATCCATGAAACAGCAATAGAAAATTGCATTAATTGACACTCCTAACTGCTTGTTTCACTGTTAAAAAGTCGAGGTACCCACTGAGACCATCGAAAAACGAATGAGGGCAAATGCAGGTGGTGGTCCTTGGCTCACTTAGAGCATCTTTGAAAATACGCCCTTGCGCTGTAGAATACAAGAAGAAAATCAGATTCAGAATCTGTGATTAGAGCAGTGTCTTAAGTGTGTACTTGAGTCAGAGATGGGAGATTGCATCGAAAAGAAGAGCTTAGGGCACAGCGTGTTGGATGACGAATGTGCAGATACCGCATATATTAATTATTCAAAGGCTAGACCTACATTTGAAGTGTGTTGCTAAAGGCCCGGATGGGGCTACAATCTCACTAAGAGTAATGCATATAAATAATTTCCTAGAAGTTGGCAGTGAAAGACAGATTGCCAGAACTAACCAGTTACCATCTGGGGAACTGGGTTCGAGTCTCGGCAATGACGCTGAACATCCTCTGATTCTGGGCAAATCACTTAATCTCCCCGTGCCTAACACAAATCAATGTGTCCTCATGTAACGCAACTGGTGCTCGTATAAAGCGCTCTGATACCCGATTCGGGACAAGTTCGCGCTATATAAAACTATATAAAAAAATACAATAGACTCCCTCATTCACCTCTGTGTGCGCCTGCATCCTCACTGCCGGTCCCGGGAATTGCTGAAGACGTGTGTCTCTTATGGTACCAGCTGCAGTAAAACCTCTCATCCAGTCAGGTCATTATTCTCTGACTTTGCAACTTTTATTTATTAGTATTTCTCCAAAACAACATAATAGGCAGCAGGCAGCAACCTGCGCTGTCAGGAATGTGGTTGGATATCATTGAATCAAGAGCTGGTGGAGTCTCTAGTACAAGGGTGACACTGACAGACCTTCTCTGGCCTCGAGCGCAAATGATTCTTTGAGATTCCTGTCTACCTAATCCAGTCCTGCACAGCTCTGCAGAGGGGCTTTGAGGTATGTGGTTGGGCTGTAGATAGAGTTCAAGAATATCTGTGGTGGAGGGGAAAATAGCAGGGAGGAAAGGGAAAGGAAGGAAAAGAGGGTGTCAGAGGACTTGACTGATGGAGGTACCCACAGAGCACAAGCAATTGAGCATTCCAATGATCAAGCATGCTATTGAACCTAGAAGTCGCTATTGTCAATAGTCCAACAGGCTTGACGATCACAACCATCCTCTCCCTTTAGCTCCCATGGGCATGTGCAGTGAACAATTACACAAGGAAATAAAGAAAGGTGTGATGAAAAGGAAGCTGCAGGGGAAAACGAGAACAAAAACAGAAATAATGTCTAATGTGCTACAGCAGAAATACTCGTAGGCAGAGACCCTCGGTGGCCTACCCTCTCTGATCTGCTGCAGGATGTGACTGAGGTGGGCTGCCGGGCATCCATAACCAAGAATGAAGTGACCCACGGTCAGTGGTGGATAGGAGAGGTGGTTGACTGGGTCAATATAGGCCAAGTTCTAGCCGATGTGGGGCAATGGCACTTAGTGGGGGCAGAGGTGTGACTGATCATCTCTATGTTAAGAAGCGGTTGTCTCAGGGGCTTGCTGTGGATGAGGCAGTAAGGCGTAGGGGTGAGACAGGTGATCTCTAGTTCAGAGAGAGGGGGGAAGCTGTTTTCAGACAGATCCTGTCAGGTCTTACCCAGAGACGTCTGTCAGAAAGGCACCTCAGACCCTCTCATAGGTCTCCAATTTATCCGTAAGTTTATACGTTAACCTTTCGTGCAAGACTGCTCTGTGGAGTTCTACAGTCCATTCCGTGGGTGTGGTGCAGGTGGGTTTACCCCAGTGATGAAGGATGCTGTGCTACACTACTGCTTGCGTCATGGCCACTCTTCTTCGTGTGTGGGTATCTAGCTCGGGGTGTCAGGGATGTCATGGAGTAATGGCAAATGGGCAGAGGGTTTCACTGTGTGTGGGTGGAGTCATTGCTTGTGTGCCTGTACGGCCACCCACCAGGGCTGGAGGTCCCTACACTGACACAGCATATGGTGGAGGTCGCAATCGTCTTCTGAGTACCTCATCAGTGGCTATGGGGCAATATTCTTGCCTGGTGGAACATCCATGGGTTCAGGTACCACCTGTGAAGGATTGTGAAGTACAAGAGACTGCAGCTTCACTATGTCCCTTTCGTGGTTCTGTTGCTTCGTTTAATTTAACAGCTAGGTACCTGGGTGTCAGGTGCTCTTAGAATCCATGAAGCCCCTTCTGTAAACTACAGCTTCGTCTCTTCACAGCCCACGTGAACAGTCCTCTAAACTCCTCGGGCCTTCCTTTCTTCCTTCCTTCATTGGTCAACAAACATTGCTGTGCTCTCCCAGGGTAAGATGATTTGTTTTAAGTCAGGCCAGTCTCTTTTAGATTTCGCCTAGAGACAATTCAACTGGTGAACAATGCAATAGATAGTTGGCTTTTGAACAGCCTTTTCCTCGAGATTGGATTGCTTTCTTGTCTATCACATCTGTAGCTTTTGATACAGTAGCATTCCTCTCTATTCTTGTTATTATCCCACCCCTGTAGCACAGCTTTTTTATGGCTCCTTTTGACTGGATGAGTTTTATCTTTCCACTATGGACATGAGGAAACAACTTTTTCTCTTTTCCACTTGATGATAGTGCATGTCTTTTTCTGCTCTCTCCCTCATCAGTTTGCTCCCTGTCATTTTCCTGCCCCATGCACTCTCTCGCACTCTAGAGACTACCCTCCCAACTCATCAGTTGCTGCCCTACCCCTCCAACCTTTCATAAACCAGGGGGTTATTTTCAAGCGCGTTGCGCCCCTGGTGCTCTTTTTTGACGCACCCGCAGCACAGTGTACTGGCCCATATTTACAAGGTCTCGCAAAGCCACCCTGCGTGGCTTTTCATGGACTTGTAAATACCTGTGCTTTTCCCACTTATTCCTAAATTTGTAGAAACACCTCGACTGGTCAGCTCCCTGCCTGTGTGACCCTCCCGCCGCCGCTTCCAGGATCTTGGCGGCCGCAGTGAGGAGGGAGGGGTCTGACTTGAACTACAACCCCCAGCTTCCCCGTCAGGCCAACCTCGGAAACAGCGCCAGCAACACTCGCGCCAGGAGGCGCTTTAAAAGCGGCTATACTCCCGGTGGAGCGGGTGTTAGCCTGTTGGTCCTACTAATTGCAGCGCATACCTGTAATTTGCTGTTTGGTGTCTCGTGCAGCTCCCTGCCTGTGTAACCCTCCCGCCGCCGCTTCCAGGATCTTTGCGGACGCAGTGAGGAGGGAGGGGTCTGACTTGAACTACAACCCCCAGCTTCCCCGTCAGGCCAACCCCGGAAACAGCGCCAGCAACACTCGCGCCAGGAGGCGCTTTAAAAGTGGCTATACTCCCCGCGTCGCGGTCTCGCGCGTGGTCTCCGCCGGGCTAAGCCCGGGCAAAGGGCGGGCCCTCTGTGGCCCTCAGGGGACAAAAGGTGACGCGACGGGCCACCCCCTTAACATCTCCACCATCCTGGGTAAACACACATATCGACAGTACCAGTGTCTCGGTTGGTTGTAATATTGCATGCGTGGTCTGTCATAGTTTCAAATCGCAGTCCTATAAACATTTAGTGTTATAGTTGTCTCCTCGTACTCATTATACATGATGTCTAAGGCAAGAAAGATCCCTGTCGCCACAAGATCGTCGACTAGAAACAAAACTGTTCCATCTACACCATTACCGTCACTGACAGCCATAGACCTGATGCTACAAAAGACCATAGGTGTAGTTGCAGATGCAATACAAAATACAGAGAGGCGTCTTTCACTGACCCCAAATATGTGTTTTCCCAATCTCTTAATGCACACCACTGCTAATAATAACACTGTGGAGTCCTCTATTAATATGGAGGAATCACTTTTGCTGCAATCCTTTACAGGGTTACCTAGTGGCAAAAGTAGTAGGAAAAATGCATCACTAGGCTCACCCATTTTATTAAATAGTATAGAAAGAAGCCCTTTGTTTGTCTCCAACTCCGGGGATAATTTGTGTCTGCTTCAACCAGGAACTATGTCATCACATTCCCCAGGGGAAGTATTTGCTGAAAGTTCACCCCTGGCAAATAAAATAGTAGCTGATAAACCGCTCTCCCCAAAAAAGATAAAACGGCGTTTTGGGAAAAAAACCAAATCTATTGTAAGGAAAACATACAGACCCCTGGGTAATCATAAACCCTCAGCAAACGATGTTTGGTTAAATTTTAGACTGGCTAAACCACTAATCAGAACACCTAATATGATTACCACTTCTACAAATCAGGGCGTATTTTTGCCCAAAGAAACACAGCCAGAGAACACCAAAACTTACATAGACCAGACATGTCAGACTGAAAGTGTAAGTACTTTAGATAAATTATATTTGACAGAAATGGCACAGCTAGTCAGATCACTTTTGCAGCCTATTAGTGAAAAAATCATTGGTTTAGAGCAAACTTTAGTGAAGTTTGAGAAGTCTCAAAAAAAGGATACTATGAGCATGTTAAAAATTATTACTGCACCTACACAGAAGGACAGTTTTTTACTGGCTAATGGCAAAGGAAATCAAACTAACACTAAAAAGACACGATCCAAGAATAACGCAGAAATTGATTGTTCTAATTTGGCATCTACTTCTTCCTTGGGCGTCATAGATCATAATGATCTAAACACGCCTATATGTGTAAATAATGAACCAATAGTAGCGTCGACCCTGCCCACTACCCCAGATAGTTCTACAACTGGTAGCGATGAGAGTGAATGGGCCGCGGAAGGTTTACTCCCTGCCTCACTTGATGACCAGGCTGAGCCTGAAAGGCCTATATTAATAGAAAACACAGCCATTGCCACACGTCTAGCGCAAACACCCAAGTTGACACAATCTAAAAAACCCATTCACATTAATCTCCCTCCTGAATCCCACCTATACACCATAGTAATGATAGGTGTACCGCAATTAGAAGTGGGCAAGATAGAGAGTTATGGGGATCTGAAAAATAAAGTGAGCCATTGGTTAACCGCCCATAGACCGATCCCTCCCCACATTAGTGGTAAATTAACAAATGTCAGGAGGGTTGATTGGGTGGGTCATAGATTCAAATCCACCGAGGGTGACTGTATTGTTGTCAACTTCAAGGATAATCGTGTAGCAAGCCACATAACTAGATGGAAGGATGGCCTGATTAACAGCCTGATCCGTACCATGGATCTAAGTTATTTCTATCCCTCAAGTGCTCATAGTTTAAACAAAGTGTATCTATACCGCACTTTAGAGCAGGAGAAAACTTATGATCATAATGGAGTAACATCAAGGAACTACGGTCATTATACTGTAGGAGATCAAAGACAGTATAGGAGAGATACACCCTGGGAGGCCAGACAGGTCAACCACCCAGTAACCTATCATGATAGATGGGAGGCCCCA
Organism: Triturus cristatus; assembly: GCF_964204655.1. Lineage (NCBI taxonomy): Eukaryota > Metazoa > Chordata > Amphibia > Caudata > Salamandridae > Triturus > Triturus cristatus. Next base: position 534,545,536 of record NC_140579.1, on the reverse strand, counting down.
CATGGGCTGTATCATCATCATGATCACCCCCAACCAAAATACCCTAACACCTACTACAATGTACCAACTTCAAATAGGTTTGATGTTTTTCATGAGCAGGATGGTTTGGAGGGGGTTGACTGACTACATGCTGTTCCAGCCCTACCAACATACACTGGTTACATACAAAATAACTCTGGGCATGGGGAAATTAGGTCTACACAAGCAGCAATTGTTCCCCTTTCAACTGATGAATTAGTTACTAACAACCAGATAGAACCAGATGCAGACTCTCTAACGGATAGTTCCGTATCACACGAGCACATTAGTATATTGCATGATCTGCCCGAGGCCCTTATTCTTCCACCAGTCCATATAGAACCAAGTTCCTCTACAATACTAAACATGGGAGACACACACGTAGAACAAAATTGGCTTCCAAAACCTATAACTACAGAAGCCGTCACTGGAATAGACCACGGTGATGTTTGTAATGCGAGTTTAGTGTCCTGGAATGTAGCAGGTTTGGTTGATAAAATATGTGATTCTGCCTGGTTGGCATTTGTCAAGAAATATGCAGTTATATGCCTCCAAGAGACATGGATGGAAGATAATAATGTTTTCATTGAGGGCTACCAAAGTTTTTTTAGTCCAGCAGCCCCCTCAACTAGTGGAAGAGCTAAGGGGGGCCTGGCTATTTTTATTAACCTGGCACTTTCCTACCAAATAAGTAACCGGTATCATGTAAATCGGAATATCCAAGTGCTCGAATTGAAGAGAGGGAAACATGCCCTGACACTAATTAATTTTTATAATGCTATAAATAGTCAAGGGGAATGTAATATACTGCCTCTGAAAGAGATGTTGAGAGAAGGAGCAGGTACACTGTCACGTAACTTATTGATTGCAGGTGATTTTAATGTACACCCATGTGGTAATCCACGAGTTACCTCTATGGGATCCCTGGGGTGTAATAGTATGAATGGTTTCCATTTTGACCACTCTAGGCGTGGACTTTGTCTTAACGATCTGCTGAATGAAAATAATTTATCTGTAGCCATGTCCATGGTGCCTGAGTCCAAGGTCTTTGATGTTCCAACATTTAAAGGATCAGGTCAGGGATCTTTTATAGACCATTTATTGTTATCTGCCGACCTTGCCAATCAGGCTTCTGGATTCACCATTCAAATGAATATCTACAGTGATCATAATCCCCTAACTATTAGATTGTGTGGAGGGGTTTTTGAACAGCGAATGAATTGTGAAGACCGAGGAATTTTAAAATGTATAAACGGCAAACGGCGATTGAAATGGCATTTGGTAAATCACGAAAACCTATACACTGAAATTAATAAGTCATGTGGTGAGGAACTTGCGGTTTGTGTGTTACCATTTACGTCACCTGAGGAAATTTTAGCTATTTTTGAGGTTGTGGTGTCTTCAGTAGGATCCATGCTACTAGTTCCAGTGAAGGGACATGCTAGAAATAATCCTAAATGGTTTGACCATACATGTTCTAAAGCAAGCAGAGATCTGAAAAAGGCGTTAAAAATTAAACCTAGAGATCCAGGTCACATTAAAAACCTGCGACTGATTTATAAGAAATCACTCGTTAAGAGGAAAAATGAAATTAAGGCTTGTACCTGGGAGTCTCTGCTTGACCCATCAGTCCTGGGCAATAGCAGTAAATTCTGGGAAATTGTTAATAAACCCCTGTTCGATATTCCCAGTGATACTGCACTTGGTACAAATATCCCTGAGGAGGATTGGGTCACTCACTTCAGCGTAATTTTTAAAAGCAATGAACAACAGGCAGAAAATGATTTTTTAACTTCTAAGGAGAATTCTTTGTGTTTTTCAGTAAACGAAGTAGAAAAGGGCATTCAAGGGTTAACCGGAAATAAGGCTCCAGGTCCGGATGGCTTGCCCCCGGATCTTTTTAAATCTTGTACCTCATTATGGGCCCCTGTGCTTACGGCTGTAATAAATGCAGCTGTGGCCCACGGATGTCCAAAGTCGTGGGGGCTCTCTACTATTGTGCCCGTGTTTAAAAAGGGCGATTGTAGCAGCCCGTTATGCTACAGGCCAATATCTTTAATTAATTCTGTAGCCAAAGTGGTAAGGGGCGTAATTCTGAATAGGTTAACAGCATGGGCAAACGAGAATAAAGTTATATCCCCAATACAATACGGCTTCAGACCCGGTCACTCGACAGTAACTCAGTGTCTGAACTTGTATTTGATTATAGGTAAATATACCCGGGCCCGACAGGGAACCATCCACATGGCTTTTATGGACTTATCGTCCGCATTCGATTGTTTGGACAGAGGCAAACTATGGGACATTTTGTTAAAGATGGGCGTTGAGCAGAATTTAATTAATCTACTGGCTGACCTGCACTCCGACACAAGAGCAAATGTCCGATATACCCAAGACCTGAAAGTGACAGGGGATATCAGAATTAATCGGGGTGTTCGACAGGGGTGTATCCTGGCTCCTTTCCTCTTCAACCTGTATATTAACGAGTTGGAGGAATACTTGTTAAGAACTGGAGCGGATTACCCCTTTGTAGGCCGAAAAGGCATTCCAGTTCTGCTATACGCGGACGATGCTGTCCTTATTTCAAGGACAGCAATCGGCCTTCAGACACTCTTAAATTCTTTCTTTGATTTCATGGAGTCCCGAGGCCTAAGTATTAACAATTCTAAGTTCTATGCTATGAAGATAGGCCTAGGGTCGCGAAAACCTAATCTCTTCAACATAAATGGGGAAAAAATTCCAATCTCCAAAACCTTTTCATACCTCGGGGTTCTTCTTGATCACCAATTATCTTGGGGCCCTGCTGTTCTCAAGAAGAAGGGCGAGGAAACCCGCGTTAACGCAGCCATACTTGGCTTCGCGAGAAAAATGGGCAATAGTCCGGTGGCTGCCTTACTTAAACTATACCAGGCTAAAAGTGTTGCCGTTGCTTGCTACGGAAGCGAGCTCTGGGGCTACAGCCAGACGCGAGACCTGGAGGTTACAGAAAATAATTTTCTGAAGAAGATACTGAGGCTCCCAAGGGGAACCGGAAACTTCTCGGTACACGAGGAGTTAGGTGTCCCCCACCTTAGCGACAGAATAGCAGTAAACCCCCTATTATGCTGGTTGAACTGCTGGTTAAATAATGATATACCTCTCACCCATGATATACTAAAAGAAGCTTTAACATGGGATGGTAGGCTAAAGGTTCCGTGGTTGAAGTACATTAAAGACTGTTTTACTGAAATAGGTCGGCCGGACCTGTTTCTAACCCCAAATTCCATTACTAAAATAGATGCCCTTTTTGTGAAAAATATATTTATGATAACCAGGAATTTTGCCCGGGAAGAGGTTGAGTTCCAGAAAGACAGTGTTAGGAAACATGTCTTACTTAAAACCTGTCTACAAATGGAACCATATTTATCATGGCCTATGTCTAGCTACGAACGTTACCTATTAACAAGGTTCCGTTTTGACTTGTTTCATTACTTATTAGCGGTCCTGAGTGGGGCCCATCGAGGACAAGTGTTGCCAGCTTGCGGCTGCGACGGGAAGTCTCCGCAAGATCTGGCACACTTTTTATTTATTTGTCCTTATTATATAGTACCTCGGAGGTTATTTTTAAAACCATGCCTGAAAGAACTGAAATTCACACAGATCAAACCAGCACTTTATTACCTTCAACTCCTGAATTGTGACTGCACCTTATTTGTATGCAGCTTTTTGAAATTAGCAATTATCTTCAGGAAAAGCATGGAGGGTTAATTATGCTGTTATTGTTGTTATGTATTTTTAATCTTTTTAACCTTGTCATAACTATTTATATTCTTAAACATGCTTTGTTCTGCCTGTTACTTTTGTCTTATATTGATTATGTAAATTTCTGCTGTATAAATGAAATGGATGGTCTGATTTTAATTGTATGTTTTATGAATTGTGCTTTTATGATTGTAAGGTTTACAATCGAATAAAGTTATTTGAACTTGAACTTGAACAGTCCCTTTTCACACATCACTTTGCGTGAAAGAGGCGTGCCATGGGTGTTGCTGTGGGTGTTCTTACACAACACCAATAGATTCTGCTGCATTCCCAGATTTAAAACATTTCGTAAACCTGGTAATGCACCAGAATCCTATGCTTCCCCAGGGGAGGTGTAAGGATGCGCAACAAGGAGAAATACTTTTAGTTCTCCTCGTTTTTTCCTCTTTCTATGGGTGCTGCATTCTGCTTTCTGCTTCACCCATAGAAAGAGTAAAAAGCCTCTTGTGATTGTTTTTGTGCAGGAAGGTGTCCTTTTCTGGCATGCAGACTTGTATATCCCGGGCTTGTAAGCAAAATGCCACAGGCTGTTTTTAATCGGCGCTCTAGGTGAAGATCAAGATATGAAAGTGATGTCACAACAATGAGAGAAAAGACAAGGGCCTTGCGTGGGTAAACCCTAGCAGCACTCAATCAGGCACATTCTCTCGCAGGTGCATAAGGCCTTGTAAAAATGCCAGAAAATTCCTACTTTTCGGACCTTCATGTTAATTTTGTTTATTTAAATAACTTCTTATATTAGGATGCCATAATAGTGCCCCAGCGTCCTTATACAGGAGCTGCTGCTGTACAAAAATATTTCGAAATGCTTTTAATTGCACGTCAAAGTAGACTTTCTAATTAAAAAGGGTTGTAGCATGTACAACCCTATTTTGCAAGTCGGTAACCTATTAGCAACTCGCAAAATAGGGTTTGCGAGTCGGTATTAGGAAGGGGCGTGCCAAGGGAACCCCTTCCTAATAGCAAGTCACAGGGGGGTGTATGATTGTTTTGCAACCGCAAATGTGGTCGCGAAACAATCGCAGTTACCAAACTGGTGGTAAGCCAGTCGCAAACATTGTGTTTGGCAGTGAAAATATTTTTTAAGAACAGGCAGTGGCACATGGGACAACTGTCTGCCCTTAAAAATTGAAAAAAACGTTTTCTTTCTTTCTTTTAAATGTCTCCAGTTTTCCTTTTAGGAAAACGTTCTGCATTTGAAAAAAAGAAAAAGTGGCTTTATTTAAAAAGCAAACTCAGACATGGTGGCCTGCTGTCCCCAGCAGACCACCATCCTGGTGTTATGCCCATTCCCAATGGGTCGCAAAAAGCGACCTGCCTCATGAAAGTTCAAATCAATGTGTTCAGTCCTTTACTAATGAAAAGGTTTGTTTTTCGCTTGGAAGGCTCTTCTAACAAACGCTTTGTCTATCATATTGAATAGAATGTAGTATTTCACTACCTTTCTTACAGCATATGATTTTTATCTCCCTCATGTAGGTTTTAGTCCTTGGAAATAAGCGAGACTTACCAGGTGCTTTGGACGAGAAAGAGCTCATTGAAAAAATGTAAGTAGTTGATGTAAATATTTGTTTTTTCGGTTCTGCCTAAATCTTCCATGAACCCTCATTCTCAATATCCATTATTCAGCAGTCTTCTTAATTCAAAGGGATGCTTGTCTAGTTCCTGGTGGACAGGCCTAGTAACCTTGTTGTTCATCAGGGCTATGTTAGCTGAAGTACAGCAGCAGAGGAAGCACTGAAAAAAGTAATAAGTAAAATTCTGATTGTCAGTGATTCAGTCTGGATTATGCTCTGCAGAATAAAAATTGCATTCTCACTCTCTCAGGAATTGTGCAAGGTCAGAGCATTGAACAACTGCCTAATATAGTGATTGAAAAACTAAAATTAGTGGGAGAAGCTACCTATCTACTCTTTATCAGTTTTAAAGGTTGGTTGTACAAATTAGCAATTACACCTAAGGTGGTTGGATGAATCTCTGAGGTGCTAAGCAGACCATTTCCACCGTTGTCCTGAAAAAAGATTCACTCAGTTCCTTTACACTGGAAAACAAAGCCCAGTCATCCCTTTACTTAGCCCTCAGAGATACTTACAAACTCCAGCATATCTTGTAATGTCACTTTGTCTTGGAATTGACACTTCGTCTTCAACCTCTGCCAATCAGAGTTTAAACTGAGACACAGTACTGAAAGCGTACTACACAGAGCCAAACTTTTTTTTTTTGTTGGCAGAGTTTTATATAGCGCAAACTTGACCTGAATCCAATCAGGTATCAGAGCGCTTTACATAGCACCAGTTACGTTACATGAAGGGACACATTCATTTTCTTTTTTGTTTGGCAGGGGGAAATTAAGTGATTTGCCCAGAATCACAGGATGTTTTAGCGTCGTTACCGAGACTCGAACCCAGTTCCCCTAGGTCCGAGGTCGAGCGCCCTAACCGTTAGGCCAACTCCTCTCCCCATGTTATAATGCCACAGCTCTGCTAATTATCCCCAACCTCTCAATGGCCTTCAACACCACCCACCACTACATTTCACTTGACAGAACATATATATATATAGCGTTAGGTGCCACAGAGTCCAACCTGCAGTGGTTCAACTACTTCCTCAGCTACCACTCCCAACAGGGTCGGAATGGCTGTAGCAGGCTTTGGGCATTTCCCAGGGAGGCTGGAAGGGTGGAGGCAGTTTTTGGAGTGATGGAGGCCGGTTTTGCAGTGGTAACAAAAGCAGGTCTCATGTATAGTCTTCATCTCATAGAAGCTTGCAATTACCTCAGCAGTCCCCCCAAGCCTGTCTCCTGTTCTCATACCGTTCAGCATTCCATGCTCCCTTCATTGACCACACGCCAGCACCACAGCCTCACCTTCCACAAAGATGATCTGTAGATGTGTGTAAAGTTCTGTAGTCACCAGGACTCATTCTATGGCTGGAGAAAAGGCCTCTGCTTTCTGGAAGAGCAAAAGGACTGATGCTACCTCAAGCTAAATGGTTACAAATCTGTGATGTTTTCGGAGCCATCTCTGGTTGATGGGCAGATCCTTCCTTCCTGTCCCGTAAATAACATCATACACCCTCCTGGCCCAGCAAAAATCTAAGATGCCTTCAGGGATCTACAATTCCCCCTAAGCTGCTAAAAAATGTTTTATCACTGTTGTGGATAGTGCCCACGTAGAACACACTACAACATAAACCACCAGAAATGAGAATTCCGGTACTGACTACCACATGTTACTAGTTAGGATTGTTAAAACTAATGTCATAAAAAGCATCATAAATATAAAATGACTCCCCACGAGTCATGATATACCAGTAGCTGAAGCGAATGTTTCCTAACATCAAGGAAATTACATCAGCAATAAGTCTGCACAACTAAGAACTCACATTCAAATATCAGCATTAAATGCATGTTAAGAAGGCAGTTACTTTGTATGCAAATATCAGTTCTCAGCTTCTAAAAATACATGCATTAAGATACTCAATATGAGCTTTCATTTTGGGTGAATAATCTCAGTACCCCAAATCAAAAGCAAATCTTTTTCTGTAAAAACTCCATATATTTTCCAAGTAACCGCTTGTGCAACTATCTCATATAAACAGAATCTGTCCTATGTGCCTATGCATTTATATCAAATGTCAGGGATGGCTGCCATAATTCCATGTCTGAACAAAATATGCCAATGATGTCTACCATGAAGACAGGGTTAGAGTTGATTAAGTCAAGGATCCTCACAATATATAGAGAAAGGTCACCGCTATGCCAATCTGGAAACCATTATGCCAGGCTGGACACCTTAATGTATGAACAAACCCAATATATCAAGGATGCCTTCCTTTATGCCAGGAGGGCCACAATTAGGGCAAGGATGTTCACAGTATTTCAAGAATGTCCATCATTGTTACATATTTGCTCCGAGTCGGCATGCAAGTGGTTGTGTAAGTACAATGTACATCATGTATTGTAGTCATCTTCAGGCCTTTGGCAATGCATAAGTGGTTATATTCATGTTCCATTTAGTTTTGAATTGTTTCTTAGTGTAAGGAGAGAGATGTGGTGTATCCTTTGTACCAGTGTGCATTACTTACCTCTAAGCAATCTTTGTAAAGTGTCACAGTCCCAGAGCTCTGAAACGTATGTTTGAACCTGGCGGTCGAAAAATGCAATGTGATGTGGATCGGATGTTATAGTGCACCAAGATACAAGTCACCTTGAACTTAAAACATAAATAATTAACATCTGTGCCGAACACTGTCACAAGAGTGTGCAAAGCATGTAAATCAACAGCACTAAAAGCTGCAAACCGATTTTACAGGTTAGCCATATTTTAAGGTCTCCTGCTACACCATGTACGTGTGCTGCAGTGAGATTTCTGAACATGCATTATTCTCTAAATGTTTTGTGTTGTGTAAATTGCAATGCGGCGGCTTGGTAGTTGATACCAGTGGTTAAGATGACAGATTACTATTGTACAGAATGAGTCTTATATGCAGTATAAAATGATGTGGAACTGGAGTAGAAAACATCTGAAGCTACCAGCCCCCGTCCAGTCGTCAGTGTGCATCATTCATTGTTGGAAAACAGCCTTTATCACAAAGCCGGCCCCCCTCATGCCTTTACCAAGCGGGCTTAACCATGCAGGCGACACTACCTCTCAAGTCTTTACCATGCAGTATTTTACAACAAATATGCCTTTACCACGCATGCCATTACAACAAATTTCATTGTAAGGCATGAATGGTAAAGGCATATTCGTTGTAAAATTTGTAAAGGTAATTAGACCATTGGAATGTTGACAGCTCCATTGAAGATAATAGAGTAGCTCATGGCTTCAAATGGCTGTGTAAGCCTGGAGCTCCAGCATTCCAATGTTTATCTTCATGTCTCTCCCTTTTTAATTTAGAACATTCTACCCTTAGTGGGTGGAATATTCCATTAGCCTCATGGCCCTTCTGCCTCAGGCTGTAACTGGTGTTAAAGGCCCCTTCCATCATTATACATAACTCAGGTTCACGGCTTTGAACAACCGGTACAGCCCTCTGCAGTTGGCTCTAAGGCTACAGGAAATGGACTACACCAACGAAAAAATATCTGTGATATTTTTCATTCCTGTAATGTACCAAAATGTACACCACCATTAACTTGCTGACAGTTTTTCAGGGGGCTTCTATCGTTACGCATTTGTTAATTTGGCCACGAGCAGCAGCTGCAAGATCAAGTAACATAGCAGGGGGGCAGTGAGCCTGTGAGGATTCAACTCCAGAAGACACATTTGTGAATCTGTGGCTATCCTCTGTTTAATGCTAGATGTGGGTCTCTTGGTATCTTGGATAGATGGGATCATTACTTTTCCGTCCTTATTTTGCCAGTGACGTCTTGACAAATACAAACCATTACCTCACTCACTTCATCATTGCCTCACTCACGTCATCATAAACTGATACCAAACTATTAATTCATTCAGAACCTTTGTTACCAAATGGCAAAAACTGATTGATTGATTGACTGATCGGCTACTGTAAATCTTGTTATTGGTGAACTCATCCTCTACCTATCCCAACAACTGAGTCAGTTGTTGCCATCTGATCATTAAGCTAACCAGTTGTGCTTCTGTAAGTACAAAACTAACTAACCACCACAGTCCTTTGCCTAAGGCCAGTCTAGTGGACCAACAATTTAACTAGTTACAAACTATTGAGCCCCACGCTCTTCTGTAACACGGGGGCCACACCAATAACCCATCATTTTTCTCAAACTCGTTATCAAGTACTTGGGCAATACAGTGTTACATCATTGTCAAGCATTCGGCCATCCAGTGCAAGCCAAGCTTTAATAAACATCTGTTAACTGGCTCAATGTTGGTTCTGCACTCATTCAATGGAGGGCCTCCGGATGTTCTGCAATAGAAGCATATTTGGCCCGGGCACTTACTGCTTGCATTCCATTCCTTGGAAAGATGTCAGAGAGTCACCTGTTTAGTTTTTGCTTTTTGTTAATTTATTTATTGCACATGAATTGTTTGAATTTTAGGTCCCGCGCCTAGTGTTGCAGTGCGCAGGACTGCTCGCGCAGCGCAAGACCTCTTGTACGGCTTCAGAAAGCTGATCACACGCTCGTGCATGTGGTTTTGCTTTCGCGGCCCGCCATTGCCTTTAGCCTGCTTTTAAAAAAAAAATAAGGCACGCAATTGTGCAAAGGCGGGCGCATGTCCCGCCTTTGCTCCGCCCATTCCCACCTGCGCGTCCTAGACACCGACAGGCTCCCTCGCCCCTGCTCCTCTGTGGTGCGCGCGCACCACTAGTTCTTGTAGGCGCACTTTTTCACTGTACGGGGCAAACTGGTTTACTGCATTCCCCATTCCATTCATCCCACAGGCTCTTTTTACTGCACACATTTTTGCCAAAACTACCTGGAACCAAGGTCATATAGCACCTTGTAGCACAATGATGTTTGCGGGCGCAGGTCGTGAGATGGTGGTGCCTTGCAAAGCGCCTACCTGCCATTCTTTCCTTCACTGCTTGCAAAGCAGTGCCTGGAGGCAGCGGAGGCGTCGCCGTGCTTTCAGTGCGTCACAGAACAGACGTGGAGGAAAGACTGCAGTGCGAACCTGAGCATAATGTAAAATGAAAACATGAATAAATCAGAAGCAGTAATAGTGAGTGTCTAAGAGGACTGTAGGTGGCTATCAATCTCCTGTGTAACTGTTTGCAGCTTTAGATTTGAAAAAGAAAATGCCACAGAGGGCCCGTGCCAACTATGAGAAAGCATCTCATGGTGTGCGCATTGGAAGGGGTGGGGGAGGGTGAGGGGGGTAGTATTTGTGGGTTCACCGCGGGTCAGTACTGACGGTCCCCCTCTTTCTGCTGTAGACAGCCCCCCTCCCTCCCCATTGAGGGCTCCTTTCGATTTCATGCACTTCATTAATAGGCTGGTGATACTCAGTGGCATCACAAAACCTTGAGGAGGTTCTCTGCTGGGAGCAGCGACCCGCCCTCCATCCACACACACACACACAGGCACCCACACACTCACTCCTATCTCCCCACTTCCTACCTTCATGCAGCCTTGGAAAGCAGAGCTATCACACACATTACACACTCCCGCGGGCTCATGATTGTGACAATAGCGCTTTCTCTCAGGCGAGTCGCATCTTTCAGGCTCAGGTTTGACACAGCAGAGCTATCACACACATTACACACTCCCGCGGGCTCTAGATTGTGGCCACAGAGCTTTCTCTCAGGCGAGTTGCACCTTCCAGGCTCAGCCTTGTTGAATATAGGGCTGCACTTACACAGAGGGTGTACACTTTACATTTAACAAGATCACAAGACTGGGATGTATGAAATGCATTAAAACATTGAAAACAGCAAGATAGATTCGAAGCTCTAAGTACATACTGCATGGTGAAGGCAGTCAGAGAGGACGAGGTGGGCAAGAATTCAAGGTTGATTACATTTGGTAAAAGGGGACAATTGCCCTTTATCTTTTGGAGAAGAGGGTTATTTGTTTCAGTTTTTTCAGTTTGAGACAATGTTTTTCTAGCATCTCAACTGTTGTATTATATTGTTTTCTTATGAAATGATGGAAAGGGGATTTGTTTTAGATACTGTCGCAATCCGAGTGTAATATTCATTATTTATAGGACTTTGAGCACTTACAAACCCGTTAAAACATCTACCGCCTAAAAAAAACATCTAGCGCTTAAAAAAAATTGAGTATTCATTACCAGATCTTATACTTTACCATAAGCATGTTATATATTTATTGCTATGGTATAATTGCTTCTTTAGTGCTATGGTACATTTGTCAAATGTGTAAGACTTTACAGTACACGTATTCAATGATAATCTGATTACTTTTCATTCATACTTTATACGTCTGCTACAAAACCAATATTGCTTCTAAAGTTCCGCCTCATCTCTTCCCACTGCTGCATCATGAATTTTCCCCCTCTCCCAATAACACTGGTCACTTCTCACTCAGCAGTCTTATCTCTCCAAAAATCTTTTACGCCATCCTCACCGGTCTCTCCCTCTGGGCTGGCCCAGCTTCACCCCTAGCTCCGTCCCAACCCTCCTTGAGAGCTTCAGTCCCCTCCCCCCGTCTATTTTCAATCGCCGTGCTACCTCTCCCAAACATCTGCTTTACTGCTTCTCCAGTAATGCCCCACCTCTCCCCCAATGCAGCATGATTACCATTTAGGTGACAGTCAATTACTTTTGTGGCAAAACCATAGCCTACTGATTCATTATAGAAGGTATGTGTCACTGAGTGTATGGTTAGGGCTGGCCACAGTGTTCCCATATAACTCAGTAAGACCATTTAATTCATTTCTTATGTTGCTTTCTGGGTCCAATGTCATATAATGTGATCTTCCATGAAGTCATCATTGAACCTAGAGTGATGCAATTTCCTGTGATGCCACCATTATGCTAATCACTGTTTTCAAACCTGAACAATTCTACATGTTTGTGGTTTCAGACTAGTGGCAAGAATGCCTCTGTTTCACCTGTCCCCCGCGGTTTTCTCAAATTATCCCAGTGCTGACCACCTGCTTCTTGACCAGCATATGTGCTCTTTAGTTTGCTGGCACACTTTTAGATTCCTTTGCACCAGCTTGGATTTTTTCTTCTCAGAAGTCCTCTGCCCTGTGACAGACACCCTCTTGGCCAACATGGCATGGATGATCTTTTCAGCTCTCAACGCTATCATCATTGCTGGTTCATTGCCACACCGTTTCACTCACACTCGCTCGACAGGAAGCTGAGAAGAAGCTCCTCATGGAGCATCCCCAAACAGTATGCATTAGCATTGGCCTATGACACTTACTCTTTGTCTTCCCAAATAATTGCAATGTACCCCCCTACTTTACATCAGAACTTGAATGTTGAGAGGCAGCTACTGCAGCAGTATTATCTGCTCAGAAGCTCAGTTGCCATACCATCATAAGGGCAGCAGGGCCCTGTGCCACTGTACACAGGTACCCATCCTGCAGGGAAGTGGACAGGAAGCATAGAAACTGCAGGTCTGCCTTTGGCCTCTATACACCAGGCACCTCTTCCTGAGAGAAGGGGGGAGGAAGCAGAATGGCTGCAACCCCGCCTCTGGATATTAGGCAACACTCCCTTCCAGGGAGGAGACAGGAAGCAGGAGACTTGCAAGGCTGCCTCTGGACAACAGTTAAATATACTCGGGGAGACCTGGCAACCCTTGGAATCTGGGTCTATTACATATAAAATTCCAGAATGATTTTGTTTGGAAGACGTATTAACCCCAACAAAATATTTACAAAACCTTCTTTTTGATAAGGGGTCAAAAATCCCCCATTAAACAGGTTATGTAGTGACTTATAACAACACCCACTTAGCCCAAAAAAAAACAATAATTACGAATTCTAAGATAACATTATACATAAGGGTGTTCCACAAGGTGAGACCAGCGAATTGCTCATGAAAGTGAGGTCACAGCAAAAGATAAATTTACAACATATATTATATCAATAAGAGCCTGTGAACAGTTATATACAAAGGTGTCAAAAGGGATAAGTTGTCAAACCCTTGTTTAGCTCTATAATAATCAATCTGCATCAAACTCATACCTTAATTCATTGTTGACGTTTCGATCCATGTATGCTTCGGAACTGGGTGCTCTGAACACAAAGAACCATTCTCTGAAGTGCAGTGGATATGAAGCAGAATGTGGGGAAATACTCATAGAGAACAGGCAGTGTGGGGCCAAGGTGGGGAGAAATAAGCATTGCCAGAAGGAAAGGAGCGAGGCCTGCAGAAGACAACTGCATTTACTATGAATGAAGATTAGATTATTTCTCTGTATTTGTCTTTAACTGTCTGCCTGGGTACACCAATTAGGTATGTTAGCAGTGTATGTTTTAGCTTCTCCCTTGCCAGACGCTGCTATAAGAGCACACACATTTTCATTCTATTATAACACTCGCCTTGCTGCCATCTCTTCCACTAAAAACATGGACCATGTACAGCACTTTTTCTGCAAATACAATATTCTCCACTGCCCCTAGCATTACTATTTATCTGACTCAAGAAGAAATTACATTCTCTGGTGGTCTCCTGCCATTACTAGGTCCTATGAAACCACCCTTTTTGATCGGTCTGTCTTGCTAAAACAAGCATTTGCAATGCAATAGATATCGCATTTGCGAGAGTTTGAGCTACTGGCATTGTAAATGACAATACCTTTTATTTATGTGTTTTGAAAACCTGAAAGCGGTGCTTAAATAAGCACTTTGTACTTGTAGTGCTTGCGTAGGACAAGCAAGTCTGGCAGCAAACGAGGCGCAGTTACTGCCAGCCTTGGTTCTCGTAAGCAACGACTATAAGTAGAAAAGTGAGTGTTTACGACCGCTTGCAAGTTTTTAAACCACATACATAAAAGGCATTGTCATCCTATTGCATTGCAAATGCTTGTTGTTGGATGGCCCCCAATCATGTCCTGATAAAATATAGTTTTACACTAAGAAGGTACGTAAATGTTTAATAGTATTGTATTGTATTGTAGCATTTGTATAGAGTTCATAACTTGGATAAAACTCCAAAGAGCTTCCAGGTGTCAAAATTCCGGCCTTTAAATGGCACTGGAGCCACTGTCGTGGTAGTGGCAGATAACATCCTCAAGATGATAAACAAGGGGGACAGTGCAGGTTCAGTCCAATTAGACTTAAGTGTCTTGATTGATACTACCTCTCATTCTGCACTGCTGGATCGCTTACACTCCACAGGAACTCAAGAGAAGGCCCTAGCTTGGTTTTCATCTTTGTTTCTTTGAGCATTGTATGCAATATTTCTTTCTCCTTTCTCTCTGCTCCTTCCTGAGGGCTGATGTCTGTGGCATCCCTCAAAGGTCTGTTCTTAGTCCTACACTTTTCCACAGGGCCTCAGACTGCCCTGACACACAGTTTTTCCCTTATGTTATATGGAAACAAAACCTGGATCAGTATACTTTTCACATAATCCAGTAGTGGGGTTTAAATTGACTTTGCTATTAGTAGCGTGCACTGTCAACGCAGAGTCCTTTCACTAGCACTGTGTTGCTAGAAATCTCACAACAACTTTCCTAAAACAATGTAATTTCTGAAGATCTAGGTGTTAAACTACTAACTGAAATGAAGGTGGTGAGAGGCATGACATGCAGCAGCACCAACAAAGAGCACCAGATTGATGGAACAAGACAGGAAAAATGTGGCGATCCACCCTTTTCTCCTTAATCTAAGGACCATGAAGTGGGCCACACAAAGATAAAGAATGCAGCAGAAGGTCTGGAACATATTGTAGTACCAAGTAACTCTGGAGCATTCCCTTTCTACTCTGAAAAGCCAAGCCATAGAGAGAACTTTGAATATGTCATGATCCACAGCAGGAAAACAGTACATGTGAGCAGATTCCCAGTCTCAGAGATACAGGCCCCACTGAAGGCTAGCTGCTGTGTTTTGAACAATCTGGAGTTGCACACCCACTTAAAACCTGCATTCTTCTAAAGGGAACAGTAGCCTTGCTAACTGTCAGTGTTGAAGCAGGGGTAGGATATTCTTTAGCATATGAAGGAAAAAAACTGTTAAATGGTCACTGAGGATCAAACAGACCAATTAACCTTAATCATTGGTCTTTTTCCATTATTGGTTTGTCAATGAAGGGTGTGTATTTTACCCCTTTGTGGCATTTTTTGTGTTTTGACCCTGTCTCTATCCCCCTTAATTATTGTGGAATAGTTTTGATTGGCCAGTCCATTGACTCTCTTTTCATGAATTCACGTGTGTGTGTGAATTTGAAAGATGGACACTGAAAGTATCAACTGCCTTTACTAAATGTTTTTTTTTATCAACAGGAATTTATCGGCAATCCAGGACCGAGAAATCTGCTGTTACTCCATTTCGTGTAAAGAAAAGGACAACATTGGTATGTTGCAATTATATACTTTATAATCTTATGATATAGTGTGTTTTAAAAGCAGCAATGCAATCAATGATGTAGATATAAAAATTATATTCTGGAGTATAAAAAACGTATTATTGTGGAGAGAACAAATGATTATACAGAAAAAACCTCCATGAGAGAGCTTTTAAAACAGTTCAGGCCCTCTGTAGCCCTAATCTTCCCAATGCCCTCTTTCCCAGCCAGATGTTTTGTGATGAGCTGGTGGAGTTTTTAAAAAATAAAGTGGAGGCAGTATATGGTGAATTTGATTCTACCCGATCTTTTATGGATCCAAGCACGGAGCCTGCCTACCCAAGCCTTAATAATAGTGAGCTCTGCAATTTCCCACCTTTCAGCATTGACCAAGTGCTGGAGATAATCGATCACACCAAATCAGGAGCCCCCTCAGATCCCTGTTCGCCCAAAGTATTACATGACATAGCCGATAAGTTAGCCACGGTTCTTACCACTTTGTTAAACATCATTATCAGGGCACAGTGGCGTAACAAAACGTGAGGGGACTCCCTTGCAAAGTACAAGGAGGGGGCCCCCAATGCTCTCAGTCAGGAGCTCTCAGTCCAGGGGCCCGCTGCCCATGGACAGTGCCGAAAGGGGCTCTCTGGAGCTCAGGCCCCTCCTGCGCACTGCAGGGACTGTAGGGGCTAATGTTACACTACTGTCAGGGCAGCTATCTTCCCCACGGAGTAGAAAAAATCCTCCGTTCCTTTTTTACTGAAAAACCCTGACTTAACCCTAAGAAAGAGAAAAACTATCGACCCATTTCACGACTATCATTTCTGGTGAAGGCCCTTGAGAAGCATCTACTCGCTCACAGTACTTAGAGAATAATGAATTTCTGGATGAGGCACAGTTTGGCCAGGTCAAGCAACAGTACAGAGTCAGCTTTGGTTGTAGTTTCTGATGAGATTAGACACACCATGGACATTGGATAGAGGGCTGTGGTGGTCCTTTTAGGCCTTTCTGCAGCCTTTGACACATTACATCATGCAGTCCTGCTGGAGCATCTAGCAGATATTGGGAATGCTGGATTGTCCCTTGACCTTCTCTCCTCATTTTTAACAAATAGAGAGCAGACTGTGACCCTTGGAGAATATCAAAATCTTTTTCTCTGCCTTGTGGTGTCCCCCAGGGGCATCATTGAGCTCAAAGCTTTTTAATATTTATGTGGCCTCCTTAGCTAAGTTGATTAGTTCCTTTGGCTTTGCCGCAGTGTCTTATGCTGATGTCACTAAAATTGTAGTGTCGATCGTCAGCAATATTGAAGAAGTCGCCGACCATTCTTGCAGATGCATGTGCGCAATTGTGAGCTGGATGAGTGGCAGTTGAACTTGGAGAAAACAAAGTTTCTCCTATTTGGAAAGTATTCTTTCTGGAATCAATCTTGGTAGCCTTGTTCTTTGAATCCTTCTCCTTTGCCAGTATCTGATTCCAAAGTTAGGCACTTAGGGATAATTCGGGATTCTGATCGGTCTTTCATGGATCTGATAAACAAATTGACCTCGTCATGTTTCTTCTTGTTGAAAACTTGGAGGAAGGTTCTGCCTTTTATTCCTTTTGATTTGCAGGAAATTGGTTGTCATTGCATTAGTTTTATCCAGATTGGACTACTGTAATGTCCTCTATTTGGGTACAAAACAACGCTCTCTAAATAAGCTTTAGACTCTGCATAATGCATGCCGGTCACCTTCCTTAGAAAATGCCAAAGTTCAAATCTGACTTGGGTGCCTTAACGAAGCTTCACTGGCTTCCAGTTAAAAAACAGAATGGCCTTTAAGTGTCTCTGTCTGGCACATAAAACACTTTATGGCTTATAATCAGAGTCCCTGAAAAAGAAATGTGTGTGGTACATTCCTAATGAACTGTTGCAAACTGCAGTTTCCAAATCAGTCATTCTTCCAAAAATTAATAAAGCTTCTTGGGGTGGCAGAAGCTTTGTTCACTCCACCCGTTAATTTTGGAATCGACCGCCTATACACCTTAAATGTCAGCCCAAAATGACAAGCTTTTGGAAACATCTGAAATCCTGGCTGTTCTCTCTTTCTGTGTAGGCTTCTTTCCCCCTGCAGCTTCAGGCCAGGAAATTGGTTAATGTTAATGTCAAGACGCCCAAGGGCATTTGTGCACTCTATAAATTAGAATACAAATCAAATCAAAAACATCCATTCAATGTCAGCATTCAGTCTAATCAATGAATTTAGCCCAATATCTCCAATTCGACCCCAGTCTCTTTCAGACAGCCTGTTATTATATTTCTAGACCAGTCAGATGTAATATTGTGGAAATTCAAGTTTTTATTTATTCCGTTTTTACTGACATGATACAATACTTTCTTGAAATCTTACCAATATTGATCTGAGGAGGACGTCAAATTATTTAGAAATCACGAAGGACTAAAAAGTTCATCACAGAATGAGTTCCAGGCAAGTATGGCAAGACAGCAGAGAAACCAAGAGGATGGAAGGTGGGTAAAAAAGAATCACGGTTTTCCAGGCAGAAAAACATATGTACATAAGTAAATCAGTAGACAGATGAAAGGAATAATGTCTAACTGTCACTCCACCATGAGTTCAATTGTAGATGAGGTAGAACAGAAGCTTATTTGCTTCCACATTTAATTAAATAATTAATGTAATGGGGAGAGGATGTGGTCTAACGGCTAGGGCGGTTGACCTCAAATCTGGGGAACCTGTTCGAGTCTCGGTAATGACCCTCAGCATCCTGCCATTCTTGTCAAATCACTTAATCTCCCCGTGCCTAACAAAAAATGAATGTGTCCTTGTGTAACGCAACTGGTGCTTGTGTAACGCGCTCTGATATCTGATACCTTTGGGTCAAGTTCGTGCTATATAAAACTCCCCAAACATTTTTTTTTTTTAATGGGTTGTGGCTGAGATGGGACATCTGCCAAAAACTGATGGAAGTCCCTTGTGCACTGTTTAGAATGCATGCCCATGCCTTACTCCTGCTAGACATGATTAGTACTCTGGACCTTGTAAAGTTCGATTTTACCCAGAGAGCAGGATGCACCTTAGACTATACGTTACTTTTATATCTGCAGTAGCATGTGTGTATTTTTATAATTGTATACCTTGAACCTATCCAAAAGACAGCAGAGTCTGCACGGAGCCAAAGGCAAGCATACAGACAATGAGTGATTAGAGAGGTTGCTGGATTCTGGTAGCTGAAATGAACTGGAGTGGAGTGGAGAGGTGTGGCTCACTAGTTAGAGGCGGCAGACCTGTAAGCAGAGAATCGGCCGGGGACCAGGGTTCAATTCCTGACGCGGCAGGGTCGTGGACCAGGGTCAAAACAGACTTGATAATTCTCGCCTCGGTACCTACTCTAACCAGGAACACACTCGGCAACTCTGGGCATTAAGCTTGCCTCATCTCTACAACGGCCCCCCACAGACGCTGGGGATGCCTGGTTTCACCTTGGAGATACCCAGAAAGGGACCATCTCACAGGGATAGCCAGGATGGGTTCCCCAGCGGTCTACAGCGCCGGGATGCCCTGTTGCTGGGGCAGCTGTGCGCTTTACAAGTCTACAACATTTACAACTGTTACTGCACTTTAGGTAGTGTTCTTTAGAGAAGTGTGCCTACAACTCTTTCCTGAATTGGAGCAGCATTGGGAAACTCCTGATCGATAAAGAGATCTTGTTCCAGGAACTGGGTGCTTAGATGGTAAAGGCCTGCTGCCATGTTTTATTCTTCATTACACTTCCTAGTTTTCAACCTGATTGTGTCCTAGCTCCTGGTGTACTGGGAACCACCAGACATGATGAACTTGTCTGCAAGAAAAGCGGGCGTACTGGTCGTGATGGCTTTGTAAATGATACTGCTGGTTTTGAAGATACTGTGAGCTGGCAAGAGCAACTAATGGAGATCCATCAGGATAGGAGTAGTGTGGTCATATTTCTTCAGGCCCTGGATGAGACATGCTGCAGCATGTAGAATGCCCCTAAGGGGACCACTGTGGAGTTCTGTGTGACAATGGAGCAGGGAATTGCCACCTTCCAGATGCAAGAGTATGAGGGCTTGAACAGCAGTCTTGCAATTACTCTCTGGAAGAAAGAGTTTCACTTAATTGAAAAGATAGAATTGGTACCAGGCTTTATTTGCTTTTTCTGCCAATGCCTTTTTTGAAGGTGAGGTTTGTGTCGACGGTGAAACCAAGAAACTTGATATTCAGTGAAAGTTGGGGTTTGATGCCAGCAAGTTTCATGCCATTGAGAAAGGTTTGTACTATTTCCTGTTTGTTTTTCTTGGCAAATAACAGAAAATATCTTGGGGGTTGGGAGGTTCAGTTTCTGCTGGGTGCAGGACATCCAGGTTTGGATGATGTGTAGGCAAGGTCTGAGGCGTTGAATGTCTGAAACGGAGGAGACTTTGAAGTAGAATTGTATATTGTTTGTATATTAATGTATTTCGTTCCTATCATCTGTTTGCAGAGTCCAAGTGGGCTCCATGTGCAGGTTAAAGCTGACAGGGGATCATGTGGAACTCTGGGGGACTCCACAGGTGATAGGGATCTCCTGGGATCTGAGGTGCCCATGTGAGTGGATGAACAAAATGGTGTTGGTTGGAAAGGTAGGATGTAAACCAATAGCAAAGAGAACTAATCACTGTCCGCAAACAGATCATAGTGCTATTCTAGTGTCCTTCTACTCTGTTTCCCAAAGTAACACTTGGGATCAACTAAAATGCTTCTTAGTTTATGGAAAAAGATTCAAGGATATCCTCGATCCCTTTCCGTCACTAGATTGTATGTTTCGTGGGAGGTCAAAATATTGACCTACAAAAAAATCTAATCCACGATATCCATTATCACTGTATCGTCAAGGTAGATAACTGTGGAGCTAAGGATAATAAATGTACGCTCCTCTCCATATGCTTACCTAGATGAGATATTGAGGTAGTCAATGCTCATTACTGTGACTTAGAACAATATGCTCTGTCATCATAATCAGTGTCCAATGCAGAGCATTAGCAGGATGGCCTTACCTGCCCTTAACAGTAAAGCTTCACTGTGAAAATGATGCTTCATTCCAGTGCCACTAGAAACCAGAAATGATTCAGCGACCAGTCTCTAATTTCCTCCAAACAGTACGTAGAAGCTAATAACCTTTTGGATCCTTGTTTGTCTGGTTTTCATACTGCAAGTGGTGCAAAGTCAATGCATGCCTCTGCTGCACAATTATCGAAAAGCAGTTGCGAGGGATTAGAACTGGCATGGTAATTCTTTTGGATCACTTAGCCACCATCACAACCATGGGACAATTCGAGCCTCCTTAAGACAGAAGGTCCCAGATTAGGGTGGCACCTAAACTGCAATATCCTCCCCTTTCACATTTAAAACGGTGTCTGCTGTATGTGGTGGACTTGAAGAATCTGTGTTCTTCCCTCTTCTGATTATTATGTATCTAGCCTCCTTTTTATGGTAATTTCTGATAATTCAATTTTTCATTGAATTACAGATCAACATGTTATGCCATCCGTTCTCATCTCTTCTTTGGCTCTCCTCTTTCCCCTGGATGATACATTGGCGTATTAGAGACTTGATACACAGACACTTAAGGTCAAAAGATTTTGGCCACCTCCCCTCCTCCCGTCAAAGTATTACTGCTGGTGTGGTTTCATTAGCTACTTTATTGCATTGATTACCCCAGTATGAGATGATTATGAAACAAGCTGAAGGACCTTTAGGTGCACTGTTGCAAAGCAATAGTATTCAAGTTGTATGCAATAAGAGTTCCAAACTTTTCTGATCTTGGGCTCAGTACCCATTAAGTCATAGGAGAGTTTCTGCATTGCCACCACCTGTCAGAGTCTGTGAGATCAGAAGCTATCTCTAGTGATACCTTCAATTTCCAGATGAATACAATCAGCATATTTGCAGCACAAAGCATCTGGAACTGGAGCGTTTCAGTAGGCCCTCCAGCTGAGGCAATCTGCCACCTAACAAAATCAAGCTTCAGTCTTCAGTCATCAGGAATCCTGAAGCCCTTTTATAATGGCCTAGTATCTCTTTCCAGAACATTGGTGTATACACATGCACCCACCAGATATGCAGAAAGGAGTCCATCTCGTTGTAACATCTCCAGCACTTATTGGAAACTTAAGGTCATATCCTACGCAGTTGTTGTGGGGTCAGGTACCAATGGTACTTGATTGTGGAAGAAGATTCCCTAAATGGTATGCTTTTAAAAGTGTGTGGAACAGTGTCCGACAGTTCGGACCAATCATTCTCCTTTTGAAGATTAACTAAAGGTCACCGCGATTTGCCTCGATATTCCCAGCATGCCCTAAGACCTTTTTCCAGCCATGCCAGATCCCATAGTGTCCTGCCTACTACAGCTTAATCTATTAATTGCCATATTTATCCGTTTATCGAGCTGCTCATTCCACAGCACCGAGACCACCCTCCTCCCCCTCACAGACGACGTCTGCACCCTCCTCAACCGATGCAAAACTGCAGCCCTCAGAGATCAGCTGTGGAGTGCCTCAGGGCTCCTCCCCGAGCCCCATTCTCTTCAACAACTACATGGCCGCGCTCGCAGCCATCGTCAGGAACCATGGACTCAACATTGTCTTCTACGCCTACAACACCCAGCTGATTCTCTTCCTCACCAACGAATCCACAGTCGCCAAGAACAACTTTCATGATAGGATGAAGGCTGTTGTCACCTGAATGAAGAACAGCTGCTTCAAGTTAAAACTCAAAGAAGACCGAAGTCCTCATCCTGGGCTCCACCCCCTCTCCTTGGGATGACTCCTGGTGGCCTGCAGCACTTGGAACTCCCCCACACCCACAGACCACGCACAAAACCTTGGCATCATCCTGGACTCCATGCTCACCATAAACCGGCAGATCAACATCATCTCATCATCCTGCTTCTACATGCTACGCCTGCTCCGAAAGATCTTCTAGTGGATCCCCACCGAGTCCAGAAAGACATTCACCCACACGCTCAATAGCAGCAGAATCAGCTATGGCAATTCACTCTATGCCGGCATCACCCAGAAACTCCTCAAGAAAGTGCAGAACATTCAGAATGCCTCCGCCAGACTCATTCTCAACATCCCCCGCCACAGCCACATCACCATCCACCTGAGAGACCTCCACTGGCTCCCAGTTTAACACAAGAATCACCTTCAAGCTCCTCATACACGCTTACAGAGCCCTACACGACACGGGAACAGTGTACCTTAACCACCGCCCAGCCTTCCACGTACCCACCAGAAACCTCCGCTCTACCCAACTGGCCCTGGCCACCATCCCACGTATCCACAAGAACATGACCGGAGGAAAATCCCTCTCCTACCTTCCAGCAATGACCTGAAACACCCTGCCTCTCCACTTCAGACAATCACCATCACTGCCTCAATTCAGGAAGGACCTCAAGACCTGGCTCTTCGACTGAACCACTGCACCTTTGACGTGTCAGTAGTCGTCCCGTCACAGTGCCTTAAGACCCTTAAGGGTGCACTCTATGCTGCTCTATGCTACTCTGCACCACTCTAATCTAAGCCACTGCACTCTATGACGCAGTACTCTACACCACTCTAGTCTGCACTCTAGTCTGCATCTAGTCTGTAGAATGGTGTATAACACTGCACTCTAAGCCACTGCACTCTTTGCCCTTGCACTCTACTCTATGCCACTGCACTCTCTGCCTCTCTACTTTTCACCATTCTACTCTGTCACTGCACTGTACACCACTCTACTCAATGTCACTGCACTCTATGCTACTCTATTCTATTCCACTGCACTCTACCTCCCTGCACTATATTCCACTCAACCCTAGTCTGCACCACTCTAAGCTACTGCACTCTACGCCACTGCACCCTACACCATGTTACTATACTTTACAACTCTCATCACTGCACTCCAAGCCACTCTGTACCAATTTGCTCCATGCCACTGTACTCTATGCCACTGCACTCTAGCCCAGTCCACTCTACTCTATGCCACTCCACTCTATTCTACTCCACGCCGCTTTATGCTACTCCACTCTATGCCACTCTGCTGTGCTCTACGCCATGACATTCCACACAGTGCCACTCTACACAACTCTACCCCACTCAATGTCACTCTGCTATATGCCACTCTACTCTATGCCTGTCACTCTTCTCTATTCTACTTTACCCCACTGTACTAGAGTAGGCAGACCTGGAAGCAGAGGTCAGCCCGGGACCAGGGTTCAATTCCCGGCTCAGCTGGGTCTTGAGTCCATAAATTGTCCATGGACTCGATAATTCTCGCTCCAGTGCATACTCGATTCATGGGTTCACACTCTGCGACTCTGGGCAATAGCTTGCTTAATCTCCACAATGGCCCCTCGCGGCGGGATGCCTGGCTTTCACCTTGTGGATGCCCTGCTGGGTTATCTCACAGGGGAATACCAGGACGGGTTCCCTAAGCAAGCGCTTAGAGACCGGTTGGTGATTTGCGCTATATAAATATCTGCACATTTACAGTTACATTTACTATGCCACTCTTTTCTCAGCGACTCCAAGCCACTCTACTCCACTCTGTGCCACTTTACTCCAGTCTACTCTACTCTACTCTATGCTATTCCAGTTCACTCTATGCCATGTCGCTCCACCTTACAGTACTCCACGCCACTCCACTAGTTTTCCACACGCCAATCTATGCCACTCTACTCTACTCAGCTCTATTCTATGCCAATCCACTCTTTGCCTCACTCTACACTGTTCTAGTCTGCTCCACTCTATACCACTCCACTCCACTCAACTTTTCACAACTCCTCTCTATGCCACTTCACTCTGCTCCACTCTAAGCCAAGTCCCTCTGCGCCACTCTGTGCCACTGCAT
Organism: Triturus cristatus; assembly: GCF_964204655.1. Classification (NCBI taxonomy): domain Eukaryota; kingdom Metazoa; phylum Chordata; class Amphibia; order Caudata; family Salamandridae; genus Triturus; species Triturus cristatus. Next base: position 534,520,913 of record NC_140579.1, on the reverse strand, counting down.
TCTACGCCACTCACACTCTATGCCGTTTCACTCCACTCTACTCTACTGTACTCCACTCTACGCTGTTGTAAAACATGGCTAAAAGACATTGGCAAAGGTAATAGCTGTCACTTAGGTAAAACCTATTAGCTCTGCCGATGCTTGTTTTGAGTTAGCATGTTTATACTGGGAACGAGCTACCATCTACCTGGGTTCTTCTTAACTGTGAAATGTGTAGTAGTGGTGCAGCCCTTAGTCTGAGGATCCCTTTTTGTCTGCAGAGTTTGAATTTAGGTTGTAGAAAATCTGGTCAAGTGGAATTATATTCCTGGCGGGGGAAGCAGTGAGCTGTGAGGGGTAGTCATATTGCTGCTGCGCCTTCTCAGGACTGTGAGGGCAGTGATATGGTCACGTGTCATACATGCCAGCATTTTAGAACAGGAAAGTGGGAGGTGTTTGAAAAGAAATCGGGGGGGATGTATTTCCCCTTTGACTTCTATTGAGGCAGGATAATTCCAAGCGTTAAACAGCTAGAATAAAGCCATTTTTGTCATAAAACATCAGGAGCCCACTCACCCACCCCCCGAATCGGGGCTAATGGCAAGTATGTTTCTGTTCAGGCTAAAAACCTGTCTGGCGATGGCATTCTCGAGTCTTTTGAAGAGTGACTGTGATTTGGAAACGGATAGCAAGAAATTAGTGGGAAATAATGGAGAAGATGAGGGAGCAAACTTTGTAAGGGTAGCTGCATGGGCAAAGTAAGAGTGGGACAGATGTGAGGGTAATATAGGGGCATATTATCAAGCCAGGCGGTAAAATTATCGCCGCTTTAGCGGGAGAAAACTGCCGCTAAAACGGCGATAATGGGCTTGGTAATATGCTCTATGGAATTCCAATTGAAGCCCATGTTAGACGTCCTTCGCATCTAACATGGGCTTCAATTGGAATTCCATAGAGCATATTATCAAGCCCATTATCGCCGTTTTAGCGGCAGTTTTCTGCCGCAAAAGCGGCGATAATTTTATCGCCTGGCTTGATAATATGCCCCTTTGTTCCTCTTCTGGATGGTAGCGGGGCCGGAGCGGCACATGGTGAAGAAAGGGAGTCTTAATTAGATAATTGAACCTTGAGATGGAGTCTGGTACTTTTCTCTCTTTGAGACTCTTCCGTTGTCTTCTAGTTTCGGCCCGGTATCTTTGGCGCCACAAGAGTCTGAAACGGAAGGTCGTGTGAGACATTCCCTGATGTGAATATGATAGATGTTGTGGCTAGTGGCTTCCATCGTTGATATCCACATGCGGCTTGTTCTTTTTGTTTGTAACTGATGCCAGGCGTCGCGTTTTTTAACGTTAATTAAAAAAAAAAACTAATAACATCAGTTCGACCATTATGTGTTGCTCTTGTACTAAAATAGATAGTTTCAAGCATGCAAGGCGCCCGCAAATTTAAATGCGTTTATATACTGCCATCTGCTGGACAGTATTTAAAATTCCACCTTTATTTTATCCTCAAACGTGCCGAAAAATGTCTGCTGAGAACGAAGGTAAAATGTTGATGCCCTTCGAATCAGTTATCTGCCATTTCTCTAAAGCTGAGCGGTAGTTTTTCTTTTTTCATTACTTTAATTAGTTTTGATGTTTCTTTTTTCAGTTATCTGTCTTCCTTTGTGTTGGTTTGCTACCATTTAAACAGGACATATATTTGGGGTCAGGATTTTTTTCCCAGTACGCAAGAGTGACATCTGTGCTGAACCACAAGTGTAAATCCAAAGAATGGGTTACTGTTCCTATGAGGACAAGACTAGTGTTCAGAGAAAAGAAAAATAGTAAAAGGAGTTTCTAGGTTCTGTTATCTTAAAGTGGACTTATACTGCTACATGGAGCATGGGTTCTGGACCTCAATTAGCTCTTAGTCCCACCACCTTTGATTGATAGACATCTGAACCACAAGTGACCATTAGTGACTTTAAAGCCTCTCCTTATTTAACATGACAGATATTTGCAGAGTGCATTTGTTCTGTGCCTGCCATGCGGCAATGTATGTAGAGACAGTGATACTTGTTAGCTGTGCAGGATTGCATTTGAGTCACGTAAAAACATTGGGGCAGATTTACAAGCCCCTTGTGCCGCCAGTGTGTCACTTTTTGTGATGCACCGGCAGCGCATTTTTCTGCACCATATTTGCAAGGACAGGAAAACCCACCCTGCGTGGCTTTTCCTGTCCTTGTAAATTCGGCCCCTTTACACACAGCACTTTGCGTGAAAGGGACGTTCCATGGTTGTTGCTGTGGGTGTTCCCACGCAACACCCTCGGAACCTGACACATTTCCAGATTTACGAGAAATCGTAAATCTGGAAATGTGTCTGAATTCTACGCCTCCCCATTGGAGGCCAAACGAGGAGAAATGTGTTCATTTCTCCTCCTTTTTTTCCTCTTTCTATGCGTGCTGCATTCTGCAGCACACATAGAACGAGGAAATTACCTCTAAGGATTGTTTATGTGCAGGGAGGTGTCCTTTCCTGCACATAAACAATCCTTTAAATAAATGATATTTTACAAGTTCTTTGTGTGCTATCATCCCAGTGACGCAGGCATCCTTGCACCATGGTGCAAGAGTGCCTGCGTCAGCGCATGGCAGCTAATTGTGCGCCAGCGCAGGGGAGAGCACAAGGATGCAACATATTGTTGTAAATATGTCACATCCCTGTGCTTTGAAAGTGACTCAGTGTGGTGCAGCCAAATTGCTTGCGGTACTCACTGAGTCACTTTCATTGTAAATCTGGCCCATTGTTTATCAAGTTCAGGAGTAAAGTTAAGAATCGTGGAGGTTTCAGTGTCTGCAAAACATTTATATGGAATTGTAAATAAATAACAACTTTCATAAACGGGGAACTAACGAAAACAGAGATAACATCTCTAACAAGAGGGCACAGTCAAACATAAACTGCTCCACCTTCATAACCTTTCAGTCTCTCAAAAGCGAAAAGGATTACTCGTGGGCACAAAGCTAGGTGTGTTAATTGCGACTGATTTCCAATGAATAACTAACTATAGAATACATGACAATAAATGCAAAGTAAGAAAACAGAATTCTGTGTGTGTCTATTAGACCTCCATGTTTGCCAATTTCTGACTTCTCATGGATTCACAAAGAATCCCAGTACTCCTGGAAAACTACACCAGGAGAAGATTTCCAGACGTACTCCCAGGTGTAGCAATACACACTTGCAGATAGTAATGCGGCAGGAATGTGCATTTGTGTATTGAGTGTATATTTTGAAGCATCTCCTTGATAAAAAATATTTCTCATGCAGGAACCCCCTTCTGACCATACAAATTTCCCCTCTTGAAGTGCACTTTGTATTGCCCTAGACTGGAGCACATTTAAGTTTATTTCAAGATTGTGCAACTGCCTAGAAGAGTTATAGGACACACATTTGTGTTTGTCTACTTCTGCAGGTACTACCGCTTCCCTGGAATGCCCACAAACATGCTCTTAACAATTTTGATTATGAAAGTTCCCACAGGCTGGCCCAATTTCCAGATTTTGACCCACATTTAGAGTGTGGTGGCCGATCCATTGAAGCATAAGGATAAGGAAGGGGTTTACTCCACTAATGGTAGACCGATTTACCATACTTGGAGACCTCCTGCAAGGCAGCTGGACATCCCTGTGCCTTCAGAGGAGCCTTCATTGCAGTGGATCTACTGAGGGCACAAACTCTTTGCTGAGCAGATGCCATGTTTAATACACCCACTCAGCAAAGCATTTTTTTCTTTTTAAACAATCTCCCCAAATGGTAGTTTGTTATAAAAAAAGACAAATCAAGTATCCCTGACAAACTGGGAATTTTCTTTCTGAATGTGGGTGTCAGTTTTTAAGTTTTCTGTTTGGGCACACTGTGAAATCCCTGGTAGTGCAAAACAGGAAAAATGAATGTTGGAACATAACCTTAAATATAGGGAGGACGTTTGAGGTAATTTGGCTGACGACCCATTGTCCAAGAGGCCCAGGGGTGTAACAATAACCCTCACAGCCCCAGCTGTGCGGGGGGCCCCCAAGCTCGAGAGGGCCACCTCTGGCCCTGTGCAGGGGCCGGTCTGAGAGATCCTGACTCATTGGGTGGGGAGCATGGCCCAGCCCTGAAAGCATTATGGGTTAGACTAATGCATTTGAAAGCATGTCCCCGAATCACTGCAATAAAAAAAGATTATAGCGCATATTTAGCACCTCTCCATTTGTCAAGGCGCTTTAGAGTGAATTCGACAAGTGCGCACCCAGTGCTCGTCTGTTTACTTATTTGAATGTGTTCCAGGCAGTACAAGCCAGGCCCAGAGATGAGGTGACTATGGTTGCCTCTGGGCCCCGATTGCTACAACTTTATTTCTAGCATGCATGCCTTTTGTTACATTTCGTCCGGACCCGGGACTCCTGTACTGCTGTGATTGAATCGCGCTCTCTTCACGGGATGTAATGGGTGGTGCCTTGAGAGACCAGAAATGTAACAGCAGGGTCACTGCCACACCTGGGCACCATGTTTACAATTACCAGATGCACAGACGGCCCTCTCAGCAGCATGTTGAGAGCCAGCTTTTAAGTGAGAAGGTAAGCGCTTCACACAAGACCAGCGCCCAGAGCTCTCTGCTCAGCCCTTTCTCCAGGGTCGGGTGAACTCTATGCAGAGGGCACTCATTCAAATGTGTCAATGTTCTACAGAAACTTGCTTGCAATCCTGCAGATCAAAAGTTCCAGTTCACTTCTCACACAAAAGTTAAGTTTCTGAGGTAATAAATGATTATGACAATTAACGGTGCAATAGTTGCTAGCGCTGTGAAGCTGTCAGCTGCAATTGGTATATAAACTCTTCATTCATGACATCGCTGTTTTTGCCAGACATCATATTTTGCGCTTCTCGTTGGGCTGTCTGTTTTACCATTAAATTGCAATTACTAAATAATAATGCTAACACTGATGATGATACGATTAAACATATTTATGTTTCGGTCTACATTAATGTCTCACACTCTCTTCCAAAACAATACTTTTGTCAAGTTTAAATTCGTAAACCACTTTATTATAAATTCAATCTCAGAAACGAATTTGCCTTAAAAAAGCATTACTAGCTGCATTCATTAGTAACGTACATAGGGGCAGATTTATTAGCCCCTTGCGCCACTTTTGCGTCACTCTTCCCATGTTAAAAGTGATGCAAAAGTGGCGCAAGGGGCTCATAAATCTGCCCCATAATCTTTGAAAGATTGTTTTCACCTGCAGGGTTATTAAAACCTTAGCTAATGTCTAGTACGTCCAAATATGATTTCGAACAGATTCCACTTCCGGTGTACAGAACGTCATAAGAGTCCCTCGCGCTGTATTCCATCGATTACCTGTCCCGATTCACAATTACGGCAACCTTCACTACTTCAAACACAGATTAAAGGGCGCCTAAAATTAAACATAATAAGCGCATACAAAGCTGTGTCCCACTCTTCCTCACAAAGAACACACGCTAAACTCCAAGCCGAATGCTTCATCATAGGACGCATAACATGTCTGCACAGTAATGACTATGTAGCACACATCACAAAAGTATCAAGGTGCCCAAAAAAAAGATGAATTCTGAACAGCTATCAACCCTTATGCAGTCTTTTCCTGGTCAATACAGTATTTCTTCGTCTTTTTCTCTAGCACTATAGTGTATTTTTTTCTTTTTTTTTATAGTCAGTTCAGTGCTTAACGGAAAGCTTGGTAGAGCTAATGTTTTATGAAATTAACTACCACAGCGTGGTGAATCATGCAAATAAATACATTCAATGAATACATGCTGCAGATATTTAGCACTCGATCTGCACTTAAGATCTTTTTGGTCATAGAAAGGTTGTTTCTTTTTCAACCAGTGTGTCGTTTCACCGGTTGCTCCTTTCTTGAAGCGCACGTTTCCAGAAGTTAGGCGTACACCTTTGAAAATAAATAAAGAAGTCCACGTCTGCCATTTCAAGTTTTTCACCTGCAGTGATCTTACTTAACTCATGCCCATGCCAAGATAGCACTTGTTGAACAGACAGTCAATGTGTTCCATGGGCAGAAACCATATGGTGGTTGCACACTTTAAAAAGTGCTTTAAAAATGATACAGTGAATCCTGTTTGTATTACGATCAACTCGCAGCAACAATATTGTTTTCTGTACATTAAGAGGCGCTGTTTTAAAATATCGAAAATGCTACTTTTGGTCGTTGGCGGATTCCTAGACACAGGGCCGGATTTAGGATTGGTGGGGGTCGGTGCAACAAACTTTGTTGGCACCCACCCCCAATGACATGCTGCTTCCCAGATTCCTGCTCTACCACCCTCCAACGGTGCCCCTCAGTGTTCCATAACTCCTACCTCACATGTTTTTTATTTGTTTTTATAGCACTTCTCATACCAGTGCAGGGTGTCAGAGCACTTTACATCACACACTCATTAGACAGAGCTAATGATTCATACATGTGTAAATCAGTGCATAGGAAATGTTACATAAGATAAAGAGGACTATGAGGTGTAGGATTCACATGTCATCCAGACAGCTAGCCATTATATTTTACGAGGGTTTGGTCTGGAGAAGCACAAACTCAGAATGTAAAAGTAACACACTGGTTGGGGTTGGCTTTACTAATAAGAATGGTTTCATACCCAACTAAATCCTTTTTAGCAACATTGGGATAATTAGAAACTGGGGAAAATCAGAAAGTTCTAACTTATACCTTGCAGTTTGCATGCAACTCTTTCATGCCAGTTCATAGCTCATTGTGCTATATTAAGATTGTGATTTATGAATTGCAAATCACAAAATGATCTCTTTGACAAAGACAGGAATTAACTGAGCTATTTAAAATACAATGCTATGATCTGCATGTTGCATGTTCTTTACAGCAAGCATATCAACCCACTGTGCAACTGTATTTTGAGTCAAAACTGCCACTAGACGGGGGGCGTGGCCAACTGCCGATCTCGATGGCCGCACTGTAGAGAAGCTCCGGGGTAAGACGCGGAATCCCTCATTAATCCGAGTGCCCATCCGAACATTTCTCATACCTTAAAGACACCAACAGTACGCGGGACGCTGGGGGCACCGAAGGCGTCGCTCCAGAACCGGCGAAGAGGTACTGTGCGTCCCAGAAAGAGCGCGGCAAAGTGCGGCCCAGCAGACCGTCCAAGGCCGGGGAGCAGCGTCAGCCGCCTACGCCCGGAAGTGCCTGTGCTCAGCGGCAGCCTTTTACGGCGCGCGCCCGAACTGCGGGCGGGTGCCGCTGGAAGATCGCGGCTTGCGCCGGTGTGCGCTCTTGGTGGGTGTCCTTGAGCCCCCCCCACCCTCCCTCTCCCATACAGGACACTAACGAGATCGGTGCGCGCCCTAGGCCTCGAGGCGCGCCCGAGCAACGGAGGTGGGGGCGAGGTGGGGATTTCCCCTCAGCTGCTGCTGGCCTGCTATCACGGAGCGGAGGAGGACGGAGGAGCTCCGTTTGGGATGTCCCTGGGGCTGATGAGGAGAGAAATTTGAAGAGCTGGGTCTGGAGGCATGGGACACCGGGGGCCTACACTAATTAATTGCAGATTGCAGCGAGGCCGGAGAGGAGTGAGAAGGAACTAAATGGATCCCCCCCCCCCGTCGGCCTCAAAGGAGTGAGTGAGGGTGGGTGCGACCCTGCGACCCAGGCGGAGAGGGGGTGCGGTGGAGGTGCAGACGTCACTTCACCCTGCGAACTGAACGGCTGAAGCGCGGACCGGATGCCAGGAAGTGCGGACAGGACGGGGCGGTGTGACACCCCGGAGACCGCGAATCGACGTATCTTGCCCGGCTTGGGCGACAGGGAGGCCTAACTACACGGGATCAGCGACGCAGCGGGAAAACCGACAGGCCGCGCGTGGAGTGCGCTCCGGCGGCAGGCGGCGGCGACTACCAGTCGGAGCTGCGTCCCAGTGGCAGAGATGGGGGGCAGAGGCCCGCGCACGAACTCACAAACCAAGCTGGACAAGTATGCTTATAATAAGTCTGCTCCGGTGGAACCTGAACGCAGGGACACCCTTCAAAAAGACTCTGAGCCGACAGGGGCACCAAAAGTGACGCTAGAAGATATTATGGAGGCCCTCACCGGCGTGCAGGCAACGGTGGGCACCATCTCCACGGATGTTTCTTTCCTTAGAGCAGACTTCCAAAAAATGACCGCCAGGGTCACTGAGGTGGAGCAACAGACGAAATCGCTGGCGCAGGACACTGCCGCCCTACTCGGTGGGGTCGCCCACCTGGAAGCAGAACATCGGGTCCTGGCTGAGAAGTTGGACGATCAAGAGGGGCACTCTCGGCGCAACAATATACGCATCACAGGCATTCCAGAGAGCGAAGGGCATCCGGCCATGGACCTCTACGTCGAGGAGCTCATAAAAGCCAAACTTCAGCCTAGAGGGCTTTCACAATTTTTCTCTGTGGAAAGAGCGCACAGGGTGCCAGGGGGCAAGCCCAAGCCTGGGGCCCCCCCCGAGACCGATCCTGGCCCGCATCTTTAACCATCGCGACAGAGATGTAATACTCCAGACGGCGAGGGTGGCCCCCCCGGTACGAGTCCATAACGCGGTGGTTTCCTTTTTTCCGGACTACACGGCGGCGGTGTCGAAACGCCGCAGGAGTTTCCTTGAAGTAAAGAAGGAACTTAGGCGTAGAGAGCTACCATACTCCATGCTGTTCCCGGCAAAACTGCGCGTGGTAGCGGATGGGAAAACTTGGTTCTTTGAATCACCGGAGGAGGCCCACGACTGGCTTGAAGGTTGGCGAAGAGCGGAGGGATCCCGACGGAGGGAGAAACAACAGCGGCGCCCGGGGATCTCCGGTGACCTATTGGAACATGGCCCAGGGCATGGAGAGACTGGTGCGCACCGGCCTGAAGGAGGAAATGAGGGATATGAAGCAGCGACGTCTTGAGGTCAAGGGACGCTAAGTTGGGAAGCGGCTGCCATGATCTGGCCGGCGGCGGAGGGGGACTTGGCTTACCGGCTGTGCTGCGCATGATGGACTCGCTCTCACCCCCGCACGGAAATGCTGGGCTTTGGCCCAGAGGTATGGGCTCGGCCAGGGACGCGTAGCATGCTCCGACCACCAGACTGTCTCTGAGGAAGGGATTACCTGCGGTATCCCACGGACTTCTCTTCCCCCCCACACGCAAGTATTGTTACAGGGGTTGAAGCGCTCTGCTATGTTGGGGTGGCGGATAGTTGGGGGTCCGTCTGGCAGGGAGGGGGGTAGGTAAGAGGGGAAGTTCTAAGTTATTGAGTTTATATGGTTTTTATTTCATCTTAATGTTCACCCTGATGCAACGGAAGGTGCAAATATGGAGGCACGAGACAGGGATTTGTCATCGCCCTCTACCGAGGGTGGGACGTGAGAGGCACCTAACTCTTGTAGTTTCTGATTGTACCAGGGGGCAACGTGCGCTAACCTATGCTGATTGTATAATTGTACGTTTTTCTTTTTTAAGGGTTGGTTTGGGGTCAGGGAGGGGGAAGGAAGGGAGAAACAGGGAAAATTGGTATGGTTTGTTGGGGGAAGGGGTAGGGTTGGGGAAGGCAGGAGCGAATATGGTATATTGTCGTTGGTTTTATTGTATGGCGGAGTTTGGGGCAGCTTTCAGGCAGAGGGTTTTTTTTCACGATGTCCTGCAGAGGCAGTGTATAGGTGGTTCCGTAATCGCATGCACCTTTAACACCAAATATGGCGGCACAAAATTAGACTACCCCTGATTCTGCACTGTGTCCTATGGCTCCCGTGGCACCACTGTCCATGATTACCTGGAATGTCCACGGTCTTAGCGACAAAATAAAGAGGGGATTGGTTCTACAATACCTTAAGCGGTGCGCCCCAGTGGTGGCTCTGCTGCAGGAAACGCACCTTACAGGGGCCGCATGTAAGGCAATGGATAGATGGGGGTTTAAAATGGTAGTTCACTCCGCGTTCTCCTCAGGCTCTAGGAGCGTGGGCATCTTACTTAAAAAGCAATCACCACCGATAGTACACCAGACCAAGACAGACGACCACGGCCGTTTTGCAGCTATAATAGGCCAATGGGAGGGGCGGGCTATAAATATCGTATCAGTCTACATTCCCCCAGCGCTGCACGCGGTGGCACTCCCGGCTCTCAGCGAGTTCTTGCTCGGTCTTCCGGAGGGAGAGCTTTTGATTGGGGGGGATCTCAACGCAACTATAGATGGTGCCCTAGACCGCCATCCGGCGAGGGCGCACGTGTCGGGCAAGTCCCGCCTTGGGGACTTTCTGGAGGCACTAGGACTTTCTGATGTATGGAGGTGGCACCACCCCACGACGCAGCAGTTTACCTTCCACTCTGGGGTGCACCGCAGTCTATCCAGAATAGATTACTTTTTAGCCCCAGCGAACTGTCTGCAACACGTTGACGATATTGAGATCAAACCCAGAGGGATATCCGATCACTCCCCAGTGCAGATGACGTACTCTTACCTCCATGCAGCCCGGAGGCGTACCTATCCCATCTACCCGGGTTACTTACAGGTCCCAAAGATCAAGAAGGCGATGGTTAAAGCGACAAAACACTACTTTCAGGAGAATGTCCAGACAGTAGACTCACCAGCGCTTCTGTGGAAAGCATATAAGACTGTAATTAGGGGACAGGCTATAGGTTCGATCACAGGGCATAAACGAGAGAAGCAGCAGGAACTACATGATATGGAGCTGGAATTACAGGACGCTGAGGCGCACCATGCCAGCAACCCAACGCCAGATGCAGCTCATCAACTGCGTCTTAAGCATCAGCAATACAAGGGACACCTTGAGGCGACGACCAGGTCTCGTCTGACGGCCACACAACATAAGATATATCAAACCGGGGACAAAGCCGGTAAACTTCTGGCGTGGCTAGATAGACGGGAGCGGGGTAATAAGGGGATAGCGAGGATCAAGACAGGGGAGGGAACAATCACAACGGACCCACGCACAATAATACATACATTGGCGGACCACTTCCAGCAGGTATATAAGTCATCATCGGAGGTGTCACTTGAAGTGGCGCTATCATATATACATGATATTCCCATGCCTAAGCTCACTCCGGAAGCGGTCCTCACGTTAGAGGCGAGCCTCACAGTGGAGGAGCTGCAGGTGGCGATTGGATCACTACAATCCGGCAAGGCACTGGGACCGAACGGTATACCAGTCGAACTCTATAAAACGGTAGCAGGAACCATAGCCCCGCACCTGCTCCATATGTACACCGACTACCTGAAGTTGGGCGAATTACCACCAGATCAACGAACGGCTACAATAGTGACAATACCCAAACCAGGCAAGCCTACTGAGGAATGCACCTCGTATCGCCCGATATCATTAATTAATGCAGAAGCAAAAATCCTGGCAAAACTACTGGCGATTAGGTTAACGCCGCACCTGACGACCTTGATCCACCCGGATCAGTCCGGATTTATGCCAGGCAGAAGTACGGTGTTAAACTTGCGGCGCCTACACGCGTGCCCCTTTTTTACAGGAACCGGCAGTTATACTCTCCCTGGATGCCAGAATGGCGTTCGACATGGTCGAGTGGCCATTTCTGTTCGCAGTCCTTAGCCATATGGGCTTCGGCCCCAAATTTTGTGCGTGGGTCCGCCTCCTGTACACAAAGCTGGTAGCGCACGTTACGGCGAATGGGCACATCTCTAGGGACTTCCCTCTTGAGAGAGGCACGCGTCAGGGCTGCCCCCTGTCCCCGCTGCTTTTTGCCCTGGTGCTGGAGCCATTGGCGGCGTGGATAAGGTGGGAACCAACGATAAGAGGACTCCGGTGGGCCGCGGGCTGGGAGGACCGCATCTCCTTGTATGCGGACGACATTCTATTGTATATGGCCTCCCCCAGGAGTTTCATACTGGTTCTCCTCAATATTTGCGAACTTTTCGGACGGGCATCGGGGTATACCATCAACTGGTCCAAATCCATCTTGTATATGCTGCATGGGCCTCCACCACAACTACCTGCAGGGTGCCTGCTACAGATCGCGACCGATGCATTTAAATATTTAGGTATCTACGTTACAACCGACCCTGAAGGCTTCTTTAAAAGAAACCTACTGCCCCCACTGGAGCGTCTAAAAAGGGACACAACACACTGGGGATCGTTGCCGCTGACTCTTCTAGGGAGGGCAGCACTTTTTCAAATGATGGCGCTCCCTCGATTCGTGTACGTATTGGAAAATGCTCCATTCCCGATACACCCAACCTATTTTAAAGCAATTGCAGCTCAGGTCTCCAACTTAATGTGGGGAAACAAACCGGCACGCATAGCGCAGGTCAAACTGGTGCGAGGGTGGTATGATGGGGGGATAGCGCTCCCCAACATACATCTATACTACTGGGCAGCGCAATTGAAAGTGATTAATCAGTGGCTGCACATGGCACAAGAAGATCCGGCATTTAAGGCTGACAGGACTCAATTAGGAACGGAAAGTATGCTGTCCCCCCTCTATGATAAAAAGCAAACACGTACATTAATAGGGCCCACGAAACACACAGTCACCATATATGCCACAGGCAAAGCTGGGCTGGCAAGGGGTCATAACCCAACTCACTCCATTGTGGGACACAGGGAGACTGGGACATGTGGCATAAAGGGGGGGTGGCCACCTTCGAGCGCCTCCAGCAACAGTACGATTTAGCGCCCACTGAAATATATCGGTATACACAGATAAAACATGCACTCACAACGGCACTGCCGCCCGGTGTTGGGGTCCCGGAAGCCTCCCCTCTGGAGGACAGGCTACTGACAGATCATATGCCTAAGCGAGCTACGTCATTCACTTACCGCAAGATAGTTAACAACCTGCCGGACCCGACGACATCTCTTAGGGACCAATGGATCAAGGACGTGGGTGACCTCGACGACACAGAATGGCAGGAGGCACTGTCCTCCCCAAAGGAAGTGGGTATACCCTCAAGACTTAAATTAGTACAGCTTAAAATCCTGCACCGCACATATTACACCAGATGCACTGTGTTCAAGATGGGCAGAGCCTCGCACCTGTATTGTCTTAGACAGTGTGGGGAGGAGGGTACCTTTTACCAAACGATATGGCACTGCCCGAAGATCAGGGCCTATTGGGTGAAAGTGATGAGAACGATTTCACAGGCAGGTGGGGTGTCACTTCTGCCGGAGCCCAAGAGTTGTCTACTAAATGTATGGGAACCAAACGACTTAACAAAGCTAGCGCAAGAGTGGGCAACGCTGGGGATTATGACGGCCAAGCGTAACATAGCACAGAAATGGGGGGCGGGGGAGGTGCCATCACTTAGCGCTTGGTGTGTAGATATGGACAAAGCCATGGTAGCGGAAAAAACAGTATTTATTAACCGCGCCTGCCCCAAAAAATGGAGCAAGATCTGGGGAGCGTGGAATAAATACAGAGGCAACATCTGTGACCCACCCACAGAACAGGCGGAAGAGAGCACAGATGGGGACTGATAGGGAAGAAGGAGGATGGTTACTGGGTGTTGCGGGGTATGTAGTTGCCATATTATGTTTGAACGCAATGCTGAGCCAAAATTGCGATTTCCTGCTTACTGCTATGTATATTTTGCAAATGAGAAAATCTCTGCCTTGTTGCTGTTTTAATTTGTCAACAAAAACAATAAAAACAAAGTTACAAAAAAAAAAACTGCCACTAGACAAAACTCTACCTCTCTCCAGTAGGAGAATTATCCTGACATTTTTATTGTTGGCTGAAACTGCTTGTCACACTAGGAACTCTGCAGCAGGGTATTTTAAACCCATAAGTTATTTGTAAACGCAGCACCCCCAGGGGCGTAACACAGACCCCCCCGCCCCCGCTGTGAGGGGGGTGGCCAAGTTCCACGGGCCCGCTCAGCATAGCACTATGGCCAGAGAGTTCCTGATGGAGTCTCGAGGGGGCCCCTCCACGTACTTTACAGGGGGGGCCCTCAATTTTCGTTATGCCACTGAAGAGGCCATTGATAAAAGGATTCCTCCAGAGGGCGAAAGCATAGGCTCAATGATCAGAAACACAGCACTTCCTCTGACTCCGAATAGAGTGGGACGAAAACAGTGTTTGCAGATGGTATATCCAACTACATTTTGACCCAGTGCTTCCAGGGCCGGACTGGGAACCAAAACCGGCCCTGGCAAAGTGCTCGGCCGCCCCCCTCCGGGGTTAGGGCTGCGGCAGGGCCGGTTTTCGGACGATTTTGTTACAGAAAAACGGCCCTGTAACAAAAACGGCCCCCAGGGGCCCAAAACCGGCCCCCACCCGTGCGGCCGACTGGGGGATTGCCCAGTGCCCGCTACGGCCAGTCCGGCCCTGAGTGCTTCACCCTCCAAAGTCTAAATCAGGCCGTGCGAAATTAGCTTTCCATAAGCAAATTATGCTTGCAAGGATAATTTAATCATCCCATAACTGTGTAGCAGGAATTGAAAATTTGAGCATACATATGTATTCTTTGCACACCTATGTCGAATTGAAGTACACAAAATACTTCTAGAATCAGGCCCTTCCACTTTAACATTTTGGCATTGCAAGAGGTATTCTGATGTTCTGAAATGTTTTATGCTCTAGAACTATGATTGCTAAGAAACAGTGGGGCAGAGGAAATTGGTTGTGCTCTAATCAAAAAGCAATTGGTCACGTAGAACTCAGTGGAAAAATGTATATCTTTTTTTATAGATGTCTTTGCTCCGTTCGTTTCATTTTTCACTTTATTTAATTCTAGACATCACTCTGCAGTGGCTTATCCAGCACTCAAAATCCCGGAGAAGCTGAGGAGTTTTCCAGTTGGCCAACATCCAAAAGCCTTGGCTCTAGGAAAACAACTAAGAAATGTTTCTTCCTGTTACACAAATTCTTCTGTCTCTCTTTCTCTCTCTTCCCACCCCACATTATCTTTCCTGACCCTTCCTCTCTCTAGTTTGCTATTTGTAGGGAATCCATCCTTCCCGTCTATCCAAGGTTCTAATTCCAATTTTTATTGTAAAGAAAGCATATCCCTGCCCCTCCTGTTCATTCCTTCCTTCCTTCTTTTTTGCACTGTTCAGTTGTCATTGGATGTATATATATATATAAATGTATATATATATTTTAATTTTTTTATTTAAGATAAGAAAACGATCAAGTTCGCACTAAAATTGACTGACAAGCATAAAAACTGGATCATGGGCTATTCGTAATGTACCAATTTTGGGCATTTGAGAAAATTTCGGAGGACATATTGTTTTTTGAGCCACACCACGCTTTTTTGTTAGGATCACAAACACACAGTATTTTGAGATTTCGGCAGATGGGTATTGGTGCCAGTTTATAGGAATATAGTGGTGATGATGTTCTATAGAGTACTATAGCCTGAAACATATTCTTATCACAAATAAAGATGCACATATGTGAAAGTGGCCACATTTAAGGGCATGCTTGTTGAAACAGTAACATACCCTTAACATTGTCCTGAAACGTGGCTCGAGTCATGGTCTGCCTGTAGTACATCGTCGGCCACCAATGTGAAAATTGGGGCAAAGAGTAATGACTGTGCCGCTATGCACATGAAGAAAATTATTCTTTGCTTATCTCTTGCCCGTTACGTTCATTGGGCAATAATAAAAAAAATATTTTGAAAAATAATATGACCTGCTTCTAGTGCCCAGTTTACAATTGTCAATAAGAGTCACACAGGGCTTGACTTGTGGTTGAGGCTTGATGCATAACTGTTTCATATGACCTTCATAGGTCAATTTCCACCCAGAGAATTGACTCATATCTCTATAGTATTCCCAAATAGGATCACTGGAAAAAAATGTTTTTGCTGCCAGGATGTGTGGATTTGAGGATCACTGATTTTGTGATATTATGATGTGGCTAGTTTGCCAACCACATTGTGAGACGTAGAAGCCAACCAGTGTACTTGGGTAGGTCTGGTATCCATAAAATGCCATGTTTTGTCCCTGTCAGCACTGGACACTTCGGCTGGCACATATCTTCATTGAAGGTCATAATGTGCACAAAACACACAGTAGAACATCTCTGGAGCTTTTAAAGAACAGTCCTGCATAACCAGTTGTGGAAATGTTTTTTCTGTTTCTGTAAAATCTCTGATCATCAGTACTGATAGGATGCTTTGGACATCACACCGACATCATCAGGTTACCTCCCTAGACATACGCTAGAGACAGCATTGACATGATGGATGCAAACAAAATCAAGCAAATTGTCCGAAACTCTCAGAAGCATTATAAATGTCAATCAGCCCTTACAGTTCGTCTAGATGTTATCAAAGGTGTGATCGTATTTTTCTGTTTTCTGGAAGGTGCCTCTTGGAGCTCAAATATTGCATTCTGGAAAAATTAGTTCACCCCTCACCTCCTTTTCCTAGTTTCTGACACAGAGGACAAGTTGCAGGAGGCAACAAAGGCAGCACTTTGTGGCGTGTAAGGAACCCAACATATTTGGACATAACTGCTCTCCTCTGTGAGGCCTTTCATGAGTCCTACCGCTCGAAGCAAAATGGAGAACAATTCATGTCTTGAGTTTCACATTTGTGATTTTTCACTTTAGTAGGACAATTTTGGATGTAGAGACCTTCTGATTAAGTACTTCCCTTTCATCCTACTCCCATAAAGTAGGAGATCACATTTTATAATAACAGGAGTAGAATGAAATTATCATATGTGGCTCGGCTCCAAAACCCCTACTTTAGGGTGCAGATGAATTTGATATTTGAACGCTCTAAATGTTCTGTGTCCAGTGAATGAAAGATCGGTTGCAACATAGAATTCTCTGGACTTTCTAGGAAGAAACCATGGTTTTCACCCTTTGCTGCAGACCACTCTGTTTCAAGACATTTTTTCTTGTGGAACTCTCCTATGTTGTATTTTTTACTCAAGAACCCCATTCAACTATGGTACGCAGCTGTTTACGTCAAAACACGGAAATGCAGCATTTTTTTCATTTGTTTTTTGCAAAGTTGCACAAGGAGATATTTTCTATGATTTCTATTTTTATTCACAAAATCGTAATGTGGCGTCTCTTTCATTTTGGTCTGCTCATGCCTTTTTCTGTTGTTGGGAGATGATTCTCGTAACTGTATTATTAATAATTATATAATGAATATTGCCTCCTAATAAAATAACAGTTTTTGTGTTTGTACAGTTGTCCTCTGTTCATTTTTTGGAATTTTGGATGTTCGCTGGAAAGGATCCAGGGGAGCGATTTACAATAGGCCCTTGAAAATAAACACCAAACATTGCATTTCGACTTGTTGCTGCCTATCCCAAGACCAGACTCATGGATTGATGTGGTAACCAGGCACTGCCCAGTAACCTAACAAAATGACTTGTTCTTTTTAATTTTTGGTGTCTCTCTGCCACTGTGCTGACTGGATTCTTGTGCACTGGATTTAGGTGGCAAATTTAGACCCCAGACGTTATTGCTGGATCCAGTTGCTGCTGTGCACAGCTCATGCCTCCCTAGTCGGAACCTCTCTTGCATACGTTACGGTCCACTAGAGGTTAGAAGGGAAAGTGAGAGACTCTGTGAAGCCCTTACACCTGACACTGTAGCTACATTGCCACAGCTGAGACTTCATCCTCTCCATCTGTGACTGGGACTGGATTCCATTGCCCACATGTCACGTTATTTGTTTACCCTTTACAACCACAGTCATCCAGATAAAGAGCACATCCTCTACTGCTCCCTCTGCGTTCCCCATTTTAAGCTTCCCTTGGCCCCTTAGTGGACTCCATCGAGCACATGTAGTCGTGGTCACATCATTCATGGGTGACTGTAAAACACATGAGCTGATTCTTTACAGACTAAGCTTTAATTGTATTATTCATAGAAACCCATTTCCTGCCTCTCCCGATTAAGCAGCACTGATGCGAATACATTGGAGAGACCTTCTTATCCACCTAGGAGGAAAAGAACACAAGTGGGTCCTGGAGGTTCAGTTGCCTCCACCCAGTGCTGACCCCGTGCTACTAAACGAAATAGAAAGAAGCCTTGCCAAAAGAACAGGCATTCAACAATAGAAGATGCCCCTGGAAGCTGATCTCCTGCAGCTCTAGATATCAACTCTCTGTAATATCTATGGAGCATCCTCAAGCCACAATATGACACATCTGGTACAGGTTTCAAGATATAAGTCTGAAATAGTACAATTTAGAAGATCAGAAGAGATCTAGTCATTGTAAACAACATTTCTCATCCTACCAAATTCCTTTCTGGAAATGCAAATCTTCACTCGCTCAGTGCCTTCCATCTTCCACAACCTCAAATTCCCCTTCGGGGTAAGGTCTAGAATAAAGTGCTTTTTTCCCAACACTCTTCATGCTTTGCAGAGTTCAAAAGCTATTACTTACTTAGATTTTGTTTCTCTGGATGCCTTTGGAAGTTTGGTCTTGTATGTTGTTTGTCCAAGTGTTGTGGGATTTGTTGTGTGATAGAAGTTAATCTTTGGTGCTAGTCTGTGTGCACATTACAAATAGTAAACCGAACCTGAAAGGTCAGCTATTCACATTCTATTCCAAGCCTAAACAACTTCAATTCGTACACTGAGTTTAAAAAACATTAAGTCATAAATCTACATTTCATGGCAGCTGGTTCTCCCCTAACCATCTGTCACTTTTTTATGAAAATTCTGTGCTTTAAGATTTCCGTACTTCAATGATGATTAGGTCCTTACTACATTTCTACAACATATATGGTCCACGTGTGCAGAGGGCATGTTGCAGCAGACACTAAACCTTGTCTTGAAAGACCTTGAAACAGACAAAGGTCCACATAAACAATTGCTACCACTTTTTAGGCTTATTCGAGCCAGGGGAAGGTCTGAGAACTACTTCCCCTCACATCATCACTGAATTCCTCTGGAAAACCGACAAATTAAAAACATCTGTATGTCCCTGAGAACTTTATCACCAAGGAGCCACATAATTTGGAAATCTCTTTCTACACAAAAAACGTCACATAAAATAAAACTCCCTTTGTGGGCAGATTCATGTTCTCCTCAACGCTCAGAGGATCCTATAACAGTAAACCGAAAAGGCTGCTTAGCAGCTGCCCATGTACTCTGTAGAGTGTGGAGCACAAAGTGGATAATGTGCACCCTGTAACCTTGTATTGCCGGTAATGTCTATCCAATGCTCACAGTAGATGAACAAGCTTGGACGTCCACTCACATCTCAACTATAGCATTAACCTCGAAGTATTGGCAAGTGGAGCTCACTCGCTAGCCATGAATCAAAATGGACTTCTCTTGGGCAGATGGGCGAAAGGCACACATGCATAACCTTAATCAGAGATCAGTTTGTGTTGGAAACTGTAGGTACATAGCCAGATCGTGTCTCTCAAACTCACAATATTGAAATATTAAATCAGTTAGAGTTTCTGGCTAGCTCTTCTCTTCTGTATAGGAATGGTGATAGCTAGGGAGTATGCACGAGTGGAAAGATTATTATGTATGCAATGGCTGCTGGCTATAAATGCATTTACATTCTAGGGAACCTTATTGATGGTTGGCACAAGCGAGTGAATTTTGGGGGTTACTGTTCATGTATTGCTGTTAATGATGTTTTCAACTGAAAGCCTTGCGTTTCTATAGGTTAGGGTAGTGATCTCAGGTTCACAGTGATGATTGAGATCACTTACACTGGGTACATTATGAACCATTTCATGCAGTTGCCCAGAAAAGCTAAGATGTAGGCTGAGAGGACCTGATTTGTGCTATGCTCCCAAAAACCAAGAGCTTTCTTCTCACGTAAGAAAATTTCCGGACATTTCTGCTACTCTCAATGAGCTGGTAGATCCTGTGACAAAGCTGCTGCAGAAGTAAATACCTTAGAAGGTTTCATTTACTCCAAAGTGACAGGAAGGCTGGTATACCCCAACAACAGCCCGCTGTGTTGCTCCTGTGCTGATCTGAATTAGACTACTAGTGTTCAGACAGATGACTGATGTAGGGAGCATCCTCAGCTCGACGAGGTGCCTTTGTCCTAGACCTTTTTCACAAGAACAGAAGAATGGATGCTTGCAACGTGCATTTGGTAGTTAAAAGGTTTAAAGGGTAAGGGTGACGGGGAACCCAACTGTACTGCTGATTCCTACTGAAATGCTTGAAGGGACAGGCCTAAGCACATGTTAGAGCACATGCGCATCACCTCCCATTCTTCAATGTCTGTGTATACTTGTCTCCAAGGGGCACAGCCAAGGAAGGTCAGCAGAGAGCTCGCGGTTATTCAACCCTCTTTAGCAGGTAGTACCAAATCTTTTTTATTGAATCAAGCAGTAGTTAGAGATCCTACATAAAAGCGTTGGACGGAGCTCTAACCAATGATCATCAAATTGCATCTCACTCCACTGCTGGCTGGATCTGGTGTCTAAGATTAGGAGTGAACATGGATACACACACAACACAAATACACAAAACAGACACAGTCAAATGAAACACCTCAATAATATATTTTTCAGTTGGGTGGGGGAAAGGGAAGGAAGTAAGGAAGGATGGCTGCTTGAAAACTGATGGACCGAGGTCACAGATCCCTAGCTAGGTCACTGTGGTGTGAATTGTCTGGGGTTTAGTGTGTCTGAACCAGAAAAAGGGACTGAGTAGCAGTTACATTACACAATAGAGTCTGCAATGATGAAAATGCACATTTCTTGTGGCGATTCCACAGAACGAGGGCATGGCAGGCTCTTTAAATTGGATTATGTAGTGTTTAAGGACATTATTGAAGTTGGTGTTTTGCAGCGTGAATCCTTTCCTGGATTCACATGATGTGCATTATTCCGCCATCTAGTGGTTGGGTCCGGAATTGTCCCTATTTTGTTTTGTGTGTTTTGGGCATGTCAAACACCATTTGGTGCTAGGTCCATCCCCTGCGTGACGTCAAGGGCACCCCGGAGGTCGTTGTGCGTAGTAGCCATCTTTATAAAATTGCAGAAAATCCCTGAAAAAACTAGAGTTTTAAAGAAAACTAACTGCACCGATGACGCGACCGGAGAACACACTTAGTCTCCAGAGACTACGTTTTTCAACACAGAATCCCTCCACTACACGACTAAGCATGGTTCGACAAATGGCGAGGTAGGGGCCATGGAAAATATCCACTTCAAATTCAGCCCCAAATGCCACCACAAATTCACCCAACGTGACCCACACGAGGTGTGCAACTCTGTCTGCCCAAGGATCACAAAGACAAGGATTGCGAGGCCTGCGCAGTGTTCATTACCCCGCA
Organism: Triturus cristatus; assembly: GCF_964204655.1. Taxonomy (NCBI): domain Eukaryota; kingdom Metazoa; phylum Chordata; class Amphibia; order Caudata; family Salamandridae; genus Triturus; species Triturus cristatus. Next base: position 534,499,658 of record NC_140579.1, on the reverse strand, counting down.
AGTTGTAACATCGACTTGCGAAGGGGGGCACTGGATGTTGGAATAGTATAATTTACTATTCCAACTCCAGTCTGTGCGGACTGTAGCGAAGGTGTTGGATTTTAAATCCAACACCATCTTTCCCCTCCGCAAGTCGTTGTTACGACTGGTGGAGTAATGGTATGCATTGTTACAAAGCGGTCAATGTAACAACTGCGTTGTAATTGCATGCGAGGTGACGGATTTGTTGTAAGGGCTGTTTACCATCTTCGACCAAGGCATGGAAGCCTTCAAGGAACCAGCCAAAGGTGTGACACCAAGGGTTGAGAAGAAGTATAAACCCTCCTCCAAAGACTCTATATACAGGGAAATACTGCACCAGACTCTATCATTGTGACCACAGCAAGGAAGAGGGGCAACGCCCTCTCCAACACTGGTCCACCTCCAGAGAAGGAGAGTAAGAGAATGAACATGGTGGGCAAAAAAATAGAGAAAGAGGCAGCTGCGCAATGGTGCCTTGCTAACTCAAACGCCCTGTTAAACAGGAATGGTCACCAGCAATGGACATCTAGGAGCTCATCAACAAGCTCTCAGAAGAAGACAGGAAAAGGGGGAAATCCTTTGTCCAGGAAGGAAAGAATATAGCAAATACATGCCTAAAGTCAGCACTCGACGCAGCAGACACTGCCAGCAGACAAGTGTGCACAGATACCACACTAAGGAGACCTGCCCGGCTAAGAATGTCCGGCTTTAGGCAGGAGGTGCAGACCTCCATCATTAACAGACCATTAACAGGGGACACCCTGTTCGGGAAAGAAGTCGACGAAACTCTCCAACAAATAAAGAAGGGCAACAAAACTGCAAGAGCTATGGGAGCCCTGCAACAGAGAGGAGCTTTCAAAAGAGGAGGGTTTAACGGCAGGATACCCACAGGAAGAGGAGCCTTTACGCAAGGACAACAAATGCCTCATCCACAACAGTGCCTGGAAACGGTCAACAGTCAAGTCAACAGACCGGATATCAAGGCCGGCAACAACAGCCAAACCAGTCCTTTCAAGGAAGGGAAAGAGGCAGAGACCAGCCCTCCAGGGGAAGAGGAAATGGATCAAATTGACTTGTGCACCTAAAAGGGCCCACACACAAAACCAGTGGGGGGCAGGATAGCGCGATACCTGCAAAAATGGCAAGATATCACTACAGACAATTGGATATTAAACTTGATAAAATATGGGTATTGCATAGATCTGACAAAGACACCACCAGCAAACCGTCCAAAAATAAAAAGGTACCACAAGTCAGAAGTCACACAGTTGAGATCAGAAATCAAGAAGCTTCTTCAAAAGCAAGCAATAGAAACCGTACCAAAGGAAGACCTTTTCAAGGGAAACTACTCACCATATTTCCTAGTGCCCAAACAAGACCTTACAGTGAGGCCTATCCTAGACCTAAGGTTCATAAACAAGTTCATTCTGACACAACATTTCAAGATGACTATGCTTCAAGAAATAACACCCCAAATTTAAAAAGGAGATTACACGGCGACAATAGACCTCAAAGACGCCTATTTGCAAATTCCCATGAACAAAAGCCACAGAAACTATCTCAGATTCCTACACGAAGGAATGCACTACCAGTTCAGGGTACTACCTTACGGAATAAAATCAGCACCACAGGTCTTCACAAAGTGCCTAGCCGCAGTTGCAGCACACCTATGAAAGGAGAGAATACATGTCTACCCTTATCTAGACGATTGGCTTATTAAGGCAAATACAAGACAAAAATGTCGTAGCCATGTTCGAACAGTAATCATCCCACTCCAGAAACAGGGATTCTCAATAAATCACAAGAAATCATCCAGAAAAGCCAGAACAAGAAAAAACATTCTTAGGTGCAAGACTCAACTCACAACTCGCCCGGGCTTATCCAATGCAAAACAGGATACAAATCATCCCTTTACCAGAGGGGCCAATCTCTGACAGTGAGGAGAGTCATGAAACTCATGGGCATGATGACATCATGCATCCCACTCTTTCCTCATGCCCGCCTCCATATGCTACCCTTCCAGGAATGGCTTTCCAACAATTGGTCACAGGGCACAGGGAGTTGGAAGGATCTAGTGGTTGTTACGCAGAAACTGCAAGCAAAAAACACAATGGTGGGCTTCCAGGAACATAACACTAGGTAGACCTTTCAGAAGCTCAACTCCCTCTACGACAATAACAACAGATGCATCCCACAAAGGCTGGGGAGCGCACCTCGGCCAACTGAAAATACGAGGTAAGTGGAACAACCTTGACTCCATAAAACACATAATTTACCTGGATATGAAAACAGTTCTCCTAGAACTAAAAGCATTCCAGAATCACAATTCAAAACAAACATGGAGGTACAAAGTCATTCCCACTCAGCAAGCTAGCACAACAGATCTGGAGATGGGAAATTTCATAAAAAATCAATCTACAAACAATACACCTACCAGGAATGTACAACACTATGGCAGATCAACTGAGCAGGCGGAACAGCTGTTCCCACGAGTGGGAATTTAAACAGAAGACAATACAATACATCTTCAAACTCTGGGGGACTTCAGAAATAGGCCTATTTGCCCCAATACAGAACAAGAAATGCCAGTTCTTTGCCTCCAGGTTTCATCAACACCTGTCAAAAGGACATGCCCTGTCGCTAGATTGGTCAGGGAAATTTGCATACGCTTTTCCACCACTACCCCTGAGCCAAAGAGTCCTAGAAAAAGCAAGGCAACCAGGAACAAACCGAATTCTCATGCTCCATAATGAGCCAGACAAACAGATGCTCCAGTCTGCTAGAACTGTCCAAGGGACAAATAATCAGACTCAAAGCAGACAAGGACCTACTAACAATGTAACAGGGCCAAATCTTCCACCCATAGCCGACGACACTATGCCTAGCGGCCTGATACCTGAATACGCAGAGTTTGGTCACTTAAACTTGCCTCGGTGAAAAATTGAAATTTTAAATGAGTCAAGAAAACAAACCACAAGGCAATGCTATGCCGCAAAATGGAAGTGGTACACCCCTTGGTGCATAGCAAACAACTAAATGGACTCAAATCTCCACACAAAAAACAGTGGTCATATATCTGACACACCTCCTAGATAGTCACATTAACTACTCAAGCCTGAATTTACACTTTGCAGCTATAGTAGCCTACACCAGAGAAAAATAATACAAGAGCTTCTTCAGGAGACTTGTCATAAAAAGATTCCTATACGGATCTAAAAGAATTAATCCCCCAAGGACATCTCCAGCTCTCATGGAGAGTTTAAATAAAGTCCTCACGCAACTAATGACAGAACCATTTGAGCCCGTGCACAAAGCAGACCTCAAACACATCACTTTGAAAACATCATTCCTAATAGCTGTTACATCTTTACGAAGAGTAAGTGAACTACATGCATTAACTATAGAAGAACCATACATTCAAATCCATAAGGACTAAGTATTCCTAAGACCGAATCCTCAGTTCTTACCAAAAGTTGTGTCCAAGTATCATTCGAATCAAAGCATTCTCCTACTAGTCTTCTTCAAAGACACGCAAACAAAAGGGGAATAGAGCCTCCATGGCCAGGATGTAAGGAGGGCCTACTGTACTATCTACAGAGAACAGAACAAGCTTGCAAGAGCAAACAGCTGTTTGTTGCATACTCACATACCTAGACAGGAACTCCTGTCACAAAGGCAACAATTGCACGATGGATAGTCCAAACCATCCAACTATGTTATGCCACATTAGGAAAACCCTAAGCGTACCGCCAAAAGCTCACTCAACTACAAAGAAAGGGGCAACCCTAGCATTCATGGCCAATGTGCTAATAGACACTATGGGGCAGATTTACAAGCCCTTTGCGCCACTTTTGCGTTACTTTCCCATGTTAAAAATGATGCAAAGGGCTTGTAAATCTGCCCCTATATGTGCTGCAACAACTTGGGCATCTCCACACACTTTCACTAAGCATTACTGTGTGGACATAAAAATTAATAAGGAAGCGCAAGTAGGACAAAAGGCACTTCAACCCCTGTTCTCAAAGTCTTCCTCTTACCACAGCCTCCCCGATAAGGGAGAAAACGCTACGTAATCTGATGCACAGCATGTGAATCCAGAAAAGGATGCAGGCTGCAAAAAGGAATGGTTACTTACCAGTAGGACTAGTTTTGCAGCTTAAAGAGTTTTCTGGATTCAAATGCGACCCACACAGCCACCTCTACAAGGAATACAAGCAGGTGGGGAACTATAATTTACAATTCACTGAAGTACCATCTGAAAGACGTTAAGACTGAAACACAGAAAAAAGAATCCAAAGATGGCTACTACGCACAACCTCTGGGGCGCCGTCTGACGCCAGCAGGGGACGAACCTAGCACCCAATGGTGGTTGACGATGCCCAAAACACGAACAAATACAAAGACTATTCCCGACCCAACCACTAGATGGCGGAATAATGCACAGCATGTGAATCCAGAAAACTTTTTAAGCTGCAAAACTACTCCTACTAGTAAGTAACCATTTTGTTGTGTGAAGTGACGGAATTTATAACAAAGAAGAGGATGTCCCAATTAAGCAAGGCCCTATGGAAGAGCCTTGAGAAGGCATGTGGAAGTGACTGAATGTCAAGTGGTGATGAGGCTGAGATGATTGTGACTGATAGCCCTGATTAGGAGGAAGATAACACGCATGAGATAGCTGGTGAACAGGAGTTTGCAGTCCAGTGTCATGAACCTGGTGCACTGTGAGGCAACGTGGCTGATGTTGTTCCATTTAGAAAGAAGAGGATTTAAGATTCAGAGAGACTTAACAGGGTGCAGTGTTAAAAATGCATATTTTTTCAAGGTGACAGAGTGAGAATTCCTCAAGAAAGAGTAATGGAATAAAGGCAACTAGCGAAATGGAAGTGTTCTTCTACTCTCATCGTTTCTGAAGTTGTTATACACCCAGGCAGATTTGATGTGGATAACGATCCCGCTGCCCTGTGACAGAATACCTGTAACCCTTCCATGAGCGGATGGGTGAAACTATCTCCCTTTCCTCTGTCAAATAATTACCCACTTTTATCGTTGAACACAAGACATATACATTCATTTGGGCATAAAACCAGACCGTCTTTACCTCGCACAGATTCTTTGCAAATGTTGCCTGACAAACAAGTATTTGCAAAGCGGATAGATCTGGGCCTTTTGTGTATAACAAGTATGTAGGAAGGTGGATATCTGACTATGGTTACCCCCAAATTTTTGCCTAGTGTCTAGCTGGTTTTTCGACTTAGTTGGCCTGAGATCCTGCCATTCAGGCTCTCAGGCTATCTGCTCTCTCTGTAAAATGGACTCCATGTACCCTAGGTACATACCCAATTGGTTGGATCACCCTGTCAGCCCCTGTACCAGTGTACACTAGGTACCCAGGGCATTGGTGTACCCAAGGCCTGCCAAGGGCTGCAGCATGTATTATGCCACCCCAGGCTTGGCCTAACAATTTGACACAACTGGCTGATCACTCAGCTGGGGTAAGTTGGTGTAATCACCTCTTACTTAGGTGTAGTATACCTATACCTAACCTTAAATGGGACACCTGGTAACCTATAAGTCACTCCTATGGCAGGCCTTAACAATCCTGAAGGCAGAGTGCTTGGTTCCCTGTGAGATGGTGCTCTGGCATGAGCTGAGCCTGTCTGCAGTGGTCGGAACAACTTCCTTCTACTGTTTCCAGATATCGTCATACCATATACTCTTAAGTGCATTATGAACCTCGCGGTTAAATGCTAACTTTGGTTTGGCTTTATCAAAACATGTCGAGTAAGGTGTCATACGAATTGGAATACTAACCCCTCGCCAATTCTGGCGACGGGGTTAGCATTCCACCCTTCTAGAGGGACACGACATGTACAGTGCCTGAAACCCGGGTAAAATCAGACATAGCCTCAGCTCCACAAAATGGATGCTGCCACCACAGACACAAGTCTGCCCTCCTGCTGCTGGGAGTCCTTCCAGCTTGGGAGGTGTGGACAAAGGGTTTCCTGCCAGGGGAGGTGCATGCACCACCCCAGACAGGATTTTGTGTATTGGTCAGGTAGGGCTTGAAAGAAACCAGACATGCCTGTGGCTCACAAGGAGCCTCGGGGCATATGCCAGTTCAAACCGGTCCTGGGGCACACCAGTCCCGGGCCTGGGGCGAGCTGGACAAAGGATTGGGGGTGTAACCACCCCCCTTCCTGGTCCCACCCATAGGGAGGGACCTAGCAGGTAGTCCGGCCCCTAGAATCCGAATAAAGGTAGGAGCTGTGTCCTAAGACTTGAGACATCCTGGAATCAACTTGAAACTAAGAAGAAGACGGGAACTTCGACATTCTGCTGCACAGAAGACTGAAGAAAATCTCCCCTGTGGTCAGGGAGTGACCACCTTGCTAACGCAAGCACCATCCAGTGAATCACCGTCTGCTTTGCCGCCGCCTCCCGCCGGAGCCCGAGCCCAGAGACTGACAAGACCTGGACCTCCAGACCTCTCACCGCCCGATCCACAGTCCCTGAAAAGAGGAGACCCGTGGAGGCACCGAGACACGTGGAGCCAGCCATCTTGGAACGACTACGACAAGCTGACCAGTGCAACAACCGAGGCTCCCTCCAAGTTGTGCTTTGGGTCCTGAGAAGCCCAACCCTCGAGCAGCATCTGCACCAAAGGTGAGCCCTCCAGCATCTCCACGATCTGCGTGGGGCCCTTCTGCATTTTGCCACTCGACGCGCCTAACCGGTTGCTGGCCCGCTGGCTAGTGGCCATCTTGGCGACGAAATCTACGACAAACACCGCTGGTCTGGTTGCTCCAGACTGGCCCTTGCTCCCCTCCAAAGGAGCAATCCCTCTGACCTTGCTGGTCAGAACCAACAGCTGATTTCCGAATCCTCCTGCAATTGCTTTTGCCAAGGCTTGTTTGCTTCGATCAAGTCGCCGACACCGCCGACAGCGAGAGCCTGCGTGGGACAGCTCGTGAGCCGACTCCTGGACGTCGTCGACCTTCAGGGACCACGTGGCTGCGGAGACAAGCTACCCCTCATCACCTGTTTGCACCCGACATCGCCTGGTACCCACCTGGTGCCACGCTGGTCACTGGCTAGTGACTGTGAACACTGTCCCCTCTGCTTACAGGTCTTCAACATCTCCGATCCACTCTTGGATCCACTGCATCTCTCCCGGACCGACCGCCTGCAGCATCTTTGTCTTCAAGCTCCACGGAACAGATAGAAGCAACCCGACGCACTTCGAGGCCTATGCACCCGCTTCCTGTGGGTGAGGTAAAGCTGGCACACCTGTGCCCAAGTGTAGTATTACATCTCTAGTGCCTGTGTTCCAAATCTTGAGTTCCTAGTCCATCCGGAAGATTCCTTTTGCAGTAACTTTGTACTTTTTACGCACCCATTGAAACCTATGGGAGCACGCGTGTGACTATTTGCTCTGCACACGCCACCCGTGGACCTCCTGGTCACTAACTGACGTTAGCTCCTTGTAGGCCCAGCGATTCTAGAGGCCTTAGGCCTTTTCCCTTTTCTGTTCGTGGTACTTATACCACTATTTTAGTATATGGTTTGAGTGGCCACCAGGGCCTATCCATATAAAGTGCAACTTCTGTGTATTCTGTGATAATCTTGTTTGACGATTTGTGCTCCTGTGCTCATAAAGAGACTAGGGGTTACTTTGAGAAATAAATACATATATATTTTGAATATATATCTGTGTGGTGTCCTTTCATTGGTATAAAAGGGGGTTGCATTTGGTAAAACAGCTGGCTTAACACGCTTCACGAGTTTAGCCTCAAAGACTGCTTAGCCTACGCTACCACTAGGGCAGCTAGTCCGAAAAGGTTGACTTACAACCACACCATAAGGGTTGCTTGGCATGGTACAAGGTGATCACTTTAACTAGTGAGCATCATATACCAGGCCAACTTCTCACATTGGTGAGCAGCGGTTGGATTTGAGCTTGCTGTGTTTTACCATTGTAATCTCTTGGTTACCAATTGAAAGATCACATAGGTACCTGTAGGTACATATAAAACAAGATTAGATATACTTAAGTTCTACTGAACTTAGTTGTTGTAGAGCAAAGGGAGTAGCACACCCTGACTACAACTACTAGATAGGTTTAGTAGGTAAACCCAAGTGTAGGTAGATTGCAACACATCCACCCACACTTAAGAGCAATGGCCGGGGCAGAGGGGTCCACTGTACCCATCTCTGTTGAGAGTGACCCCCAGAGGGCACCATCCAGCTTTGCTACCCTTAATCAGAATGAGCTCAGGCATTTGGCAACTCTTAGAGGCCTTAAACAGCCCAAGAACCCAAACTCTGCTGAGCTCAGAGAGCTCTTACAGAATGATGAGAATCAGAGAGCACTCAAGAAAGCTTCCCAGTTAGCCCCCTTAGGGACAGGAACAGGAGGCCCCCCTTCTGAAGATGCCACTGAAGTACCCCTTCCCAATAGTCACCCCTTAGATGGGATGCCTACCACAGAGGAAGAAAGTGATGGGGATACAGATGTGAGTGGGGATGAAGGGAGAACTAGCCCAGTGCCAAGTGTTATACTTGGCCCAGCTAAACTAAGGCTATTGGGGACTGACAGTGGGTTCACCCCATTGGATCTCCCCAGTGGACTTAACACAGGGCTTGGAAGGCAAAGGAATCGCTCAGGTGACTCCAATGCTTCCCATGGCTCTAGAGGCTCTCAAGGTCACTCCAGAAGGAGACTGACCACCCCTCAGAGGAGGGAACATGAGGCCAGAATGCAGGAAGCCCAGCTGAGGATCAGGAAGCAGGAGCTAGAAGTAGCCCTGATGGAAGAAAAACTGAGCAAGGCTAGGCAGCATAGAGAGAGTGGGTCTATACCCACTGGTGGCAGCAATGTCCCTAGGGACAAAGATAGGGTCTTTGACAATAGGAACCTGTCCAAGATTGTGCCCCCCTACAAAAGTGGGGATGACATCCACAAATGGATGACTGCTCTTGAGAGAGCCTGCAAAGTGCAGCAGGTTCCTGAAGACCAGTGGGCAGCAATCTTATGGCTCTCCTTTGAGGGGAGAGGCAGAGATAGACTCCTCACTGTTAGAGAAGAGGATGTCAGAAATTACAGAGTCCTGAAGAGTGTCCTAGTTGATGGGTTAGGCTTAACCACTGAACAGTACAGGTTAATGTTCAGAGACACCCAGAAGACACAGACTCAGGACTGGTCTGAATATGTGGAATGTGCCACTAAGGCTTTGGAGGGTTGGTTGCTGGGAAGTAAGGTGTCTGATTATACAGGATTGTACAATTTGATGATGAGAGAGCAGATTTTAAGTAATTGTCAAAACCAGCTTCTCCATCAACACCTGGTAGACTCAGATTTGACCTCTCCCCAAGAATTGGGAAAGAGGGCAGATAAATGGGTCAGGACCAGGATCAGGCCTAAAAACCAGGGTGGTGACCAAAAGAAAGATACCACCAAGCCTCAAGAGAAGGGTGGGGATAAAGAAAAAGAGAAACCTTCCTCAGGGCCCCAAAACTCCACACAGGGTGGTGGGTCCCAAGCTCCCTCCTCTACCACAGCTAAAAAGCCCTACTGCCATGAGTGTAAAACTCCTGGGCATTGGAAAACTGACAGCGGTTGCCCAAGGGCTAAAAACAAAACTGTTCCTCCAATTACTCCTGTCACACCACCTATTACTGTCAGCAGTAATCCCCCAGGTGGTGGGAGTGCCCCCAGAAATCTGGGTGGGTTTACTTGGGGAACACAGGGGGACCCTGGCTTAGCCAATTCCCCTACAGCAACCACTCTTGTCTGTGATGGTGGCATGGGGTTTGCCAACTTCACTGCCTGTCCCAACACTTTGGGTAGGTACAGACAGGAGCCCTACATCAATGGTACAAAAGCTGAGGCCTACAGAGACACTGGGGCTAGCATCACAATGGTGGCCCATTGGCTAGTTCCCTCTGAGCAGCTTTTGCCCGGTTTCTCCTACCAGGTGACTAACATTGATGGCAAACAGAACAGTCATCCCATGGCAGAGGTATGTCTCAGCTGGGGAGGGGTCACTGGCCCTAAAAGGGTAGCAGTGTCCCCAACCTTGCCTGTAGACTGCTTACTGGGGAATGACTTAGAACTCTCAGCTTGGGCTGGAGTTGAACAAGACACCCATTCTAAAATGGTAGGCCTTTCACAAAAGGGTAGGGGGGTTGTGCCATTCACAACCCCTGTCCAAATAGATTTCCTCCCTGAAAAGGTTGGAAGGGCAGTGGTAGCCACAGCCCAGGCACAGACAGACTTCCCTGTAGGGACTGGCAGAGCTGTGACAGTCACAGCTCAAACACAAACTGAGTGCCCCCCTGAAAAGGTTGGCAAGGCTGTAATGGTCTCAGCCTATACTCAGACTGACATAGGTGTAGTGAAGCCTGAAACAATGGATCACTCCACACAAACTGAGAGTAGTGGGGAGGAAGAAAAGTCTCCCTCTCCCCAGACATTAGGAAAAGGTCAGCCTCCTCAGGGATCTGACCTCACCCCTTGTGAAGGAACTGCCCCAGAGGTAGCCAGGCCTGGCCTGGCAGAGCCTCTGATGTCAGTGGCCCCTTCCAAGGTGGGATCCAGTCTGGTGCAGGTAGCCTGCCTCTCTCTACCCTGCCTCAGTCAGCCCAGGGCTGCAGAGGTCAGGGAGGCCAGTGGACCCCCAGAGGGCCCCTGTCCACAAGAACCCCCCCATCAAAAGAATGAGGATTGCCTGGCTAGTAGCCCTAGTCAGGTGATGGGTAAAAACATTCCTGAGGGATCTCCTTTACAGGTAGTTAGGGACCTCCCCCAGGGGGATTCTGTTGGGCACAGGCAAACATGGGACCTTAGGGCCCCAAACCTGACCTGTCCCTCCAGTAAGCCCACAAAAGGGACCCAGCCTCCAGCTTTAGGTAGCCAGAGGCTGACCCTGAGAGCACAGTGCAACTCAGTTAAAGAAAGAAAGGCATCCATGGTGGAGGATGATTGGAGGAAGCTGAGGCCTCACTTTGAGGACACTCACTTCAGTACTCCATCTCAACACCAGCCTTTTACTTTGCCAAGACACACCACAGGTAGAGATTCCCTATGGTGGAGACCCTCTGATACCCTTAGGGTGAGGGATTGCTTAGTGGACCATGAGACAGGGGGTAACCATGCCAGTGCTGGTTCCTCCTTATATGGCCACTTGGGCAATATAGGCTTACCTGGTCAAGGTCAGCCTTATCTCCCTTCGTTTGGGGGGGGGTTGTGTAGGAAGGTGGATATCTGACTATGGTTACCCCCAAATTTTTGCCTAGTGTCTAGCTGGTTTTTCGACTTAGTTGGCCTGAGATCCTGCCATTCAGGCTCTCAGGCTATCTGCTCTCTCTGTAAAATGGACTCCATGTACCCTAGGTACATACCCAATTGGTTGGATCACCCTGTCAGCCCCTGTACCAGTGTACACTAGGTACCCAGGGCATTGGTGTACCCAAGGCCTGCCAAGGGCTGCAGCATGTATTATGCCACCCCAGGCTTGGCCTAACAATTTGACACAACTGGCTGATCACTCAGCTGGGGTAAGTTGGTGTAATCACCTCTTACTTAGGTGTAGTATACCTATACCTAACCTTAAATGGGACACCTGGTAACCTATAAGTCACTCCTATGGCAGGCCTTAACAATCCTGAAGGCAGAGTGCTTGGTTCCCTGTGAGATGGTGCTCTGGCATGAGCTGAGCCTGTCTGCAGTGGTCGGAACAACTTCCTTCTACTGTTTCCAGATATCGTCATACCATATACTCTTAAGTGCATTATGAACCTCGCGGTTAAATGCTAACTTTGGTTTGGCTTTATCAAAACATGTCGAGTAAGGTGTCATACGAATTGGAATACTAACCCCTCGCCAATTCTGGCGACGGGGTTAGAATTCCACCCTTCTAGAGGGACACGACATGTACAGTGCCTGAAACCCGGGTAAAATCAGACATAGCCTCAGCTCCACAAAATGGATGCTGCCACCACAGACACAAGTCTGCCCTCCTGCTGCTGGGAGTCCTTCCAGCTTGGGAGGTGTGGACAAAGGGTTTCCTGCCAGGGGAGGTGCATGCACCACCCCAGACAGGATTTTGTGTATTGGTCAGGTAGGGCTTGAAAGAAACCAGACATGCCTGTGGCTCACAAGGAGCCTCGGGGCATATGCCAGTTCAAACCGGTCCTGGGGCACACCAGTCCCGGGCCTGGGGCGAGCTGGACAAAGGATTGGGGGTGTAACCACCCCCCTTCCTGGTCCCACCCATAGGGAGGGACCTAGCAGGTAGTCCGGCCCCTAGAATCCGAATAAAGGTAGGAGCTGTGTCCTAAGACTTGAGACATCCTGGAATCAACTTGAAACTAAGAAGAAGACGGGAACTTCGACATTCTGCTGCACAGAAGACTGAAGAAAATCTCCCCTGTGGTCAGGGAGTGACCACCTTGCTAACGCAAGCACCATCCAGCGAATCACCGTCTGCTTTGCCGCCGCCTCCCGCCGGAGCCCGAGCCCAGAGACTGACAAGACCTGGACCTCCAGACCTCTCACCGCCCGATCCACAGTCCCTGAAAAGAGGAGACCCGTGGAGGCACCGAGACACGTGGAGCCAGCCATCTTGGAACGACTACGACAAGCTGACCAGTGCAACAACCGAGGCTCCCTCCAAGTTGTGCTTTGGGTCCTGAGAAGCCCAACCCTCGAGCAGCATCTGCACCAAAGGTGAGCCCTCCAGCATCTCCACGATCTGCGTGGGGCCCTTCTGCATTTTGCCACTCGACGCGCCTAACCGGTTGCTGGCCTGCTGGCTAGTGGCCATCTTGGCGACGAAATCTACGACAAACACCGCTGGTCTGGTTGCTCCAGACTGGCCCTTGCTCCCCTCCAAAGGAGCAATCCCTCTGACCTTGCTGGTCAGAACCAACAGCTGATTTCCGAATCCTCCTGCAATTGCTTTTGCCAAGGCTTGTTTGCTTCGATCAAGTCGCCGACACCGCCGACAGCGAGAGCCTGCGTGGGACAGCTCGTGAGCCGACTCCTGGACGTCGTCGACCTTCAGGGACCACGTGGCTGCGGAGACAAGCTACCCCTCATCACCTGTTTGCACCCGACATCGCCTGGTACCCACCTGGTGCCACGCTGGTCACTGGCTAGTGACTGTGAACACTGTCCCCTCTGCTTACAGGTCTTCAACATCTCCGATCCACTCTTGGATCCACTGCATCTCTCCCGGACCGACCGCCTGCAGCATCTTTGTCTTCAAGCTCCACGGAACAGATAGAAGCAACCCGACGCACTTCGAGGCCTATGCACCCGCTTCCTGTGGGTGAGGTAAAGCTGGCACACCTGTGCCCAAGTGTAGTATTACATCTCTAGTGCCTGTGTTCCAAATCTTGAGTTCCTAGTCCATCCGGAAGATTCCTTTTGCAGTAACTTTGTACTTTTTACGCACCCATTGAAACCTATGGGAGCACGCGTGTGACTATTTGCTCTGCACACGCCACCCGTGGACCTCCTGGTCACTAACTGACGTTAGCTCCTTGTAGGCCCAGCGATTCTAGAGGCCTTAGGCCTTTTCCCTTTTCTGTTCGTGGTACTTATACCACTATTTTAGTATATGGTTTGAGTGGCCACCAGGGCCTATCCATATAAAGTGCAACTTCTGTGTATTCTGTGATAATCTTGTTTGACGATTTGTGCTCCTGTGCTCATAAAGAGACTAGGGGTTACTTTGAGAAATAAATACATATATATTTTGAATATATATCTGTGTGGTGTCCTTTCATTGGTATAAAAGGGGGTTGCATTTGGTAAAACAGCTGGCTTAACACGCTTCACGAGTTTAGCCTCAAAGACTGCTTAGCCTACGCTACCACTAGGGCAGCTAGTCCGAAAAGGTTGACTTACAACCACACCATAAGGGTTGCTTGGCATGGTACAAGGTGATCACTTTAACTAGTGAGCATCATATACCAGGCCAACTTCTCACAAAGTAGCACTCAAGTTACTTCAGGTGCATGATTACATCACACTTTTTGTCTTACACACATAACACACTGTCAAACATGAAAACCTCTTGCATGCAAATAATAAGACAGTGGTAGTAGTTGCAGTGATGGTGGCTTGTGTGGTAGTTCTAATACGGATGGTGATAATACTGGTGATGTTGATAGTGGTTGTGTTAGTGGTGGGAATGGGGATAGTAACGTTAATTATGGTGTATGGTGTGCTGGTGGTAATAGTGGTTGTGGTAGTGGTGGTGTTGATGTTGGTGATGCTAATATTGGTAGTGGTAATGGTGATGGTAATAGTAGCACTGTTGATGGTGGTAATGGGGTTGGGTGGGGTTAATGATGGCAATAACATGGTGGTGGGGAAGCATATCGTATTTTGTATTATACCAAATTCATATAGTTCACTAGGTAAATACCAAGTGCTACTTTGGAGATTAACTAAAGTACAAACATATGGATACTGTGCTATGAAATAAAGACATTTGTACCAAAAACAAAAGCAGTCATTAAAAGCACACCGGACCTTTACTGCAACCTTTATGACTAAACTTGCAATAACTACGTCAATCTTGCATAAAGTTAGTTTAAAACTTTCAAATCTATGTGGAGATGCACACGCTGTTCCATAGCAAGCTGTTCTATGCACTTTTATCCTCTCTGCAGTTATTGTGTCTGTGCAGGAGAGTGGCACAGTTTCTATCTCATTCACTACTACTCTAAGGTGCTGCTGTGCTTGTTTACCCACATCAAACAATAAGAAAAAAAGTCGCTCTATAACAACTAAAAATGTTTTTGCATCGAAAATACTTTGCGTGTTTCACACACTTATAACCACTATTTACACATGGTGTGGCTACTACTGAAAATGAAACGAGCATGGTATGAAAGAGTTAATTCAAAAAAAGTAGGTATTATCTGCTCGGCAATAAAATGTAATAACACAAACAAAACAGTATCAAGAAAATACAAAAGCCCAAGGTTAGTGATTTTACACATTGCAAACCCTGCTTAGAACAATATGAGAGATTGTATTAGCAACATAAAATAACTGAAAGGCTTAGGGGGGGGACAGGGGGAGATAGTACCAAGCAGTTGACAGTTAAAAAATCAGAAGAGAAAGCGAAGACAAGAAGAAAGTAGCACAGGGGAAGGAAAGCCTGGAAAGGGATGCGGGGCTTTCAGCTGGCCCGCTCCCCTATCAATATACAAACACTAAGGCTGCTAGCTAACCACTATGACAATAAGGCAGACAGTCAAATCCAAGAACCTGAGCTCTGTGCTCCTCCACCCAGTAATAGTGCGCAACAAAATGTTGAAGGAAAAAGAGTTGGGCAGGATACAAGGTCTCATAGACACAAGGAGGCCAGCTGATCTGGTGCCCAACACGGAGCAGAGGCAGTACAGGCTCATTCACCACTTGTCATTCCCAAAGGGAGAGTCGGTTAACAATAGGATCAACCCTGAGGACTGCATAGTGGGTAATACATCAGTAGAAGATGCAGTTGACTTGGTAAATGCAGCAGGGCGAGGGGCATTAATAGCAAAGGCAAACATAGAATCCGCCTTTAGACTCCCGCCAGCCCACCCTGACAACTAGCACCTACTGGGTTTTGAATTTGAGGGGGAGCTGTACTTTGACAAGGCGCTTCTCATGGATTGCTCCATATCTTGTGCGTGTTTTGAAGAAATCAGTATCTTCCTAGAATGGACACTGCATAAAAGACACCCAGAGGGAGACAAACTTCACTGTCTGGATGACGTCCTGTTTGCGGGCAAACTGGGGGTGGAGAGTGCAAGGTCCCCCTGGATGATTACTAACAGCTGGCGGTAGAGTTAGGTGTGTCACTGGCTGCAGACAAAAACAGTGGGGCCAGCCACAAAAATCACTTTCCTGAGGATTGAGCTTGACTCTGTGGCTGGCATCTCACGTATTCCCTTATATAAAGTCCTGGATATCAGAGAAAAGATCATGGCATTAAGAAAGAAGGAGAAGACTACCCTGAATGAGCTGCAGGAGCTGATTGGTAAACTGAACTTTACAGCATGGGTATCCCAGTGGGGAGCGTATTCGCAAGAAGGCTGACCCAACTGACTAAAGGATTGCGAAAGAAGCACTATCATGTCAGATTAAGCTCAGGGGCAAAGCCGAATTTGAACACATGGCTTTCCTTCCTTCAGGATTTCAATGCAGTGCTCATTTGGAGAGAAGGGTGGGTCTCTGACAGGGGAGCTAGCCCTGTACACAGACACAGCATAGGCTTTGGAGCTGTACTAGGGGACAAGTTGTGCACTCAGCGGTGATCCCCTAACTGGGCAGCTGCCGGAATATCTAAGAACATTTCATTCCTAGAATTTTTCCCCATTGTCAATATGGTAAGTGTGACTAACCTACATGAAGTTAACACTATGGTCAGACAACCAAGCTGTAGTTCACGCCATCAATACAGGGGGAAGTAAGATGCCCATTGATGCTGAGGCTGCTAAGAAGGCTGGTCTGTCTGCAGCTGACAGGGAACCTGGAGGTAAGGGCGAGATACGTCCAAGGGATACGTAATGCTAAAGCAGATGCGCTCTCTAGTTTCCAGATGGGGAAATACAAGGAGCTAGCTCCCACAGCAGAGAGTGCCATGACTCCCTTTCCAGAAGAGCCATGGTCCCTGGTGGACGCAACCTGTCCCTGCTGGTGGAGAATGCCTTAGCTCCCAAGACAGTGCAGAGGTATTTACATACAAGAAAACAGTTTCAAGGGTAACAGGGCTAAAATCTTTCAAGTACACACCTAGCACAACCCGGGCCACACAGCAATTTGTGAAATGGGTTTTTGACCACAGCAAAACCAGCTCTTGGTCAGCTATAGCCCACTTCACCAGGCTCGCTACAGGGGAGGATCCCACTGGAACTCCTTTCCTACAAGGGGTGATGGAGCAGGTTGTACAACATTTTGCATACCTCCCCCATTTTGCATAAAAATATTAATTAAATAATCTATTAACTATAATATTATTAAATGAGTTTGCATGTTTATTAACCAACACTTATTAATATAAATTACACGTGGGATTTTCAATTGCATGGCTAAATATAATTCTTATGACTAAAATATGTACGCATATTGACAGTAGTAAATGTGGTAATCAGAAAATTGCATGATATATGTTGTTTTGTAATGTTCTGTAATGTTGCCGAGAAGGAGGATCGAAACGGTGAATATGCTTTAAATGTTGCTATACGCTAGATAAATACAAGCACATAAAAGGATTAGTAAGGGGTAAACATTAGATTTGTTATTTCTTTATATTAATTATTCTTTTGTGTTTGTTTCGCTTAAATTGGCATTTGGGCCTAAATCAAAGATGGCTGCCGAGACTCCACAATGAAGTGGCCATTTTCTCATGTGGCGCGGAGTAAACAGCGCCTGCACGAGAGCTTCCATGATCCTCGCAGTGACCTCTGAACACAGTACCCCAACAAGGATGACACATTGGACGTCTTCCAAGAAAGGGGAACAATAAACTTTTACAGAGAACCGGAACGACTTGATACAATTTTTACCGGTGACCTCACCCCTTGAACTTTACTGAAATGCTGGGAACACATCGGACGTTCCTAACCAACCAATCATAACCACTCTAAACTTTAAAATTGTAACTTCTATGTTCAAGTTTTTTTTTTATAAAAGCTTAGCAGAATAGGGACTAGGGTCGCTTGTCGTTTGCCGCCTCCTACCCTTACTTTGATGGCCTGGATGCTGTCCGACTCTTTGACGACTGCAAACTTTTGACTGACGCTTGCACGTCTTTGGTCCTTTGCCGATCTTTGGGACTGTAACGTGCTAGGCAGAGAACTCTGAGCTTTGGTTTATTACGGACGATCTATACAAAGCTAATGAATTAGAAGACCCCAGAGTAGTAAGATTAGGTAAATATGAAGTTCTGTGATTTTCTGAAAATTTGATATAAACTTTACGAAATAAATGCATACTAAAGCTTTATGAAATTTAGATAAATTATTATTGATTAGCAAGAAACAACGAGTTTGTGGTTTTTCAGCTAAGGAGGAAAGGATTCTGAATCTTAAAATGTGTTTTAGCTGGTTCTAAAATCATCATCAACCAATCCAACTAATTTGGTCCATTGACTGAAGTGAGAGGAGTGCCTTGATGTTTGGGATTGAGGATTTATAGGCAAAAGGACGTTAATGTATATTTGTAAATGACTTTTCCTTCCCTATAGGTTATAAGGTATTTCCCCACATGTCCAGCGCTTGAATTACTCATCCCTCCTGTGTGTGCAGACTCAGTGAGAGAGACGTGTGAGTGTTGGTGTTATGGGCCCCACCAATGACTGCGTGTGTGAATGAGCTAGTGTGACGTCGGGTCTGCGACGCAGGGAGGATATCAGTAAAGGTTATTCCCCGTTTCCCGGTCTTGCGCTGGAACAGGGGCAATGAAAGATTGGCGGCGCATTGAGGGGGCAAAGGAGGACAAGAGGAAGCCCACTGAGTTCAGCACACTGGCACTCTTGTTTTGCCAGAAATTTGCACAGGTTCAACGGAAGTCACTCTATTTAAGGCAGCCTTCACGCTAGTGTTTTTCAGCGCTTTTAGGTTGAGTGAGCTGGTGGTGCCAGTCAAGAATGAGGCAACAGGGGTCGGCCTCTAAGCGCAAAATAGGCGGCTGGGCCCCAGACAGCTAGGGGTGACACTTAGAAAGTCCATGACAGATCAAGAGGCGAAGGGAACACAGCTTAAGTTGCAGGGTTTGTCAAGTAGCGAGCTGTGTCCTGTGCATTGGATGAGTGAATATTGGGCAATATGCCCAGAAGGAGGGGATCCACTGTTTAAGCACAACAATGGGGGGTGTCTGAGCAAGTTTCAGTTTTGGGCAGTGCTAGAAATCCCACTCACAAGGGCAGTCCTACCAGTGGCTGAGTTTGGCACTCATTCGTTCCGCATCGGTGCAGCCACAATAGCAGCAAAGTGGGGGCTGGTGGCAGATGTAATCAAGAATGTTGGAAGATGGTGCTCAGCAACTTACAATCATTATGCGTGCCTTCCAAAAGGGAGGAGCTCATAGCTTTTAAACAGCTGCCTACCCCACCACCAAATACCCCATTACAAGAACTCTCCCAGCCATACTTACGCCAAGATCCTTCCATTTGTCTCAGCAGGTATAAAGATGAAGACGGTCTGGGTCGTAGGACACGCTTTCATCCACAGAACGCAGCAATGGTGGTCCCAAAGGGATGCATCGAGGCTTCGTAAGCGAAGTAACATTAGGTTGAGATGGGTGGGAGCACCAGGCATGCACTGGGAGCAGCTGGAGTCAACACTAGGGCGATTACACATGGAGTTCACAGGCTAACCACATGTTCTGGTCGTACACCTAGAGGGGAATGACCTGGCACGCCTAGGTAGAAAGTAGTACTGAATAAAATCAGGCAGGGGTTGATTGGAGCCTCCAGGCGGCTAGGCAGCACATGCTTGTTGTGGTCTGAAATAGTGCCCTGAAAAAATTAGACAAGGGGCTTGGTCCACCAGTGCACTATAACGGTCAAGGAAGAAGCTAAATGTGGTGGTGGCTAAATATTGCAGGGCCAACCGCTGAGAGGCTATTCGGCATGGACTAATCAATCTGAGACACCACAAATACTTTTCAGAAGATGAAGTTCATCTTTCAGGTGTAGGGCAGGAGCTTTTCTGGTCCAAGTTATGGGAGGCTTTGGTGATAGCAGGATGTCAGTAACAGGGCAGTTGAATAGGGCATGCTGCCCGAGGATGTGAGTTCACGGGCACTGTGGTGTTGAAAGAGTCCGTGGAATGGAGCTTAAGAGTTTGAAAGGCCTCCATCAGAGTGGCAGACTGCATACTTACCTTGAGATGCCTTATGGCATGGTAAGGTGCTCAGAGAGAGTAGGGGTCCCAGAACATGGCACTTACAGCCCTGGCCCGCCAGTCGGTGGACCACACCAAATAAGTACGGAAGCGAGTTGGGACTAAAAAAAATAGTGGAATACCCTTCACCCACATAGTCGGTGATGCTCCAGACCAAAGTGCTCAAACTGACAATAATAAACGCCAGACTGTGCATGACAAAAATGACTTTTATGATGTGCCATAAACATGGTTGTACATTTAATTTATGACTTGATTAATATCACTTCTGTGCCTTAATTTGACCGGGAGAACCTGCCAGACAGCTTGCCTACCTGTGACCAGCTTCGTTGCTCCCTGCTGACTCCTTTTGCCTTCCGCTGCCGCATACTTGGTTATGTGGCCACCGAGTGGAGGGGACTTCAAATCCCAGGTATCCCGCGCCTGAACCCGGAAGCCGACGGTGGTTTCCTCGCGCCTGGAGGCGCTATAACAGCAGACTCGGCCTCGGCAGAGCGGGTGCCTTAATTTGACCGGGAGACCCTGCCAGACAGCTTGCCTACCTGTGACCAGCTTCGTTGCTCCCTGCTGACTCCTTTTGCCTCCCGCTGCCGCATACTTGGTTGTGTGGCCGCCGAGTGGAGGGGACTTCAAATCCCAGGTATCCCGCGCCTGAACCCGGAAGCCGGAAGCCGACGGTGGTTTCCTCGCGCCTGGAGGCGCTATAACAGCAGTCTCGGCCTCGGCAGAGCGGGTGCCTTAATTTGACCGGGAGACCCTGCCAGACAGCTTGCCTACCTGTGACCAGCTTCGTTGCTCCCTGCTGACTCCTTTTGCCTCCCGCTGCTGCATACTTGGTTGTGTGGCTGCCGAGTGGAGGGGACTTCAAATCCCAGGTATCCCGCGCCTGAACCCGGAAGCCGGAAGCCGACGGTTGTTTCCTCGCGCCTGGAGGCGCTATAACAGCAGACTCGGCCCCCGCGTCGCGGGACGTGCGCGGGCGGAGCTGGGCTAAGCCCGGGCAAAGGGCGGGCCCTCTGTAGCCCTCAGGAGCCAAGGGAGACCGGGCCGGGCTTACCCCCTTGAATTTGTTTTATGGTATGTTTGGTGTTGGAGGGAGGACCACAGGGGAGTCAGGAGGACCACTCCGAGCGCCGCTGAGAAGCCTCCTAGGAGAGGTCTTTCTCCTATGATCGTACTAGGCCCAGTAACACCACCACACAGGACTCCGTATCAGTTGCTTATCGAGGTACTTTATCAATAGTAGCACATTCGAAATATTTACAGGGGGATGCAGAGATCCAGAAAGAGTCTCAATGTCTTTGTAGGGACAGGGTAGCGGGACAGCCTTAGTACCAGCCTGGTACGGGGAAGCTCTGCGCCAGACCTTGCGTTAGGCCGAAGGTGGCTCCGGGGACCGGAGCGGCAGGTGCTGGTCTCAAAGCAGCTCGGACGTGGAGAGCCGCGACGGTGTCTGCAGGGCACAGGTGGTAGTTCCGCTTGGGTCGAGCCGCGGCACAGTCAGCAGGGCTCCGGTGGTAGGTCCGCTTCGGTCGAGCCGCGACAAGGTCAGCTGGGCTCTGATGGCAAGTTCAACAAGGTCGGGCCGCGACAGCGTCAGCAGGGCCCCAAAGGTTCGTGAAGGTCTTTAAGCACGGTGGAGCCGCGACGTAGTCAGCAGGGCTCAGAGCGTGGTTCCAGGATGAGTCTTTCTCCGTAGGGTCAGCCGCGATCCGATCAGCAGGGCTCTTGACTCCGGGATACAACTGCTGTCCTGTTGCAGGGTCGCCCCAGATATAGGTCTGGAGCCCTTTGATGTCCGGACCCTTGCGCCCGGGGGGGCGGAGAGGCCGGGTCGGGAGCGGCCAGACGCTCAGCAGGAGAGGCGCCAGGCCCAGGAGAGCTGTGGGGCGATCGCACTGAGGTGTGGGAGGACGGTTGGGGGTCCCATCGATACTGCCCTCCGCCGGGAGAGGGGAAGTGTTCACGTGGTACCCCCTGGCCAGTTGTTGGTGCCTTGATGTCGGGGCTTGCTGGGGCCGAGGCCGGGTTGAGCGGGGTCACGTAGGCTGGTGCGCAGAGTCACGTACAATCCAAAATGGAGGAGCCCCGAGGTGCAGGGGACCTCGTGCGGCTTGGCGAGGGGGAACAGGACCACGCCACGAGGCCGGCGCCAACAAGCGTCCCCCCCAGCTGAAGGCAGGGAGAGTCACCCATCTCCTTGGGGGTTCTCCTCGCCGAGGCGGAAGAATCTGGATAGGCCGTCGGCATTGGCGTGGTCGTTGCCGGGCCGGTGCTCTACGGTGAAGTCCATCCCTTGCAGCGAGATGGACCATCGCAACAATTTGGGGTTCTCGCCCCGCATCTGCATTAGCCACCGTAGGGGCCGGTGGTCAGTCTGGACTCGGAAGTGGGTGCCGAAAAGGTAGGGCCGGAGCTTTTTGAGAGCCCATACCACGGCGAAGGCCTCCCGCTCGATGGTGCTCCACCTCTGTTCTCGGAGCAGCAGTCGGCGGCTGATGAAGGCCACAGGTCTGTCGAGGCCCTCGGTGTCCATCTGGGAGAGGACCGCCCCAACCCCGTACTCCGAGGCATCTGTCTGAACCACGAATTCCTTGCCGTAGTCAGGGGCCTGTAGTACAGGGGCAGCGCACATTGCCGCCTTGAGGGTTTCAAAAGCGGTCTGACAGCGGGGTGTCCAGTGCACCGTCTTGGGCTGCTTTTTGGAAGTGAGCTCCGTGAGGGGGCCCACAATACTGCCATAGTCTTTGATAAATCGCCGGTAGTAGCCTGTGAGGCCTAAGAAGGCCCGGACAGCTGTTTGGGTGGTGGGGGGCTCCCACGCCTGGATGGCATCGACCTTCAACTGGAGGGGCGCCACCTGGCCACTCCCCACCTGATGGCCCAGATAGGTCACTGATCCTTGACCGATCTGGCACTTGCTGGCCTTAATCGTGAGCCCGGCCCTTTGGAGAGCGGCCAGGACTTCTCTGAGGTGTCCTAGGTGCGCGGCCCAGTGGTTGCTGAAGACTGCAATGTCGTCTAAGTAGGCCGCGCTGAAGGCTTCTAGTCCGGCCAGGACCTTGTTCACCAGTCTCTGGAAGGTCGCTGGGGCGTTCTTCATACCGAAGGGCATCACCCGAAAGTGGTAGTGCCCATCGGGGGTGGAGAAGGCGGATCGTTCCGGGGCGCCGGGGGTGAGCCTGATCTGCCAGTACCCAGCGGTGAGATCAAAAGTGCTTAGGTAGCGGGCGGCCCCTAAGCGGTCGATCAGCTCGTCTGCCCGTGGCAGGGGGTGGGCATCGGTCTTGGTGACTGCGTTTAGGCCCCTGTAGTCCACACAAAATCTGAGTTCCTGGGGGGTGCCGGGGCAGCGGCCTTCGGCACCAAGACCACAGGGCTGGCCCACGGGCTGTCGGATGGCTCGATGACTCCGAGGGCGAGCATCTTGGAGACCTCCGTTTGTATGCAGGCTCGGACCTGGTCGGGCACTCTGTAGTCGCGGTGTCGCACAGGGGGGCTGTCCCCGGTATCCACGTCGTGGACGCACCAGGGGGTCACCCCGGGCGTGAGAGAGAAGAGGGCAGCGAAGGGTTGCAGTAGCTGCTGGCAGTCATGGCGCTGTTCTGGGGTCAGGGTGGTGGAGAGTTTGACGCCCTCCATGGAGCCGTCTTGGTCCGAGGACCCCAGGGGGTCGGGTAGGGGCTCGGAGTCGCTTTCGCCCCCATCGTCGGTAGCCAGCAGCAGGCTTAGTTCGGTTCGGGCAAAGTGGGGCTTGAGCCGGTTGGCGTGCAGGACCCGGAGGGGGTTCCTTGGGGACTCCATGTCGACCAAGTAGGTGACGGGGCTCTTCTTCTCAACCACCTTGAAGGGCCCGGTCCATTTGTCCTGAAGGGCGCAGGGGTCCACGGGCGACATGACCCAGACTTGCTGGCCCGGCTCGAACTCGATGGTTGAGGCATTTTCGTCATACCAGCGTTTCATGTCTTCTTGGCTGGCTTCGAGGTTGGCTTCTGCCAGGGCCCGGAACTTCCGAGTCTGGTTCCGCAGGGTCAAGAGGTACCTGTAGACGTCGGGGGGGCATCTTGGACGCTCGCCTCCCAGCCCTCTTTGACCAGGCTGAGGGGCCCTCAGACGGGGTGCCCATACAACAGTTCGAAGGGGCTGAAGCCCAGGGATTTCTGTGGAACCTCTCGATAGGCGAACAGGAGGCATGGCAGCAGGACGTCCCATCTCCTCCTCAGGGGCTCTTCCAGGCCCATGATCATTCCTTTCAAGGTTCTGTTGAACCGCTCGACCAGTCTGTTCCCCTGGGGGTGGTAAGGGGTGGTGAACTTGTAGGTGACCCCACATTGTTGCCAGAGGGATCTCATGTATTTCGAGATGAAGTTCGTACCCCTGTCGCTCACCACTTCTCGGGGGAACCCCACCCTGGAGAAGATGCCCATCAGGGCCCGGCCCACCACTGGACCTATCACAGTTCGGAGGGGGATGGCCTCTGGGTATCGGGTGGCGTGGTCGACCAGTACCAGGATGAAGCGGTGGCCCAGGGCGGTTCGGGGGTCGAGGGGCCCCACGATGTCGATCTCTACCCGTTCGAACGGGGTATGGACGGCTGGAAATGGTTGGAGGGGGGCCTTGACTCGACCCCCAGTTTTCCCGCTGGCTTGGCAGGTCTGGCAGGACCGGCAGTGGTGGTCCACGTCTCTCCGCATTCGGGGCCAATAAGAATGGGTCACCAAGCGGCTGTAGGTCTTGTCTCGCCCGAGGTGTCCGGCGAGGGGCACCTCATGCGCCAGGTTCAGGAGGAACTCTCGGAATCGGAGGGGAACCACTAACACACGGCCGGCTCCTAGTTCGGCGACTTTCTGTTCGCTATATAACAAGTCATTGTCCCAATAGATCCGGTGGGTTCCCGTGGGGTCCCCCGTGGCCTGGGCGACCGCTTGCTGTCGGGCCCCCTCGAGGGACGGGCAGGCCTTCTGTTCTTGTTGGAACTGTTCGCGGGTGGGGCCCCCGTCGTGGCGCCACTGGGCCAGCTCGGGGATCTCGCTGAGGGAGGCGGCCTCGTCGGGGGAAAGTTCGGATGGCCCGGCCTCCTCGTCAGGCTCCTCCGTGCCGGAGGAGGGTAGCAGTTCTGGACCCGCAGGCTCGGCGGGGGCCGCTGCAGCGGCTGGTTGGGCGGTCATGGACTGGGTGGTGGCGCAGGCCCATACGGGCAGCCCTAGCATCCCCAGATGCTCTCGGCGCTCCACCTGGGCCCAGGGGGAGCTCTCCAGGTCGTTCCCCAGGAGGCAGTCCAATGGAGCATCGTCAGGGACAGTTACTTTCAGGGTGCCTGACCCTCCTCCCCACTCGAAGGGGATCCGGGCCATCCAGCACATGCTTTCGGTGTTGTCCGCGGTCCGGACAGGGCATAGGACATGCGGCAGGATCTGTTCGGGGGTCACCAGGTGGCAGCGGACAGCGGTCACACTGGCCTCAGTGTCACGGAGGGCTTCGGCCCGTTGCCCATTGATGGTGACCCACTGCTGGTACTTCTGGGTGTTGCTCGGGATGGGGGCTCGGGGCACCATTTCTCGGGTGCCCAGGCATACGAGTGACATGGCAGCCGGTTCCCACTCGGGGGACCCGACGTCGCGGTTTTCCTCCTCTTCTTCTCCTTCCCGCAGGGCTTCGGCGGCTGTTTGTCGGGGAGGGGGCCCAGCGGTCCCGTTTCGTCTGTTCACGGGGCAGGCCGGGTCGCTCGCATAGTGGCCTGTCTGTTGGCAGCCGAAGCAGGTCACTGTTGGTCGGGGTCCAGGCCTGGCGATGGGGGTCCCCCTACGGACCAGGGTCGGGGACGTGTAGTTGGCGGTTTGGCCTCGTGGCTGGCTTCGGGGCGGCCCGGCCGGGAATTCTCGACTGCGGTGGGACCCTCCTCCTCTGCCCCGCTGGCGAGGAGGTCCCGTGGTACTCCGTTGGTAGTCCCCCACGGGGTTCCGGGGGACCCGGGTGTTGACCCATCGGTCGGCTTCGGCGGCGAGCTTCCGGGGCTCGGTCAGTTTGCTGTCAAGGAGGTGTTGCCTTAGTTCGACAAAGCAGTTGTTGGCGAGGTGCTCCCAGACAATGAGGTCGAACAGTTCGTTGTACGAGGTGACCTTGCTCCCTCTTATCCACCCTTCGAAGGCTCTGCTGAAGAAGTCCACGTATTCGACCCATGTGGTACCGGGGAGCTTCTTGCAGTCCCGGAAGCGCAGCCGGTACATCTCGGCTGATAGTCCGTAGCGGGTGAGTAGGGCCTCTTTCATGTGGTCGTACGAGGTCATCACCGCGTCGGGGAGTTGCAGCAGGGTATCCCGGCCCTCGCTGAGGAACCTCCCCCATAGGCCGGCACCCCAATCCTTCCGGGGTACCCGATGGGAGGTCATGGCTACCTCGTATGCTCGGAACCATTGCTGGATGTCGTCGTTTTTATAGTACTCCTTGACGACATCCTTGGGGATATGAACCTTTGGCTCAGTCAGTGGCAGAGCGTCCCGGGATGCGGGGGTGCTGGTCTCCCCCGTTTTGGATTTCAGTTTGAGTTCCTTGAGGCCCCTCTCGTGCTCGAGGGTTAGCCGTTTCTCTTCTAGTTCTCGATGCCGTTTCTTTTCTTCGATTTCCTCCTGCAGCCGTAGTTGCTCCAAGGCCAACTTTTTCTCCGCCAGCAGGAGTTCACCGTCCAGCCGGAGTTGTGCGAGTTCCAATTCGTGTGTCCGGACCCTCTCCCGTTCTCTCATTTCTTCGTGGGATAGGCCGGCTTCCGGGATGCTTCGTCCCCCATCTGCCGGGGTCATGGTCGGCGGCAGGTTTTCGTCCCGGGCCGAGGTCCCTTCGCCTTGGGGTAGAGTGGCCTCGGATTCTGCCCAGACTTTCAGGGCTTTCTGCATTTCTTCCTTGGTGCCCAATCCTGTGGTTGGGATCCCTTTGTCCTTGCAGAATTGTTTCAATTCTTTGTGGGTGTATTCTTCCAACCTTTCTTGCTGGAAGGTTGCGGCCACGGTTGTTTCTTGGCTGCTCATGGTTCTCTTTCTTTTTCCGTCTGGTTAGGCAGCGGGTGCGTTACTTGCCTGTACGATTGCGTCTGGCTCGGATCCCGTCGCTGGCCACCAAATGTTGGAGGGAGGACCACCGGGGAGTCAGGGGGACCACTCCGGGGCACCTTCCTACCGCAAAGTTATAGCCGAGCGCCGCTGAGAAGCCTCCTAGGAGAGGTCTTTCTCCTATGATCGTACTAGGCCCAGTAACACCACCACACAGGACTCCGTATCAGTTGCTTATCGAGGTACTTTATCAATAGTAGCACATTCGAAATATTTACAGGGGGATCGAGAGATCCAGAAAGAGTCCCAATGTCTTTGTAGGGACAGGGTAGCGGGACAGTCTTAGTACCAGCCTGGTACGGGGAAGCTCTGCGCCAGACCTTGCGTTAGGCCGAAGGTGGCTCCGGGGACCGGAGCGGCAGGTGCTGGTCTCAAAGCAGCTCAGACGTGGAGAGCCGCGACGGTGTCTGCAGGGCTCGGGTGGTAGTTCCGCTTGGGTCGAGCCGCGACACAGTCAGCAGGGCTCCGGTGGTAGGCCCGCTTCGGTTGAGCCGCGACGAGGTCAGCTGGGCTCTGATGGCAAGTTCAACAAGGTCGGGCCGCGACAGCGTCAGCAGGGCCCCAAAGGTTCATGAAGGTCTTTAAGCACGGTGGAGCCGCGACGTAGTCAGCAGGGCTCAGAGCGTGGTTCCAGGATGAGTCTTTCTCCGTAGGGTCAGCCGCGATCCGATCAGCAGGGCCCCCTACTCCGGGATACAACTGCTGTCCTGTTGCAGGGTCGCCCCAGATATAGGTCTGGAGCCCTTTGATGTCCGGACCCTTGCGCCCGAGGGGGCGGAGAGGCCGGGTCGGGAGCGGCCAGACGCTCAGCAGGAGAGGCGCCAGGCCCAGGAGAGCTGTGGGGCGATTGCACCGAGGTGTGGGAGGACGGTTGGGGGTCCCATCGATACTGCCCTCCGCCGGGAGTGGGGAAGTGTTCACGTGGTACCCCCTGGCCAGTTGTTGGTGCCTTGATGTCGGGGCTTGCTGGGGCCGAGGCCGGGTTGAGCGGGGTCACGTAGGCTGGTGCGCAGAGTCACGTACAATCCAAAATGGAGGAGCCCCGAGGTGCAGGGGACCTCGTGCGGCTTGGCGAGGGGGAACAGGACCACGCCACGAGGCCGGCTCCAACATTTGGACATACTATTATGTGAGCTGGCATTTATTTATTATTGTTTTCTGTCCCCTTTGTTTTTATTGTTTGCATGTATTACCCACAGCAAGCTATTTTTTTAGCTTGACCCAAAGTTAAAACTCAGCGGTATTAACCCATACATGGCTGGAGTCGCTAAAAAGGGGACCCTAGATAGTTATCTATTTAGGGTCAACCCGGGAATTGATAAGGACGTCACCCTTGCTGAATTAAGGGCAAAGCGTCGTAGCTCTATTGAGCTTATCAAAAAGACGCCATTCTGCGCGGCTTCTTCGCATTTAGCCACTTCCCCATCTGAGAGTTGCTTCTCTCACAATGATGATCTAGACAACTCTAGTAATGATGATTTTCCAACTCCATCATGAAATTCAACTTTCTTACCCGAGCCAACCATTGTCCAGACCATTACTGCTCCACCTTTGCTTCTTGATCCAGTTCCCGAGCCAGTGCTCCTAATTGAGTCGTCACCCCAGGTTGCTGGGCTCTCACCCCAAAGGGCCAAATCATCCAGGCAATCTAAATTGTCAGGCCCTCTACTTAGGAAAAGGAGGAAGAGAGGTAGTGTGCCGCCAAGGAGTAATAATAAAAAAATAGGCCACCACCCTGATTCAGTTCCAACTGCCAAGGGTTGTGAAACTTGTTCTGACAAACCATCTCTCCCAGTCACTTCCGTTTCTTGCTTTCCAAATGATACATCTATTGCGGACGTTTTGGGCAATGCAGAACAGCTATTTAGATCTCTTATTTTACCTATTGTTGAGAGGCTAAAATCAATAGATAAAAGGCTTGAAAATGTTGAACTGCTAATAGGTAATAACAGGGAACTAATTAAGAATCATGCAAAGCCAGCGTTGGCATCCCCTACTACTATAGCACCTGTTGTATCATCCCCTATCGCATCATCCTTAGAGCCTATCCCCCAAAATCAATCAAGTGTCAATAATTCAAATAACAAAAGCTCAGGAAGAATTACTTCTCCTAAATCATTGCAACACTTTACTTTAACTAAAGACAGAGAGTCTTTGAGGGAAGGTGATTTAGTTCAAATAGGTCCAACACGTGAAAAAATAGGCAAAATTCCATCTCCCATTGCAAAGAAACGCAAGGGCCCTCAAATAGAATTGCCACCAGAAGCAGTCCCTCTTGTAGTCATCCTCGCGGGAGTCCCAATATTGAAGGAGGGGACAACTGAAGGCTATTCGCAGTTAAAAAACAAAGTCATACATTGGCTTGGCCAGAATCGCCCTCTTCCTCTGTACATAAATGGTGAAATTTTACATGTACGGCGCCTTTCTTGGTTGGGAAACACACCTAAGAATATAAACGGGGACATAGTAATAATCAACTTCAGAGATCCCAGAGCCGTCAGTCACATTCTTAACTGGTATACGAATAATGTGAGGTCTCCCATTTCTACCTGGGAATTGACCTATTTCTACCCAAGACCACAAACAGTTCCTACTGTCAATCCAGGGGTTTTATTTTGTAATCAGCCCAATCTTGGTATCTCCCTTGGAAACCGTTACGAGGCCCTAGCAAATCTTGATGATGTGGATTGACATAATCATTACAAGGGCCTAATAACAGACATCCAAGAGCCATCTTCTGATTTGCCTTCCCCTCCCAATGAGACAAGTAATACAATACCTGATACAAGTCTTGGTATATGTATTAATCCTCCTATTTCCCCTGATTGTCCGCAATTAACCAATCCTTCGGACGACACCGGGGGTAACACAGGGAAGATACTTTCATGGAATATTGCTGGGTTGTTCTCTAAATTGGAATCTGAGGACTGGCTTTGCTTTATCAATGACTTTGATTTATGTATATTTCAAGAGACCTGGCTATGTGAACCATCCTTTGCTCAGGGATACTTGAACTACTCTGTGCCTGCATCAAAAGGCCAAAAGGGGAGACCAATGGGTGGATTAACCATCTGGGTCCGACAGAGTTTAAAACTAGTTGTCAAAGTCATTGACACCAGCCATAGAGACATCCAACTAATTAGACTGAACCTAGACAAATTGGGAACGCTTGATATTTACAATGTTTATGTTAGGAGTAGTAGGGGTGGGAGATGCGAGGTTTTAGCGGCCTTGGGTTGTCTCCTTGATATCCACTCTCTAAACAACAACATTGTCATTGCGGGTGATTTAAATAGAACATTTGAACCCCTAGTTATTGAAGATGATTTTTTTGGGGATGCACAAGACCAGCAATGGGGAGTTCCGAAGTTGGAGCTCAAATCAGTTGTGCGCTGGACCGACGACGTGATTAGCTTGAACGCCCTTTGTTATGAAAAGGGCTTAAGAGCTCTAAATGGGAGGACGCGAAGTGATAAAAACGGGACCAGTACTTTTGACAACGGGCGACATAAAAGTAGAATTGACTACATCATATGTAGTCTTAAAATATGGCGGTGGATCTGTGACATGGAGGTTGTCTGGAGGAGTGAGAGTGACCACAATCCCCTGTGCGCAGTCCATAAATGGTGGTCTTTCTCCAACTGGACCAAAGGCCCTACTGAGCTTGACCCTCCTTTGATTGTCCCCACCAATGACATACGCAGATTAAGATGGGTGAACATAGTGACCAACCAACTGGCCATTGCTAATATTAGCGATGAAGTAGATAAAGCAATATTAGCTATTGAGCACATTAATTCATCTAACTCCGGGTTGGGTAGAGTAGTTGACATACACGACTCCCTTTTTTGTGCAATTAAAAACCATTTCCTTAAACCTGTGAAAAACGAAGGAAACAGAGCCCCAAAGCCCGCAAAATGGTATAACGACCAATGTAGAAATGCACGACTAGCTTTAGGCACGGCCATAAAGGGAAGACAGTCTACTGCCATTCGATCTGCTAGAAAGGAATACAAAGTTAGCATATCAAAGGCTAAGAAAGCTTGGGAC
This sequence comes from Triturus cristatus, assembly GCF_964204655.1. Taxonomy (NCBI): domain Eukaryota; kingdom Metazoa; phylum Chordata; class Amphibia; order Caudata; family Salamandridae; genus Triturus; species Triturus cristatus. The sequence continues at coordinate 534,468,570 of NC_140579.1, read as the reverse complement.
GAGCACCATTGGTCTGAGTTAAAGTCAGCTAGTGATAGGAAAGATCCCCGGTTATTCTGGAGCATTGTTAAGTGGGGTAGTTCGGGCTTTCCCGAGCCCCCAAATAACAATGTCCCGGAAGACGAATGGGTAAAAAAAATTAAAAATCAGTATGCTGAGTCAAATAAAGATGCTATTGGGTCAGATATAAGTTTCATTCAATTTAAAGATAATTTCTTTAGTACCAAAGAAATTATGATGGCCCTCAGCTCAGTGTCTGGTGGACGTGCCCCAGGACTTGATGGTGTCCCAGCTGATGTATTCATTAATGATAAAGAGCGCTGGTGCAAGTACATACATCTTCTTATTAATGCTATTGCCCAGGGTGCAGTAGTACCGACATCTTGGCAGGGTGCAGTAATAATACCTGTGTACAAGAAAGGCGACCGGTCGCAGCCGGGTAACTACAGACCGATAAGCCGCATTGACACTATACAAAAGGTTGTGGGGCGTGTGATTGTCAACAGGCTCCTTGATTGGGCCGAGGAGACCAATGCCCTGTCACCCTTCCAGGCAGGATTCCATCGGTCCACAAGCACGGTGGATCAGGTTTTTCGTTTTACCCTGTTGCAATGGCGGACCGTGGTGCTGGGCGAGGGCAGCTTGTACGCGGCTTTTGTCGATCTGCGGGCTGCCTTCGACCTGGTTCCCCGGACCAAACTGTGGCTGGTTCTCAAGAACCAGGGTCTACCAGTAGAGTTATTATCACTGATAATGAGACTTCACGAAACAAATTTCGCCAAGATTCAGTGGGGGGGGGGCAGGGTGTGGTGACCGCGGACTTTCTAGTTGAACGGGGGGGGGTTCGACAAGGATGCTCAATGGCTCCCGTCCTTTTTACATTGTATGTTAACGATGTTGTTGCCCGCATGCTTTCTGCAAAGGTGGATGCTCCCTCTTTAGCCAGCACTAAAATGCCTATTTTAATGTTTGCACATGATACGCTCATTTTATCTAAGACCCCAAGCGGCCTGCAGCGTGCTTTGTCCATTTTTGAACAATTTTGTGGGGAGTATGGCTTAGAGGTTAACACGGCTAAAACCAAACTTATGACTTTTAACCCCCATCGTAGCTTCAAATCGAAAATTACCATGAATGGCCGTCCGCTAGAGGTAGTGAACACTTTTACTTATCTAGGACTACACATATCTAGTGATAACAGATGGCGTCAGCATATAGATATTGCTACACTTAGACATAGGCAATTGCCTGGTGCCATTAACTCAGAGCACAGAAAATCTTTGACCAAACCAGTAAAACCTGGAAGCAAAGGCCCTAGGATCAGCACTTTATGGAGCCGAGCTGTGGGGCTTTGAGAAGGTGGCTGCACTCCAATCCTCGGAAAACAAATTTTTCCGGGCAATAACTGGTGTCCCTAAAAGCACCCCGTTGTTACCCCTTAAATATGATTTGGGTAGAAGAGCAGTCACAGATTTGGTCAGGCTCCGTCCGATTTTGTACTGGCGAAGGCTATGGACGACACCAGTGCTCTTTCATTATGCTGAGGGGTTCCTAGACATTATCAAAACAGATGTGTTCCATAAAATTGGGTGGCTTAAATCACTTAAGACAACTTTGACCGAGCTTGGTATGTGCCAGCTCTGGGAAGATCCTGTGGGAGCAACTTTCCCATCCAAAAGTACTCTGAAAGAAATTTACTGGGAGACTGTAGCCTCTCGGTATTGGAGTAGTTCTAGTGCTGGATCCATGGCTGGAGGATTTTTAGAAGCCAAGCTGTACCCTTGCCTGGAACCCTACTGGGATATTATAAATAGACCAGGTGAAAGAAAGCTCTTTTTCCAGCTAAGAGCAGGTGCACTTCCCCTCAGACACTTGGTAGCTAAATTGGAAGGTGGATCTTGTGATAGCTGCCCTGTATGTGGTATTACTAAAGAAACAATTGGTCATTTTCTATTTGCTTGCAAAGCCTATTTGGTCCCGAGACGCATCTGGTTATCCCCGATGTGTAAAAATCTGGGGACCACCAGTAGTATTGTCGCCCTGCGTATCATACGCACTAGCTCTTTGACATGGATTTCAATAGCTACTGCAAAATATCTTGGATGGGCTTGGTCGATCAGACAGAGACTGCTAGTCTCTTGACTATTCTCTGTTATGATATTCTGCCTTAACTTTTAACCTGTATTTTCCTATTTTTACCAAATATTTTTAACCAAGTCGATTTTAAACTTTTTACTATTTTTAACTGTCTAATTGATATAGTATGTTAATTTTAAATTAGCACTGTTAATTAAGTTAGAAATTCTAAAAAGTATGTCTTGTATTCTGACACCATATAGTCGTAAAATTTAATTATATTTTAAACTGTTGTTTGAACTTTAGCTTTTTTTTTTTTTTGTTATATGTAACTGCTTTTATGATGAAATTTCGAGTAAAGCATACTTTGACTTGACTTCTGTGATTTATGGCATGCTAATTTATGATGTAAGGATTGATTTACGCTTTCATTTATGACCTGGTGTCAACCAGGATGTTTGATTTATGACGTTCTCTATGGTAAATCATGGCTATGATGTCCAGTGATGTACGTACAGGATGTTTTATGATCCCTGTCTTTAAAGAGTTGTGGGTGGTTTGGTGCAATAAAGCTGCGGCCAATAACTTCCAAATAGCTTCATGCATCCAGCGTTTCAATGTGAGTAGGGGTGGCTGCATGCGTAGTTTATAGCAGAGGCCCGAACCCAGAGATGGCTAGTGGGGCCAGCATAGTAAACAGCACCAAAGGCCCGAGAACGGTGGTCCCTAGGAGGGAACACAACAAAGGTCAGGAAGTGGCCCCTCTAAATCTCCCCTAAAGAACAGCAGAGAGAGGGTAGGGGAAAAAGAGTGCCAAAAGGAGAATGAGTGGTGCAAAAATCTGCCTGCCAATGTGGGGGGCTTGCATGTGAATTGAATTGTACCCACAGGGCATCGAGGCCCTATTATTTATTACATGCTCTATGGTAAATCGTGGCTATGATGTCCAGTTATATACTACAAGATGTTTTATGACCCCCGCCATTAAAGCATTGTAGAGTGGTTTGGTGCAATGTTCAATAAAGAAGGGGCCAATAACTTCCAAACATCTTCATGGGTCCAGCGTTTCAATGTGGGCCGGAGTGGCCGCGTGCAAAGTTTACCTTCAGAAGCATCGCTGCTTTCCACTTTATTGGTGGGAGGAGATATCATGGAGGTGGGGATAGTCTAAAAGATTAGAAGAATGGAAGTCGAGGACAAACAGCAACAGCTGTTTGAAAGACGGGTGTCAAGCACACTGTAGAAAGAGGAATTCAGGTAAGTTAAATGTAAAGCTACTGAAACATCAAATAAAGCATGTAAACATGACTGGTGTAACAAAAATAAATCTGAACAAAAAGTCTCCACATGAACAAATAGCTGCAATTTACAGGTTACACAACAGACAGTTGTGCCGTGAGAAGAGGAGAGCAGGTAGAGAGGCTACAGAGACTGCTCTGAGCAATAGAGAGATTGGGGCATATTCTCAAGGACTCAGCACCGATTTAGCGGCACTTTTCCACCACGAAAGTGGCGATAGATTTATCGCTATATTCACAAGCCTGCGCTAACAGCTGACATTGTCAGTTTACCTGTGATAGCTGTCGCAAAAAACATCGCCAAGGCTGACAGCAACAACTAACGCTAATATGCAGAGTAGGCGCTCCTGTCCAAAAACTCACGATAACACCACTTCGCGATATTCTCAACGACCAGCCAAATTGGCAATGTGGTCAAAAAATAGGCAATAAGGCACATTAGGAGCAGGGATTTAAGACCTGCTTTTTTCTAGTCTTAAGTAGGACGAAAACCTGCAGTAGAAAGGGAGCCCAGCCCAGACCCACATCTGAAGACCAACGGATGCCGTGGAGCTACTAATCATGCAGCTTGGAAACCCAAGAGGGCCACAACACCAACGGCCACCACCCCCAGGACCACCCACCCCGGACTACCACTAAGGCAGTGCAGAACAAGACAGCGGACCATCCAAAAACGCACCAGCCTCAGAGACTTAACGTCTGAGGCCAATCTGAAGCCATTGTTTGACTGGCTTCTCCTCTCAAATGCTTTTCCTTTTCAACATCCCAGACTGTCTTTTCCCCACTTCCCTCAGGTACTTTCCTTTGCATTTTCAATCTCCTTTCTTCAACCATATCCCAAAACACTTTCTCTTCTTTCTTTAGACTACAAGTTAGATTATTTCTAAATATAGATTCTAATGTTAATTCTTTAGTTTCTAAGAAAAACTCACCTAATACCTTTGCAGGTTTGACTTTATTCAATTTGTTAATTACAGGTACTTGTGAAAATACGTTATCTACATCTGAAAAATAATATTCTAATTTACCTATTTTATAAAGCAAACTTGCTATTACACTACCTTTTATTCCATACGTTACTGGAAGGTGATGATATGTCACTCCTTCAGATACAGATGCAGGTAACTGCATACAAACGTAGCAATCCCTCACATCCATTGTCTTTACATATTCGTACAATAATTTAGAAAATACATTGTTAGAAAAATCATTTATAGACCTATCTTGGTGTAAGTAATTTCTATCTACTTTAGTCGGAAATTCTTTCTGAAACTTTTCTACATTCATTTTATTCTCACTATATCCTTCTATTGTATCTAAGGTAACTTTAAATGAAATCATCAAAGCTAAAATACTCCATAGAAGCATTAGTAATCCTGTACAACAACAACACAATTTTAGCCACCTTCTAAGAAAACTACATTTAGTTTTTCTATTCTCTGTGTTTGCCATTTTGAAAAATGAACAGTGTCTTTTGACTTAGCCTCTTCTACTTCACAACTAGTTTTGTCTAACCCAAGGCTCCAAGCGCCTACTTGGTTCTATTAGTTATTTCTACTCCAGTATTTTATTGTCTTTCCATTGATATTTTCTTTGGTCTCTTCAGTTTGGCATTTGATCGTCTTTTACTTTCTTATCATAATCTTGATACAGAACTTCCTGAACATCCGTCTCTTCTCCAATATCAGTCAAGATAACTCTCAGGATTTCTGATTCTTCGTCTTCCTCAACCACTTCTTGTACAGTCACCTCTGGGTTTTCTTGGCTATCTGCCGCTTCTTTAATTTCAGGCAAAGCCACATATGACCATTCTGGTGACTTATACTTCTGGTTAGGTTTTCTTATTCTCTTATTTTCCTCCGCTGTTGTTATTTCCTCACTTTTCAGTTTTTCTTGACTGGATACTTCATTCACTTGTTCTGCTCTTGATGAATTAACTCGTGTTAGTCGATATCTCAATCTCTTTATCTTGTTTGGCCAGATTTCCACTTTTGCTGATCTATTATTCTTTTCAGCTCTCCATGCTCCCTTTCTCAGGACTCGACCTTCTGGTATCTCTTCATCACTATCTTCTGTTTCTGTTTCAACTGGCTTTTTGTTTTCAGCTGTTTCCCTTTCCACCACTTTATTGTTCCCTACTTCTGTCCCTCCTCGTGGTTCTTGCACACAATCAGGGCCGGACTGGGAATCAAAACCGGCCCTGGCAAAGTGCTCGGCTGCCTCCCCCCCCACGCGGGGGGTTGTGGGTGCCGCCGAGCTCTTTGCCAGGGCCGGTTTTCGTCCGATTTTGTTACAGGGCCGATTTTGCAGCAATGCTTCAGAAACGGCCCTATAACAAAAACGGCCCCAAGGGGCCCAAAACCGGCCCCCGACCGTGCGGCGCACCGGGGGATTGCCCGGTGCCCGCTACGGCCAGTCCGGCCCTGCACACAATCTTCCTACTGATTAGCTATCCCTTCTTCTAACTGAGTGTTCGGATTCACTACAACTCCTCGGGGATCTTCCGCAAGAATCTTTCCCTCGCTCTCTGTATCTGGCCCCTGTCCATCTATTTCTTTTATTTCGGGTGGAATTTCTCTCAACTTTTCATTAGGAATTTCTTTATCGAAAATCTCCTTTATTATCTTTTCACTGTTTCTCTCTTGCCCAGTACGTGCTTGTCTCTGTTCTGTTTCCGAGTCTGAGCTAGTATCTGAAATCTGTAATTTTCTTCTCAAGGGAATATTTTCTGGAGCTACAATCATATCTGGTTCTGATTCCCCCCTTTATGGGTTCTCTCTTGTTCTGTTGTCTTCAGTATCAGATTCAGAGCTTGACTCTGATTCCTGAAAATATTCTCCTTCTTTGTTGTCTACTGGATTTGGAATTCGCAGTGTATGACTAGCATGGATCCAGTTCTTTATTCCAGCACACTTTACAGCTGTGGTTGTGGTCAAAATCACTTGTCATGGTTTTCCCCAACGTGGGACCAGACAGTTCCTTCTTCTGTGTACTTTGATTCTCACCCAGTCTCCTGGGCTCAGATCATGAGCTTGCTTCTTTTCAAGGGTGGTGGCATCCGATCCAACCTGATGAAACACAGAATGAACTGCGTCAGCCAGTCCCTTACAGTAATCCAACACCAAGTCATCAGTTATAGTCAACAGCTTGTTGACTGGAATAAAAACATGTCGCATTGCTCTTCCCATGAAAATTTCATGGGGGCTCAGACCTGTGGTTCTATCTGGAATAGATCTAATAGTCATGAGTACCAGAGGAAAGACATCAGGCCATTTCAAACATGTGGCTAAACACATTTTTCCCAATCTGTTTTTAATAGTGCCATTCATTTGTTCCACCACACCAGAAGCCTCTGGGCGATATGCACAATGTCGTTTTTTTTGTACATTCAATGCTTCACAAATCAATTTCATGATCTCATTATGGAAATGCTTTCCTCTATCTGATTCAGTTGTCACTGGGAACCCAAATATAGGGATAAATTCCCTCAAAAGCAATTTTGCTACTGTAATTCCATCACTTCTTCTTGTGGGATATGCTTCTACCCATCTAGAAAATAAGCAGACCATCACTAGAACATACCTCAACCTGTTACAGGGAGGCATTTCAATGAAATCAATCTGCATTCTGGTAAAAGGCCCTCCTTCTCGACCTATTGTTCCTAGACTCACCACTGTCTTTCTTCCAGGATTGAACTGCTGACATATTAGGCATCTTTGACAAAGGCTCTCAGCTACCAGTCTGAATTTTGCATTGTACCACGTTTGCCTAAAAGACCTAATCATGGCATCTCTCCCTATGTGAGCTTGTCCATGATACATCCATGCCATGGCAGACACCATACTGTCAGGCATGACTGGTCTTCCATCTCGATAAACCCACACATGATTGTGTTCTCTGGGTGCACATCCTGCTTGTATCCACTGCCTCATTTCCTCATCTCCTGCTTCTTTCTGCAACTGCCTCACTTCTTCCCAAGTACTCACAATGTTAGTAAACAGTAGGGGGCAAGAATTAATCTCCCTTTCCTTAGCCCGATTAATTGAATTCTGGTTACGTGCACAATATTGAGCCACATTGTTGGCATATTTGTTATCAACTGCGACATAGTCTCCCGTATTTGAATGTGCAGCATACTTCACAACAGCCAATTGCTTAGGCAGCTGTATCGCCTCTAGCAATTTCCCAACCACTTCAGCATTCTTTATAGGGGTTCCACTTGAAGTCAGAAATCCTCTCTGCAGCCATATCTGACCAAAATCATGTACAACACCAAAGCCATACTGACTATCAGTTATCACAGTCACTCTCACATTCTTTCCTTTCTTGCATGCTCTAGTTAAAGCTACTAGTTCAGCAACCTGGGCTGATTTTACTCCCCTCAGGTAGGATGCTTCCATCACTGCTTCAACTGTGCATACTGCATATGCTACACTTAGCATTCCCTCTTCTGTTCTCAGGCATGACCCGTCCACAAACATCACAAAGTCACTTTCTGTCAATGGTACATCTTTTATATCAGGACGTGGTTTGGTACAGAAGTCAAGCACATCCAAACAATCATGATCTACTTCATCTCTGACTTCCACATTCTCTGCGTCAGGCAATAACGTTGAAGGATTTACATTCAAGCATCTAGTCAGGCTCACATTTGTTGAACCTAAAATGACTTTCTCATATTTAGTCGGCCGACTATGTGTCATGAATTGAGTGCGGCTCCTTGTTAATAAGATTGCCATATCATGAGGTACAAACACTCGCACAGGATATCCCATCACAATTCCTTCACTCTGTTCCAGACTCTTACAAGTAGCAGCTACTGCTTTCAAACAACTTGGCAATGCTACAGCTACAGGGTCTAGCATAGCTGAAAAATATGCAATTGGTCTTCTCAATTTTCCATGTTTCTGTATTAGTACAGAAAGTGCACATCCATTCCTTTCACTGCAATACAACTCAAACTCTTTTTCATAATCAGGCATACCCAATGCTGGTGCTTCACACAAACTGTCTCTCAATTGCTTAAAAGCTGCTAACTCTTCTTTATTCAAATCAATGGTGTCTTTTACATCACTTCTTGTCAGGCGTACCAAAGGTTTTGCGATCAGGGAAAAGTTACTTATCCACTGTCGACAATATCCGACCATTCCAAGAAACATTCTCACTTCTCTTTGCGTCATTGGGGCTCTCATTCTTTTTATTATTTTGATTCGGTCTGTAGTTATTTTCCTCAGTCCTTTTTCAATTTTATGTGCTAAATATTGTACTTCTTTCTGACAAAATTGTAGTTTTGATGGGGATACCTTAAGTCCTCCATCTGCCAAATGGTTCAACAATGCTACTGTGTCCATTACACAAGCTTCTCGAGTTTTTGATGCTACTAGCAAATCGTCTATATACTGAACTAGCACTGAATTCTCGGGTATCTGCAAATCTTCTAAGGATTTTTTCAAAATCTGATTAAATATCGAGGGGCTTTCTGTATACCCCTGTGGGATTCGGCACCATGCCAAAATACGTTCACCAAAACGGAACGCAAAAAATTGTTGGCTATCATGATGTAATGGGATGGAAAAGAAAGCGTGACACAAATCAATCACTGTATACCAATTTGCATCATGCAGAATCTGATACAAAATCACAGATGGATTTGGTACAATAGGACAACATGACACAACGATTTTCTTTACCTTTCCCAAATCTTGTACTATTCTGAACTTTCCATTAGGCTTTTTCAGTCCCATAATTGGTGAATTACATGGACTACTCATTTATTTCTCTCAAAATACCTTGTTTAATAATGTTTTCAATTATAGGAGTAACTCCTTCAATTATCTCAGGTGTTAATTTATATTGGGGAACATTTGGATAGCTTTTTCCTTCCTTTAGTGTTATTTTTACAGGATCCACATTTCTCATTAATCCTACATCCTCTCCTGTGAAATCCCAGACTTCTGCTCTTACTGAGTTTTTTAATTTTTGTGATAGTTTGTCAGGGTTGAATACTGCAAAGGCTTCAGTAATCTCAGGTTCCATATTAGCTATTGTCATTTTATACAGTACATCTTCATCAGGGGTCTCAAATGCTATGTCATCAGGGAGGGGTACAAAATATAGTGCAATTCATCTTGCACAGTAAGTCTCTCCCTAACAAATTTACAGGACTTGAATCACACACAACAAAGCGGTGCATTTCGGAAAATTTCCCTATACTGACTTTTACTGGTTCTATGAGATACGTCTTAATTTGTCTGTTGGATACTCCAACCACTTGGATTGTTTCATCCGAGAGAGGAAGATTTTTAACATCAGCTGTCCTAACAGTTGATCGAGCAGCCCCAGTGCCAACTAGGAAAGTAATATTTTCGTCATTTACCTTTCCGTCCAAAAAAGGGCCTGTCTGGTCTACTTCTAGATTTGCGCTAAGTACGCACTCTTCTTCCTCCCTTCGGCACCGTCAATATCCTTCTTCTGACTCACTCTCATTGCGTTTTAGCCAATACTGCGAAACAGCGCTAGCGCGCGGCAGCTTATTTTACTGTTCTTCGTTGTAGAATCCTGTCTCATTACTGTATTTCTGTGTATTTACGCTCTGTGGAAAAGGCGGTTTTGGCGCCTGATTCTGTTGGGCAACAACCTGCTGCTGTCGCTGCGGTTTACAACTCACCTCTTTCTGCACCTGCGGATTCAATGATGCATTATCACCATTAGTACTCTGGGGAAATTTACACTCGGATTTCCAATGCCCTATCCTTCCGCAATTATGACAAGGCCATGTCTTTTTTGCTTCTTCTATGTTAAATTGTCCTTTTCCCTTTCCATTATTAAATTTTGGTTTCATACCTATTCCACTAGCTTGTTCAATCAATTGAGCTTCCTGTCTTTCTGCTACTTTGACTTGTGCCCACATTGCTTTTTCTTTCAATTTACGTTGTTTAGCTTCAATCTCATCACTAAAATACTTTGCATGTCTCAATACTTGATCTATTTTCTTGTTTTGCCAATCTACTGTATGCTGTTTAATCATTTCACTTATTTCTGGTCTTAGCCCATATACAAATCTATATACAAAGTGACTTATAACCTTTTCACTCAAGTTTTCATCACCACTGAATTGTTTAAAGGCAAGAATCAACCTTTCATAGTAGGCATGTACCGATTCCTTAGCTTCCTGATGAGTCCTGTCAATTTTTACCCAATCAGTTTTCCTTGGGAGGTACCTTGTTTTTCAGGAACACAATTATTTGTTCATATTTTTTCATAACCTCAGGATCAGGGGCTCCTGTTTTTGGGTCTCTGGGATATTCCTGTGTAGGCCAATTAATCATAAGCTTGCAGTCTGGCCATAGGTCTGCTGGTACTATTATGTCAAAAATCAATCCATAAGACCTTTGATAATTTAACAGATCTATCCACTTGCCTATACCACTCGACTGGCTTTTCGCGTAGTAGAGGGAAATCATTGGTAAATGACAAAATATCTTGTCTAGGCCAGGGAACATGTACATATCCTCCTCCTGGAATTTCTCTCATGGGACATTCTGTTACTACCTTTTCCTTTTCTCTTATGGGGAAAGCTGCAAAAGTTTTGTCCGAGGCATCATCTCGTTTCCTGAACCACCTACTCTTCCATTTATCTACATCTCCCCATTTTCTCAACAAAATGATTATGTCCTTGATCTGGGTCATTCTTCCTGTGGTATTCATATTTTCAATATCCTTTTCAGAAAAATCTACTCTATATGGTTCCTGTAAAGCCTTTACCTTTTCAAAGTCTATACCCATCTCATTTGCCACTTCTTCTAGTCTTTCATGTAGATTCTTTGCTCTCCATGTTATGCTCTTGCATAGAAATAGTAATTCTTCATCCTGATAGTTCTTAAGTTTTTCAGTTGGGATAGTTCCTACTATTAACTCTTCTAATGTCATTCTTAGCTTAGCTACATCTATAGATTGAGATTCTTTATCTTTTTGCTGCAAACTCCTTAACCATTCACTCAATTCATCTGAAGTAATCCCTACACTGTATTTCCCCAAATGTTGTTGTGTTAATCTCTCTGGTGTTCCTGGAACTGACTCTGTCGTCATTATCATCCTGTCTGCTAAACTTTGATTTACTGTCAAATTTTTAGGAGTACTCTGTTCTAACATACTTGTCATTGGTCTCCATGGATTGTGATCTATATTATTTTCTAGGCCTTCTGTGTGTTTATTACAGTTATAAGGAATCGTCAAACAATGCTCACTATCTTTTTGTTTATCAAAATAGGCATTACGGGTCCTATAGTTACTGGAACAGTTACGGCTTCCAAATTTCTAGTTAATTCCCTAATCTTCTCAGTTAATTCTAAAGTAGTTTTTGCTAATTCTCTGGAATTTTCATTACCATGTTGGGTTTGCTCCACTTCCTTAAAAGGATTGTTCCTTCCTATTTCTGGTAATACTGTCTCAAAATGTATATTCTGTGAAGTCTCTGTCACTGGTGCACTTGGTATCAGCATAGTAGAATCTGACTGATAAGGGGGTGGATTTTTATAAAACATGTCGTCAAGAACATCATCCTCTGATTCATGCACACCATATCCCTTTGACTCAATATTATTTCTCTTTTCCACACATTATCTACTGCCAACTTCCTCAGCATGTCTTACCGGAAACAGACCATCAGCCATATTTGCACTTTGCCATCTCCTCATTCTATCATCATGATTCTCCTGCTCATATGATCTACCAGACATGTACTTATATCTTCCACCATTTCTCTGTCTTTATCTGTCATGCATCTCATCTTCCCATTCTGTCAATGCTTCAAATTGAGTCGGTCTAGGCCTTGGTTCTAGATTCATCATTCTTTCTCTCAAATTTCTAAAAACCGCTAAATTAAATGAACCATGTTCTGGAAATGCCAAAACTCCATCACCTTTTGTGTACTTCACCCAATTGTCCAACCAGATACAAGTATGATATCCATATTTCGCAACCATCAAGGATGCGGGCGATTTTGGTGGAGGAAGTAATTGTCCCTCTCTAGTCTTAATCGGTTTGTCCTTTTTAAATAAACACTTTACTTTTCCAAACCAAGTCTTTTTTTTTTTTTCTGGTGGATCGAAATACATCATTTTGTTTTTTGTGTACCGCTAGACTTCTCTACGACTATTCTTGTTGTTTTAACCAATCGTAGCGCGACTCACACTAACGCACCAATCAGGAGCGTCTACGTCACCCTGTATTTCCCCACTCCCAGCACGGCATACACTAACGCACCAATCCGGAATGTCTATGTTAGCCAATCCCAGCATGGTATTTCTGACATCAGCTTTTCTCGCTACTCCTGCTTCTGCTGACCCCTCCTTTACAAAATTTATCGGCAAACTTTCCTTACGTTCTTCTGACTTACAAAATTGTTAGTTACGACATAAATATGCCACCATTATCTGTTTCGCTAACCAAGTATAGTTAATGACCTTTTTCACAAGAATTCCGTCTTTCCCAAAAGCAGCGCTTACCTCTGCCCTACTACGGAATCGTTAATTCCGTTGATAAAGTAGCACATCCCGCTACCTTACCCTTCTAGCAAGCATTAGCTAACCATTTCTCCAGAATTAAGACACCTAGTTGGAGACCCAATGCTCCTGAGAGATAAAACCAGAGTTTCCCGATTAACCCGAATGCTTTTTCATTCACGCACTTTCATATGGAAAATGTAGTTCATTCACACAGAATTCTGTCTTTCTCGAGAACCGCGAACAGTCTGTTCTGCTACAGAATTATGACACACGTTAATAAAGTAGCACTTCCCTCTACTTTATCCTTCTGGCAAGCTTAGGGAACACCTATTACCTTTCCAGCGTAAGCGTAATCAGAGTGTCTTCTGGACTCCTGGTACCTAAGACCAAAATTTCACAGGTGACCTTCGCTACCATACACTTCTCTCATGCAGAAAATGTCTCTAATGGCAATACACGACGATGTTACCGAATCGAACCCAGACAATGCGTCGTGCAACTTCAATAGTCATACGTTTTCCCCGTGTACCTACAGGGCAACAACAATTCCGTCTTTCCCAAGAGCAGCGCTTACCTCTGCTCTAATACGGAACCGTTACAAACTTCCGACTTTCTACATCCCAGAAGCCGTCAAACAACATAGAACTCGACGCGACTCAACATAGAGTGTTAATACATAAACCAATACTTATCCACAGTCAATAATCAATAAGCAATTTACAAGCAAAAATCATCAAACCAATACAATAAAAACCATCATCTTGATACCAGAAAAACTGTTCCAGCGCAAGACCCGAAAACGGGGAATAACCTTTACTGATATCCTCCCTGCGTCGCAGACCCGACGTCACACTAGCTCATTCACACACGCAGTCATTGGTGGGGCCCATAACACCAACACTCACACGTCTCTCTCTCTGAGTCTGCACACACAGGAGGGATGAGTAATTCAAGCGCTGGACATGTGGGCAAATACCCTATAACCTATATGGAAGGAAAAGTCATTTACAAATATACATTAACGTCCTTTCGCCTATAGATCCTCAATCCCAAACACCAAGGTACTCCTCCCACTTCAGTCAATGGACCAAATTAGTTGGATTGGTTGATAATGATTTTAGAACCAGCTAAAACACATTTTAAGATTCAAAATCCTTTCCCCCTTAGCTGAAAAACCACAAACTCGTTGTTTCTTGGTAATCAATAATAATTTATCTAAATTTCATAAAGCTTTAGTATGCATTTATTTCGTAAAGTTTATATTAAATTTTCAGAAAATCACAGAACTTCATATTTACCTAATCTTACTACTCCGGGGTCTTCTAATTAATTGGCTCTGTATAGATCGTCCGTAATAAACCAAAGCTCAGAGTTCTCTGCCTAGCACGTTACAGTCCCAAAGATCGGCAAAGGACCAAAGACGTGCAAGCGTCAGTCAAAAGTTTGCAGTCTTCAAAGAGTCGGACAGCATCCAGGCCATCATAGTAAGGGTAGGAGGCGGCAGACAACAAGCGACTCTAGTCCCTATTCTGCTAAGCTTTTATAAAAAAAAAACTTGAACATAGAAGTTACAATTTTAAAGTTTAGAGTGGTTATGATTGGTTGGTTAGGATCGTCCGATGTGTTCCCAGGATTTCAGTACGGTTCAAGGGGTGAGGTCACCGGTAAAAATTGTATCAAGTCGTTCCAGTTCTCTGTAAAAGTTTATTGTTCCCCTTTCTTGGAAGACGTCCAATGTGTCATCCTTGTTGGGGTACTGTGTTCAGAGGTCACTGCGAGGATCATGGAAGCTCTCGCGCAGGCACTGTTTACTCCGCGCTACATGAGAAAATGGCCACTTCATCGTGGAGTCTCAGCAGCTATCTTTGATTTAGGCCCAAATTTAAGCAAAACAAACACAAAAGAAAAATTAATATAAAGAAATAGCAAATCTAATGTTTACCCCTTACTAATCCCTTTATGTGCTTGTATTTATCTAGTGTATAGCAACATTTAAAGCATTTATATTCACCGTTTCGATACTCCTTCTGGGCAACATTACAGAACATTACAAAGCAACATATTTCATGCAATTTTCTAATTACCACATTTACTACTGTTAATATGCATACATATTTTAGTCATAAGAATTATATTTAGCCATGCAATTGAAAATCCCATGTGTAATTTATATTAATAAGTGTTGGTTAATAAACATGCAAGCTCATTTAATAATATTATAGTTAATAGATTATTTAATTAATATTTTTATGCAAAATGGGGGAGGTATACAAAATTTTGTACAACCTGCTCCATCACAGTTCAACAGTGTGTTCCATGTATATTCACGCATTGGACAAGTTTACAAACAGACCACATGCCAACGTACATTGTGACTGTTTGGGAGGAGATGCCTATTTGATGCAGGACAGTGGACATTTCTACACCATCAGGGATGTAAGGTTGTACTTGTACATTATCATCTCACAGTTTCCTGCTATGCCAAATGTGATTGGCCAGTTTCTACACACAAGCGGCAGCAGCTGTGTCCTCAGTTCTGTTGTGAAAGTGTTGTAGTTTGTACCACATTGTTGTCAATGTTGATGTGCTCTGATTCTTATGTGTGTGTCCTGAATTGTGGGAGAGTTGCCCCTGCAGTTCTGATTTTGCTGGCCCTTATCACTTTCAGGTGGTGTGCCTTTCACTTCTGTGCTCATACAGTGCTGAGATGTTGCGTACTTGGGTAAATTGGGCTCTTGGTGGGAGTTGGGACTCTTGGGCATGATTTGTCCGCAGATGTCTTGTTGACGTCAGGGGTTGTTTGTGCACGTGGATGTGTCAGAGTGTGACCTGCTCCTTTACGGATGTGGTCCACACTCAGACACCTCAGTGTTGTGGCGTGCACCATGTCATGATGATTGGACTGCAGCCATGCTAATCATCATGCAGTGTCACTTGCATTGTCAGTGTGGTTCATGGACCTGCAGCTTTGCTGGGTTCAGCACATGTACATGGGTTTGTTGTGAGATTAGTGATGTGTGGGGAGGGCCCCCTCTGGGCACATTGTCGACGTGGGCCTACTTGCGGTTTCTATGTGTGCTGCAGTATGCCAAGGAGATCAGGGACATGATCCAGAGTCATTGTGGGTGTGCACTGTGCTATACTTAATTGTGCATGTCTGCCATTGTGCTCATCTCCCCCCGGCCCCCAGTCCCTGATCATTACTCACCCTGTTGCTGTGGGTCAGGTCATGTTGAGCAGTGTCCGGTCCCCCAACTCCTGCCACCGTCTCCCCACTGATGACTGTGCACACCATTTCCACCATCTCATCCAGCTCCTGCTGTGACGCTGGACTCCCACCTCCAGTCTGCATTGCGGCTTTACGGTTGTTAGCGAGTTTCAGCTTGGTTTTGCGCTTCACATCATTCCAGTGCTTCTTGCAGTCGTCCACTTCCCTTCTCTTCACTCCGACTGCATTCACCTTGACCAAGATGGACTGCCATATTGCATTTTTAGTTGCCAATGACACAGTGGAGGTGATGAACAGTTGTTGGTGGTGTTCTATCACCTCCGTAATCAGGATCTTGTTTTCCTGCGAACTGAATCGTGGGTTCCTCTTCTTCTTCTCCTTGCCCTTCTCCTTCCCCGAGGTCCCTGGCTGGTCCTCCGGTGGGTTTGTGGGGTTCTGGTTAGCCTCTGTAGTTGCTCCAGCTTCCTTCTTGGTGCTTCTCAGTTGTTTGGGTTTTGTTTTTGTTTGTTTTTTGCAGCTTTTATGGTGAATTTTCCTGTCTGACGTGGGAATAGCAAGCCTGGCGCTGATTATCGCTGATATTTTTATCGCTGTTGGGCCCATCGCAACTTTTTTCATGTTCGGGTTTCCTTTTTTATCGGCGTCCCGGTAATTTTAACACGGACATTTGACGCGTTATTGGGTAACTATCGCCTGTTGCCGGCGTGTTGAGAATTCGCCGTTAACACAGCGTTAGATTCCCGCGATAGACGGCGTTATGTAAAATTGCGTTAACCTAGGTTGCCGATTATTATCGCCTGTTCTTGAGAAAATCCCCCATAGAGCTACAGGTGTGGTCACTTGAGGAAAAATAACTAAATTGAAAAGGACAAAGGCCAAAGGCCAAAGAAATTATATGTAAACTAGAAAAAAATGTAAAAGAGAACTATTTGTTAGGTAGTGGTTCACAATGTGCACAAGCAAAATGTCTTCACTCAAAGAGAAGGGAGCCAGTGACCAATGTAGACTGACCCATTGCCCCATGTTGAATGCTGCAGTGGATGGAAATAGTTTGTGAATGACACAGCAGCTGACTAATGGATGTGAATGGCTCAATTAAAGCCCCTTTAGTTATGTGTGTGTATATATATAGGTATATATATATATATCTCTCACACGAATAATAACCAGCACTCACAGGGGGATTTAATGGCACAAAAATCAAATCAACAAATGCATTTCAGCGGTACGCCTTCCTCAGTGTTGGCGGCCGCTGCGCACAGACCTCGTAATTTATACGTCATTACTTAGTGACTAATTGAGGGTCAGGCAGGTATTCGACATTACGGCACCAGGCAATTGATCACATGTCATAATGTTACCAAAAATCTAAAATCAAACCATGCCACATTTTAATTCATTAATCACATGAAAAGGCAACTTGGATTCTCAGTGCACATTTCACATTGTAATCGAGCAACTAACATAGTATTTTGTGCGCCAACCTGTTATTCATTCAGACTGCCTTCAGGTTATGACTCATTAAAACGCGCGCCCTATTTACATATCAGCTCCCAGCATGGGTCAGGCGATATGAGCCAACGCGCCTAATTCACTTGATTATGCCCTATATGGGCTATGCGCCTGCACTGCTCGCACAATTGAGCCCTGAATTGCTTATATACCTAAAGTGATCACTGAATATGGTACCTCACAGTTCATACACTATTCAAGTGGCAGAATAAATAGCTGCTCCCTCCCTACCCTCAAATTCCTCTACAAAAAAGGACTTTACATATTTACAAGTGTACCCCCTGTTCCTTCCCCATGTTCAATCCTATTGGAACCTTGGTGGCCATGTTGAGAATGTAAACGTTTCTCTCTATCCCCTTCTGGGATCACGAACCACATGGTTCAAGCAAAAGTATTTCAGTAACTTCCGGTTGCTGTTATGATGTAACTGAAAATGTCTAGCAAACAGATAGTTGTTGTCATTATTCTGAATGGCTCTTTGATGTTCTAAGACACGAATCTTGGCTGGGTGTATGGTACTGCCCACATACCTTAAGACGCAGGGGCAGACCAAACAATATACTACAAAGACTGTGTTGCAGTTCATAAATTTGGAAATACGTATCGGGTCTCTACGACCTTCAATCGTATAATATGTAACTTTATTGCATTTGGAACAGGGCGGTAAGTGAGGGATGTGTAGGTACATCTCGACCTATCACGACATCTGATTTAAGTATACTCCAGTTCGTCTGTAGTATTTTTCTAACACTGTGTGCCGCACTGGAGTAGTTGGTAATCAACTTGAAATACTGAGTCGTCCCTTTATCTGTCTTTTTAGGAACATCATTAAGTAGATCTATTCTAGTTTTCATTTCTGTTTTTACCCATGCCTCTTTCAGACTTCTCTTCTTGTACTCCCTCACTTGGAATCTCTTAATGCTTTCAGCAGCAGCCTGTTTGCAATCCACCCGCCTAGTGCTATTGCGTTTAATACGCAGTAGTTCCCCATAAGGGATGCTGTTTTTTAGGTTCTCCTGATGGCTGCTCCTTGAGTGCAGTACTGAATTTCCCGCTGTGGGCTTTCTAAATAGTGCAGTCTCAATTTTACCATCCGCCACAAAGACTCTCATGTCTAAGTAGGTGACTTCTTTGGAACTAATGTCACTTTTAAACTGGAGGTTTAAATCATTCCTGTTTAAGTAATCCGTATTTTGGACTGCTGTTTCTTTGCTGCCTTGCCAGATCAGAAAGAGATCGTCTATGTAACGTCTCCAACTAATGGTTCTTTCTACCCAGTGATCACACGTGTCCGCCCATGCAGCCTACTTCTCCCACCAGCCAACGAAGAGGTTCGCATAGCTGGGGGCGAAACAGGCCCCCATGGCATTACCGCATTTCTGTCTATTGAAATAGTCTTTAGGTATATAAGCCCATTCAGGGCTCAAATATGTGAGCAGTGCAGGCGAATAGCCCATACAGGGCATACTCAAGTGAATTAGGCATGTTAGCTAACATGGCCTGGCCCATGCTGGGAGCTGATATGTAAATAGGGCGCGTGTTTTAATGAGTCATAACCTGAAGGCACTCTGAATGTATGACAGGTCTGCGCACGAAATACTATGTTAGTTGCTCGATTACAATGTGAAATGTGCGCTGAGAATCCAAGTTGCCTTTTCATGTGATTAATGAATTATAATGTGGCATGGTTTGATTTTTGATTTTTGGTAACATTATGACATGTGGTTCCGTAATGTCGAATACCTGCCTGACCCTCAATTAGTCACTAAGCAATGACATAATAAATTATGAGGTCTGTGCACAGCGGCCACCAACGCTGAGGAAGGCGTACTGCTGAAACGTGTTTGTTGATTTGATTTTTATGCCCTTAAATCCGGACTGAGGATTTACCCCCTGTGAGTGCTGGTTATTATTCGTGTGAGTGTGAGATTGGATGCGAGACTGCCATCACGTACCAAGCACCCGCTACTGAATGCGCGGGTAGACTGCAGGAGCAAGGAGCGTTGATATATATATATATAAGCCTTAATTCAGCAAAAGAACATTTGAACTTACCACAAGTGAAAAAGGACACTCGCGTCATGAACTTTCTGTTCCAGCATGCACCAGGTATGTGCACTGAGCACACGCCCACTGAGCAACAGTGATGCTAATAAAGCTGCAATTTAAAATGAATGCGAGGCTCAGATGTCTTTTGTGGCAGCCCAGGAAGAAGGGGTTTTCAACCTTGAAACGCGTTGGCAAGCACAATTACGTAAAGGAACATTAAAGCAGGCTGCATCATGAAGCTGTATGGCAAAGCTCTGTGAGTGACCTCCCAATGCTAAAGGGCACTTTGGTGGAAATACTTTGACACGGCAGCCCAGCCGTGGGGAGGGGCACCATTCCCGGCTGGAAAAGAAATACAGATTCCAGCAAGGTGAGGCTGTTGTTTCGCACTTTCAAGACGTTTTCCAGCACAGAGCTTCAAATGCTAATTAAGCCTGCCTAATGCTCCGCAACCTACTATAGGATAAAAAATAAGCCTTAATTCAGCAAAAGAACATTTGAACTTACTACAAGTGAAAAAGGACACTTGCATCATGAACTTTCTGTTCCAGCATGCACCAGGTATGTGCACTGAGCACACGCCCACAGAGCAACAGTGATGCTAATAAAGCTGCAATTTAAAATGAATGCGAGGCTCAGATGTCTTTTGTGGCAGCCCAGGAAGAAGGGGTTTTCAACCTTGAAATGCGTAGGCAAGCACAATTAGGTAAAGGAACATTAAAGCAGGCTGCATCATGAAGCTGTATGGCGAAGCTCTGTGAGTGACCTCCCAATGCTAAAGGGCACTTTGGTGGAAATACTTTGACACGGCAGCCCAGCCGTGGGGAGGGGCACCATTCCCGGCTGGAAAAGAAATACAGATTCCAGCAAGGTGAGGCTGTTTTTTCGCACTTTCAAGACGTTTTCCAGCACAGAGCTTCAAATGCTAATTAAGCCTGCCTAATGCTCCGCAACCTACTATAGGATAAAAAATAAGCCTTAATTCAGCAAAAGAACATTTGAACTTACTACAAGTGAAAAAGGACACTTGCATCATGAACTTTCTGTTCCAGCATGCACCAGGTATGTGCACTGAGCACACGCCCACAGAGCAACAGTGATGCTAATAAAGCTGCAATTTAAAATTAATGCGAGGCTCAGATGTCTTTTGTGGCAGCACAGGAAGAAGGGGTTTTCAACCTTGAAACGCGTAGGCAAGCACAATTAGGTAAAGGAACATTAAAGCAGGCTGCATCATGAAGCTGCATGGCGAAGCTCTGTGAGTGACCTCCCAATGCTAAAGGGCACTTTGGTGGAAATACTTTGACACGGCAGCCCAGCCGTGGGGAGGGGCACCATTCCCGGCTGGAAAAGAAATACAGATTCCAGCAAGGTGAGGCTGTTGTTTTGCACTTTCAAGACGTTTTCCAGCACAGAGCTTCAAATGCTAATTAAGCCTGCCTAATGCTCCAACCTACTATAGGATAAAAAATAAGCCTTAATTCAGCAAAAGAACATTTGAACTTACTACAAGTGAAAAAGGACACTTGCATCATGAACTTTCTGTTCCAGCATGCACCAGGTATGTGCACTGAGCACACGCCCACAGAGCAACAGTGATGCTAATAAAGCTGCAATTTAAAATGAATGCGAGGCTCAGATGTCTTTTGTGGCAGCCCAGGAAGAAGGGGTTTTCAACCTTGAAATGCGTAGGCAAGCACAATTAGGTAAAGGAACATTAAAGCAGGCTGCATCATGAAGCTGTATGGCGAAGCTCTGTGAGTGACCTCCCAATGCTAAAGGGCACTTTGGTGGAAATACTTTGACACGGCA
The DNA here is from genome assembly GCF_964204655.1 of Triturus cristatus. Classification (NCBI taxonomy): domain Eukaryota; kingdom Metazoa; phylum Chordata; class Amphibia; order Caudata; family Salamandridae; genus Triturus; species Triturus cristatus. The sequence continues at coordinate 534,447,088 of NC_140579.1, read as the reverse complement.
GCCCAGCCGTGGGGAGGGGCACCATTCCCGGCTGGAAAAGAAATACAGATTCCAGCAAGGTGAGGCTGTTTTTTCGCACTTTCAAGACGTTTTCCAGCACAGAGCTTCAAATGCTAATTAAGCCTGCCTAATGCTCCGCAACCTACTATAGGATAAAAAATAAGCCTTAATTCAGCAAAAGAACATTTGAACTTACTACAAGTGAAAAAGGACACTTGCATCATGAACTTTCTGTTCCAGCATGCACCAGGTATGTGCACTGAGCACACGCCCACAGAGCAACAGTGATGCTAATAAAGCTGCAATTTAAAATTAATGCGAGGCTCAGATGTCTTTTGTGGCAGCACAGGAAGAAGGGGTTTTCAACCTTGAAACGCGTAGGCAAGCACAATTAGGTAAAGGAACATTAAAGCAGGCTGCATCATGAAGCTGCATGGCGAAGCTCTGTGAGTGACCTCCCAATGCTAAAGGGCACTTTGGTGGAAATACTTTGACACGGCAGCCCAGCCGTGGGGAGGGGCACCATTCCCGGCTGGAAAAGAAATACAGATTCCAGCAAGGTGAGGCTGTTTTTTCGCACTTTCAAGACGTTTTCCAGCACAGAGCTTCAAATGCTAATTAAGCCTGCCTAATGCTCCGCAACCTACTATAGGATAAAAAATAAGCCTTAATTCAGCAAAAGAACATTTGAACTTACTACAAGTGAAAAAGGACACTTGCATCATGAACTTTCTGTTCCAGCATGCACCAGGTATGTGCACTGAGCACACGCCCACAGAGCAACAGTGATGCTAATAAAGCTGCAATTTAAAATTAATGCGAGGCTCAGATGTCTTTTGTGGCAGCACAGGAAGAAGGGGTTTTCAACCTTGAAACGCGTAGGCAAGCACAATTAGGTAAAGGAACATTAAAGCAGGCTGCATCATGAAGCTGCATGGCGAAGCTCTGTGAGTGACCTCCCAATGCTAAAGGGCACTTTGGTGGAAATACTTTGACACGGCAGCCCAGCCGTGGGGAGGGGCACCATTCCCGGCTGGAAAAGAAATACAGATTCCAGCAAGGTGAGGCAGTTGTTTTGCACTTTCAGGACGTTTTCCAGCACAGAGCTTCAAATGCTAATTAAGCCTGCCTAATGCTCTGCAACCTACTATAGGATAAAAATAAGCCTTAATTCAGCAAAAGAACATTTGAACATACTACAAGTGAAAAAGGACACTCGCATCATGAACTTTCTGTTCCAGCATGCACCAGGTATGTGCACTGAGCACACGCCCACTGAGCAACAGTGATGCTAATAAAGCTGCAATTTAAAATGAATGCGAGGCTCAGATGTCTTTTGTGGCAGAGGTTTTCAACCTTGAAACACATTGGCAAGCACAATTAGGTAAAGGAACATTAAAGCAGGCTGCATCATGAAGCTGTATGGCGAAGCTCTGTGAGTGACCTTCCAATGCTAAAGGGCACTTTGGTGGAAATATATATGTATATATATATATATATATATTCACTTAAAAAACCATAGGTTTCACACATGTTATAGTTAGCTGGACATTTCACTCGTAAAAAAACAATGAAATTCCCCCGTTATAGTTAGTGCAGGCAACTATAACTCACGCGACCGCAATCCTCTGCTGATGACGTCAGATATTACATCACTGTATTTAGACACTTATTTACCCATGTCTTCTTCCATTAATCTTTAGCTATACATATATTACAAATATTTATTTTTCAGAAAGACACATATGTCATCAGTGATGTAATATCTGACGTCATCAGCAGAGGATTGCGGTCGCGTGAGTTATAGTTGCCTGCACTAACTATAACGGGGGAATTTCATTGGTTTTTTACGAGTGAAATGTCCAGCTAACTATAACATGTGTGAAACCTATGTTTTTTTAAGTGAATTTGCAAGGTTTTTTAAATGCTAATTCGTAACTATAACGTGTGTGAAACCTATGGTTTTTTCAGTGAATTTCAAAGGTTTTTTAAATGCTAATTTTTAAGTGTAATAGTAGTTATATCTATTTTTTGTACTGATTTTCTACAGTTTTTTAACTGTTTATTTATAAATATTTTATTCATTAAATAACATATATTTTTCTGAAAATTGCCAAAAAACATTTTTTAATTAAAACTGAAATATTGATTAATTTTCTTGTTTTCATTTTTTATTTTAATATATTTATATCATTTTCTTTAAAAAAATAATTCCAATTTTTTTCGCAGTCGCGCACTCAAAGTGTACACATCACGGTGGGTGCGCGCATTCTAGCCGCCATTTTAGAAAAGTCATGAAGGATCCGCGTATGGTGTGCGACGGCTACGTGTTTTTCAGTTACATCATATACATTTAATATCACGTGATATGCGTGATTGGTATGCGACCAGTCTGCGACTCCTGCTCCCGCGCATTCGCGACACATGCGCATTACGGTACAAGATGTTTGCGCGCTTGCGGGTCCCGCGTGACATCATATACGTGCTGGGGCGTGCTGGGTGCGCGACTCCTGCAAAAAAAAATGATGTTCCAAAATGATATGTATGTGTCTTTAATATACATATTAAGGCAAGAGATTATGTAAGATATTAATCAAAATAATATATTTGTACTTATAAGAAACTTATATTATTTTTAAATATATTTTCGCGAAGTCGGGTGCGTGCGTCGTGAGTGCAGAAAACCAGGTCAGCAGAGCTGCTGTAGAGCCAGAGAACCAGGTCAGCAGAGCTGCTCTAGAGCCTAAGAACTAGGTCAGCAGAGCTGCTCTGGAGTCAGAGAACCAGGTCAGCAGAGCTGCTGTAGAGCCAGAGAAACCAGGTCAGCAGAGCTGCTTTAGAGGGAGAGAACCAGGTCAGCAGAGCTGCTTTAGAGCCAGAGAACCAGGCCAGCAGAGCTGCTTTAGAGCCAGAGAACCAGGTTAGCAGAGCTGCTTTAGAGCCAGAGAACCAGGTCAGCAGAGCTACTCTAGAGCCAGAGAACCAAATCAGCAGAGCTGCTTTAGAGCCATAGAACCAGGTCAGCAGAGCTGCTTTAGAGCCAGAGAACCAGGTCAGTAGAGCTGCTTTAGAGCCAGAGAACCAGGTTAGCAGAGCTGCTTTAGAGCCAGAGAACCAGGTCAGCAGAGCTACTCTAGAGCCAGAGAACCAAATCAGCAGAGCTGCTTTAGAGCCATAGAACCAGGTCAGCAGAGCTGCTTTAGAACCAGAGAACCAGGTCAGTAGAGCTGCTCTAGAGCCCAAGAACCAGGTCAACAGAGCTTCTCTAGAGCCAGAGAACCAGGTCAGCAGAGCTGCTGCAGAGCCAGAGAAACCAGGTCAGTAGAGCTGCTTTAGAGGGAGAGAACCAGGTCAGAAGAGCTTCTATAGAGCCAGAGAACCATGTCAGCAGAACTGCTTCAGAGCCATAGAACTGGGTCAACGGAGCTGCTTTAGAGCCAGAGAACCAGGTCTGCAGAGCTGTTGTAGAGCCAGAGAACTAGATCAGCAGAGCTGCTCTGTAGCATAAGAACTAGGTCAGCAGAGCTGCTCTAGAGCCAGAGAACCAGGTCAGCAGACCTGCTGTAGAGCCAGAGAAACCAGGTCAGCAGAGCTGCTTTAGAGAGAGAGAACCAGGTCAGCAGAGCTGCTTTAGAGCCAGAAAACCAGGTCAGCAGAGCTGCTCTAGCTGACACTGTCTGACTGACACTGACTGACTGACACTGACTGACTGACACTGACTGACACTGATTGACACTGACTGATACTGATTGACTGACACTGACTGACTGACACTGATTGACTGACAATGACTGACTGACACTGATTGACTGACACTGACTGACACTGATTGACTGACACTGACTGACTGACTGACACTGACTGACTGACATTGACTGACATTGACTGACACTGACTGACTACTCTCTACTACTCTACTACTGACTCTCTACTACTCTCTACTACTCTCTCTCTACTACTCACTCTCTACTACTCTCTACTACTCACTCTCTACTACTCTACTACTCACTCTCTACTACTCACTCGCTACTACTCTCTACTACTCACTCTCTACTACTCACTCTCTACTACTCACTCTCTACTACTCTATACTACTCACTCTCTACTACTCTCTACTTTTCACTCTCTACTACTCACTCTCTACTACTCACTCTACTACTTTCTACTACTCTCTACCACTCACTCTCTACTACTCTACTACTCACTCTCTACCACTCTCTACTACTCACTCGCTACTACTCTCTACTACTCTCTCTCTCTACTACTCTCTACTACTACTCTCTACTATTCACTCTCTACTACTCACTCTCTACTTCTCTCTACTACTCACTCTACTACTCTCTGCTGCTCTCTAGCACTCACTCTCTACTACTCTACTACTCTCTCTCTACTACTCACTCTCTACTACTCACTCTCTACTACCCTCTCTCTACTACTCTCTACTACTCTCTACTACTCACTCTCTACTACTCACTCTACTACTCTCTACTACTCTCTCTCTACTACTCACTCTCTACTATTCACTCTCTACTATTCACTCTCTACTACTCACTCTCTACTACTTGCTCTCTACTACTCACTCTCCACTACTCACTCTCTACTACTCGCTCTCTACTACTCTCTACTACTCACTCTCTACTACTCACTCTCTTCTACTCTCTACTACTCTCTCTGCTACTCACTCTCTACTATTCACTCTCTACTACTCTACTACTCTCTACTACTCGCTCTACTACTCACTCTCTACTATTCTCTACTACTCACTCTACTACTCTCTCCTACTCTCTACTACTCTACTACTCACTCTCTACTACTCTCTCTCTACTACTCACTCTCTACTACTCACTCTACTACTCTATACTACTCACTCTGTACTACTCTCTCTCTCTACTACTACTCTCTACTATTCACTCTCTACTACTCACTCTCTACTACTTTCTCCTACTCACTCTACTACTCTCTGCTGCTCTCTAGCACTCACTCTCTACTACTCTCTCTCTACTACTCACTCTCTACTACTCTCTCTCTACTACTCTCTACTACTCTCTACTACTCACTCTCTACTACTCACTCTCTACTACTCACTCTACTACTCTCTACTACTCACTCTCTACTATTCACTCTCTACTACTCACTCTCTACTACTCGCTCTCCACTACTCACTCTCCACTACTCACTCTCTACTACTCGCTCTCTACAACTCTCTACTACTCACTCTCTACTACTCACTCTCTACTACTCTCTACTACTCTCTCTGCTACTCACTCTCTACTACTCACTCTCTACTACTCTACTACTCTCTACTACTCGCTCTACTACTCACTCTCTACTATTCTATACTCCTCGCTCTACTACTCTCTCCTACTCTCTGCCACTCACTCTCTACTACTCTACTACTCACTCTCTACTACTCTCTCTCTACTACTCACTCACTACTACTCACTCTACTACTCTATACTACTCACTCTGTACTACTCTCTACTACTTACTCTGTACTACTCACTCTCTACTACTCGCTCTCTACTACTCTCTACTGCTCACTCTCCACTACTGATTCTCTACTACTCACTCTCAACTACTCTCTACTACTCACTCTACTACTCACTCTCTACTACTCTACTACTCTCTCTACTTCTCACTCTCTACTACTCTCTCTACTACTCACTCTCTACTACTCACTCTCTACTACACACTCTCTACTACTTGCTCTCTGCTACTCGCTCTCTACTACTCTCTAGTACTCACTCTAATACTCACTCTCTACTACTCTCTACTACTCACTCTCTACTACTCCACTACTCTCTACTACTCACTCTCTACTACTCACGCTCTACTACTCACGCTCTACTACTCTACTACTCTCTACTACTCTCTCTCTACTGCTCTCTCTCTACTACTCACTCTCTACTACTCACTCTCTACTACTCTCTACTACTCACTCTCTACTACTCTCTCTACCACTCTCTACTACTCACTCTCTACTACTCACTCTCTACTACTCACTCTCTACTACTCTCTCTCTACTACTCTCTACTACTCACTCTGCTACTCACTCTCTACTACTCTCTACTACTCACTCTCTACTACTCACTCTCTACTACTCTCTACTACTCACTCTCCACTACTCTCTACTACTTTCTACTACTCACTCTACTACTCACTCTCTACTACTCTATACTACTCACTCTCTAATACTCGCTCTCTACTACTCACTCTCTACTACTCACTCTACTACTCTCTACTACTCACTCTACTACTCTCTACTACTCACTCTCTGATACTTTCTCTACTACTCTCTACTACTCACTCTCTACTCTCTATTACTCGCTCTCTACTCTCTACCTCTCTACCTCTCTCTCTACTACTCTATACCTCTCTACCTCTACACCTCTACCTATACACCTCTACCTCTCTACCTCTCTGTACATGCACACATATGCACATATATATATGCATATATATGCATATGCATTTATATATGTATGTGTATATATATACATATATAAACATATAATCTGCATATCTATATAAATATAAATTCATGCAAACATATGCATAGACATATATGCATACATATGCATGGTATGTATATGAAATTTTGAAAAACACTAATAAAAGCAAAGCTAAAAAGCCACCTAATTATAAACAGAATTGCTTTAACTTAAACGAGGGCGAGACCTATTGCATTTTCAATGCTTGTTTACTTTGGTTCCATCAAGAAGGCAATGAGATGTGACACATTTGCCATAAATTCTGAATGGTAGCACTCTAGTTCCTCATTAGATCACTGTAGCAAAGCTACTGCTCACCATGGAAGTCTGTTGCTGGTATTCGAAGTGCATGTTTCAGTCTGCATGTCAGAACTTTTTAATGAAATAGAAGAGGATTTGAGAAGTCAAAATGTGCCCTAAGTTTTCTTTCTGCAGCACTAATCATAATTTCTATGGCAAAATGAACCCCCTCATTTTGTTCCTTTGCAAATTAAATGTTTTAAATGTTACCACTTTATTCCAATCAAGATGGCTTCAGGTGTGCCATACCTTTGTCATAATTAAGACTGTTAGCGCTCTAGTTGCTCTTTAAAACACTCTGGGATTTCTGTCATTGGGCTATACTTGGGCTACATCTCAGTGATATTTGTGCTACATTTGGGCTCTTTTGTCTCTGGTGGCCATCTTGGGAACCTTGTAATGAAGATTCCTAATTTCCTCATTTACTGCAGTCTCCTCAATAGGCATACTGTCAGTTTTTTACTTTGATTCAATGAAGAAGGCATTCAGATGTGTCACACATTTGCCATAAATTCAGAATGTTAGCACTCTAGTCGCTCATTAGATCACTGTAGTAAAGCTACTGCTCACCAGGGAAGTCTGCTGCTGGTATTGAAAGTGCATGTTTCAGTCTGCATGTCAGAATTCTTTAATGAAATAGAAGAGGATTTGTGAAGTCACTCAAAATGTGCCCTAATTTTTCTTTCTGCAGCCCTAATCATACATTCTATGGCAAAATGAACCCTCTCATTTTGTTCCTTTTTAAATTAAATGTTTTAAATGTTACCACTTTATTCCAATCAAGATGGCTTCAGGTGTGCCATACCTTTGTCATAAGTAAGACTGTTAGCGCTCTAGTTGTTCTTTGGAACACTCTGGGTAGCTGCAGTAGAACACAAAGGAATCAACTGACAGTCTCTGCCCTTGTTGGATGTACATGTTTTACTGAGAATGTCAGACTTCATTCTCACATGACTGAGAAAGATAATGTGAATTTACAGAAAATATGCTCTCAGTTTAGCTTATAGATCACCTTCCAAACCTCTGTGGGAAAAGCATGTGAAAATAGCTTTCTCTCAAACATGATTCATGATATCCCAGCAGAAGGCTTTTTCACATGGTAAAATCACCTTAGAGCATACCACAATTCCTAAAATGAGTATGGTACCATCAACAAATGATTTATAATCTAACTAAAGTCTTAAAACCTTCTATTAACTGCAATGCTTTTTAATGAGGTGTTATCATGTATATTGGTCCCAAGATGGCTGCCAACACTTCTTGGATGAAGTGCTGACAGCCAATCAGATCTCACAATGAGATGTGTGGTTAGGCTCCGCCCAGATATGTATGATTTTACTTTTGATTTTCACAGGAACTACTGAACGGATTTACACCATATATGCAAAAGGCACATGCCTGACCTGAGGACTACCTCTTTGCCAAATTTCAAGTAATTCTGTTCAGCCGTTCGGGCTGTACCTTCGACTAAAGGTCCTATGGGAAAATGCATGGAGAAAACGTGTTTTGGGACCCCCCTTTTTTCTCAGCCCCCGCTTGACGAATCACCCCGAGACTTTCAGGGTAGGAGCTGAGCAGAGCGCCCCATTAGTTTTGCAAATTTCACGAACATAAGTCAACCGGCGCCAAAGTTATTCAAAATAGAATTTTCAGATTTCCTATGGAAACTAGGTTGTAACTATAACTATCTACTGGCGACCGCCAGTAGATTTTATATATATATATGTATATATATATATATATATATATATATATATTCAGTGAAAAAACCATAGGTTTCCCACACGTTATAGTTAGCTGGACATTTCACTCGTAAAAAACCAATGAAATTCCCCCGTTATAGTTAGTTAAGCTAACTATAACTCGCGCACCCGCAATCCACTGCTGATGACGTCACATATTACATCACTCATGACATGGTCAGTGACATCACTCATGACATCACTGATGACATCTCAAATGACATCACTGATGACATCATCCAGTGAATGTGTATTTTTGTGAAAATTAAATATGTTTTATATATGTATATCTCACGGACGATGGAAGAATAAATGGGTATATAAGTGTCTAAATGGATGATTTGTTTTTGAAAAATTGATTGTATAACTGACTGATTAAGTATATCTTAGTGAATACATGGCTTACTGAGTAATGTTTAAATATGTAATTATCTGTATCAGTCTCTCACTTTGTGTATAAGTGGCTGCATGGGTTGGTGAGTAGCTACATGGGTGTTTATATAGGATATTAGGTGTTTTTTTGAGTATCAGAGTGTCTGCATGGTTCGGTGGGGGTATTACGTAGTGCATAGGTGCATGAATGAGTGACTCACTGGTTGTATGTGTTGAAGACAGCATGTGTGCAGGACTGTATGGGTGGATGAGTGTGTGTCTGGGTGTGTTAGTGAGTGAATGACTGTCTCAATAGTGTCTTTATGAGTAACTACATTTGTTTTAAACTAGTATATGTGACTATTGGTGTATATAAGTGAGTATATGTGAGAGTGAGAGATTGAAAGAGTTCCTGTATGAATAAGTATGTGTTTCTATAAGGGATTGTTTAAAAGACTAAGTATGTGTAAGTTTCCGTAGAAGTAAGTGTGGTGGTGTGTGTATAACTGTATATGCAAATAAATCTATGTTTGATTCTTTATTTTCATGAGTGAGTATGTGTGTCAGTAACTCTGTGGATGAGTGGCATTGTGTAGCAGGATGTATAGGTGTATGAGTACATATGATGAGTGAGTACATGTATGAGTGACTGTACAGGACTGTTCGTGAATGAGTGGATGTGTATGTGGATCTTAGAATTACTCAAGAGGTTGTTGTAACTGGTATTGGTATGTCCATTTTTTTGAAAATTTTAGTCTCTATTTTTGAATGTGTGTTTCAAAGGTTTTATTAGGGTGAGAGGAGGTCTGCCACTCTGTCACAAGGATGATGTCATCAGTGATGTCATTTGAGATGTCATCAGTGATGTCATGAGTGATGTCACTGACCATGTCATGAGTGATGTAATATGTGACGTCATCAGCAGTGGATTGCGGGTGCGCGAGTTATAGTTAGCTTAACTAACTATAACAGGGGAATTTCATTGGTTTTTTACGAGTGAAATGTCCAGCTAACTATAACGTGTGTGAAACCTATGGTTTTTTCACTGAATTTGCAAGGTTTTTTAAATGCTAATTCCTAACTATAACGTGTGTGAAACCCATGGTTTTTTCACTGAATTTGCAAGGTTTTTTAAATGCTAATTCCTAACTATAACGTGTGTGAAACCCATGGTTTTTTCACTGAATTTGCAAGGTTTTTTAAATGCTAATTCCTAACTATAACGTGTGTGAAACCCATGGTTTTTTCAGTGAATTTGTATGGTTTTTTAAATGCTAATTCTTACCTATAACGTGTGTGAAACCCATGGTTTTTTCAGTGATTTTGTATGGTTTTTTAAATACAAATTCTTATATTAAACGTGTGATTTTTTTTTTTGCAAGGTTTTTTACATCTTTTTATTTTTACTTTATATTCTCTTTAAACACTATGCTTAAATTTTAAAAATTCTGCAATATATTATTTTTTCTCATTTTTTTTTTTTACCAAACAGGTAAGATATATTAGTATAACATAGTGATTCTTTTTTTCCAATTTTATTTATTTATTTATTTTTTTTTTTTTTACGTGCGCGTACGGTAAGCTTACGGTAAGCGTACGTTTTGCGCAATGTACGTAATATTTCTACTCTTTTTGCGTATGGTTACGCAATTTACGTAGACGTGCGTACTGCGTACGCGGCGCGTAAGCGCATACGTTACACGCGCACGTTACGCAGAAGTGTTGGGGCGTGCTTGTTATGCGCATGCGCGCGTGCGCGTGTCTTTTAAACGCGCATGCGTACTTTTACCGTAAGCGCTCCGTAAGCGCTCCGTAAGCGTAACGTACGCGCACGGTGGGTCATGTGATCAAGAAACAAAACTTTTGATTGGTTTAAAGTACTTTCAGTTCTAGAACTCTCCTACACCACACCCATTCCCCTCATTTCTGCTTGTGATCCCTTAGGAGAAGGAGCTGAGTTGTCTTTGGGATACGATGGCAGACCAGCACTCCTCTTCTGAGAGTGAGGCTAGCAGCACCACCATCAGGCAGAGAAGGAGGAAACAGAAGAGCTCTTTTATATGGGATTATTTTACGTTTCCTGAGGGCCAGAAAAAAGTAAATGCTGCTTTAGTGACTTGCAAGCTTTGCCAGCGTGTACTTTCTAGAGGTAATCCTAACAAGAAGTATTCCTTCGGGAATCACACTATGTTAAGACACCTTGAGGATGTACACCCTAGGACACATGCTCGACAAACCCTTCAGTAAGTCGACCAAGCACATCCACAGCAGCTCAGCCGAGTCCATCTTCGGCAGCTCAGCTGAGCCCTTCATCTGTGGGGGGAGATTCACCTTTTTCTGGTCCTCTGGAAACTAACCATTGATTTGCGAGGGTTACAATGCGGTGCTCAAATTGCCATGGTCTAATTGTTCGTGGGGAGACCAGTGTTCCCCTAATTAACAACAGAATAGACCAGCACATTTGTCCTACCAGCTAATATTCCCATTCTTTCTTTCCTCTGTCCCTGCATGAACACAACGGCTCTTTTAAGAGCCAACTTTACCTCTCAACTTTTTTGAATTTTTTCTTAAAAACTTTTTTTTTTTTTTTTACCGTACGCGTACGGTAAGCGTATTTTTTTTTTTTTTTTTAAAAACACTAAAAAACAATTACCACATTACAAGGTCCTTGAGGGATTAATAACGAAATACTGAAAATCTGTTTGAGGAGAAGTGGAAAAAAGGGACCATCAAATTTCTGACTTACCTGACCCACCCAAAAATTTAATTATCAATTTAAATTTTATTGAAATTGCTTGAAAAAATGGTTTTATTTTTCGAAAATTTTCTTTCTCAATCTGAAAAAAAAGAAAAAAGTATTAATATTTGATAAAACATTTTATAATACAGTACACGTATTTACATATTTTCCAAAAACAATTTTTTGCCATTTTTTTGCTGTTTTCAGAATATATTGCATTTCCCTATAAATCGTGAAAGCAATTGCATTCATCACTTAACAGCGGGCAAAAAAAAAATAACAATCTCAAAGATTGTTTTAAAAAAGCCCAGAATCTCTTCTCACTTAAACATAACATTATAGAAATGCAAAATATTCAAAAAAAATATCATCTCATAACAATAACTATTTCTAAAAAATACCGTCTGACAATTTTGTTACAGAAGCATAATCACAAAAATAATATATCTCAAATAACTCCACAATACATCTGGTTACCTTTCCTTTAGGCCAAATGGTAATTTTAAAATTCTTTTTTGATTAAATTTCCAATGGTAATCCAATAAAATTCCAAAATTTAAATTGTACAGATGTTACCGATTCTCTATAAAATGTTGGTTTCCGAAAGATTAATTAGGAATTAAATAAGTCCACAATACAATTGGTTACCTTTCCTTTAGGCCAAATGGTAATTTTAAAAATCTTTTTTGATTAAATTTCCAATGGTAATCCAATAAAATTCCAAAATTTAAATTGTACAGATGTTACCGATTCTCTCTAAAATTTTGGTTTCCGAAAGATTAATTAGGAATTAAATAAGTCCACAATACAATTGGTTACCTTTCCTTTAGGCCAAATGGTAATTTTAAAAATCTTTTTTGATTAAATTTCCAATGGTAATCCAATAAAATTCCAAAATTTAAATTGTACAGATGTTACCGATTCTCTCTAAAATTTTGGTTTCCGAAGAAGAATTGTCCAGCCTTTTTTACATTTTAGATAAACTGTGTAATGACCAGAAGTTACAGTAGGTCCATCATGGAAAATTATTGCAACTGTTACAAAAGTTTTTCCTGAAATTGATAATTGCTGTCCTGTAAACTTCTTTATTAAAGTATCCAATTTTGAACCATCAGCTCTACATCGTTGCATCATTAAAATTACATACTGTCCGTATTCCTTTAAAATTAACGTTGAAAACATGTCAGATTTACACTCACCGCATTCCATGCTATGATTAGCATCTTTAACTAATTTAGCAAAAGTGACTGTTTTACTCTCCGACAATGTTAAATAAATAAACCTTTCAGAATCAACATTAGAGCCACATGTATTGAAACAGTTTTCACAACTATGTTCCCATTTATAAGAGAGACCAAACATATTTTCAATTTGTACCCCTTCTTCTTCCAGTACCTGAAGAAAATACATCAAGAATTCCTGTGCGTCTTGCTGTACATTTTGAGAAAACTGTGTACATCCTGAACATACATCTAAAAGTTTTCTAATTTCAGTAGCACTTTCTATTTTAGTTTTATCATTACTCAGCTTTTCAAAAAGGAGACTCAACTCAGAACAGAATCTTTTTCTCTGATTTACTATTATCTGCTCTTGCAAACTTTCAAGATAAAATACAACATTCAGCACTACATTAGCGTAGCAGTTGACACCAGAGCTATTTTCAAAATGACAACCAACAACCTCTTCAACATTTTCCTTTTTCTTTTTGCTTGCAATTACATCACTCTTCTTTTTTTTTCTCCTCTCTACATCCTCATTACAGATATTCTCAATTCTCCTTTTTCGAGAAACAACACGTTTTTCCAACACAGGATACTGACCTAAATGAGGAGCATAGGTTCTTCTTAATCTATTATACTCCTTTACACAATTTGCATCAGCACTAACTTTTGAGTCATCAAAGTCTATCATAAATAAACCAGATAATGTTTTCACTCGTGACAAAGCAACATAAGCCATAACTTCTTTGAACACAGTTGAACCAATGTTCACAAAAGCACAATCTACAGTCAATCCTTGAGACTTGTGAATAGTTACAGCATATGCTAGAGAAAATGGAAACTGCTTCCTACGTACATATAAGTCTTTCACAAGCATGAAACGAACTGTACAACGACAAATGTCTATAACTTCTTCTATCTGATCAAATTTTATTTTTAAACATTCAATTCCATCTTTTTTCTGGTAATTAATAAAACCCACAACTCTTCCCATAGCTCCATTCACTAAACCTTTTTCAACATCCAAATTTCTCCTTAAAAATACTCTACAGTTCATGCAAACAGATAGATTTTTTTCTAATCCAGCAGTTTTGGAAATGTTCTTCTCTAGTGAATCCAATTTATTTTTCAGTTTGCCTGTTAATGTAAAAGTAATTCTTTCATGCTGAATTTTGTCCACTGCTTCCAATTTCCTAATCTCTTCCTTTTCCAATTTCAAAAGTTCCTCATTGAATATTGAGCATTCACGTAGAGTTGGCATTAAGCAGATTACACTTTTCTTTTCTGCAATGTTCTTGTATATTTTCTCTGCAACTATTTCTTCCTTTGGGAATAAATTATGTAGCAACCGACTCTGTAATGCTTTCGTGCCAGCTTCAGTGAGTAGTCCAATTCTGATATCTTTCAGAATATTCTTCATCGTTTGCTTGCCTCATATTAGTAGTAAGTTCCTTGTACTCAAAGAAGGACCAAATATTTGCATTACCAATGCTTCCCAATGACTTCTTTGTGTCTTCATGTGTCACAGTATTAAACACTGGTTGTCCTTTAACTGGAGTAAGCTGTAGAAGATCCCCAAAAACTATGACATGTTTTCCACCAAATAACACGTCATAGTCTCTCCTTAGAATTTGCTGCATTCTTAAATGCACAAAGGCAAGCATTAAGTTTGATACCATGCTCACCTCATCAATAATGAGAACTTGCATCTTCTTCAATACTCTTGAAACTTCCAAGCATGCTTCTCCAGTTAGCTTGTGGTATTGTATTTTGTTCTCATGCTCCACTGGTAACATTAGCAAACGATGTAAGGTGATTCCTTTTATGTTATATGCTGCTAACCCAGTTGGAGCAGTAACCACACAAGACAAAGTTGAATCCGTTTTTTGCTGTAGGTAGCTTCTGATGACTTTTATTAAGAAACTTTTTCCAGTTCCAGCTTGTCCGCTTACATACATCCTGATTGGTTGAAATGATGTGCATGAGCACTCTTTTTTTTCATGTAGTAATCCGTGATCAATTTTGTTTCTGATCTCTTCATAAATTTGTTGCTGCTCTTCATTCAGTTGTCCTTCCAAATTTGGTAAGTCTATTAATTCTTCTTGAGCTTGATTCATAGCCGTTTCCACTTCAGTCATAGCTATTGCAGCTTCATTTTCTACGATAGGTTGTCCTAGGGGATCTTGACTGAGCGTTCCAGAACTTTGGCTGTCTTGAGAACTGTCTCTAGCTACTTCAGCTGCAATTGTAGTTTCCTGTTCAATTTCTTCATTTAACATTTGGACATAAGTTATGAAAGTACTGCATTCCATGCTGTCTTTGCAAGCATTAAAGGAATCTTCATAGCTTTGAAATTCTCCCAGTAGTTCGTCCTCTGAACGCCATGGTTTAAACAGCTGTAAAAGAGCCAAGTAGTAAAATTCCTTTTTGTCAGTAGTTTCGCAACTGAGCTTCCTGTGATTTATCAAACTTCCTTTTGTTTGCTTCACTAAACATCCTTCCTCACCAATGACTTTATATTTTCCATTGTTGATGTCTTCTGTGGCTTTCCGTGAATAAATGTAGTTCTGCAGCACTTCATAGAGACACATGTTCTCAAGATGATGACTTCTCTTTGGGTAATATGTGTCCAACATGTTTGATTTCAAAATATCTGTACTTTCTGGGTCATTCTCGGCCAAATATTCAATTTCTCCAACAGATTTCAGTACCCGATTTCTCATTGCTGCAAGGCCTAAACTTGCCCAAATTATTCTTCTTGATTTCGAGTAGAGACTTGCAGAAGATAACCTATCTGAACATTCGTAGGATCCAATTTCTCGATGCGATAACATCTTTAAACTGAAACTGTATAGCTCCTTACTGACTGTCTTCTCGTGAGAAATCTCTTCCCACATTTCTTTCAATTCAGTTTTTTCTGATTTAGTAATGTAAGACGTTACATATCGAGCAACAGCAATGGAATTGTCAGCTACATACTGTATATCCATGTTAGCATTCCACATGGATAAAATGACTGGGTTGTAGTCATTTATATTTTTTGATTCTTCTTTTCTTTTTAGGTTGTAGGTATTCTTACGTGATTTTCTTGTAATAGTATGTCTCACAGCTGACATAAAACTGTTTACTCTTCCTTTTGAAAGAACAGGTCTAGGAAATCCAAATCGACATTTAGTGTAGAATTTATCTTTGCTCTTGTATTTCCGTCGACAGTATTTTCCACACCGATGACTTTGGAAACGTAAAACTTGCTCCTTTAACTTTTTCTCTTCTGTGCTTTTTGGTATAGCACATGTTGCATATTCTTCAATGAAAGATAAAACTGCTTCATCAGTATCTGTTCCAAACTTTGGGGCATCCTTGATCCACAAAAGCATATGAATATGAGGAGCACCTCTTGCTTGGTATTCTTTTCTCCAAAAGAAATCCACAACTTCTCCAAGAGGTGGATTTTTTTTTATTGCAGATGAAGCACATCATGGCCTCAAATCTATGATTGAAATATCTGCAAACATTAACCGGATCCAATGAGCACAGTTCTCCTGCTGTCTTGTATTCAATGTTTTTAATGTTTGAATTTGCCTCTCGTAGAAAATCCAGTAAATCATCCCAAGCGTACTCGGCACAGCTTAGGGTAAGGAACCATGTTGGAGTTCCTAAATTCCGTAACATGCATTTTAATTCACCATGGCGTCGGTACCAATATTCATTTGTCCCACGCTGACAAGCCATCAGATTGATCAGTTGTGTTTCCAAATGATCATCTCGGTGCTGCACTTTCTCCATAAAATCCTTAGCAGACACATTTTGTAAATGTACTCCACTTTTTAAAATGTGATTTACTGCATAAGATAATGCAGACAAGTCGCTTTCAAATAAAAGATGGAACAAATAAGGAATACTTTGTCGAAATCTTGGATCTTCTGCATATAGTCTTGTAGTCCGATACTCAGAAGCTGGAATCTGTTCTGGACATTCATCGTATCGTCCTCCTTTTCCTGTAGGAAACAGCTGGGGAAAACATCGAGCTTCCAAGCTCTCCTCGCATACACTCACGGGAGTTCCTTTTGCTTTCTTCATCTGAAACAGATCAATAGTGTCTCCCATAACTTCTTTTGAATGAAGAGGATGTATGCTAAAATGTTCATAAATTTCTTCTTCCTTTGACTTGTCCACTTTTTCAATTTGTCCAGTTGGTGTTTCTGTGTCTTCTTGTAAATCTTCTTCTTCTTCTTCTATATAAATTGATTCATACCATTTGTTATTCCTTTTCAAATACAAATTTGCTCTTTGTACTTTCCGTACATCTACCAGCTCCTGCCAAATCTTCTTATTCTTTGTAGGTACACCATTAACCAGAATAACTAATGGTTCAGGTTCCAAAGTATCTGCATCAATAGTTTCCATATTTTTTTTCAAATCCAAGGGCAAATACACCACTCTACCTTTTGAACCTCTCAGTAAATCTGAAGGAGGTAATTTACCAGTTTTGGGCTCCATACGTACTATGGTCTGGAACGGATGAACACATTGAATGAGTATAGACTCACATGTATTTAATTCAGAAAGTTCGGCAGGAATAGCATCCAATTCTAAATTATTATGTACAGCTCTGGTCGGCATTCTATTTTCTTCTAACTTATTATAACAGTATTTACAAATACGCTGATCTTCACCCAATTCAAAACAATTTTCAAGAAATATATATGTTGCAAAATCCTTCCACTTATAATTATCTTCATTTTCACTTTTTCTGTAGAGATCAACATTCCTGGTTTGATTTCTATAATGAGTTCTGCGGCAACAAATACAAGTAATATTTGGTCTTTCATTAGAGATTATTGCAAATTTTGTCATTTGATCATCAAATTTCTTACTTACAGAGGGTTCTACATTCTCTTCCACATCTTCCTCAATAACTGTGTCATTACCTGCACTGTCTTGTTCTGGACCAAAGTAACTAAACTGAATTTCATCAGTAACCTTCTCTACATCTGATACCGATCCACGGAACAGAGCCCTATTCAATTCATCTAACTTTATTGCTGGACTTTTAGCAAAATACAATCGTCTCACAAACTTTCTCATTTCAGTATGATGAACAGCCAGCATCCTAAAATGATGAAAAACACTTTTACACACTTTTCTAGATAGACAAGCCAGAGAATGTCCCTGCAAACCAGTATTCTCTCTCACTCTGCATGGATCTAGACTTTGAAGCACCTTAATCTTCTGTTTAACACTTTTTTTACTATATTCTCTTAGAAACTCACGAAATTTATCAATAGATTCCTGACGCACAGTGCAAATACTACTACAATTCCAAGTATACACTGGGGCTTTAGGACGTCTCCCCATAACCTCATCCGCCATCACTTGTTCCTCATCTCTTGGAACCATTTTCTCCTTCTCCATTATACAACCATTTTTCACTTCATAAGCACGACCTCTGGTGTCAACTGCATGCAGCAAACTATTACTTTGAAGATAACTCTCTTCATTAAAAAAAGGTTCACTACTTGAACTATGCATCCATTCTCCTAAAAACACTTTACAAAAGTTTGTTCTTTTCACTAGTCTTTTCCTTTTGCTTTGTGATTTCAGTACATTGACCATTTTATCCAATGTACGCATCCTGTTCAAAATTAAAATGAATAGTTTCCTTTTTAATTCTAAAGCCTTTGCTACAATGGCTTCAATTTCTTTTTTTCTCTTATAAAATTTTGCTTTTTCCTTATATTTCTTCACATCCTTTATCAAATTGGACATAACTCTTCTCTGAAACATTTTTCTACGAATCTCTTTAAACGCTGTTTTTCTTTTTAAGTTAATCTTTATTGTTTCTGAAGGTATATTTGCATTAACTAAATGCTCAATTTTTTCCTGTTGTTTTCTATTTAAAACATTATTTCCAGTACAGACATTTTGTACATTTTTCCTTTTTTTGAAGATATTTAAAAAAAAATCTTTTGTCTGCTTACCAGATGCCTTTCTCTTTTTCCCAACATGAGCATCTCCAACTAACTTAGGTCCTCCAGTTGTCTTCAAATATAGATTTTTTTTCTGGTTTTTCCTTAGTCTGGATTTTGTAGGCATCTTAAATTTTGTTCACTGCTTTTCCGCAATACCTGAAAAAAACTAAAAAAAAATTCCTTTATTTTATTTAGATATATTACTATATTTTTTATGATCTTTTCAAATCTTAAAATACTATGTACCCCTTTCCTACAAGTGAAAATCACAATAAAACCATCACAAATTAAATATCTAAAAACAATTCCTGTGTGCACACAGAGTCATGGTTTGATATTAAGCAGAAAACAAAATTTCTTTGCCAATTTGAAAGCACACTTACTACTCTTTTTTTGGCAAGTGATAAGTACTTTTACAGTCTGACACATTTTCAATCCACTTTTCAGATTCTGAAAACAGCACATGTCCAAACAGCTTTTTGAGTCCAGGAACATGTGTAACCTGGGTGAATGACTACACTCCAGCAAAACCAACCAGCCTTAGTGATGTTGAATGTATTTGCATTACTCACTGCAACCTCAAACCCCACTCGGTTGTGAATACTATGCATGATTCTACAGGGTAAGCAGCTGGGTGTGTGCTAAGAGTCTGCTTCTGCAGAAAAATAGCTGCCCCTTTCCTACTAATGCAAATCTAAAATTACCAGAGTAATACGCAATAAATCTCTGTCAACAATTCCTCTTTGCACACAGAGTCATGGTTTGATATTAGGCAGAAAACGAAATTTCTTTGCCAATTTGAAAGCACACTTACTACTCTTTTTTTGGCAAGTGATAAGTACTTTTACAGTCTGACACATTTTCAATCCACTTTTCAGATTCTGAAAACAGCACATGTCCAAACAGCTTTTTGAGACCAGGAACATGTGTAACCTGGGTGAATGACTACACTCCAGCAAAGGCAACCAGCCTTAGTGATGTTGAATGTATTTGCATTACTCACTGCAACCTCAAACCCCACTCGGTTGTGAATACTATGCATGATTCTACAGGATAAGCAGCTGGGTGTGTGCTAAGAGTCTGCTTCTGCAGAAAAATAGCTGCCCCTTTCCTACTAATGCAAATCTAAAATTACCAGAGTAATACGCAATAAATCTCTATCAACAATTCCTCTTTGCACACAGAGTCATGGTTTGATATTAGGCAGAAAACGACATTTCTTTGCCAATTTGAAAGCACACTTACTACTCTTTTTTTGGCAAGTGATAAGTACTTTTACAGTCTGACACATTTTCAATCCACTTTTCAGATTCTGAAAACAGCACATGTCCAAACAGCTTTTTGAGACCAGGAACATGTGTAACCTGGGTGAATGACTACACTCCAGCAAAGGCAACCAGCCTTACTGATGTTGAATGTATTTGCATTACTCACTGCAACCTCAAACCCCACTCGGTTGTGAATACTATGCATGATTCTACAGGATAAGCAGCTGGGTGTGTGCTAAGAGTCTGCTTCTGCAGAAAAATAGCTGCCCCTTTCCTACTAATGCAAATCTAAAATTACCAGAGTAATACGCAATAAATCTCTGTCAACAATTCCTCTTTGCACACAGAGTCATGGTTTGATATTAGGCAGAAAACGAAATTTCTTTGCCAATTTGAAAGCACACTTACTACTCTTTTTTTGGCAAGTGATAAGTACTTTTACAGTCTGACACATTTTCAATCCACTTTTCAGATTCTGAAAACAGCACATGTCCAAACAGCTTTTTGAGACCAGGAACATGTGTAACCTGGGTGAATGACTACACTCCAGCAAAGGCAACCAGCCTTAGTGATGTTGAATGTATTTGCATTACTCACTGCAACCTCAAACCCCACTCGGTTGTGAATACTATGCATGATTCTACAGGATAAGCAGCTGGGTGTGTGCTAAGAGTCTGCTTCTGCAGAAAAATAGCTGCCCCTTTCCTACTAATGCAAATCTAAAATTACCAGAGTAATACGCAATAAATCTCTGTCAACAATTCCTCTTTGCACACAGAGTCATGGTTTGATATTACGCAGAAAACGAAATTTCTTTGCCAATTTGAAAGCACACTTACTACTCTTTTTTTGGCAAGTGATAAGTACTTTTACAGTCTGACACATTTTCAAGCCACTTTTCAGATTCTGAAAACAGCACATGTCCAAACAGCTTTTTGAGACCAGGAACATGTGTAACCTGGGTGAATGACTACACTCCAGCAAGGGCAACCAGCCTTAGTGATGTTGAATGTATTTGCATTACTCACTGCAACCTCAAACCCCACTCGGTTGTGAATACTATGCATGATTCTACAGGATAAGCAGCTGGGTGTGTGCTAAGAGTCTGCTTCTGCAGAAAAATAGCTGCCCCTTTTCTACTAATGCAAATCTAAAATTACCAGAGTAATACGCAATAAATCTCTGTCAACAATTCCTCTTTGCACACAGAGTCATGGTTTGATATTAGGCAGAAAACAAAATTTCTTTGCCAATTTGAAAGCACACTTACTACTCTTTTTTTGGCAAGTGATAAGTACTTTTACAGTCTGACACATTGTCAATCCACTTTTCAGATTCTGAAAACAGCACATGTCCAAACAGGTTTTTGAGACCAGGAACATGTGTAACCTGGGTGAATGACTACACTCCAGCAAGGGCAACCAGCCTTAGTGATGCTGAATGTATTTGCATTACTCACTGCAACCTCAAACCCCACTCGGTTGTGAATACTATGCATGATTCTACAGGGTAAGCAGCTTGGTGTGTGCTAAGAGTCTGCTTCTGCAGAAAAATAGCTGCCCCTTTCCTACTAATGCAAATCTAAAATTACCAGAGTAATACGCAATAAATCTCTGTCAACAATTCCTCTTTGCACACAGAGTCATGGTTAGATATTAGGCAGAAAACGAAATTTCTTTGCCAATTTGAAAGCACACTTACTACTCTTTTTTTGGCAAGTGATAAGTACTTTTACAGTCTGACACATTTTCAAGCCACTTTTCAGATTCTGAAAACAGCACATGTCCAAACAGCTTTTTGAGACCAGGAACATGTGTAACCTGGGTGAATGACTACACTCCAGCAAGGGCAACCAGCCTTATTGATGCTGAATGTATTTGCATTACTCACTGCAACCTCAAACCCCACTCGGTTGTGAATACTATGCATGATTCTACAGGGTAAGCAGCTGGGTGTGTGCTAAGAGTCTGCTTCTGCAGAAAAATAGCTGCCCCTTTCCTACTAATGCAAATCTAAAATTACCAGAGTAATACGCAATAAATCTCTGTCAACAATTCCTCTTTGCACACAGAGTCATGGTTTGATATTAGGCAGAAAACGAAATTTCTTTGCCAATTTGAAAGCACACTTACTACTCTTTTTTTTGGCAAGTGATAAGTACTTTTACAGTCTGACACATTTTCAATCCACTTTTCGGATTCTGAAAACAGCACATGTCCAAACAGCTTTTTGAGACCAGGAACATGTGTAACCTGGGTGAATGACTACACTCCAGCAAAGACAACCAGCCTTAGTGATGTTGAATGTATTTGCATTACTCACTGCAACCTCAAACCCCACTCGGTTGTGATTACTATGCATGATTCTACAGGATAAGCAGCTGGGTGTGTGCTAAGAGTCTGCTTCTGCAGAAAAATAGCTGCCCCTTTCCTACTAATGCAAATGTAAAATTACCAGAGTAATACGCAATAAATCTCTGTCAACAATTCCTCTTTGCACACAGAGTCATGGTTTGATATTAGGCAGAAAACGAAATTTCTTTGCCAATTTGAAAGCACACTTACTACTCTTTTTTTGGCAAGTGATAAGTACTTTTACAGTCTGACACATTTTCAATCCACTTTTCAGATTCTGAAAACAGCACATGTCCAAACAGCTTTTTGAGACCAGGAACATGTGTAACCTGGCTGAATGACCACACTCCAGCAAAGGCAACCAGCCTTAGTGATGTTGAATGTATTTGCATTACTCACTGCAACCTCAAACCCCACTCGGTTGTGAATACTATGGATGATTCTACAGGATAAGCAGCTGGGTGTGTGCTAAGAGTCTGCTTCTGCAGAAAAATAGCTGCCCCTTTCCTACTAATGCAAATGTAAAATTACCAGAGTAATACGCAATAAATCTCTGTCAACAATTCCTCTTTGCACACAGAGTCATGGTTTGATATTAGGCAGAAAACGAAATTTCTTTGCCAATTTGAAAGCACACTTACTACTCTTTTTTTCGCAAGTGATAAGTACTTTTACAGTCTGACACATTTTCAATCCACTTTTCAGATTCTGAAAACAGCACATGTCCAAACAGCTTTTTGAGTCCAGGAACATGTGTAACCTGGGTGAATGACTACACTCCAGCAAAGGCAACCAGCCTTAGTGATGTTGAATGTATTTGCATTACTCACTGCAACCTCAAACCCCATTCGGTTGTGAATACTATGCATGTTTCTACAGGGTAAGCAGCTGGGTGTGTGCTAAGAGTCTGCTTCTGCAGAAAAATAGCTGCCCCTTTCCTACTAATGCAAATCTAAAATTACCAGAGTAACACGCAATAAATCTCTGTCAACAATCCCTCTTTGCACACAGAGTCATGGTTAGAAATTAGGCAGAAAACGAAATTTCTTTGCCAATTTGAAAGCACACTTACTACTCTTTTTTTGGCAAGTGATAAGTACTTTTACAGTCTGACACATTTTCAATCCACTTTTCAGGTTCTGAAAACAGCACATGTCCAAACAGCTTTTTGAGACCAGGAACATGTGTAACCTGGGTGAATGACTACACTCCAGCAAAGGCAACCAGCCTTAGTGTTGTTGTATGTATTTGCATTACTCACTGCAACCTCAAACACCACTCGGTTGTGAATACTATGCATGATTCTACAGGATAAGCAGCTGGGTGTGTGCTAAGAGTCTGCTTCTGCAGAAAAATAGCTGCCCCTTTCCTACTAATGCAAATCTAAAATTACCAGAGTAATACGCAATAAATCTCTGTCAACAATTCCTCTTTGCACACAGAGTCATGGTTAGAAATTAGGCAGAAAACAAAATTTCTTTGCCAATTTGAAAGCACACTTACTACTCTTTTTTTGGCAAGTGATAAGTACTTTTACAGTCTGACACATTTTCAATCCACTTTTCAGATTCTGAAAACAGCACATGTCCAAACAGCTTTTTGAGACCAGGAACATGTGTAACCTGGGTGAATGATTACACTCCAGCAAAGGCAACCAGCCTTAGTGTTGTTGTATGTATTTGCATTACTCACTGCAACCTCAAACACCACTCGGTTGTGAATACTATGCATGATTCTACAGGATAAGCAGCTGGGTGTGTGCTAAGAGTCTGCTTATGCAGAAAAATAGCTGCCCCTTTCCTACTAATGCCAATCTAAAATTACCAGAGTAATACGCAATAAATCTCTTTCATCAATTCCCCTTTGCACATGGTGAAAACATAGTCAATAATATTTTACATGTTCCTTACATTTAAATTTCTCCCAAAACACAAATTGAAAAACACAACTTCAACAAAAGGAATTCCAATTCTATTATTCATTTCTAAATTTACCACATACATCCCCTCTCAAACTCACCTTTAAAATTAGTTAGTTGTGAAAGAAATGTGGCACTCAAACAGCAGATTATCAGAGCCAGGATCTCTGTTCTGTACACCTCTCTCCTCTCACCAGAACCAGATAATGGCAATGTTTCCCTCTCTTTTTCCACACATATACATGTTAATTACAAATCTCATTGCTTCCCCCTTTTTTTCAAATGAAATCACACATTTCTATTGGTTGAAAACCAACCCTTTTCCAAAAGTACCCTTCCCCCAACTTGACTTCTGCCTGCTACCATAGCAACAGCTCATGGAACACTGCTGTGTGGAGTCAGGTCAGAAGTACACCTCACAATGTTTCATTTTCAAAGTACAAGAGTGCTTGACTTTTCAAACCTAACAGCAAATCCATAGCAATGTTCTTTGGTAACACATTTTTCTGTACCAATACAAAACATGCTTCTATAAATTTACACATACAGCCTAGTTTTTAGTGTAGAATGGTGTGAAAGAGCCAATGAGTTCTTTTTATTTTAAAAAAATATGTATGCCTCCATTTCCAAACTGTCTTTCATTTCTTTTTCCCATTCTACTGAAATACACCTCCTGAGTGCATCCAGATCTCCTTTGAAGATGTTCACAGTGTGGATTGTAGGGCACAGCTATGTCTTCTGGAGTGAAAAGTATGCAGAGAAAACAGGTATGGTGAGAGACCTTGCTTTGCCAAATGTAGGCATTAAATGGATTGGTCAGAGAGGGTTAAAGTGGCACCAATTGATGCCATTGGTGAAATCCTTCATGCAAATCCAACACCCTGACCTCATAATAGTGCACTGTGGTGGCAATGACCTAGGCACTTTGACTGGGGTAGGTCTGGAAATGCTTATGAAGGAGACCTTTGCACAACTGTTTTCACTTTTCCCTAAAACTGCCTTTGCGTATTCTAACATATGCCAAAGGCAAAAATGGAACTGGTCCAATCATTTTTGTCCACCGATTGACAAAGCAAGAAAGCACGTCAACAAATCTGTTTCTGCTTTCCTCCGAGACTATGGTATGGGTTCCATTTACCACAACAACTTGCGTTACAACATGCAAGACATTTATAGAGGAGATGGTGTACACTTCACTGATGAAGGGAACAGAGTCTTCCTCTTGAACCTTAGACTCTGCGTCGGTACTTACTTGTAGGTACCACTAAAAAATCACTTCATAAACACAACGGCTCTTTTTAGAGCCCCCTAATATCTAAACACTTAAATCTGAATTTTATTTCTTTTTTTCTTTTTTTTTCTACCGTACGCGTACGGTAAGCTTACCGTACGCGTACTCCGCGATTTTTTTTTAAAATTAGTAAATGTTTTTTTCGTACTTTTGTGTCCTTCTTTGACCCCCTTTCAAATGTTAGGGGGTCTGTAACTCTCTTCCTTGCCCCCTTTTCACGTTATCTCCCTTTTTTTTTCTGTGTGAAACACACGAAATGGCGGCCGACACTTCCTGATTTCGTCCGATTCGAATGTTTACAGTCATGTGACAAGCAATCGGATTTGAGCTCGCGCACGGCACCGTACGCGTACGGTAAGCTTACCATAAGCGCACGGAGCGCGCTTACAGATATATATATTGATTTAAATGCTATTTTCTCAGGAACTACTGAACAGATTTACACCAGATCTACAAAAGGCACATCCTTGACCTGCGGACTACCTTACAAGTAATTCTGTTCAGCCATTCGGGCTGTAGCTCGGACTAAAGGTCCTATGGAAAAATGCATGGGGAAAACGTGTTTTGGGACCCCCCTTTTTTCTCAGCCCCCGCTTGACGAATCACCCCGAGACTATCAGGGTAGGAGCGGAGCATAGCGCCCCATTAGTTTTGAAAATTTCGCGAGGATTCGTCAACCGGCGCCAAAGTTATTCAAAATAGAATTTTGAGATTTCCTATGGAAACACGGTCCAAACTATAACTACCTAACTACTATATGTGTATATATATATATATATATGTTAACTCAAATTGCCCACAGCATTAAGAACGCACTCACTTCAAATGAAATCCTCCGATTTATTCATATGGAAAGCAAACTGCAACATTCATGTTTGTTTCTTGATCCGACGCGTTTCAAGGCCCCTGCCTCTTAATCATGGATCTGTTTGCACGTTAAGCAGATGGCGCTGATCCAGCCTCAATTTCAACCCTCAGTGGGCGTTGCATTCAGTGCGTGATTGCAGACAGAGCAGGCTGGTACTTGAAGTCAAGCTCAGTTAGTTAATTTCACCCTCCAGTGGGCTCTGCTTTCCGTGTATATTTAAAAAAACCTCGTAATAGGCCATGTGTTTGCAGCGTTATTAAATCCTCATTTGAAGCACTAAGCAAATAGGCACAGTTCCTATTTACAGCCTCCCACTCGTGACTCTGGGGATGGTGCAGTTCTCCACGGCTGGGCTGCCGTGCATTAAATGTTAACTCAAATTGCCCACAGCATTAAGAACGCACTCACTTCAAATGAAATCCTCCGATTTATTCATATGGAAAGCAAACTGCAACATTCATGTTTGTTTCTTGATCCGACGCGTTTCAAGGCCCCTGCCTCTTAATCATGGATCTGTTTGCACGTTAAGCAGATGGCGCTGATCCAGCCTCAATTTCAACCCTCAGTGGGCGTTGCATTCAGTGCGTGATTGCAGACAGAGCAGGCTGGTACTTGAAGTCAAGCTCAGTTAGTTAATTTCACCCTCCAGTGGGCTCTGCTTTCCGTGTATATTTAAAAAAACCTCGTAATAGGCCATGTGTTTGCAGCGTTATTAAATCCTCATTTGAAGCACTAAGCAAATAGGCACAGTTCCTATTTACAGCCTCCCACTCGTGACTCTGGGGATGGTGCAGTTCTCCACGGCTGGGCTGCCGTGCATTCTATGTTAACTCAAATTGCCCACAGCATTAAGAACGCACTCACTTCAAATGAAATCCTCCGATTTATTCATATGGAAAGCAAACTGCAACATTCATGTTTGTTTCTTGATCCGACGCGTTTCAAGGCCCCTGCCTCTTAATCATGGATCTGTTTGCACGTTAAGCAGATGGCGCTGATCCAGCCTCAATTTCAACCCTCAGTGGGCGTTGCATTCAGTGCGTGATTGCAGACAGAGCAGGCTGGTACTTGAAGTCAAGCTCAGTTAGTTAATTTCACCCTCCAGTGGGCTCTGCTTTCCGTGTATATTTAAAAAAACCTCGTAATAGGCCATGTGTTTGCAGCGTTATTAAATCCTCATTTGAAGCACTAAGCAAATAGGCACAGTTCCTATTTACAGCCTCCCACTCGTGACTCTGGGGATGGTGCAGTTCTCCACGGCTGGGCTGCCGTGCATTAAATGTTAACTCAAATTGCCCACAGCATTAAGAACGCACTCACTTCAAATGAAATCCTCCGATTTATTCATATGGAAAGCAAACTGCAACATTCATGTTTGTTTCTTGATCCGACGCGTTTCAAGGCCCCTGCCTCTTAATCATGGATCTGTTTGCACGTTAAGCAGATGGCGCTGATCCAGCCTCAATTTCAACCCTCAGTGGGCGTTGCATTCAGTGCGTGATTGCAGACAGAGCAGGCTGGTACTTGAAGTCAAGCTCAGTTAGTTAATTTCACCCTCCAGTGGGCTCTGCTTTCCGTGTATATTTAAAAAAACCTCGTAATAGGCCATGTGTTTGCAGCGTTATTAAATCCTCATTTGAAGCACTAAGCAAATAGGCACAGTTCCTATTTACAGCCTCCCACTCGTGACTCTGGGGATGGTGCAGTTC
The DNA here is from genome assembly GCF_964204655.1 of Triturus cristatus. Lineage (NCBI taxonomy): Eukaryota > Metazoa > Chordata > Amphibia > Caudata > Salamandridae > Triturus > Triturus cristatus. The sequence goes on along the minus strand of NC_140579.1, from coordinate 534,418,843 downwards.
TCCACGGCTGGGCTGCCGTGCATTAAATGTTAACTCAAATTGCCCACAGCATTAAGAACGCACTCACTTCAAATGAAATCCTCCGATTTATTCATATGGAAAGCAAACTGCAACATTCATGTTTGTTTCTTGATCCGACGCGTTTCAAGGCCCCTGCCTCTTAATCATGGATCTGTTTGCACGTTAAGCAGATGGCGCTGATCCAGCCTCAATTTCAACCCTCAGTGGGCGTTGCATTCAGTGCGTGATTGCAGACAGAGCAGGCTGGTACTTGAAGTCAAGCTCAGTTAGTTAATTTCACCCTCCAGTGGGCTCTGCTTTCCGTGTATATTTAAAAAAACCTCGTAATAGGCCATGTGTTTGCAGCGTTATTAAATCCTCATTTGAAGCACTGAGCAAATAGGCACAGTTCCTATTTACAGCCTCCCACTCGTGACTCTGGGGATGGTGCAGTTCTCCACGGCTGGGCTGCCGTGCATTAAATGTTAACTCAAATTGCCCACAGCATTAAGAACGCACTCACTTCAAATGAAATCCTCCGAAAAACATACGGGGAGGAAACAGACAATTAAGTCTGAGACGACTGGAATCGAAATACATTATACTTCTAGACAGCAAGATCCCCAATGGGATGAATGCTGACGAAGCACTTAATGTACATCTTTAAAAATCAAGAAATGCCTATTGTGTACGTATCTCGCTCTTGAACTCCGATCCGTAACATGTGGTTCTTTCTCTTTTTCACAATAGTTTAATTATTTATGGCACATACACCTTCACTACATATTTTTTATTTTATTTTCAACACTTTGCTTGTCTGCCCACTTGGGCTCTACTAATAAGCATCAAATCAGTTTGACACATTGCTTTATAATAATTTCAGTGTTTTATGCAAAAGACAAACCAATACATGGTGCTTTTCTTGCTAAAATGCAGTAACATATATTTTTCCTAATACAGGTTAAATGCGAAGTGTATTTTATTTTACTATTGCATTTTTTGTTATATGGTTTAGACATACCTGATATTTTCTTTATGTCTATGTACAAAGTTGCTGCGGCAACCATGGTGGAATGTGCCTCGTTCTAGTGATAAAAACAAACACTGTAGAGGGACCAGATGTAGTGAAGAAGACGGTTTATCCATCGAAACGCGTCTGGGCGTCTTTGTGAAATAAAATATTTCTTTGATTTATCATCCCACGGAGTCAGCGCCTGGCCTTGTATGTTGAATTCAGGATTGGTTTAATATATATATATATATATATATTCACTGAAAAAAACATAGGTTTCACACGTTATAGTTAGCTGGTCATTTTACTTGTAAAAAACCAATGAAATTCCCCCGTTATAGTTAGTTCAGCTAACTATAACTCGCGCGCCCGCAATCCACTGCTAATGATGTCACATATTACATCACTCATGACATGGTCAGTGACATCACTCATGACATCACTGATGACATCTCAAATGACATCACTGATAACATCACTGATGACGTCATCCATGAGAAAAATTACCACATCTTCTCACACCCTAATATAACCTTTGATACACCGACTAAAAATGTAAGAGTTCCATTCTCAAAACCATATATACTGCAATACCAATCATTACATACCCACTTATTAACTCTTTGGTCTTCATATACCTCCACTTGCTCACCTGTACAGTCACTCATACTTACAGTCACTCCGTACAAAACTATAATATACATTTAAACACTTATATATACACTCACACACTAACAAGTATCTATAGAGCTACTGTTACACCAACTCAGTCATGCAAATAATCACACTCCCATTTTCTTACCTATGCAGTAAAACACACTCAAGTTCACTTGCTCATATAAATAGTATCACATTCTTACACTCTTATAGAATCATTGATACAAGCACACACTCATCCATACAGTCACTTTCACAATCACACACTCTCATATCTACTCACTTATATACTCTTACATGCACGTATAGTGCCTTTCACATATGTAGTTAGTCACAAATGTACTACTGAAATATATATTCAATCCCTAACACACCCATACATACACTCACTCAACCATACAGTCCATCACAGATGCACTCCTAAAACCATTCACCCATAGAATCACCCACTCACACATCTATGCATAGAGTGACAAACACCCTACCCACACAAACACTCACGAACCCATACAGATACTCAGACAACCAATCAATTACCCATATAGAGACTCATATAGCTGTTCTCAAAACCATGCAGCCACTTATACACCAACATACAGACACATACACACATTTACACAGTTTAGACACTAGTCTGCAGTAAGATACATTTAATGACTTACTTAAAGAATCATGTTATGCACCACAGAAAATCATCCATTTACACACTTGTACACCCACTCATTCTTCAACAGGTCTTTCCCTATATATATAAAACATATTGAAATTCTTGAGAAACACATACTCACTGGATGACGTCATCAGTGATGTCATCAGTGATGTCATTTGAGATGGCATCAGTGATGTCATGAGTGAGGTCACTGACCATGTCATGAGTGATGTAATATGTGACGTCATTAGCAGTGGATTGCGGGCGCGCGAGTTATAGTTAGCTGAACTAACTATAACAGGGGAATTTCATTGGTTTTTTACGAGTAAAATGACCAGCTAACTGTAACATGTGTGAAACCTATGGTTTTTTCAGTGAATTTGCAAGGTTTTTTAAATGCTAATTCCTAACTATAACGTGTGTGAAACCTATGGTTTTTTCAGTGAATTTGCAAGGTTTTTTAAATGCTAATTCCTAACTATAACGTGTGTGAAACCTATGGTTTTTTCATTGAATTTCAAAGGTTTTTTAAATGCTAATTTTTTATTTTTTTATTATATTTTTTATATATTTATTTTTCAAAAATTTCCCTATGTATACATTTATAAATTATCTGTATCCTTTAATTTGGTGTGGCTCATTTTTTTTTTACTTTGAATTTGGATAAAGTTGAACAGCATAGTTAATATCTTCTATTAAGTTATGTCCACTTTTTTTTTTTTTTATAAATTCTTAGGGTGCGCGCTCAGAGCGCGCACCTAGTACGTTTGCGTACGTTTTTCATGTATGCAGGCGTGCGTTATCTACGTACGCATACATACGTTTTAGTGCGCGCTCGCAGCGCGCACCCAGTGCGCATGCGTACGTACGCATGCGTGCGTCGTACGTGCTCCACGTGGTACACTTCCGTATACGCGTAGAGTACGCGCGCTGACATTCGCGCATACGCGCGTGCTGCGTATGCGTGTTACGTACGCGCATAATACATATGCGCATGCGCGCGTACGCGTTCGCGCATGCGTAATTGCACCGTGCGCGCTCAGAGATTGCACCGTGCACGCACCTCGGGTTATGTGATGAATAAAACAACACTTTTAATTGGTTTTCATTACTTTCAGTTTCAGATTGTTTCAACAGCACACCCAATCCCCTCATGGCAAGTCATGTGATCAAGAAACATCACTTTTCATTGGTTCAAAGTACTTTCAGTTCCAGATTCTTCCAAAATCACACCCACCCCCCTCATTGTTAGTTCTGATTCCCTTGGAGAAGGAGCTACTCTGTTTTTGTGAGACAATGGCAGAGCACCAGCCACCTTCTGAGAGTGAGCAGGACTCTCTTGAGAGATAGAGGCAGAGGAAGCAGAAAGACTCCTTTATATGGCAGTTTTTCACTTTTCCTGAGGGACAAAAGAAGGTGAATGCACCAAAGGTCACCTGCATACTGTGTCAGCGCACTTTGTCACGTGGGAATGCTAATAAGAAGTACTCTTTTAGTATTCACACTATGATGAGGCACGTTGAGGCAATGCATCCTGTGACTTTTCGTCAAGCTTCTGGAGCAAACCCTCCACCTGCTCAGCCGACGACATCTGCAGCAGCTCAGCCGAGCACATCTTCGGCAGCTCAGGCGAGCACTTCTTCTGCAATGGTGCCTTCACCTTCTTCCACACCTCTGGATATTCGTCCTTGTTTTGGAAGGATGAGTACACACTGCATGGATTGTGGTACTCTTATTACTTTGGGTGAGAGCTGTATTGATCTCATTCAAAGAAAATTTGAGGAGCATCTTTGCGAAAGGCCATAATTTTGTTATTTTTTTTTTCGTTTTTCTCTTCCTCTGTCCCTACATTAACTCAAGGGCTCTTTTTAGAGCCACCTAAAATCAAAACACAAAAACTTGTTTTTTGAATCTATTTCTCTGGTTTTTTGTTTTTTGGGTGCGCGTACCCTGCGCGCACCCAATGGGGTTTTTTTTAAAAAAAAAATCATTTTTTTCACCTTTAGTAAACCTTCAGGGACTCCCTGACAAAGAGAGGGGAGTGGCAAAGTAATTAAAAAAGAGATGGTGTACATTTCACAGATGAAGGGAAGAGAGTCTTCCTATTAAACTTTAAACTCTGCATCAGTACTTATGTATAGGTACCCAAAAAAGATAATAGCTCATTTTAGTGCTGCATTTGAATTGGCTGTATTTACAAGGAGAGGAAAAGACACACAGAGAGGCTTATCCTCTCCTTGTAAATATGGAGGAGCACCCTGCGCCACTAGTACGTCAAGAAAAGTGACGTAGTGGTGGCGCAGGTGGCTTGTAAATGTGCCCCAGAGATCTTAAGGAAATTAAGGGTAAAACAGACAAACCGAGAGTGACAGATACAGAGACAGAGAGCAAACAACTGAGAAGGAGTAAGGCAGTTAAAAAGACTAAGACATATGGATACAGAGAAAGAAACATGGATGAAAAATTAGTGATGGAGGTAGTAAAGGTAGGGGAGTAGTAGAGAAGGAGTGAGGGAGTTACAAAAGAGTAGTAAAGCAGGAAGAGAGAGTGAGAAGAGAAATGAGAAAAGCAGAGTAAGGAGAGGTGAAGAAAAGGAAGCATGAAACGAAAGCAGTGACACATACAGATATGTTAAACTTACCTGACCATCAAAATAAAGAATTTAGAATTAAATGTTTTTATTTAATTGCAAAGAAAACTGAATTACATCTTCTAAATTTTCTTTCTAGTTCTGAAAAAAGAAAAAAAGTATTAATATTCAACAATACACTTTATTAAACAGTACATGTTTTTTCATATTTAGCAAAGCAATTTTTTGTCCTTTTTTTGCTGTTTTCAGAATGTTTTGATTTTCACTGAAAATAGTGAAATCAATTGTATTCATCATTTAACAGCGGGCAAAAAAAAAACAATCTGAAAGATTGTTTAAAAAAGCCCCAAATGTGTCCTCACTAAAACATACCTTAATAGAAATGTCAAAAATACCTTTTAAGAACAATAACAATTTTCAAGAAATAACGTCTGTAAACCTTGTTGCAAAAGAACATTTTCCAAAATAATATCTGTCAAAGAAGTCCACAATTGTTTGTTTTACCTTTCCTTGAGGCCAAATGGTAAGTTTAAAATCCCTTTTGAGTGAAATATCCAATTTTAATCCTTTTAAATTTTAATAATGCTTTCTTCCGATGATGATGTTAGTATTTAAAATTTGGGTTTCAGAAAAATTAAGTAACAATTGGGTAAATCATAAGGCAAACGTTGCTTGAAAATCAATTGAGAATCATTACACAGTGTCCATCCTTTTTCACATTTAAGATAAACTGTGTAATGACCAGAAGTTATAGAAGGACCATCATGAAAAATTATTGCAACTGCTACAAAAGTTTTTCCAGATATAGATAATTGGTTGGCAACAAACTTCTTTAGTAAAGTTTCCAATTTTGTTCCATCAGCTCTACAACGTTGTACCATTAAAATTACATACTGTCCATATTTCTTTAAAAATAACGTTGACAACATTTCAGATTTACATTTAGAACATTCCATGTTGTGATTAGCATCTTTAACTAATTTACTAAAAGTCACTGTTTTACTCTCTGGTAATGGTAAATATATAAACCTTTCAGAATCAACATTAGTACTGCTTGTGTTCATACAGTTATCACAACAATGTTCCCATTTATAAGAGACACCAAATACATTTTCTACTTCTACCCCTTCATCTTCCAGTACCATCAGGATACACATCAAGAATTCCTGTGCATCTTGCTGGACATTTTGTGTAAACTGTGTACGTCCAGAATATACATCTAAAAGATTTCTAACATCAGAAGCACTTTCTATTTTAGTTTTATCATTACTCAGCTTCTCATAAAGGAGACTCAGCAAAGAACAGAATCTTTTTTCATGATTTAGTATTATCTGCTCTTGCAAAGTTTCAAGATAAAATACACCATTCAGCACTACATTTGTGTAGCAGTTGACACCAGAGCTATTTTCAAAATGACAACCAACAACCTCTTCCACACTGTCCTTTTTCTTTTTGCTTGCAGTCACATCACTATCTTTTTGTTTTCTCTTCAGTACATCCTCATTACAGATATTCTCAAATCTCCTTTTCCGACAAACAACACGTTTTTCAAACACAGGATACTGACCTAAATGAGGAGCTTAGCTTTTTCTTAATCTATTATACTCCTTTACACAGTTTGCATCAGCACTTACTTTTGAGTCATCAAAGTCTATCATGAATAAACCAGATAATTATTTCACGCGTGACAAAGCAACATATGCCATACCTTCTTTGAACACAGTAGACCCAATGTTTACAAAAGCACTATCAACAGTTAATCCTTGAGACTTGTGAATAGTTACAGCATATGCTAGAGAAATCGGAAACTGCTTCCTACGTACATATAAGTCTTTCACTAGCAAAAAACGAACTGAACAACGACTAATCACTTTAATCTCTTCAATCTGATCAAATTTTATTTTTAAGAATTCAATTCCATCTTTTTTCTGGTACTTTACAAAACCCACAACTTTACCCATAGCTCCATTCACTAAACCTTTTTCTACATCCAAATTGTGTCTTAAAATTACTCTACAGTTCATACACACATAAAGATTCTTTTCCAAACCAGCTGTTTTTGAAATGTTTTCTCCAGAGAATCCAATTTAGTAGCCAATTTGCCTGTCAATATAATAGTTATTCGTTCATGTTGAATTTTATCCACAGCTTCCAGTTTTATGATCTCTTCATTTTCCAATTTCAAAAGTTCTTGATTGAATACAGAGCATTCATGTAGTGTTGGCATTAAGCAGATTACAGTATTTTTTTCACCAATTTTCTTGTATATTTTCTCTGGAACTATTTCTTCTGTTGTAAACAAATTACTCAGCAATCGACTCTGTAATGCTTTTCTGCCATGTTCTGTGAGTAGTCCAATTCTTATATCTTTCAGAATACTTGCATAGTCCTCATCATTCGCTTGCCTCATATTGGTAATGAGTTCCTTATACTCAAAATATGTCCAAATATTTACATTGCCTATACTTCCTAACGACTTTTTCGTGTCTTCATGTGTAAGTGTATGGAATACCGGTTGTCCTTTAACTGGAGTAAGTTGCAAAAGATCCCCAAAAACTATGACGTGTTTTCCTCCAAATAACACATCATAGTCTGTCTTTAGTATTTGCTGCATTCTTAAATGCACAAAGGCAAGCATTAAGTTTGATACCATGCTTACCTCATCAATAATGAGTACTTTCATTTTCTTCAATACTCTTGAAACTTCCAAGCATGCTTCTCCTGCTAGTTTGTGGTATTGTATTTTGTTCTCATGCTCTACTGGTAACATTAGCAAACGATGTAAGGTAACTCCTTTTATGTTATACGCGACTAACCCAGTTGGAGCAGTAACAACACAAGACAAAATGGAATCCTTTTTCTTCTGTAGGTAGCTTCTAATTATATTAATTAAGAAACTTTTTCCAGTTCCAGTTTGTCCACTTACATACATTCTCATTGGTTCAAAAGATGTGCATGAGCACTCTTTATTTTCATGTAGTAATCCGTGATCAATTTTTTTCCTGACTTCTTCATAAATTTGTTTTTGTTCTTCATTCAGTTGCTGCTCCAAATATGTTAAGTCTACTAAATCTTCCTGATCTTGATTCATAGCTGTTTCCACTTCATTCATGGCTATTGCTGATTCATTTTCTACGATCGGTTGTCCTAGAGGATCTTGACTGAACGTCCCAGAACTTTGACTGTCTTGAGAACTGTCTCTAGCTACTTCAGCTGCAATTGTTGCTTCTTGTTCAATTTCTTCATTTAACATTTGAACATAAGTTGTGAAAGTACTGCATTCTATGCTGTCTTTGCTAGCATTGAAGGAATCTTCATAACTCTGGAATTCTCCAAGTAGTTCGTCCTCTGAACGCCATGGTTTAAACAGCTGCAAAAGTGCCAAGTAGTAAAATTCCTTTTTCTCAGGAGTGTCACAACTCAGCTTCCAGTGATTTATCAAACTTCCCTTTGTTTGCTTCACCAAACATCCTTCCTCACCACTAACTTTATATTTTCCATTGTTGATATCTTCTGTGGCATTCCGTTTAAAAATGAAGTTCTGCAGCACTTCATAGAGACACATGTTCTCAAGGTGATGACTTCTTTGTGGGTAATATGTGTCCAACATGTTTGTTCTTAAAATGTCTGTACTTTCTGGTTCGAACTCTGCTAAATACTCAATTTCTCGAATAGATTTCAGTACCCGATTTCGCATTCCTGCAAGGCCTAAACTTACCCAAATTATTCTTCTGGATTTCAAGTACAGACTTGCAGATGATAACCTATCTGAGCATTCGTAGGATCCAATTTCTCGATGCGATAACATCTTTAAACTGAAACTGCATAGCTTTTTACTGACAGTCTTCTCGTGAGAAATCTCTTCCCACATTTCCTTCAATTCCGTTTTCTCAGATTTAGTGATGTAAGACGTGACATACCGAGCAACAGCAATAGAATTGTCAGCCAGATACTGTATATCCATGTTAGCACTTCACATGGATAAAATGACTGGGTTGTAGTCATTTATATATTTTGACTCTTCTTTTCTTCTTAGGTTGTAGGTATTCTTAGGCGATTTTCTTGTAATAGTATGTCGCACAGCTGACATAAAACTGTTTACTCTTCCTTTTGAAAGAACAGGTCGTGGAAATCCAAATCGACATTTTGTGTAGAATTTATCTTTACTCTTGTACTTTCGTCGACAGTATTTTCCACACCGATGACTTTGGAAACGTAAAACTTTCTCTTTTAAGTTTTTTTCTTCTGTGCTTTTAGGTATAGCACATGTTGCATATCCTTCAATGAAAGATAAAACTGCTTCATCAGCATCTGTTCCAAATTTTGGGGCATCCTTGATCCACAACAGCATATGAATATGTGGAGCACCTCTTGCTTGGTACTCTTTTCTCCAAAAGAAATCCACAACTTCTCCAAGAGGTGGATTTTTGTTATTGCAGATGAAGGACATCATAGCCTCAAATCTATGATTGAAATATCTGCAAACATTAACCGGGTCTAATGAGCACAATTCTCCTGCTGTCTTGTATTGGATGTTTTCAATGTTTGAATTTGCCTCTCGCAGAAAATCCAGTAAATCATCCCAAGCGTACTTAGCACAGCTCAGGGTAAGGAACCATGTAGGAGTTCCTAAATTCCGTAACATACACTTCAATTCTCCATGGCGTTGGTACCAATATTCATTAGTTCCACGCTGACAAGCCATCAATTTGATCAATTGAGATTCCAAATGATCATCTCGCTGTTGCACTTTGTTGAGAAAGTCCTTTGCTGACACATTATGTAGATGTACTCCAGTTTTTAAAATGTGATTTACTGCATAAGATAGTGCAGACAAGTCACTTTCAAATAAAAGATGGAACAAATAAGGAATACTTTGACGAAATCTGGGATCTTCTGCATATAATCTTGTAGTCCGATACTCCGAAGCAGGAATCTGTACTCGACGTTCATCATATCGTCCACATTCTCCTGTAGGAAACAGTTGGGGAAAACAACGAGCTTCCAAGCTCTCCTCCCATACACTCACAGGAGTTCCTTTTGCTTTCTTCATCTGAAACAGATCAATAGCGTTTCCCATAACTTCTTTAGAATGAAGAGGATGTATGCTGAAAGGTTCATAAATTTCTTCTTCTTTTGACTTATCCACTTTTTCAATTTGCCCACTTGGTATTCCTGTGTCTTCTAGTATTTCTTCATCATCTTCATCCATATAAATGGCTTCATACCATTTATTATTTTTTTTCAAATACAAATTTGCTCTTTGTACTTTTCGTACATCCACCAGCTCCTGCCAAATTTTCTTATTCTTCGTAGGTACACCATTAACCAGAATAACTAATGGTTCAGTTTCCAAAGTATCTGCATCAATTGTTTCCATATTTTTTTTCAAATCCAATGGCAAAAAGACAACTCTTCCTTTTAAACCTCTTTGTAAATCCGAAGGAGGTAATTTACCTGTTTTTGGCTCCATACGCACTATGGTTTGAAACGGATGGACACATTGAATAAGTATAGACTCATACGTATTTAAATCCGAAAGCTCTGGAGGAATTTCAACCAATTCTAATTTATTATGTATAGCTCTTGCTGGCATTCTATTTTCTTCTAACTTGTTATAACAGTATTTACAAATACGCTGATCTTCACCCAAATCAAAACAATTTTCCAGAAATATATATGTTGCAAAATCTTTCCACTTATAATTATCTTCATTTTCACTTTTTTTATACAGATCAACATTCCTTGTTTGAATTTTGTAATGGCTTCTCCGGCAACAAATACAAGTAATATTTGGTCTTTCATTAGAGATGATAGCAAATTTTGTCATTTCATCTTCAGAATTATTACTAACAGTAAGTTCTACATTCTCTTCTACATTTTCATCAATAACTGTGTCATTTTCTGCACTTTCTTGTTCTGGACCAAAGTAACAAAACTGAATCTCATCAGTAACCTTCACTACATCTGATACAGATCCACGGAACAGAGCATTATTCAACTCATTCAACTTTAGTGCTGGACTTTTAGCAAAATACAATGTTCTCACAAACTTTCTCATTTCAGTATGATGAACAGCGAGCATTCTAAAATGGTGAAAAACACTTTGACACACTTTCCTAGATAGACAAGCCAGAGAATGTCCTTGCAAACCAGTATTCTCTCTCACTCTGCATGGATCTAGTCTTTGAAGCACCTTAATTTTCTGTTTAACACTCTTTTTACTATATTCTCTTAGAAAGTCACGTAATTTATCAATAGATTCCTGACGCACAGTACAAATACTACTACAATTCCAAGTATACACTGGGGCTTTAGGACGTCTCCCCATAACCTCATCAGCCATCACTTCTTCCTCATTTCTTGGAACCATTTTCTCCTTTTCCATTACACAACCATCCTTAACTTCATATGCTCTTCCATTGGTGTCAACTGCATGCAACAAACTATTACTTTGAAGATAACTCTCTTCATTAAAAAATGGTTCAGTACTTGAACTATGCTTCCATTCTCCTAAGAACACTTTACAAAAGTTATTTTTTTTTACTTCTCTTTTCCTTTTGCTTTGTGACTTCATTGCATTGACTAATTTATCTAACCTACGCATCCTGTTCAAAATTAAAATGAATAGTTTTTTTATATTTCTAATGCCTTGGTAACAATACTTTCAATTAATTTCTTTTTCTTATAAAATTTGGTTTTTTTCTTATATTTTTCACATTCTTTAGCAAATTTAACATCACTCTTCTCTGAAACATTTTTTGACGAATGTTTTTAAAATCTATTTTCCGTGTTAAGTCACTCTTTCTTAGTTCTGAGTCTACATTAGCATTTTGTTTTTGCTGTCAACTCTGTTGTTGTTTTGTACTTGAAACACTGTTTGAATTTATCTTTCGATAATTTTTTTTCTTGGAAGATATTTTTTAAAAATTCTTTAGTTTGCTTACCAGAAGACTTTTTCTGTTTTCCAACACACGCTTCGCCTCCTATTTTTTTTTTACCAGTCGTCTTCAAATATAGTTGATGTTTCTTTTCTTTTCTCTTTCTTGACTTTATAGGCATCTTTATATTTTTTCAGTGTTGCTCAGCAATACCTGCAAAAAACTAAAAAAAATACCTTTATGTAATTTTAATTCATTACAATTTTTTTTTTCAACTTTTCAAATCCTATCACATGAGCTGATCCTTTCCTACGAGTCCAAGTCTTACAAAACAAGAGAAACATGAATTAAATCTCTGACAACAATTCCTGTGTGCACACAGACTCATGGTGTGATTCTAGGCAGAAAACGATATTTGATTGGCAATTTGAAAGCACATTTACTTCTGTTGAGGAGCAAGTGATAATTACTGAGACAGCCTGACACATTTCCCTTATATTTTAGAGAGGCAAAAAAGAACACATGTCCTAATAGCTACTTGAGACCATCAACATGTGTTACAGGGTGAGTGATTAGAGAAGAGCAAAGGAAATGAGCCTTGGTGACGTTGAATGTGTTTGCGTTACACACTGCTATCTGAAATACAACACAGAGCTGAGTATTATGCATGGGAGTGTAGGAGAAGCTGCTGCATGTGTGCAAACAGTGTGTTTCTGGAGACTGTGTATTGTCAGTTGCAAGAGAGATCGGCATGGAGACTTTTACAAGTGCATGAAGACTGCAGATATGTGTGTAAGAGTACATCTTTGGTAAAGGTTAATTGGAGTTTTGTACATGTAGGAACTACCTCACCCATTGCAGGAGTGGATGGACAATCTACCCTGTTGATTTGAAATGTGTTACCATTTGCCTCTACATTTGTGAGATAGTGATTTCTGTTGAGTACTAACCAACACATTTGAACAAAACAAGCTGGCCCTTTCCTGAAAGTGCAAGTTTTACAGAACAACAGCAACACAAATAAAATCTCTGACAACAATTCCTCTGTCCACACAGACTCATGCTGTGATTCTAGGCAGAAAACGATATTTCCTTTGGCAATTTGAAAGCACATTTAGTACTGTGGATGGAGCAAGTGATAATTACTGAGACAGCCTGACACATTTCCCTTATATTTTAGAGAGGCAAAAAAGAGCACATGTCCTAATAGCTACTTGACACCATCAGCATGTGTTACAGGGTGAGTGATTAGAGTGGAGCAAAGGAAATGAGCCTTGGTGACGTTGAATGTGTTTGCGTTACACACTGCTATCTGAAATACAACACAGAGCTGAGTATTATGCATGGGAGTGTAGGAGAAGCTGCTGCATGTGTGCAAACAGTGTGTTTCTGGAGACTGTGTATTGTCAGTTGCAAGAGAGATCTGCATGGAGACTTTTACAAGTGCATGAAGACTGCAGATATGTGTGTAAGAGTACATCTTTGGTAAAGGTTAATTGGAGTTGTGTACATGTAGGAACTACCTCACCCATTGCAGGAGTGGATGGACAATCTACCCTTTTGATTTGAAATGTGTTACCATTTGCCTCTCATTTGTGAGATAGTGATTTCTGCTGAGTGCTAACCATCACATTTGAACAAAACAAGCTGGCCCTTTCCTGAAAGTGCAAGTTTTACAGAACAACAGCAACACAAATAAAATCTCTGACAACAATTCCTCTGTCCACACAGACTCATGGTGTGATTCTAGGCAGAAAACGATATTTCCTTTGGCAATTTGAAAGCACATTTAGTACTGTGGATGGAGCAAGTGATAGTTACTGAGACAGCCTGACACATTTCCCTTATATTTTAGAGAGGCAAAAAAGAGCACATGTACTAATAGCTACTTGAGACCATCAGCATGTGTTACAGGGTGAGTGATTAGAGAAGAGCAAAGGAAATAAGCCTTGGTGACGTTGAATGTGTTTGCGTTACACACTGCTATCTGAAATACAACACAGAGCTGAGTATTATGCATGGGAGTGTAGGAGAAGCTGCTGCATGTGTGCAAACAGTGTGTTTCTGGAGACTGTGTATTGTCAGTTGCAAGGGACATCTGCATGGAGACTTTTACAAGTGCATGAAGACTGCAGATATGTATGTAAGAGTACATCTTTGGTAAAGGTTAATTGGAGTTTTGTACATGTAGGAACTACCTCACCCATTGCAGGAGTGGATGGACAATCTACCCTGTTGATTTGAAATGTGTTACCATTTGCCTCTCATTTGTGAGATAGTGATTTCTGCTGAGTACTAACCAACACATTTGAACAAAACAAGCTGGACCTTTCCTGAAAGTGCAACTTTTACAGAACAACAGCAACACAAATAAAATCTCTGACAACAATTCCTCTGTCCACACAGACTCATGCTGTGATTCTAGGCAGAAAACGATATTTCCTTTGGCAATTTGAAAGCACATTTAGTACTGTGGATGGAGCAAGTGATAATTACTGAGACAGCCTGACACATTTCCCTTGCATTTTAGAGAGGCAAAAAAGAGCACATGTTCTAATAGCTACTTGAGACCATCAGCATGTGTTACAGGGTGAGTGATTAGAGTAGAGCAAAGGAAATGAGCCTTGGTGACGTTGAATGTGTTTCCGTTACACACTGCTATCTGAAATACAACACAGAGCTGAGTATTATGCATGGGAGTGTAGGAGAAGCTGCTGCATGTGTGCAAACAGTGTGTTTCTGGAGACTGTGTATTGTCAGTTGCAAGAGAGATCTGCATGGAGACTTTTACAAGTGCACGAAGACTGCAGATATGTGTGTAAGAGTACATCTTTGGTAAAGGTTAATTGGAGTTTTGTACATGTAGGAACTACCTCACCCATTGCAGGAGTGGATGGACAATCTACCCTGTTGATTTGAAATGTGTTACCATTTGCCTCTCATTTGTGAGATAGTGATTTCTGCTGAGTGCTAACCATCACATTTGAACAAAACAAGCTGGCCCTTTCCTGAAAGTGCAAGTTTTACAGAACAACAGCAACACAAATAAAATCTCTGACAACAATTCCTCTTTCCACACAGACTCATGGTGTGATTCTAGGCAGAAAACGATATTTCCTTTGGCAATTTGAAAGCACATTTAGTACTGTGGATGGAGCAAGTGATAGTTACTGAGACAGCCTGACACATTTCCCTTATATTTTAGAGAGGCAAAAAAGAGCACATGTCCTAATAGCTACTTGAGACCATCAGCATGTGTTACAGGGTGAGTGATTTGAGAAGAGCAAAGGAAATGAGCCTTGGTGACGTTGAATGTGTTTGCGTTACACACTGCTATCTGAAATACAACACAGATCTGAGTATTATGCATGGGAGTGTAGGAGAAGCTGCTGCATGTGTGAAAACAGTGTGTTTCTGGAGACTGTGTATTGTCAGTTGCAAGAGAGATCTGCATGGAGACTTTTACAAGTGCATGAAGACTGCAGATATGTGTGTAAGAATACATCTTTGGTAAAGGTTAATTGGAGTTTTGTACATGTAGGAACTACCTCACCCATTGCAGGAGTGGATGGACAATCTACCCTGTTGATTTGAAATGTGTTACCATTTGCCTCTCATTTGTGAGATAGTGATTTCTGCTGAGTACTAACCAACACATTTGAACAAAACAAGCTGGCCCTTTCCTGAAAGTGCAAGTTTTACAGAACAACAGCAACACAAATAAAATCTCTGACAACAATTCCTCTGTCCACACAGACTCATGCTGTGATTCTAGGCAGAAAACGATATTTCCTTTGGCAATTTGAAAGCACATTTAGTACTGTGGATGGAGCAAGTGATAATTACTGAGACAGCCTGACACATTTCCCTTATATTTTAGAGAGGCAAAAAAGAGCACATGTTCTAATAGCTACTTGAGACCATCAGCATGTGTTACAGGGTGAGTGATTAGAGTAGAGCAAAGGAAATGAGCCTTGGTGACGTTGAATGTGTTTCCGTTACACACTGCTATCTGAAATACAACACAGAGCTGAGTATTATGCATGGGAGTGTAGGAGAAGCTGCTGCATGTGTGCAAACAGTGTGTTTCTGGAGACTGTGTATTGTCAGTTGCAAGAGAGATCTGCATGGAGACTTTTACAAGTGCATGAAGACTGCAGATATGTGTGTAAGAGTACATGTGTGGTAAGGGTTAATTGGAGTTTTGAACATGTAGGAACTACCTGACCCACTACAAGATTGGAAGGAAAATCTACCCTCTTGATTTCAAATGTGTTAGCATTTGCCTCTCATTTGTGAGATTCTGATTTCTGCTGAGTGCTAACCATCACATTTGAACAAAACAAGCTGGCCCTTTCCTGAAAGTGCAAGTTTTACAGAACAACAGCAACACAAATAAAATCTCTGACAACAATTCCTGTGTGCACAGTGTCTCATGGTGTGATTCTAGGCACAAAACAGTATTCCTGGGTGATACCAGGCCCTTTCCTGAAAGTGCAAGTTTTACAGAACAACAGAAACACAAATTTAATCTCTGACTACAATTCCTGTAAGCATGTTGTCTCATGGTGTGATTCTAGACAGAAAACAGTATTCCTGGGTGATACCAGTACACCTTAACTTATAGTGAAGACATACTCCATAATATCTAACATGTTCAAGGCACTTAAATATCTTCCTTAACATAAAATGTAAAACACCACTTTTAAAGTGGTAGGAAAATGTACCATGCAATTTTCAAATGTGTTTGCATTTGCCTCTTTTTTGTGAGTAACTAATTTCTGCTGAATGCTAACCATCACACTTTAAGCAAACAAACTGCCGCTTTTCTGCGAGTGCAAGGCTAACAGAACAAGAGCAACACAAATTAAATCTCTGACAACAAATCCTGTGTGCAGACAGACTCATGATGTGATTCTAGGCACAAAACAGTATTCCTCAGTGATACCAGTACACCTTAACTTACAGTGAAGACATACTCCATAATATCTTACTAGTTCAAGACAGTTAAACTTCTCCTAAATCACAAAATGTAAAACATAACTTTAAAACAAGAATGACAATTCTATTATTTATTTCAAAATACACCACATACTTCCCCTCTCAAACTCATAACTCACCTTTAAAATTAATTAGTTGAGAAAGAAATGTGGCACTCAAACAGCAGATTATCAGAGCCAGAATCTCAGAGCTGTACACCTCTCTCCTCTCTCCACAACCAGTAAATGGCAATTTTTCCCTCTCTTTTTTCCCACATATACATGTTAATGTAAAATCACAGTCCTTCCCACATTTTTTCAAATGGAATCACACATTTCTATTGGTTGCAACTTTCAACCCCTTTCCAAATCATCCCTTCCCCCAACATGACTTCTGCCTGCTACCATAGCAACAGCTCATGGAACACAGGTGTGAGCAGAGAGGTCAGAAGTTCAGCACACAATGTTTCAAATCCAAGAGCAAGAGTGCTTGACTTTTCAAACCTAACAGCAAATCCAAAGTAATGTTCAGTGGGAACACATTTTTCTCTACCAATCCAAAACATGCTTTTAAAAATGTAAACATACAGCCTAGTTTTAACTGTAAAATGGTTTGAATCAGCCAATGAGTTCTTTTTATTAAAAAAAAGTATGTATGCCTCCATGTTTCAACTGTCTTTCTTTTCATATTGCCATTCTACTGTAAGACACCTCCTGAGTGCATCCTGTTCTCCTTGGAAGATGTTCACAGTGTGGATTGTAGGTCATAGCTATGTCTTCTGGAGTGAAAAGTATGCAGAAAAAAGAGGTATTTTCAAAGACCTTGCTTTGCCAAATGTAGACATTAAATGGATTGGTCAGAGAGGGTTAAAGTGGCACCAATTAATGCCTTTGGTGAAAACCTTTCTACATCTCCCACAGCCTAACCTTATTATTGTGCACTGTGGTGGTAATGACCTAGGCACTTTAACTGGGGTTGGTCTGGAAATGCTTATTAAGGACACCTTTCTGCAATTGATGTCCCTTTTTCCACAAACTGCCTTTGTATATTCTAATATATGCCAAAGGCAAAAGTGGAACTGGTCCAACCAATTTTGTCCGCAAATTGACAAAGCAAGAAAGCACGTCAATAAGTCTATTTCTGCTTTCCTCAGAGACTATGGTATGGGTTCTATATACCACAACAACTTGCGTTACAACATGCAAGACATTTATAGAGGAGACGGTGTACATTTCAATGATGAAGGGAACAGAGTCTTCCTCTTGAACTTTAGACTCTGCATCGGTACTTACTTGTAGGTACCGAAAAACACTCAATAAACACAAGGGCTCTTTTTAGAGCCACCTAATATCTAAACACTTAAACGTGATTTTTATTTCTATTTTTTTGGGGGGGTTTTTTCGGGTGCGCGCAGAGTGCGCGCACCGCGCGATGTTTTTTAAAAATATTAAAATCTTTTTTTTTGCCCTTCGTGGTCCTACTATGACCCCCTGACAATGGCTAGAGGGTCAAGAACTCCCTACTCTGCCCCCTATTCACGGTCTCCACCTTTCCTTTTCAGTGCGACAGACAAAATGGCGGCCGACACTTCCTGATTTCGACCGATTCGAATGTTTACTGACATCTAACAACCAATCAGAATTACGCTCGCGCACGTTAGGGTGCGCGCACAGGGCTTGCACAGTGCGCGCACCCTGCGCGCGTATAGATATTGATATGCTTTTAAATGCTATTTTCTCAGGAAATACTGAACAGATTTACACCAGACCTACGAAAGGCACTTCCTTGACCTTATGGCTACCTCTCTGCCAAATTTCAAGTAATTCTGTTCAGTCGTTCGGGCTGTAGCTGTGTCTAAAGGTCCTATGGGAAAATGCATGGGTAAAACGCGATTTGGGACCCCCCTTTTTCTCAGCCCCCGCTTGACGAATCACCCCGAGACTTTCAGGGTAGGAGCTGAATGGAGCGCCCCATTAGTTTTGAAAATTTCGCGAGGATTCGTCAACCAGCGCCAAAATTATTCAAAATAGAAAGTTGAGATTTCCTATGGAAACACGATCCTAACTATAACTATCTACTGGCGACCGCCAGTAGATAATATGTATATATATATTCACTGAAAAAACCATAGGTTTCAGGGGTGTTATAGTTAGCTGGACTTTTCACTTGTACAAAACCATTGAAATTCCCCCGTTATAGTTAGTTCAGCTAACTATAACTCGCGCGCCCGCAATACACTGCTGATGACGTCACATATTACATCACTCATGACATGGTCAGTGACATCACTCATGACATCACTGATGACATCTCAAATGACATCACTGATGACATCATCCAGTGAATGTGTGTTTTTCTGAAAATTAAATATGTTTTATATATGTATATCTCAAGGTCGATGGAAGAATAAATGGGTATATAAGTGTCTAAATGGATGATTTGTTTTTGAAAAATTGTTTGTGTAACTGACTGATTAAGTGTATCATAGTGAATACATGGCTTAGTGAGTAATGTTTAAATATGTAAATATCTGTATCAGTCTCTCACTTTGTGTATAAGTAGCTGCATGGGTTGGTGAGTAGCTACATGGGTGTCTATATAGGTTATTAGTTGGTTTTTTGAGTATCAGTCTGAGTGTCTGCATGGTTCGGTGGGGGGTATTACGTAGTGCATAGGTGCATGAATGAGTGACTCACTGTTTGTATGTGTTGAACACAGCATGTGTGCAGGACTGTATGGGTGGATGAGTGTGTGTATGGGTGTGTTAGTGAGTGAATGACTGTCTCAATAGTGTATTTATGAGTAACTACATATGTTTTAAACTAGTATATGTGACAATTGGTGTATACATGTGAGTATATGTGAGAGTGAGAGATTGAAAGAGTTCCTGTATGAATAAGTATGTGTTTCTATAAGTGATTGTTTAAAAGACTAAGTATGTGTAAGTTTCCGTAGAAGTAAGCGTGGTGGTGTGTGTATAACTTTATATGCAAGTAAATGTATGTTTGATTCTTTATTAGCATGAGTGACTATGTGTGTGAGTAACTCTATGGATGAGTGGCATTGTGTAACAGGATGTATAGGTGTATGAGTACATATGATGAGTGAGTACATGTATGAGTGACTGTATAGGACTGTTGGTGAATGAGTGGATGTGTATGTGGATCTTAGAATTACTGAAGAGGTTGTTGTAACTGGTATTGGCATGTCCATTGTTTTGAAAATTTTAGTCTCTATTTTTGAATGTGTGTATCAAAGGTTATATTAGGGTGAGAGGAGGTCTGCCACTCTATCACAAGGATGATGTCATCAGTGATGTCATTTGAGATGTCATTTGAGATGTCATCAGTGATGTGATGAGTGATGTCACTGACCATGTCATGAGTGATGTAATATGTGACGTCATCAGCAGTGCATTGCGGGCGCGCGAGTTATAGTTAGCTGAACTAACTATAACGGGGGAATTTCAATGGTTTTGTACAAGTGAAAAGTCCAGCTAACTATAACACCCCTGAAACCTATGGTTTTTTCAGTGAATTTCTGAGGTTTTTTAAATGCTAATTCCTAACTATAACGTGCCTGAAACCTATGGTTTTTTCTGTGAATTTCAAAGGTTTTTTAAATGCTAATTTCTAACTATGCCTACAGAGATAGGACATGTGAAGAAAGAAGAAAAAATGCACAGAAAGAAACAAAAGAAGTGCAGAAAGAAGCAACAGAAGTCCTCAAATACGAAGATAAGTACAGGAAGAAGGATAACGTGCAGAAAGAACAAAAAGAAGAGCAGAAAGAAGCCTTGTTGCAAAATCATCCTGTACCCTCAACTTTTTCAGACGGATACTGGTGGTAACTGAGTCTGACTAACCAGTCCTAGAGCCAGTGCTATGTTAAAAGACACTTAGAATACAGTGAAAACACCTACATACACTAGGGAACATTATGCGTTGCGGTCCAACTGTGATTAGCATGACCTCCTCTGTAAGCTCCTAGTATATAATAGGGCATGGGTGATTAAAACTACCTCTTAAAACAGGCCACAGGGCGTTTTTGCACACATTAACTCAGGCCCCGTCCCCTCCCTTCACCACTGTGTAAACACGCCCTGTGTCCGTTTTTAGTTGGGAGATTAAGTTCATTTGAATCCTGAGGGTCCCTAGGGTCCAACTAGCCCACTAGGTACCTCCAGTAAGTGCCACAGAGCTGCGTTGCAGAGAGGTGTAAAAAGTGGCACGGCCTGGACCACCTCTTTGCAATGCAGCTCAGTGGCGCTTACTGGAAGCACTTGGTGGGCTAGTTAGCCCCCAGGGGCCCTCAGTATTGAAGGGAAATTATATCCCCAATTTAAAACGTGCCATAGTGCGTGTTTGCACACGTCACCTCAGGCCCCGTCCCCTCCCTTCACCACTGTGTAAACGCGCCCTGTGGCTGTTCTAAGTTGAGAGATTAAGTCCCCTTGAATCCTAAGGGTCCCTAGGGTCAAACTAGACCACTAGGTACCTCCAGTAAGCGCCACAGAGCTGCGTTGCAGAGAGGTGTAAAAAGGGGCTTGGCCTCAGAACACCTGTCTGCAGCGCAGCTCCCTGGCGCATACTGGAGATGCCTGTTGGGGGCGCGTTTGCAGAGTGCTGCACGAAGGGGGCATGGTCTCCGGCACGATGCCAGTCTTTTATTTATTTTAAATTTTTTAAGAAGGGGGGCTGTGTGGTTCCCCTTCTTATTCTAATTTATTGGCCCTGATGACCCCATCCCCCAGGGCCTGTCTCCTAATTATATTTTTTTGACCCCAATCCCCAGGGCCGGCCACTGTTTTTTATTATTTTTAAAAAATATATATTTATAGACATACCTAGGACTTGCTGGACAAACCGTACGTACCTATCACCATGACGATTTGCGTGATATTCATTAAAAGGCGACTATGCATGCAATGAATCCACGTGGAATGTATTTACACCACTAGTGAAGCTCTGACATGTCTGATGCCCTACCGTGCCTAATCCCGCGTAGACACCCTTGTTGTTTATTTATACAAACATGGGTAGCTATTGACGGGCACATTTAATACACATGCACACCAAGCCATTCGAAGGGGATTCGACAAAAATTCAACCAAAACTATGCAAGAAACCCCCCTCACGGTTAATAAAACACACATCCACTGCCGGATGTGTAATACTTTTTATTTTACTCTCTGGAAAGGGGACGAACATCACTTGAGAGTCACAGCACGCTCCTGACAGAGCCCAATGCTGTGTTACACCCACCATTGCCTGCCGAGTGCCACACACCTCTGTGTTGTATTCCACTAGGTAGTGCATATGCTATGAGACTCTCTAGCCCATGTGCACTGTAACACCACCCCGTGAATATGTCATGCCACACTTGTCTTCGCACGGGTTATATTGCCCCATCTAACGTGTGTAGGAAGGTGGATATCTGACTATGGTTACCCCCAAATTTTTGCCTAGTGTCTAGCTGGTTTTTCGACTTAGTTGGCCTGAGATCCTGCCATTCAGGCTCTCAGGCTATCTGCTCTCTCTTTAAAATGGACTCCATGTACCCTAGGTACATACCCAATTGGTTGGATCACCCTGTCAGCCCCTGTACCAGTGTACACTAGGTACCCAGGGCATTGGTGTACCCCAGGCCTGCCAAGGGCTGCAGCATGTATTATGCCACCCCAGGCTTGGCCTAACAATCTGACACAACTGGCTGATCACTCAGCTGGGGTAAGTTGGTGTAATCACCTCTTACTTAGGTGTAGTATACCTATACCTAAACTTAAATGGGACACCTGGTAACCTATAAGTCACTCCTATGGCAGGCCTTAACAATCCTGAAGGCAGAGTGCTTGGTTCCATGTGAGATGGTGCTCTGGCATGAGCTGAGCCTGTCTGCAGTGGTCGGAACAACTTCCTTCTACTGTTTCCAGATATCGTCATACCATATACTCTTAAGTGCATTATGAACCTCGCGGTTAAATGCTATCTTTGGTTTGGCTTTATCAAAACATGTCGAGTAAGGTGTCATACGAATTGGAATACTAACCCCTCGCCAATTCTGGCGACGGGGTTAGCATTCCACCCTTCTAGAGGGACACGACATGTACAGTACCTGAAACCCGGGTAAAATCAGACATAGCCTCAGCTCCACAAAATGGATGCTGCCACCACAGACACAAGTCTGCCCTCCTGCTGCTGGGAGTCCTTCCAGCTTGGGAGGTGTGGACAAAGGGTTTCCTGCCAGGGGAGGTGCGTGCACCACCCCAGACAGGATTTTGTGTATTGGTCAGGTAGGGCTTGAAAGAAACCAGACATGCCTGTGGCTCACAAGGAGCCTCGGTGCATATGCCAGTTCAAACCGGTCCTGGGGCACACCAGTCCCGGGCCTGGGGCGAGCTGGACAAAGGATTGGGGGTGTAACCACCCCCCTTCCTGGTCCCACCCATAGGGAGGGACCTAGCAGGTAGTCCGGCCCCTAGAATCCGCTTAAAGGTAGGAGCTGTGTCCTAAGACTTCAGACATCCTGGAATCAACTGGAAACTAAGAAGAAGACGGGAACTTCGACATTCTGCTGCACAGAAGACTGAAGAAAATCTCCCCTGTGGTCAGGGAGTGACCACCTTGCTAACGCAAGCACCATCCAGCGAATCAACGTCTGCTTTGCCGCCGCCTCCCGCCGGAGCCCGAGCCCAGAGACTGACAAGACCTGGACCTCCAGACCTCTCACCGCCCGATCCACAGTCCCTGAAAAGAGGAGACCCGTGGAGGCACCGAGACACGTGGAGCCAGCCATCTTGGAACGACTACGATAAGCTGACCAGTGCAACAACCGAGGCTCCCTCCAAGTTGTGCTTTGGGTCCTGAGAAGCCCAACCCTCGAGCAGCATCTGCACCAAAGGTGAGCCCTCCAGCATCTCCACGATCTGCGTGGGGCCCTTCTGCATTTTGCCACTCGACGCGCCTAACCGGTTGCTGGCCCGCTGGCTAGTGGCCATCTTGGCGACGAAATCTACGACAAACACCGCTGGTCTGGTTGCTCCAGACTGGCCCTTGCTCCCCTCCAAAGGAGCAATCCCTCTGACCTTGCTGGTCAGAACCAACAGCTGATTTCCGAATCCTCCTGCAATTGCTTTTGCCAAGGCTTGTTTGCTTCGATCAAGTCGCCGACACCGCCGACAGCGAGAGCCTGCGTGGGACAGCTCGTGAGCCGACTCCTGGACGTCGTCGACCTTCAGGGACCACGTGGCTGCGGAGACAAGCTACCCCTCATCACCTGTTTGCACCCGACATCGCCTGGTACCCACCTGGTGCCACGCTGGTCACTGGCTAGTGACTGTGAACACTGTCCCCTCTGCTTACAGGTCTTCAACATCTCCGATCCACTCTTGGATCCACTGCATCCCTTCCCGACCGACCGCCTGCAGCATCTTTGTCCCAGGCTCAACGGAACAGATAGAAGAAACCCGACGCACTTTGAGGCCTATGCACCCGCTTCCTGTGGGTGAGGTAAAGCTGGCACACCTGTGCCCATGTGTAGTAATACATCTCTAGTGCCTGTGTTCCAAATCTTAAGTTCCTAGGTCATCCGGAAGATTCCTTTTGCAGTAACTTTGTACTTTTTACGCACCCATTGAAACCTATGGGAGCCCGCGTGTGACTATTTGCTCTGCACACGCCACCCGTGGACCTCCTGGTCACTAACTGACGTTAGCTCCTTGTAGGCCCAGCGATTCTAGAGGCCCTAGGCCTTTTCCCTTTTCTGTTCGTGGTACTTATACCACTATTTTAGTATATGGTTCGAGTGGCCACCAGGGCCTATCCATATAAAGTGCAACTTCTGTGTATTCTGTGATAATCTTGTTTGACGATTTGTGCTCCTGTGCTCATAAAGAGACTAGGGGTTACTTTGAGAAATAAACACATATATATTTTGAATATATATCTGTGTGGTGTCCTTTCATTGGTATAAAAGGGGGTTACTATTGGTAAAACAGCTTGCTTAACACGCTTCACGAGTTTAGCCTCAAAGACTGCTTAGCCTACGCTACCACTAGGGCAGCTAGTCCGAAAAGGTTGACTTACAACCACACCATAAGGGTTGCTTGGCATGGTACAAGGTGATCACTTTAACTAGTGAGCATCATATACCAGGCCAACTTCTCACATTGGTGAGCAGCGGTTGGATTTGAGCTTGCTGTGTTTTACCATTGTAATCTCTTGGTTACCAATTGAAAGATCACATAGGTACCTGTAGGTACATATAAAAGAAGATTAGATATACTTAAGTTCTACTGAACTTAGTTGTTGTAGAGCAAAGGGAGTAGCACACCCTGACTACAACTACTAGATAGGTTTAGTAGGTAAACCCAAGTGTAGGTAGATTGCAACACATCCACCCACACTTAAGAGCAATGGCCGGGGCAGAGGGGTCCACTGTACCCATCTCTGTTGAGAGTGACCCCCAGAGGGCACCATCCAGCTTTGCTACCCTTAATCAGAATGAGCTCAGGCATTTGGCAACTCTTAGAGGCCTTAAACAGCCCAAGAACCCAAACTCTGCTGAGCTCAGAGAGCTCTTACAGAATGATGAGAATCAGAGAGCACTCAAGAAAGCTTCCCAGTTAGCCCCCTTAGGGTCAGGAACAGGAGGCCCCCCTTCTGAAGATACTACAGAGGTACCCAGTTCCAATAGCCATCCCTTAGATGAGAACCATACTACAGGGGAGGAAAGTGGTGAGGATACAGAAAGTAGTGATGATGAAGGGAGAACTAGCCCAGTGCCAAGTATTATACTTGGCCCAGCTAAACTAAGGCTATTGGGGACTGACAATGGGTTCCCCCCATTGGATCTCCCCAGTGGACTTAACACAGGGCTTGGGAGGCAAAGGAATCGCTCAGGTGACTCCAATGCTTCTCATGGCTCTAGAGGCTCTCAAGGTCACTCCAGGAAAAGGATGACCACCCCTCAGAGGAGGGAACATGAGGCCAGAATGCAGGAAGCCCAGCTGAGGATCAGGAAGCAGGAGCTAGAAGTAGCCCTGATGGAAGAAAAACTGAGCAAGGCTAGGCAGCATAGAGAGAGTGGGTCTATACCCACTGGTGGCAGCAATGTCCCTAGGGACAAAGATAGGGTCTTTGACAATAGGAACCTGTCCAAGATTGTGCCCCCCTACAAAAGTGGGGATGACATCCACAAATGGATGACTGCTCTTGAGAGAGCCTGCAAAGTGCAGCAGGTTCCTGAAGACCAGTGGGCAGCAATCTTATGGCTCTCCTTTGAGGGGAGAGGCAGAGATAGACTCCTCACTGTTAGAGAAGAGGATGTCAGAAATTACAGAGTCCTGAAGAGTGTCCTAGTTGATGGGTTAGGCTTAACCACTGAACAGTACAGGTTAATGTTCAGAGACACCCAGAAGACACAGACTCAGGACTGGTCTGAATATGTGGAATGTGCCACTAAGGCTTTGGAGGGTTGGTTGCTGGGAAGTAAGGTGTCTGATTATACAGGATTGTACAATTTGATGATGAGAGAGCAGATTTTAAGTAATTGTCAAAACCAGCTTCTCCATCAACACCTGGTAGACTCAGATTTGACCTCTCCCCAAGAATTGGGAAAGAGGGCAGATAAATGGGTCAGGACCAGGATCAGGCCTAAAAACCAGGGTGGTGACCAAAAGAAAGATACCACCAAGCCTCAAGAGAAGGGTGGGGATAAAGAAAAAGAGAAACCTTCCTCAGGGCCCCAAAACTCCACACAGGGTGGTGGGTCCCAAGCTCCCTCCTCTACCACAGCTAAAAAGCCCTACTGCCATGAGTGTAAAACTCCTGGGCATTGGAAAACTGACAGCGGTTGCCCAAGGGCTAAAAACAAAACTGTTCCTCCAATTACTCCTGTCACACCACCTATTACTGTTAGCAGTAATCCCCCAGGTGGTGGGAGTGCCCCCAGAAATCTGGGTGGGTTTACTTGGGGAACACAGGGGGACCCTGGCTTAGCCAATTCCCCTACAGCAACCACTCTTGTCTGTGATGGTGGCATGGGGTTTGCCAACTTCACTGCCTGTCCCAACACTTTGGGTAGGTACAGACAGGAGCCCTACATCAATGGTACAAAAGCTGAGGCCTACAGAGACACTGGGGCTAGCATCACAATGGTGGCCCATTGGCTAGTTCCCTCTGAGCAGCTTTTGCCCGGTTTCTCCTACCAGGTGACTAACATTGATGGCAAACAGAACAGTCATCCCATGGCAGAGGTATGTCTCAGCTGGGGAGGGGTCACTGGCCCTAAAAGGGTAGCAGTGTCCCCAACCTTGCCTGTAGACTGCTTACTGGGGAATGACTTAGAACTCTCAGCTTGGGCTGGAGTTGAACAAGACACCCATTCTAAAATGGTAGGCCTTTCACAAAAGGGTAGGGGGGTTGTGCCATTCACAACCCCTGTCCAAATAGATTTCCTCCCTGAAAAGGTTGGAAGGGCAGTGGTAGCCACAGCCCAGGCACAGACAGACTTCCCTGTAGGGACTGGCAGAGCTGTGACAGTCACAGCTCAAACACAAACTGAGTGCCCCCCTGAAAAGGTTGGCAAGGCTGTAATGGTCTCAGCCTATACTCAGACTGACATAGGTGTAGTGAAGCCTGAAACAATGGATCACTCCACACAAACTGAGAGTAGTGGGGAGGAAGAAAAGTCTCCCTCTCCCCAGACATTAGGAAAAGGTCAGCCTCCTCAGGGATCTGACCTCACCCCTTGTGAAGGAACTGCCCCAGAGGTAGCCAGGCCTGGCCTGGCAGAGCCTCTGATGTCAGTGGCCCCTTCCAAGGTGGGATCCAGTCTGGTGCAGGTAGCCTGCCTCTCTCTACCCTGCCTCAGTCAGCCCAGGGCTGCAGAGGTCAGGGAGGCCAGTGGACCCCCAGAGGGCCCCTGTCCACAAGAACCCCCCCATCAAAAGAATGAGGATTGCCTGGCTAGTAGCCCTAGTCAGGTGATGGGTAAAAACATTCCTGAGGGATCTCCTTTACAGGTAGTTAGGGACCTCCCCCAGGGGGATTCTGTTGGGCACAGGCAAACATGGGACCTTAGGGCCCCAAACCTGACCCGTCCCTCCAGTAAGCCCACAAAAGGGACCCAGCCTCCAGCTTTAGGTAGCCAGAGGCTGACCCTGAGAGCACAGTGCAACTCAGTTAAAGAAAGAAAGGCATCCATGGTGGAGGATGATTGGAGGAAGCTGAGGCCTCACTTTGAGGACACTCACTTCAGTACTCCATCTCAACACCAGCCTTTTACTTTGCCAAGACACACCACAGGTAGAGATTCCCTATGGTGGAGACCCTCTGATACCCTTAGGGTGAGGGATTGCTTAGTGGACCATGAGACAGGGGGTAACCATGCCAGTGCTGGTTCCTCCTTATATGGCCACTTGGGCAATATAGGCTTACCTGGTCAAGGTCAGCCTTATCTCCCTTCGTTTGGGGGGGGGTTGTGTAGGAAGGTGGATATCTGACTATGGTTACCCCCAAATTTTTGCCTAGTGTCTAGCTGGTTTTTCGACTTAGTTGGCCTGAGATCCTGCCATTCAGGCTCTCAGGCTATCTGCTCTCTCTTTAAAATGGACTCCATGTACCCTAGGTACATACCCAATTGGTTGGATCACCCTGTCAGCCCCTGTACCAGTGTACACTAGGTACCCAGGGCATTGGTGTACCCCAGGCCTGCCAAGGGCTGCAGCATGTATTATGCCACCCCAGGCTTGGCCTAACAATCTGACACAACTGGCTGATCACTCAGCTGGGGTAAGTTGGTGTAATCACCTCTTACTTAGGTGTAGTATACCTATACCTAAACTTAAATGGGACACCTGGTAACCTATAAGTCACTCCTATGGCAGGCCTTAACAATCCTGAAGGCAGAGTGCTTGGTTCCATGTGAGATGGTGCTCTGGCATGAGCTGAGCCTGTCTGCAGTGGTCGGAACAACTTCCTTCTACTGTTTCCAGATATCGTCATACCATATACTCTTAAGTGCATTATGAACCTCGCGGTTAAATGCTATCTTTGGTTTGGCTTTATCAAAACATGTCGAGTAAGGTGTCATACGAATTGGAATACTAACCCCTCGCCAATTCTGGCGACGGGGTTAGCATTCCACCCTTCTAGAGGGACACGACATGTACAGTACCTGAAACCCGGGTAAAATCAGACATAGCCTCAGCTCCACAAAATGGATGCTGCCACCACAGACACAAGTCTGCCCTCCTGCTGCTGGGAGTCCTTCCAGCTTGGGAGGTGTGGACAAAGGGTTTCCTGCCAGGGGAGGTGCGTGCACCACCCCAGACAGGATTTTGTGTATTGGTCAGGTAGGGCTTGAAAGAAACCAGACATGCCTGTGGCTCACAAGGAGCCTCGGTGCATATGCCAGTTCAAACCGGTCCTGGGGCACACCAGTCCCGGGCCTGGGGCGAGCTGGACAAAGGATTGGGGGTGTAACCACCCCCCTTCCTGGTCCCACCCATAGGGAGGGACCTAGCAGGTAGTCCGGCCCCTAGAATCCGCTTAAAGGTAGGAGCTGTGTCCTAAGACTTCAGACATCCTGGAATCAACTGGAAACTAAGAAGAAGACGGGAACTTCGACATTCTGCTGCACAGAAGACTGAAGAAAATCTCCCCTGTGGTCAGGGAGTGACCACCTTGCTAACGCAAGCACCATCCAGCGAATCAACGTCTGCTTTGCCGCCGCCTCCCGCCGGAGCCCGAGCCCAGAGACTGACAAGACCTGGACCTCCAGACCTCTCACCGCCCGATCCACAGTCCCTGAAAAGAGGAGACCCGTGGAGGCACCGAGACACGTGGAGCCAGCCATCTTGGAACGACTACGATAAGCTGACCAGTGCAACAACCGAGGCTCCCTCCAAGTTGTGCTTTGGGTCCTGAGAAGCCCAACCCTCGAGCAGCATCTGCACCAAAGGTGAGCCCTCCAGCATCTCCACGATCTGCGTGGGGCCCTTCTGCATTTTGCCACTCGACGCGCCTAACCGGTTGCTGGCCCGCTGGCTAGTGGCCATCTTGGCGACGAAATCTACGACAAACACCGCTGGTCTGGTTGCTCCAGACTGGCCCTTGCTCCCCTCCAAAGGAGCAATCCCTCTGACCTTGCTGGTCAGAACCAACAGCTGATTTCCGAATCCTCCTGCAATTGCTTTTGCCAAGGCTTGTTTGCTTCGATCAAGTCGCCGACACCGCCGACAGCGAGAGCCTGCGTGGGACAGCTCGTGAGCCGACTCCTGGACGTCGTCGACCTTCAGGGACCACGTGGCTGCGGAGACAAGCTACCCCTCATCACCTGTTTGCACCCGACATCGCCTGGTACCCACCTGGTGCCACGCTGGTCACTGGCTAGTGACTGTGAACACTGTCCCCTCTGCTTACAGGTCTTCAACATCTCCGATCCACTCTTGGATCCACTGCATCCCTTCCCGACCGACCGCCTGCAGCATCTTTGTCCCAGGCTCAACGGAACAGATAGAAGAAACCCGACGCACTTTGAGGCCTATGCACCCGCTTCCTGTGGGTGAGGTAAAGCTGGCACACCTGTGCCCATGTGTAGTAATACATCTCTAGTGCCTGTGTTCCAAATCTTAAGTTCCTAGGTCATCCGGAAGATTCCTTTTGCAGTAACTTTGTACTTTTTACGCACCCATTGAAACCTATGGGAGCCCGCGTGTGACTATTTGCTCTGCACACGCCACCCGTGGACCTCCTGGTCACTAACTGACGTTAGCTCCTTGTAGGCCCAGCGATTCTAGAGGCCCTAGGCCTTTTCCCTTTTCTGTTCGTGGTACTTATACCACTATTTTAGTATATGGTTCGAGTGGCCACCAGGGCCTATCCATATAAAGTGCAACTTCTGTGTATTCTGTGATAATCTTGTTTGACGATTTGTGCTCCTGTGCTCATAAAGAGACTAGGGGTTACTTTGAGAAATAAACACATATATATTTTGAATATATATCTGTGTGGTGTCCTTTCATTGGTATAAAAGGGGGTTACTATTGGTAAAACAGCTTGCTTAACACGCTTCACGAGTTTAGCCTCAAAGACTGCTTAGCCTACGCTACCACTAGGGCAGCTAGTCCGAAAAGGTTGACTTACAACCACACCATAAGGGTTGCTTGGCATGGTACAAGGTGATCACTTTAACTAGTGAGCATCATATACCAGGCCAACTTCTCACAACGTGCCTTCCTCGATGCCTATGTTATAACGCACAGTGCTATGCCATACATATTACAATCTGGGATCCATATCTTTGTCACAGTGCATATGCAACGTTACACTCCCCAGCACATATTTTATATTACAACTTTAGAGACTAGTTAGGTTACACAACACTGCCCTGTGCATATTACACTCCAAGGCGCATATCGCATAGCACGCGCTAGTTTATGCTATCTCGCGCTCTCCAATGAATCTGTCATTGCGCACAATGTATTGCATATTATATTTCACGCCTGGTTCATCTTATATCACACTTTTTGGTGCATAGTTTATACCATACACTATATCTAGTTTTCATTTTCAATCGTGCTCTCAGGACTATGTTCTATATAACACTATGTTCACCTACCCTTTTCACGGGCATTACATTTTGCGATAGGGGGTGGAGGGTCAGGGGGTGTTTCTGCCAAGTGAGCCCGGAGTCACAGTCACAAACGTCCTCTTCTTCCTGAATAAAAGTGAGATTATGCTGCATACTTGTTCATATTTTAAGTAGTTCGCACAGACACAATGTTTTAAAAACAATAAAGTTCCTAATACCCGCCTTCTCTGAACAGTTAGCTTGCTGCCCCATCCCCCTCCTCCTTATCCTCTGTTGTGTGAATCCATGGACTAGCCTCCTCCCTCCTGCCATGCATGGTCTGATGTGCAGCCACTGCCCTCAATTTAGTATGATGTACCAGTCCACTCCTCCTGCCCTCCATTGCCCAATTCTATGCCCCATCATTGACCTCCTGCTTAAACTCTGTGCTTAGCTTGCTGCCCCTATTCTCCTTCCCCCTGCCCTCCGATGTCTTTGTGCATGCCCCTGCTCCATCCTTTTTGCCCACCATGTCCCATGGACCTGCCACTCCTATCTACTCTGAGTGTTCTGTTGAGCTGCCACTCCCCTCCCACCTGTCTAGCATTGTCAGATGACTGTAACCTGTCCCTGCCACCTCCACCCTGCATGTCCACATGCCATGCCCCTATCCTCTTCCTCCTGTCCTACATGGTCCATTGTACTGCCACACCCTTCTGCCCTCCCTGGTCTGTTGTGCTGCAACTGCTCCTCCTGCCTGCCCCGTGTGGTCTGCTGTGAGGCCCCTTCCCCTGAACGTTCTTGTCTGTGCACAGGTCCTGACCCTCCCTTCTATCCTCCATCGCCCTTTGTGCATGCCCCTGCACCCTCCTTCTTGCCCATCATAGCCATTGTGCTGCCACTAACCCTCCCACTTGCCATGCATGGTCTTCTGTGCTGCCATGGCCCCTCCCACCTTCCCTGTGTGGTCAGTTAGCTGCCCCTGACCCCCTCCCACCTTCCCTCCATGGTCTGTGTGTATGCCATCACAGTCTCACTGTTGCTCTTCATGGTGTGTTTAGCTTCTAGTGCCCATCCTGCCTGACCTCCATGGCTATCTTGCTGCTCCTGCCCTGCCCCCTTGCCCCCAGCCCTCTGTTTACATGTGCAGACCCCTACTCCCTCCCTCCTGGCTTGTCTGTTCCATTGTAATGCCTCTGATCCGTCCCTGCTGCCCTTTATGGTCTGTTATGCTGCAGCTTTCTCTCCTGTCTGTCCATTATGGTCAGCTAGCTACCATTGCCTCTTGCCCCTCTGTTCTCTGTTGTCCATGTGCATGGTCCTGCCCCCTCCCTCTTGCTTTCTATGGATTGTTGTGCTGCACTCCAGTCCTGCATGCCCTGTGTGGTGTATTGTGCTGCTGCAAACCCTGATGCCTGCCCTGCAGGGTCAGTTTGGTGCACCTCTCCATGTCCCTCCTGTCCTCTGTTATCCAAGTCCATGTCCCTATCCCATTTCCTTCCATGATCCAATGTACCATACTTGCGAACATTTTGAACTTGGTAAGAGGGATATTTTGAAAAAAAACTGGGGTATTGATTTTCCCCTTTGAGTTACATTGAAAAAGAGGAGATTGTAGACAGGAGACAGATCAAATAAAGCCCATTTGAGCTTAAAAACATTGGACGTTTCCTGGCTGAATCGGGTCTGTTGGCATGTATGGTTGTACTACCATTGCCTCTTCCTTCTGCCCACAATGGTCTATTACATTGCCACAGCCTCTCTTGCAAGTCCTGTATTGTTGGTTTGTTGCCCCTGCCCCCCTTTCCACTGCCCTCCATAGTCTGTTGTGCTGCCACTGCCCTTCCTGCCTGCTCAGTGTGGTTAAATTGTTGCCTTTGCACCCTCCTACCTGCCTTCAATTTTCAGAGTCTGTGCCCCTGGCCTCTGCCTCTCAACAATATCCTAATGAACAACTAGATTGCTAACATTCTATATTTATTACAAAAGTGTGGAACGCCTGACATCATCTTGATGTAATCAAAACTGTAATACCTAGAGCATTTCCTTTAGAAATTACATATATGAGAGGGTCTTATTGGCATCAAAATGATGGTTAGTGCTCTAAAAGACTAAAATAAGGACATATTTTCTGAGTTTTCAAATAGCGACAAAGCACTTTTAAATTATTTGTTATCTTTATGTTTTTTTATCCAGTTGACCACTTGATTAAATGTTGCACTTAGGGGAAAGGATGTGGTGTTACTTCCAGAACTGCAGACTTTGCAACTGGGGAACCAGGTTGAAGTTTCTGCTTCAGCTCGACATTCTGTGATTCTGGTCAAATCACTTAGTCTCCCCATGTCTACAACCAAAATGAATTTGTTCTTGTGAGATGTAACCAATGCTCATGTAAAGCACTCCAATACCTGACAAGTCTGCACTATATAACACTGCAAAAACACAAAATAATAAGTGTTTTGCACACTTCTGTCATTGGGTTATATTTGAGCAACATCTGGGTGATTTTGGGCTACATTTGGGCTCTTTTGTCTCCGGTGGCCATCTTGGGAGATTTATTTGTTATGAAGTTTCCTAATTTCCTCATGTACTGCAGTCTCCTCAGTAGGAAATGCTTTCAGTTTTTTACTTTGATTCCATCATGAAGGTATTCAGATATGTCACACATTTGCCATAAATTCTGAATGTTAGCACTCTAGTTGCTCATTAGATCACTGTGGTAAAACTACTGTTCACCATGGAAGTCTGCTCCTGGTATTAAAAGTGCATGTTTCAGTCTGCATGTCAGAATTTTTTAATGAAATAAAAGAGGATTTGAGAAGTAACTCAAAATGGGCCCTCATTTTCTTTCTTCAGCATTAATCATAATTTCTATGGCAAAATGAACCCCCTCATTGTGTTCCTTTTTAAATTAAATGTTTTAAGTGTTACCAGTTTATTCCAATCAAGATGGCTTCAGGTGTGCCATACTTTTGTCATAATGAAGACAGTAAGCGCTCTAGTTGTTTTTAAGAACATTCTGGGACATTCTGTCATTGGGCTATACTTGGGCTACATCTGGGTGATATTTGGGCTACATTTGGGCACTTTTGTCTCTGGTGGCCATCTTGGGAGGCTTATTTGTTATGAAGTTTCCTAATTTCCTCATTTACTGCAGTCTCCTCAGTAGGAAATACTTTCAGTTTTTTACTTTGATTCCATCAAGAAGGCATTCAGATGTGTCACACTTTGCCATAAATTCAGAATGTTAGCACTCTTTTTGCTCATTAGATCACTGTAGTAAAGCTACTGCTCACCAGGGAAAACTGCTGCTGGTATTGAAAGTGCATGTTTGAGTGTGCATCTCAGAAGTTTTTAATGAAATAGAAGAGGATTTGAGAAGTCACTCAAAATGTGCCCTAATTTTTCTTTCTGCAACACTAATCATACTTTTTATGGAAAAATGAACCCCCTCATTTTGTTCCTTTTTAAATTAAATGTTTTAAGAGTTACCACTTTAATCCAAGCAAGATGGCTTCAGGTGTGCCATACGTTTATCATAAGTAGGACTGTTAGCGCTCTAGTAGTTCTTTGGAACACTCTGGGAAGCTGCAGTAGAACACAAAGGAATCAACTGACAGTCTCTGCCCTTGTTGCATGTACATGTTTTACTGAGAATGTCAGACTTCATTCTCACATGACTGAGAAAGATAATGTGAATTTACAGAAAATAAGCTCTCAGTTTAGCTTATAGATCACCTTCCAAACCTCTGTGGTAAAAGCATGAGAAAATATTTTTCTCTCAATCATGATATCCCAGCAGAAGGCTTTTTCACATGGTGAAATCACCTTAGAACATACCACAATTCCTAAAATGAGTATGGTACCATCAACAAATGATTTATAATGTAACTAAAGTCTTTAAACCTTCTATTAACTGCAATGCTTTTTAATGAGGTGCGATCATGTATATTGGTCCCAAGATGGCTGCCAACACTTCTTGGATGAAGTGCTGACAGCCAATCAGATCTCAGGATGAGATGTGTGGTTAGGCTCCGCCCACATATATATATGCTTTTAAATGCTATTTTCTCAGGAAATACTGAACAGATTTACACCAGACCTGCAAAAGGCACTTCCTTGACCTTATGGCTACCTCTCTGCCAAATTTCAAGTAATTCTGTTCAGCCGTTCGGGCTGTGGCTGTCTCTAAAGGTCCTATGGAAAAATGCATGGGGAAAACGCGTTTTGGGACCCCCCTTTTTTCTCGGCCCCTGCTTGACGAATCACCCCGAGACTTTCAGGGTAGGAGCTGAACGGAGCGCCCCATTAGTTTTGAAAATTTGGCGAGGATTCGTCAACCGGCGCCAAAGTTATTCAAAATAGAATTTTGAGATTTCCTATGGAAACTAGGTTGTAACTATAACTATCTACTGGCAACCGCCAGTAGATAATATATATATATATATATATATATATATATATATATATATATATATATATATATATATTTATTATCTACTGGCGGTCGCCAGTAGATATAGTTAGGACCGAGTTCCCATAGGAAATCTGAAAATTCTATTTGGAATAACTTTGGCGCCGGTTGACTTATCTTCGTGAAATTTTCAAAACTAATGGGGCGCTCCGTTCAGCTCCTACCCTGAAAGTCTCGGGGTGATTCGTCAAGCTGGGGCTGAGAAAAAAGGGGGGTCCCAAAACGCGTTTTCCCCATGCATTTTCCCATAGGACCTTTAGTCGAAGGTACAGCCCGAACGGCTAAAAAGAATTACTTGAAATTTGGCAAAGAGGTAGTCCTTAGGTCAGGCATGTGCCTTTTGCTTAAATGGTGTAAATCCGTTCAGTATTTCCTGAGAAAATCAAAAGTAAAATCACATATATATCTGGGCGGAGCCTAACCACACATGTCATTGTGAGATCTGATTGGCAGTCAGCACTTCATCCAAGAAGTGTTGGCAGCCATCTTGGGACCAATATACATGATAGCACCTCATTAAAAAGCATTGCAGTTAATAGAAGGTTTTAAGACTTTAGTGACATTATAAATCATTTGTTGATGGTACCATACTCATTTTAGGAATTGTGGTGTGTTCTAAGGTGATTTTACCATGTGAAAAAGCCTTCTGCTGTGATATCATGAATCATGTTTGAGAGAAAACTATTTTCTCATGCTTTTCCCACAGAGGTTTGGAAGGTGATCTATAAGCTAACTGAGAGCATATTTTCTGTAAATTTACATTATCTTTCTCAGTCATGTGAGAATGAAGTCTGACATTCTCAGTAAAACATGTACATCCAACAAGGGCAGAGACTGTCAGTTGATTCCTTTGTGTTCTACTGCAGCTTCCCAGAGTGTTCCAAAGAACAACTAGACGGCTAACAGTCCTACTTATGATAAACGTATGGCACACCTGAAGCCATCTTGCTTGGAATAAAGTGGTAACTCTTAAAACATTTAATTTAAAAAGGAACAAAATGAGGGGGTTCATTTTTCCATAAAAAGTATGATTAGTGCTGCAGAAAGAAAAATTAGGGCACATTTTGAGTGACTTCTCAAATCCTCTTCTATTTCATTAAAAAATTCTGACATGCCGGCTGAAACATGCACTTTCAATACCAGCAGCAGTTTTCCCTGGTGAGCAGTAGCTTTACTACAGTGATCTAATGAGCAACTAGAGTGCTAACATTCTGAATTTATGGCAAATTTGTGACACATCTGAATGCCTTCTTGATGGAATCAAAGTAAAAAACTGAAAGTATTTCCTACTGAGGAGACTGTAGTAAATGAGGAAATTAGGAAACATCATAACAAATAAGTCTCCCAAAATGGCCACCAGAGACAAAAGAGCCCAAATGTAGCCCAAATATCACCCAGATGTAGCCCAAGTATAGCCCAATGACAGAATGTCCCAGAGTGTTCTAACGAACAACTAGAGCGCTAACAGTCTTACTTATGACAAAAGTATGGCACACCTGAAGCCATCTTGAATGGAATAAAGTGGTTACACTTAAAACATTTAATTTACAAAGGAACACAATGAGGGGATTCATTTTGCCATAGAAATTATGATTAGTGCTGCAGAAAGAAAAATGAGGGCACATTTTGACTTCTCAAATCCTCTTCTATGTCATAAAAAAATTCTGACATGCAGACTGAAACATGCACTTTGAATACCAGCAGCAGACTTCCCTGGTGAGCAGTAGCTTTACTACAGTGATCTAATGAGCAACTAGAGTGGTAACATTCAGAATGTATGGCAAATGTGTGACACATCTGAATGCCTTCTTGATGGAACCAAGTAAAAAACTGAAAGTATTTCCTACTGAGGAGACTGCAGTAAATGAGGAAATTAGGAAACTTCATAACAAATAAATCTCCCAAGATGGCCACCAGAGACAAAAGAGCCCAAATGTAGCCCAAATATCACCCAGATGTAGCCCAAGTATAGCCCAATGACAGAATGTCCTAGAGTGTTCTAACGAACAACTAGAGCGCTAACAGTCATACTTATGACAAAAGTATGGCACACCTGAAGCCATCTTGATTGGAATAAAGTGGTAACACTTAAAACATTTAATTTACAAAGGAACACAATGAGGGGTTCATTTTGCCATAGAAATTATGATTAGTGCTGCAGAAAGAAAAATTAGGGCACATTTTGACTTCTCAAATCCTCTTCTACGTTACAAAAAAACTTCTGACATGCAGACTGAAACATGCACTTTGAATACCAGCAGCAGACTTCCCTGGTGAGCAGTAGTTTTACTACAGTGATCTAATGAGCAACTAGAGTGCTAACATTCAGAATTTATGGCAAATGTGTGACACATCTGAATGCCTTCTTGATGGAACCAAAATAAAAAACTGAAAGTATTCCCACTGAGGAGACTGCAGTAAATGAGGAAATTAGGAAACTTCATAACAAATAAATCTCCCAAGATGGCCACCAGAGACAAAAGAGCCCAAATGTAGCCCAAATATCACCCAGATGTAGCCCAAGTATAGCCTAATGACAGAATGTCCCAGAGTGTTCTTAAGAACAACTAGAGCGCTTACTGTCTTACTTATGACAAAAGTATGGCACACCTGAAGCCATCTTGATTGGAATAAACTGGTAACACTTAAAACATTTAATTTAAAAAGGAACACAATGAGGGGGTTCATGTTGCCATAGAAATTATGATTAGTGCTGAAGAAAGAAAAATGAGGGCACATTTTGAGTGACTTCTCAAATCCTATTTCATTAAAAAATTCTGATATGCAGACTGAAACATGCACTTTTAATACCAGCAGCAGACTTCCGTGGTGAGCAGTAGCTTTACTACAGTGATCTAATGAGCAACTAGAGTGCTAACATTCAGAATTTATGGCAAATGTGTGACATATCTGAGCGCTAACAGTCCTACTTATGACAAACGTATGGCACTCCTGAAGCCATCTTGGTTGGAATAAAGTGGTAATTCTTAAAACATTTAATTAAAAAAGGAACAAAATGAGGGGGTTCATTTTGCCGTAGAAAGTATGATTAGTGCTGCCGAAAGAAAAATTAGGCACATTTTGAGTGAC
The DNA here is from genome assembly GCF_964204655.1 of Triturus cristatus. Classification (NCBI taxonomy): domain Eukaryota; kingdom Metazoa; phylum Chordata; class Amphibia; order Caudata; family Salamandridae; genus Triturus; species Triturus cristatus. The sequence goes on along the minus strand of NC_140579.1, from coordinate 534,379,936 downwards.
TTCTCAAATCCTCTTCTATTTCATTAAAAAATTCTGCCATGCAGACTGAAACATGCACTTTCAATACCAGCAGACTTCCCTGGTGAGCAGTAGCTTTACTATAGTGATCTAATAAGCAACTAGAGTGCTAACATTCTGAATTTATGGCAAATTTGTGACACATTTGAATACCTTCTTGATGGAAACAAAGTAAAAAACTGAAAGCATTTCCTACTGAGGAGACTGCAGTAAATGAGGAAATTAGGAAACTTCATAACAAATAAATCTCCCAAGATGGCCACCTGACACAAAAGAGCCTAAATGCAGCACAAATATCACCCAGATGTAGCCCACATGTAGCCCAATGACAGAAGTGTGCAAAACACTTATTATTTAGTGTTTTTGCAGTGTTATATAGTGCAGACTTGTCAGGTATTGGAATGCTTTGGTTACATCACACAAGATCAAATTCATTTTGGTTGTAGACATGGGGAGATTAGGTGATTTGACCGAAATCACAGAATGTTGAGCTGAAGCAGAAACTCCAACCTGGTTCCCCAGATGCAAAGTCTGCAGCTCTGGATGTAACACCACATCCTCTCGCCAAGGTGCAACATTTAATCAAGTGGTCAACAGGATAAAAAAACATAAAGATTACAAATAATTTAAAAGTTCTTTGTCGCTATTTGAAAACTCAGAAAATATGTCCTCATTTTAGTTTTTTAGAGCACTAACCATAATTTTGATGCAAATAAGACCCTCTCATATATGTAATTTCTAAAGGAAATACTCTAGGTATTACAGTTTTGATTAAATCAAGATGACGTCAGGCGTTCCACACTTTTGTAATAAATATAGAATGTTAGCAATCTAGTTGTTCATTGGGATACTTTTGAGAGGCAGAGGCCAGGGGCACGGACTCTGAAAATTGAAGGCAGGTAGGAGAGTGCAGAGGCAACAATTTGACCACACTGGGCAGGCAGGAAGGGCAGTGGCAGCACAACAGACTATGGAGGGCAGTGGAAAGGGGGGCAGGGGCAACAAACCAACAATACAGGACTGGCAAGAGAGGCTGTGGCAATATAATAGACCATTGTGGGCAGAAGGAAGAGGCAGTGGTAGTACAACCATCCATGCCAACAGACCCGTTTCAGCCAGGAAACGTCCAATGTTTTTAAGCTCAAATGGGCTTTATTTGATCTGTCTCCTGTCTACAATCTCCTCTTTTTCAATGTACCTCAAAGGGGAAAATCAATACCCCAGTTTTTTTTCAAAATCTCCCTCTTACCAAGTTCAAAATGTTCGCACGTATGGTACATTGAATCATGGTAGGCAGGAGGAATTGAGGTAGGGACATGGACTCAGATAACAGAGGACAGGAGGGACATGGAGAGGTGCACCAAACTGACCCTACAGGGCAGGCATCAGGGTTTGCAGCAGCACAATACACCACACAGCGCATGCGGGACGGGAGTGCAGCACAACAATCCATAGAAAGCAATAGGGAGGGGACATGACCATGCACATGGACAACAGAGAACAGATGGGAAAGAGGGAATGGTAGCTAGCTGACCATAATGGACAGACAGGAGAGAAAGCTGCAGCATAACAGACCATAAAGGGCAGGAGGGACGGATCAGGGGCATTACAATGGAACAGACAAGCCAGGAGGGAGGGAATAGGGGGTCTGCACATGGAAACAGAGGGCTGGGGGCAAGGTGGCAGGGCAGGAGCAGCAAGATGACCATGGAGGTCAGGCAGGATGGGCACTAGAAACAAGACACACCATGGAGAGCAACAATAAGACTATGGTGGCATACACACAGACCATGGAGGGAAGGTGGGAGGGGGTCAGGGGCAGCTAGCTGACCACACGGGGAAGGTGGGAGGGGCCATGCCAGCACAGAAGACCATGCATGGCAAGCGGGAGGGTTAGTGGCAGCACAATGGCTATGATGGGCAAGAAGGAGGGTGCAGGGGCATGCACAAAGGACCATGGAGGATAGAAGGGAGGGTCAGGACCTGGGCACAGACAAGAGAGTTCAGGGGAAGGGGCCTCACAACAGACCACACGGGGCAGGCAGGAGGAGCAGTTGCAGCACAACAGATCAGGGAGGGCAGAAGGATGTGGCAGTAAAATGGACCATGTAGGACAGGAGGAAGGGGATAGGGGCATGGCATGTGGACAGGCAGAGTGGAGGTGGCAGGGACAGGTTACAGTCATCCGACAATGCTAGGCAGGTGGGAGGGGAGTGGCAGCTCAACAGAACACTCAGAGTAGATAGGAGTGGCAGGTCCATGGAACATAGTGGGCAAAAAGGATGGAGCAGGGGCATGCACAAAGACATCGGAGGGCAGGGGGAAGGAGAATAGGGGCAGCAAGCTAAGCACAGAGGCTAAGCAGGAGGTCAATGATGGGCCATAGAATTGGGCAATGGAGGGCAGGAGGAGTGGACTAGTACATCATGCTAAATGGAGGGCAGTGGCAGCACATCAGACCATGCATGGCAGGAGGGAGGAGGCTAGTCCATGGATTCAGACAACAGAGGATAGGGAGGAGGTGGATGGGGCAGCAAGCTAACTGTTCAGAGAAGGTGGGTATTAGGAACTTTATTGTTTTTAAAATGTGTGTCTGTGCGAACTACTTAAAATATGAACAAGTATGCAGCATAATCTCACTTTTATTCAGGAAGAAGAGGACGTTTGTGACTGTGACTCCGGGCTCACTTGGCAGAAACATCCCCTGACCCTCCACCCCCATCGCAAAATGTAATGCCCGTGAAAAGGGTAGGTGGACGCAGTGTTATATAGAACATAGTCCTGAGAGCACGATTGAAAATGAAAACTAGATATAGTGTATGGTATAAACTATGCACCAAAAAGTGTGATATAAGATGAACCGAGGCGTGAAATATAATATGCAATACATTGTGCGCAATGACAGATTCATTGGAGAGCGCGAGATAGCACAGGCACTAGCGCGTGCTATGCGATATGCGCCTTGGAGTGTAATATGCACAGGGCAGTGTTGTGTAACATAACTAGTCTCTAAAGTTGTAATATAAAATATGTGCTAGGGAGTGTAACGTTGCATATGCACTGTGACAAAGATATGGATCCCAGATTGTAATTGGTATCGCATAGCGCTGTGCGTTATAACAGACACATCGAGGAAGGCACGTTAGATGGGGCAATATAACCCGTGCGAAGGCAAGTGTGGCATGACATATTCACGGGATGGTGTTACAGTGCACATGGGCTAGAGAGTGTCATAGCATACACACTAGCTGGTGGAATACAACACAGAGGTGTGAGGCAATCGGCGGGCACTGGTGGGTGTAACACAGCATTGGGCTCAGCCAGGAGCACGCTGTGACTCTCAAGTGAGGTTCGTCTCCTTTCCAGAGAGTAAAATAAAAAGTATTACACATCCGGCGGTGGATGTGTTTTTTATTAACCGTGAGGGGGGTTTCTTGCATAGTTTGGTCGAATTTTTGTCGAATCCCCTTTGAATGGCTTGGTGTGCGTGTATATTAAATGTGCCCGTCAATAGCTACCCATGTTTGTATAAATAAATGACAAGGGTGTCTAGTTGGAGAGTACCCACCGGCGGGGGCTTCGGGATTAGGCACGGTAGGGCGTCAGACACGTCAGAGCTTCACTAGCGGTGTAAATACATTCCATGTGGATTCATTCTATGCATAGTCGCCTTTTAATGAATATCACGCAAATCGTCATGGTGATAGGTACATACGGTTTGACCAGCATGTCCTAGGTGTTTCTATAAATATATACATTTTTAAAATAATAAAAAACAAAGGCCGGCCCCGGGGATGGGGTCCCCGGAGCCATAAGCAGCCTGAGGAGGGGGGCAACGCAGCCCCCTCCTAAAGAATTTAAATAAAAAAAAGGCCATGACCCGGGGGTTGGGGTCCCCGGGGCCGATTGATGCCTTGGGAGGGCCAAATTTATTTTTTTCAACCAAAAAATTAGGGTGCAGGCCCTGGGGGATGGTATCCCCAGGGCCAGTAAATTAGAAAAAGAAAGGGGGCCATACAGCCCTCCTTCTTAAAAAAATAAAATAAATAAAAGACCGGCATCGCGCTGGAGGCCACGCCCCCTCCTTGCAGCACTCTGCAAACGCGCCCCCTGGCCAGTTGTAAGTTGGGGAATTAATTCCCCTTCAATACTGAGGGTCCCTGAGGGCCAACTAGCCCAACAGGTATCTCCAGTGTGCGCCAGGGAGCTGCGTTGCAGACAGGTGTTCTGAGGCCACGCCCCTTTTTACACCTCTATGCAACGCAGCTCTGTGGCGCTTACTGGAGGTACCTAGTGGGCTAGTTTGACCCTAGGGACCCTTAGGATTCAAGGGGACTTAATGTCTCAACTTAGAACGGCCACAGGGCGCGCTTACACAGTGGTGAAGGGAGGGGACGGGGCCTGAGGTGACGTGTGCAAACACGCCCTGTGGCGCGTTTTAAGTTGGGGAAATAATTCCCTTTCAATCCTGAGGGACCCTGGGGGCCAACTAGCCCACCAGGTGCTTCCAGTAAGTGCCACTGCTCTGCGTTGCAGAGAGGTGGTGCAGGCTGTGCCCCTTTTTACACCTCTCTGCAATGGCGCTTACTGGACGTACCTAGTGGGCTATTTTGCCCCTAGGGATCCTCAGGATTCAAGGGGACTTAATCTCCCAACTTAAAAAACGGCCACAGGGCATGTTTACACAGTGGGGAAGGAAGGGGACGGGGCCTGAGGTGACGTGTGCAAAAACACCCTATGGCGTGTTTTAAGTTGGGGAAATAATTCCCCTTCAATCCTGAGGGACCCTGGGGGCCAACTAGCCCACCAGGTGCTTCCAGTAAGCACCACTCTTGCGTTGCAGAGAGGTGGTCTAGGCCGTGCCCCTTTTTACATCTCTCTGCAACGCAGCTCTTTGGCGCTTACTGGAGGTACCTAGTGGTCTAGTTGGACCCTAGGGACCCTCAGGATTCAAGGGGACTTAATCTCCCAACTTAAAACGGCCACAGGGCGTGTTTACACAGTGGGGAAGTGAGGGGACGGGGCCTGAGGTGACGTGTGCAAACACGCCCTGTGGCGCGTTTTAAGAGGTAGTTTTAATCCCCTGCCCTATTATATACTAGGGGCTTACAGAGGAGGTCATGCTGATCACAGGGGGACCCCAACGCATAGTGTTCCCTAGTGTATGTAGGTGTTTTCACTGTATTCTGAGTGTCTTTTAACATAGCACTAGCTCTAGGACTGGTTAGTCAGACTCAGTTACGACCAGTATCCGTCTGAAAAAGTTGAGGGTACAGGATGATTTTGCAACAAGGCTTCTTTCTGCTCTTCTGTTTGCTCTTTCTGCACGTTATCCTTCTTCCTGCACTTTTCTTCATCTTTGAGGACTTCTGTTATATTTCACGCCCCGGTTCATCTTATATCACACTTTTTGGTGCATAGCTTATACCATATACTATATCTAGTTTTCATTTTCAATCATGCTCCAGGACTATGTTCTATATAACACTGCGTCCACCTACCCTTTTCACGGGCATTACATTTTGCGATGGGGGGTGGAGGGTCAGGGGGTGTTTCTTCCAAGTGAGCCCGGAGTCACAGTCACAAACGTCCTCTTCTTCCTGAATAAAAGTGAGATTATGCTGCATACTTGTTCATATTTTAAGTAGTTCGCACAGACACACATTTTAAAAACAATAAAGTTCCTAATACCCACCTTCTCTGAACAGTTAGCCTGATGCCCCATCCACCTCCTCCCTATCCTCTGTTGTCTGAATCCATGGACTAGCCTCCTCCCTCCTGCCATGCATGGTCTGATGTGCTGCCACTGCCCTCCATTTAGCATGATGTACCAGTCCACTCCTCCTGCCCTCCATTGCCCAATTCTATGGCCCATCATTGACCTCCTGCTTAGCCTCTGTGCTTAGCTTGCTGCCCCTATTCTCCTTTCCCCTGCTCTCCGATGTCTTTGTGCATGCCCCTGCTCCATCCTTTTTGCCCACCATGTTCCATGGACCTGCCACTCCTATCTACTCTGAGTGTTCTGTTGAGCTGCCACTCCCCTCCCACCTGCCTAGCATTGTCAGATGACTGTAACCTGTCCATGCCACCTCCACACTGCCTGTCCACATGCCATGCCCCTATCCCCTTCCTCCTGTCCTCCATGGTCCATTTTACTGCCACACCCTTCTGCCCTCCCTGGTCTGTTGTGCTGCAACTGCTCCTCCTGCCTGCCCCGTGCGGTCTGTTGTGAGGCCCCTTCCCCTGAACTCTCTTGTCTGTGCCCAGGTCCTGACACTCCCTTCTATCCTCCATGGTCCTTTGTGCATGCCCCTGCACTCTCCTTCTTGCCCATCATAGCCATTGTGCTGCCACTAATCCTCCTGCTTGCCATGCATGGTCTTCTGTGCTGCCATGGCCCCTTCCACCTTCCCTGTGTGGTCAGCTAGCTGCCCCTGACCCCCTCCCACCTTCCCTCCATGGTCTGTGTGTATGCCATCATAGTCTCATTGTTGCTCTCCATGGTGTGTCTTGTTTCTAGTGCCCATCCTGCCTGACCTCCATGGTCATCTTGCTGCTCCTGCCCTGCCCCCTTGCCCCCAGCCCTCTGTTTCCATGTGCAGACCCCTATTTCTTCCCTCCTGGCTTGTCTGTTCCATTGTAATGCCCCGGATCCATCCCTCCTGCCCTTTATGGTCTATTATGCTGCAGCTTTCTCTCCTGTCTGTCCATTATGGTCAGCTAGCTACCATTGCCTCTTTCCCCCTGTTCTCTGTTGTCCATGTGCATGGTCCTGTCCCCTCCCTATTGCTTTCTATGGATTGTTGTGCTGCACTCCCGTCCTGAATGCGCTGTGTGGTGTATTGTGCTGCTGCAAACCCTGATGCCTGCCCTGTGGGGTCAGTTTGGTGCACCTTTCCATGTCCCTCTTGTCCTCTGTTATCCGAGTCCATGTCCCTACTCCAATTCCTCCTGCCTACCATGATCCAATGTACCATACTTGCGAACATTTTGAACTTGGTAAGAGGGAGATTTTGAAAAAAACTGGGGTATTGATTTTCCCCTTTGAGTTACATTGAAAAAGAGGAGATTGTAGATAGGAGACAGATCAAATAAAGCCCATTTGAGCTTAAAAACATTGGACGTTTCCTGGCTGAAACTGGTCTGTTGGCATGAATGGTTGTACTACCACTGGCTCTTCCTTCCGCCCACAATGGTCTATTATATTGCCACAGCCTCTCTTGCCAGTCCTGTATTGTTGGTTTGTTGCCCCTGCCCCCCCTTTCCACTGCCCTCCATAGTCTGTTGTGCTGCCACTGCCCTTCCTGCCTGCCCAGTGTGGTCAAATTGTTGCATCTGCACTCTCCTACCTGCCTTCAATTTTCAGAGTCCGTGCCCCTGGCCTCTGCCTCTCAACAGTATCCCAAAGAACAACTAGATTGCTAACATTTTATATTTATTACAAAAGCGTAGAACACCTGACGTCATCTTGATGTAATGAAAACTGTAATACCTAGAGTATTTCCTTTAGAAATTACATATATGAGAGGGTCTTATTTGCATCAAAATTATGGTTAGTGCTCTAAAAAACTAAAATGAGGACATATTTTCTGAGTTTTCAAATAGCGACAAAGAACTTTTAAATTATTTGTAATCTTTATGTTTTTTTATCCAGTTGACCACTTGATTAAATGTTGCACCTAGGGGAGAGGATGTGGTGTTACTTCCAGAGCTGCAGACTTTGCAACTGGGGAACCAGGTTGGAGTTTCTGCTTCAGCTCAACATTCTGAGATTCTGGTCAAATCACTTAATCTCCCCATGTCTACAACCAAAATGAATTTCATCTTGTGTGATGTAACCAATGCTCATGTAAAGCACTGCAATACCTGACAAGTCTGCACTATATAAAAATGCAAATACACAGAAAATAAGTGTTGTGCACACTTCTGTCATTGGGCTATACTTGGGCTACATCTGGGTGATATTTGGGCTACATTTGGGCTCTTTTGTCTCTGGTGGCCATCTTGGGAGATTTATTTGTTATGAAGTTTCCTAATTTCCTCATTTACTGCAGTCTCCTCAGTGGGAATACTTTCAGTTTTTAATTTTGGTTTCATCAAGAAGGCATTCAGATGTGTCACACATTTGCCATACATTCTGAATGTTAGTACTCTAGTTGCTCATTAGATCACTGTAGTAAAACTACTGCTCACCAGGGAAGTCTGCTGCTGGTATTCAAAGTGCATGTTTCAGTCTGCATGTCAGAATTTTTTATGAAATAGAAGAGGATTTGAGAAGTCAAAATGTGCCCTATTTCTTCTTTCTGCAGCACTAATTATAATTTCTATGGCAAAATGAACCCCCTCATTTTGTTCCTTTGTAAATTAAATGTTTTAAGTGTTACCACTTTATTCCAATCAAGATGGCTTCAGGTGTGCCATACTTTTGTCATAAGTAAGACTGTTAGCGCTCTAGTTGTTCGTTAGAACACTCTGGGACATTCTGTCATTGGGCTATACTTGGGCTACATCTGGGTGATATGTAGGCTACATTTGGGCTCTTTTGTCTCTGGTGGACATTTTGGGAGACTTATTTGTTATGATGTTTCCTGATTTCTTCATTTACTACAGTCTCCTCAGTAGGAAATACTTTCAGTTTTTTACTTTGATTCCATCAAGAAGACATTCAGATGTGTCACACATTTGCCATAAATTCAGAATGTTAGCACTCTAGTTGCTTATTAGATCACTGTAGTAAAGCTACGGCTCACCAGGGAAGTCTGCTGCTGGTATTGAAAGTGCATGTTTCAGTCTGCATGTCAGAATTTCTTAATGAAATAGAAGAGGATTTGAGAAGTCACTCAAAATGTGCCCTAATTTTTCTTTCTGCAGCACTAATCCTACTTTCTATGGCAAAATGAACCCCCTCATTTTGTTCCTTTTTAAATTAAATGTTTTAAGAGTTACCACTTTATTCCAACCAAGATGGCTTCAGGTGTGCCATACGTTTGTCATAAGTAGGACTGTTAGCGCTCTAGTTGTTCTTTAAAACACTCTGGGAAGCTGCAGTAGAACACAAAGGAATCAACTGACAGTCTCTGCCCTTGTTGGATGTACATGTTTTACTGAGAATGTCAGACTTCATTCTCACATGACTGAGAAAGATAATGTGAATTTACAGAAAATATGCTCTCAGTTTAGCTTATAGATCACCTTCCAAACCTCTGTGGGAAAAGCATGAGAAAATAGTTTTCTCTCAAACATGATTCATGATATCACAGCAGAAGGCTTTTTCACATGGTAAAATCACCTTACAACACACCACAATTCCTAAAATGGGTATGGTACCATCAACAAATGATTTATAATGTAACTAAAGTCTTAAAACCTTCTATTAACTGCAATGCTTTGTAATGAGGTTCTATCATGTATATTGGTCCCAAGATGGCTGCCAACACTTCTTGGATGAAGTGCTGACAGCCAATCAGATCTCACGATGAGATGTGTGGTTAGGCTCCGCCCAGATATATATATGATTTTACTTTTGATTTTCTCAGGAACTACTGAACAGATTGACACCATATGTGCAAAAGGCACATGCCTGACCTGCGGACTACCTCTTTGCCAAATTTCAAGTAATTCTGTTCAGCCGTTCGGACTGTACCTTCGACTAAAGGTCCTATGGGAAAATGCATGGGGAAAACGCGTTTTGGGACCCCCCTTTTTTCTCAGCCCCCGCTTGACGAATCACCCCAAGACTTTCAGGGTAGGAGCTGAGCGGAGCGCCCCATTAGTTTTGAAAATTTCACGAAGATAAGTCCACCGGCGCCAAAGTTATTCAAAATAGAATTTTCAGATTTCCTATGGGAACTCGGTCCTAACTATAACTATCTACTGGCGACCGCCAGTAGATAATGTATATATATATATATATATATATATGGTGTGTGTGTGTGTGTGTATGTACATTATGTGTAATTTGTTTTTGGAAACCATTATACTGGCAAAACAGCTGAAGCTAGAGGCCAGACCTAACAATTACAAACCCTGCACACTTCAATTCAGCTGTCCTAATGCAGTTTTAAATGAACACTCGTCAAGCTGTGGCTGCGAGTTTAGTGCCACCTATAAATGCTCTTAAAGCTGGATGATAAATATTTTTGCCCGTAGAGATGTAGTGACAACAAATTGTATACAGATTTGTGATATTGTTTAACTCGAGGATGTTTCAATAAATTTGACTAAATGTGTTTAGTGCAAACCTGTGTAAAACTTGGCTATATGTATGCTTGCTCATTACCTGGATTGACTTATTTTAGAAAAAATAAGAATATATTTTAGATCTCTGTAAGGCGATCACCCGTTTTACCAATTCAATAGCCAGGCTTTAGTAATCAATTTGTACTTTAAATGGTGTAAACAGTTTACCTAACAGACATTTTTTGTATGTGGCCTTTGTATCTAATAGACGCATCCTGCTTTGCGTCTTGAAAGGCACAAAATTGAGTTTGATCTGAGAACCAGAATGTAAATAAGGCCTGCAAATGTTTTAATTTGCGTTTCTGTTAAACAATTGAGCTGTCTTCAAAATCAAGAAAATAGTGGTGTGGGGGGAGGGGAGCAGACATTCTTTCCTTCTCTCTGATGAGATAAATAGAGGAAAAGAAAGCTTGCTTACTTTTTACTCGGTCCAGGCATCATGTGTACATGGAGCATTTGCAACAGGAGCGGCCTTAGGCATGTGCAAGCTGTGCACCTGCACAGGGCCACCAAACCCCAGGGGCCACCACGAGGAATCGGATACAATACATATTTGTGGCGGCCCCTGGCAGGGATTTGGCGCATGAACGACTGAGGCGTGCTACATCTAATGTGATGCACGCTGAATGGTTGTTCTTATACTCTTTTCCTTTCTAACCCAGTCTCGTCTTTGTGTGGGGTCGGCCTTGTTTCGGGCTCTTCTGGTAGGTCTTGTGCTTGTTTAGAACTTTTTTTCCAGGAGAATCGAGCTTGTTTTAATAGTCCAGATCTGGCACCTCCGGAGGCTCGCATGTGCGCGCATGCGCAGTGCCCGCGAGTCCTGCAGCAAAGGGGTTACAGAAGCACCATGCATCACTGGCGGCAGGAGGGGTGGCAGCACCCGTGCCCGGCGTGCAGCGAGCAGCACCGAGACCGGCCGAGGCCATGCACCGGCGCGCCTAGAGATCCTGGGCAAGAAAGGCCGCCTTGCAGAGGATAGCATGCCAGTGTGCAACCTTTGGTGCCAGCTGTGAGGTGAGCAGCCCGAGGGTCAGGGCATGGGGAGGGGGAGTGAGGAGGTCAGCGTGTGCCACTGCAGAGTGAACCCGAAGGAAGGTGAGCCATTGGACGAGGGTGTGGGGAGCCCTGGGGAGGAGGGCAGATCAGGCATAGGAATGTATCCCAGCTCGTGGGGGTGAGGAGCCGGGGGCGTGGGGAAGGTTGGGTGAGGATGTTATTGTAGATGGTGTGTGCTTTGGGTCTGGGTGGAGGTAAGCCATGTGAGGTGGCGAGCTGGAGGTATTCTGGTGGTCATGGGAAGGGAGGGCATGATGAATCGTGAGAGAGAGCCTCTCTCTCACGATTCATCTCTGAGAGGGCGCGGGTCGGAGAGGTGGTCACTGTGCGCCAGGGGTAGGGAGTGGTACAGATCGGCGCTGTATGTTGAGGGAAATGTGAGTCAGGAGTGCAGGGGCGGTGTTTACTTGTGGCTGAGGGGAGGCATGGTGACTTTTGGAGGTGTAACTTGGGAGGCACGGTCGTATTGGGGGGAAGAGGAGAGCAGGGTACGAGGTGTTAGACGTAATGTTAAGGATTCATTAAAATGATTACAATTACTTATCAACAATCATGAAAACAGAGTATGAAGCTGATACTTGTGATCTAATGAGTGGATCTGCCTGCACAAATCTTTTAAAACATCGAGTGTTCGAATGTACTTGGCATTTGGATATGTCTGTTTATATGGTGTTGAGGCAGACATGAAATGCAAGCACCTATGGATGGACGCCTGGAATAGGATGGCAGTGCCTACCCATGTTAACTCAATCTAATGCCCTTTTGCAGAGACCTTGGTAGGAGACTGGCTTCTTGATCATTTCTTTAATTACATTCCAGTGCTTGTCGTGTGACTAGCAGAGAAAACTAGTTTAACTAGTCCTCAGTTTGCAATTGGTGAAGCAGCCTTCTCTGTCCATACTAGGGGCATAGTTACCATTGGTTCAGCAAGTACAGTGGTACTGAGACCCAAAACCCTCAGGGGCCCATTGAACCCTGATAATTGCTATATTCTACTTCCTGAGCAGCAGCCAAAGGGGCCATTTTCCTTGCTTATGCCACGGCCCATGGGGTCGTTGGAACGCTGTGCTAGTGATTCGTACGTCTGCTTGAAAGTTGTCTCCTGACTGGATGTTCCTTGCACATTAATTTTGCTTCAGTGAACCTCTAGTGCCTTTTCATATCCTTAGGACTCACTGTAATTAACCCTTGTTTAATAGGTGCTCTGTAAAGTGAGCAGAACTGGTTGCTGGAATATGGCACTATACAAGAAACCTTAATTAAATATATTGTATTTTATCTTTTGACAATGTGGTAAAGTTGACGAGTCTTTGGTTACCTGCAGGCTGTCTTCAGGATCAGTTAGTGACGTACTGAGACAGGTCTCTGTGTGCCATGATTTCAAGGTAGCTTACTCTCTTCCTGCTAAGGTCACTTCCCAAATAGATCATGAACTATTCTCCAGGCTCTACTGTTCTCAGTGGACTGAGAAAACAGACCTTGTATGCCAAGTCACATGATCTACCCTATAGTTTTATAACACTCTTCAAATAAACCTTCCATATGTGGCTAGTCCTCATAATGTGTCATACATGTAGTGGGAAGGGTAATTAGTATCAATCAGTCAGGGTTTGTAAAGCTCAGCTGCTTCACACATAAGGGTCTCGAGGCGGTGTGGGATTCATGCTGCTGGATCATGCTGCTTGTTGGTTGAACAGCGAGGTCTTGTGGTCCTTCCTGAACTGCTGGAGCGATGGTGAGGCTCTGAGGTGCAGCGGGAGGGTTTTCAGGTCTTCACTGCCAGGTGGGAGAAGTAGCGGCCTCCACTGTTTTATCAGCGGCTGCATTGGGTGGCTGCTAGGGAGATGGTTCTGGAACATATTTTCCTGGTAGGTTGGTGGAAATTCACTCGTTCATTAAGGTATGCTGGTCCTTCATTGTGTAGTCCAGGGAAGACATGGCTTGGCAGTTCGGGCTGGTCTGTTCCCATGAGGCACAGGGTCAAGGCTGATATGCATATGGCCATGTCTGAACTGGGGTGGTGTGGTGAGCAAAAAACCGATGGATTTAGGCCCAGATCTCTGTACTGGGGTGAATGTATGACATTGTTCTGCATTCTGTCCATCAACTGTTGTTTTTGCAAGAAAATAAAAATGACACATCAAAATCTTTCAGCAGCCGCCACTGCTGATTGTCTTCTTTTTTTCCCTACCCACTGCTAGCCTTGCCCGCTGCATTGCAAGCAAAATGAAGAGAATTAGAGTACACAAATCTGGTTATTCGAAACGAAAGAGAAAGGTGGCTCAGCAGGCTTTCGTAGTGTCACAGGAAGGAGCAATCCTGAACTTTATCACCCACGGGAAACCTAAAGATGGAGAATCCTCTGGCCAGAGTACTGCTGATGCACTAGGTAAAACAGGCGCTGACGACCATAAAGAAGAACTAAACAATGATGATATCCATGAGCAGAATGATACTCATGAGCAGACCAATGAAAATTAACAAGGTGACTCTGAAATTGATACAAACATGCAGCAATTACCAACTCAGGATGAGGATTATTACAAAAGACCCTCAGACAGAGAAACTGAAACATCATTCATCGGTCCATCAACATCTGGCATTCCGAAGGAGGTTCAGAGTTTACAGACGGATGATGCTGGTATTGAAAAGGAAGCCAAAGAGCAAGACCATGTTACAGACCCGTGTTCTGAATATGATTTATGTGATTGGAGGGATCCTACTTTGTGGCCGAACTCTCTTACGGACGCGCAACGTGTTTTTCTTGTTGAAAGGGGTCCCTCCAGAGACCCAGATTCTAAAATAAAGTATCCAAGTGATGAGCACTCAAAAGGTAAACGTTGTTTTTCTGTTACCATGTTACTGGTCATCTAACGCCTTTTCTGGACGTTTTATTAAAACACCTTCCTAAGCTCCGCCCCGCCCGGACCCCCTCTTCCGGGGCCCCCTACCTGCGCTCCCTGCACAGGGCCACCATGAGCCTAGAGCCGCCCCTGTTTGCAATGTAATTTGTCATGATGAAAGTTTGCACAAAGACACGGCACTCAAAAGAGCCATCATTTCTCCCTCTGACTCTGGCTACCCTGCTCCCAAAGCACACAACAACGAGGCATGTTTTCGTTTTTAAATCACAGAAATGGCATCTCATATCGAGCACACAATGGCCCACGCATCAAAATCCCGCGGAGGCTCTCTCTCTCCCCCAGTCCCCCGCTGACCCAGACTTTTCATAAAGCTGCCCATGTACTCTGAGGCTGCCTCTCCCGGGGGTGCCATCAGGGACCGTTAGAAACGCACCAAGCATCACTGGGAGAAAGTCAAACAGACCCGCAGAAGATCCGTTGTCCGGGACAAGTGAGCAGCGTGTGTGCAGAGCAGAGCAGCCCGAGCAAGGCTTGGAGGTACCCGGGAGCTCCAGCCAACTTTTGTGAACACGTCCCTTGCAGAGTGACATTTTTTATGAACTAGGCAATTCTTGGAAAAATCTTTCTTCTTTTAATATAAAACATGCGATTTAACATTGTAAAACAGAAACATTTTCTGGCTGGAAAAATCGTAGGTATTTGTTATTTTGTCAGATGTGGTCTTGGCTAGTCAAAGGTCAGTGAGAGATTTAAAAATCTTAAATAAACCCTTAAATAGTCTGATGTGACAATTAACATCTGGCAACATGCCGTCCGCATCTCATTTGGATTTACAGAAGTATGCGAGAAAGTGATTGCTGTAACCGTGGTGGCTGGTGACATTTGAAAGTGGTGAGGCGTAAAAGTTAGGGATGACTTTTGAGGAGCCAGCGAGCACTGCATTTTCATTTACTTTCGCCTTGTTATTATTTTGAAGACTGTGCACCCCCTTAATGGGGGTCCTATCACGCCCATTGGCACAGAATCACAATTACAACAGGAGTACATGACCACTGCCCTGTGCTCTCTGCAGAGAGGCCATGGATTGGATGGGCATGTATTCTGAACACATTTTTGACTGACTGGCACACACTGTGAGAAACTCGCAGTGCCTTCAGCCTCAGCTCTAGAGCTCTCAATTGCGGCATAATACATAGTGCTGCTGGTGTGACTCTGTTCAAAGGATGAGTGATCAGGAATGAAAAACTGCTCCGATGTGTTCTGGCCTGAGATATTGAGTGAACTGATTTATAAGGCAGCTGCATGCCTCTTCTGCAATATCAATTCTGTAGTGTAAGGGCAGCACCTACAATGCAAATCATGTAATGAAGCTGGCACTGTCTCCTTAACTGTTTATTTTGGCGTGCTGCTGGCGTACATGTGTTTCTGAACAGTGTGTGGAAAGTTAACACCACCTATGTTGCGACTGCAGTCAGACGTATTTGAACACATTCATTAGATAATGAGTGGGCCAGTGCGAAATGTTAACTGAGCCCCTTTATTGAGGAAACTACAACTAGTGCCTCTATTGGCATATATGGGAGCATAAAACGGCTTCCTGCAGTGGCTCACTGTGGGTGTACATCATGGTACGTACTGACTGTGTTGGTCTCCAGCCTTGCCACCGGCAGACAAAGGCCAGGCAGGATGCAATCACAGAGTCGGGTCCATACAAACAGCTGAATTTCATGCTGTTGGCAGATGTGGTGGCAGATTTGAGATTTAGTACATTCTGCTAAGTAGCTCTGCTAACAATCACAGTCCGATCTTTTTTTTTCTTATTTCATCCTCAGGTTTATCATAAACAGCCACCTCAGATTCAGTCCTTCGCTGAACTATGTATCATTACTATATGCATCTAGAGAGACCGATGCATACAGATTACGTCACATGGTCTCAGCCACACTTTGGAAAGATGCAGGCAGGCATGGCAAGGCAAGTAGTGCACCGGCCTGTCTGTCAGCGGCAAACCTCAATCAGAGCTCTCAGATATCAGCTACTACTAGTATGGATGTCAAGCTCAATCTAATATTAAATCTACCTCCCTGGCAAAAAGTGAATGCAGTGTGTTTTCACCTGAGCAAAAAAAGACTTCTACCCTATGTAGCATCACAAGTGTACTCGTGAGAGTCTGAGTCCCTGTGCCGAATGATAACCTTTCATACCAATTAAATAGCTTTCCAGATCCATCCCAGAGTAACTAGGGTACAGTTTTCTTTGCATTCTGGAGATTGCATTACAAGAACTACAAGTCCCAGAATGCAAAGATGCAGACATGTCAGCCCTTTAAAAAAATCTGTGATGGCTCACTGTTTAAGTGCACTCTCGGTTATATTAGAATAAGGACTTCAACAAACATTCCCTCAGTGACACAGATATAACTATGCATTTAAGCGCACTCTGTACTATTAGAAAAATATGTATTATCGAATTTATCGCTGCTGGAAAAAGAGGTAGCTGGCGCACATCTGAGGGGAGAGAGTGAGCAGGGGCCCCTGAGGTGGTGAACGGTCAGGCAGCTTGTTTTCAGGAAAAATACAGGTTTCTTTCAAGTACAGCACAGACACAACGCTAGCAAAGAACATATATGATATGGTGCCATGAGCCTGCCTATGGACCAACCGGTCCTCAGAATACTTCACCAGTCACCCCAATAGCGAGTAAAAAAGCTATAGCTATGCTTGGAGTGAACATTAGCTATACTGCTTATAGCTCATCAAAGGCAGGCCTGAACCCGAGTGACCACTGTGCCCTCGGCCTGGTCGCTCACACACCTCCCGCCTGCTCCTTACCTGCTGGACCTCCTGCTGCCGCCTGCCGCCTGAGCCTCCACAGGGCCGCCGAGCGCCGCCCCAGCCGCCACAGGGCCGCCAAGCGCCGCCACCGAGCCCCCTGGTTTCCCGCCGCTGCCCACGAGACCCCGCCCCCCCGCCCGCCGATTGGTTCCCGCGCTCCCCGCCTCCCCGCAGACCCTCCCTCCCGGCTCCCCTCTTAAGGGGACCCTCTCCCCCGTCCCAGGTGTGACCACTGTGCCCTCGGCCTGGTCGCTCACACACCTCCCGCCTGCTCCTTACCTGCTGGACCTCCTGCTGCCGCCTGCCGCCTGAGCCACCACAGGGCCGCCGAGCGCCGCCCCAGCCGCCACAGGGCCGCCAAGCGCCGCCACCGAGCCCCCTGGTTTCCCGCCGCTGCCCACGAGACCACGCCCCCCCGCCCGCCGATTGGTTCCCGCGCTCCCCGCCTCCCCGCAGACCCTCCCTCCCGGCTCCCCTCTTAAGGGGACCCTCTCCCCCGTCCCAGGTGTGACCACTGTGCCCTCGGCCTGGTCGCTCACACACCTCCCGCCTGCTCCTTACCTGCTGGACCTCCTGCTGCCGCCTGCCGCCTGAGCCACCACAGGGCCGCCGAGCGCCGCCCCAGCCGCCACAGGGCCGCCAAGCGCCGCCACCGAGCCCCCTGGTTTCCCGCCGCTGCCCACGAGACCCCGCCCCCCCGCCCGCCGATTGGTTCCCGCGCTCCCCGCCTCCCCGCAGACCCTCCCTCCCGGCTCCCCTCTTAAGGGGACCCTCTCCCCCATCCCAGGTGTGACCACTGTGCCCTCGGCCTGGTCGCTCACACACCTCCCGCCTGCTCCTTACCTGCTGGACCTCCTGCTGCCGCCTGCCGCCTGAGCCACCACAGGGCCGCCGAGCGCCGCCCCAGCCGCCACAGGGCCGCCAAGCGCCGCCACCGAGCCCCCTGGTTTCCCGCCGCTGCCCACGAGACCCCGCCCCCCCGCCCGCCGATTGGTTCCCGCGCTCCCCGCCTCCCCGCAGACCCTCCCTCCCGGCTCCCCTCTTAAGGGGACCCTCTCCCCCGTCCCAGGTGTGACCACTGTGCCCTCGGCCTGGTCGCTCACACACCTCCCGCCTGCTCCTTACCTGCTGGACCTCCTGCTGCCGCCTGCCGCCTGAGCCACCACAGGGCCGCCGAGCGCCGCCCCAGCCGCCACAGGGCCGCCAAGCGCCGCCACCGAGCCCCCTGGTTTCCCGCCGCTGCCCACGAGACCCCGCCCCCCCGCCCGCCGATTGGTTCCCGCGCTCCCCGCCTCCCCGCAGACCCTCCCTCCCGGCTCCCCTCTTAAGGGGACCCTCTCCCCCGTCCCAGGTGTGACCACTGTGCCCTCGGCCTGGTCGCTCACACACCTCCCGCCTGCTCCTTACCTGCTGGACCTCCTGCTGCCGCCTGCCGCCTGAGCCACCACAGGGCCGCCGAGCGCCGCCCCAGCCGCCACAGGGCCGCCAAGCGCCGCCACCGAGCCCCCTGGTTTCCCGCCGCTGCCCACGAGACCCCGCCCCCCCGCCCGCCGATTGGTTCCCGCGCTCCCCGCCTCCCCGCAGACCCTCCCTCCCGGCTCCCCTCTTAAGGGGACCCTCTCCCCCGTCCCAGGTGTGACCACTGTGCCCTCGGCCTGGTCGCTCACACACCTCCCGCCTGCTCCTTACCTGCTGGACCTCCTGCTGCCGCCTGCCGCCTGAGCCACCACAGGGCCGCCGAGCGCCGCCCCAGCCGCCACAGGGCCGCCAAGCGCCGCCACCGAGCCCCCTGGTTTCCCGCCGCTGCCCACGAGACCCCGCCCCCCCGCCCGCCGATTGGTTCCCGCGCTCCCCGCCTCCCCGCAGACCCTCCCTCCCGGCTCCCCTCTTATGACGCCCCCAGAGCGACCGCGCAGCGGACGCGCGCAGCGGGAGCACCGAATGAGCGCCGAAGGTGCGCCAAAGGTAAGCCCGTCTGCGCCCGTCCGCGCCTGGACCGCGCCCAGCGCCAGACCCCCTGGCCCCCGCGCCTGCCAGCCCCCCCGCAGGACCTACGATGCCGCCACCCTCAACGCACTCAACACCGGCCGAACCCCCGGGTGCTACCGAGCCACTCCGAGACGCACCCACGGACCCTTCAGCTGCCTCACCTGCAAGTTCACCTGCATCCGGACCTGCCCCGCACCAGCACCCGCCAAGCCGAACACCAGCAGCAACCACCTCAAGTGCATCCTGCTCAACACCCGCTCCGTCCACAGACACGCCGTTCAACTCTGGAACCTCCTCGACACCACAGCTCCTGACGTTGCCTTCCTCACGGAAACCTGGATGAACGACTCCTCAGCGCCCGACATCGCCATCGCCGTCCCAGAGGGCTACAAGATCATCCGGAGAGACCGCGACAACCAGACTGGAGGAGGCATCGCCATCATCCACAGAGACACCATCCGTATCTCGACCAACGCCGACAACACCCTGACATCCGCCGAACACCTGCACTTCCAGATCCACACCGACCCCAAGACCACCCTCAGAGGCACCCTGATCTACCGACCCCCGGGACCACGCACTCAATTCAGCGAAGACATCGCCGACTTCATCAGCCCGCACGCCCTCCCCTCGGCCGACTACATCCTCCTCGGGGACATCAACTTCCACCTGGAGAACAACAACGACCGCAACACCACCACCCTGCTTGACAACCTCGCCACCCTCGGACTCAAGCAGCTGGTGACCACCCCCACCCACCTCGCCGGACACACACTCGACGCCATCTTCTCGTCCAGCAAAGACATCTCCTTCAGCCACGCCACTGGACTCCACTGGACGGACCACAGCTGCATCCACTTCACCTTCAAAAGAACCACGGTCCACCACCACCAGCAACAGGCCGCACGAAGAAGCTGGAACAAGATCACAGCCGAACAACTCACCACATCCCTGAGCCAGCACCCTCCCGCCAGCTCACCGAACCCCAGCCAAGCCGCCGACAACCTCACGAAATGGATCTCCACCTGCGCGGACGAGCTCGCCCCTCTGAGGACCCCACCCAGCAGACCCGGAAGCAAGAAGGCCCCTTGGTTCACCGACGAACTCAAGAGCTCCAAGAAGAACTGCCGAGCCCTCGAGAAAGCATGGAGAAGAGACCCAACGCCGGACAACATGACTACCCTCAAGCTCGCCACCCGAAGGCACCATCAACTGATCCACGCCACCAAGAAAACAGCATTCAAGGACCGGTTGGACAACAACGCACACAACAGCAAGGAACTCTTCAACATCGTCAGAGAGCTCTCCAACCCCAACGCCGGAACCAACGACATCACCCCATCGCAAGACCTCTGCAACTCCCTCGCCTCCTACTTCCACAACAAGATCGCTGACATACACAACAGCTTCAGAACACAACCAACGCTCCCCACGACCAAACCAACGCCCCCCACCACCACCCTCAACGCCTGGACACCGATCAACCTCGAAGACACCATCAGCACGATGAACTCCATCCACTCCGGTTCCCCAACCGACCCCTGCCCTCACCACATCTTCAACAAGGCCGACGCTGTCATCGCACCCCACCTGCGGGACATCATCAACACCTCCCTCAACACCGCCACCTTCCCTGAGAGCTGGAAGCACGCCGAACTCAGCGCTCTACTAAAGAAACCAACGGCGGACCCCACCGAACTCAAGAACTACCGCCCCATCTCGCTCCTCCCGTTTCCAGCCAAAGTCATCGAGAAGACCATCAACAAGCAACTGGCAGCCTTCCTCGAGACGACTGGTTCCCTCGACCCTTCCCAGTCAGGCTTCCGGGCCAACCACAGCACCGAGACCGCCCTCATCGCTGCCACAGACGACATCCGAACCCTGTTGGACAACGGAGAAACAGCGGCCCTCATCCTCCTGGACCTCTCCGCGGCATTCGACACTGTCTGCCACCGCACCCTAGTGCAGCGCCTCAGCAACGTCGGGATCAAGGAGAAGGCACTGGAATGGATCATCTCCTTCCTCACCGGAAGGACACAGAGAGTCCGCCTGCCCCCGTTCAGATCAGAAGCCACGGAAGTCACCTGCGGCGTCCCTCAGGGCTCCTCGCTCAGCCCCACCCTCTTCAATGTCTACATGAGCCCCCTTGCGGCCATCGCACGCCAACACAACCTGAACATCATCTCCTACGCCGATGACACCCAGCTGATCCTCTCCCTGACCAACGACCCCGCCACCGCCAGAGCCAACCTACACGAAGGGATGAAAAACGTGGCCGAGTGGATGACGACCAGCCGCCTGAAACTGAACACAGACAAGACGGAAGTCCTCATCCTGGGCTCCTCACCCTCCGCCTGGGACGACTCCTGGTGGCCCCCTGCCCTGGGCAACGCACCCAAACCGACAGACCACGCACGCAACCTGGGCTTCATCCTGGACTCCTCCCTCTCCATGACCAGACAAGTCAACGCCGTCTCCTCGTCCTGTTTCAACATCCTGCGCATGCTACGTAAGATCTTCCGGTGGATCCCCACCGAGACCAGGAAAACAGTCACCCAGGCCCTCGTCACCAGTCGACTGGACTACGGCAACGCCCTCTACGCCGGTACCACCGCCAAGCTCCAGAAGAGACTCCAGCGGATCCAGAACGCCTCGGCGAGACTCATCCTCGACGTCCCCAGACGAACTCACATCTCCAGACACCTGAGAGACCTGCACTGGCTCCCGATCAACAAAAGAATCACCTTCCGGCTCCTCACCCACGCACACAAAGCCCTACACAACCAAGGCCCGACCTACCTCAACAGCCGCCTCAACTTCTACGCTCCCAAACGCCACCTCCGCTCGACCAGTCTCGCCCTCGCAGCCGTCCCCCGCATCCACAGAGCGACTACAGGAGGTAGATCCTTCTCCCACCTGGCCGCCAAGACTTGGAACGCCCTCCCCACCGAACTACGCCTGACCCAAGACCACCTCTCCTTCAGGAAGAAGCTCAAGACCTGGTTGTTCGAGCAGTAGCGGACCCCCCCCCCCCCCCAGCGCCTTGAGACCCTCCGGGTGAGTAGTGCGCTTTATAAATGCCTTTGATTGATTGATTGATTGAGTTAATAAAGGTTTCTTAAAAGGGTAAAATAAATGTAAAAACATTATTTTCCGGTGATATTCAGTCGGGCCTGCATCTACGCCTTCCTTCCACTGTTGGCCCTTCCTTCCCTCTCGCCGCTGTCTCTTCCTTCTCACTACCGTCACTTCCCTTTCCTCTTACTGCTGTTGCTTCCTTCCCTCTCACCACCGTCGCTTTTCCTCTCACCACTGCCTCTTCCTTCCCTCTGACGCTGATGCTTCCTTTCCTCTGACCTCTGTCGCTTCCACCGCTCTCACCGCTGTCGCCTTCATTCCCTCTTAGCGCTGTTGCTTCCATCTCTCCTCTGTTGCTTTCCTTACCTCTCACCGATGTCGCTTCCTTAGCTCTTATTGCTGTCTGTCACAAAAGATCAGCAGTCACTATCTTTCCTCCTGCCCTCTTTTGTTCTTGCTTCTTCTCACATCTTACTCTGTCCTTTTCCTACATTCTTCCTCCTTGCCTCTCCTCAGGCTTCATCCTGGCCACCTCTCATCCGTTTCTCCCCACTCTCCTCCCCTTATCTCGTCCATAGATCCGGGACTTTAAAGCGGACTCTAGTTGCTGACATCCCCTGAGGGCGTCAGAGGAACTCATAATATTTTATATTTATAATGCCGGTTACTGTTTTTAATTGGGAACAAGAACGGCAAGTGGTGTCATGTGGCAGGGGCAGCGGGGCTTCGGATCAGCAGATAAATTGCAGAATGCCTCTGGCAATTAACCCGCTGAGCCATCGTTCCGGATAATTGCATCACCAGGCACCCTGCTTGCAGTATCACGGAGGCACTGCATACTCACAGTATCACGAGGTACTGTGTACTCGCACAAACCCAAAGCACTCTAGAGTATCACCAGGCACCGTGCACGTAGTATCGCGAGCCACAGAGGACTCACAGTATCACAAGGCACTCTATTCGCACTAACACAAGGCACTCTACAGTATCACGAGGCACCGTACATGCAGTATAACAAGCCACTGTGTACTATCACTACTACAGAATGCGCATAGTAACACAACGCCTGGTTCAGTAGCAGCAAGTACTGTGTGCTCACAGTCCCACCTGGTACTTCTGCTCACAGCATCAGTGTCACCAGGCTCTGCGTGCTCACTGTGTCTCGAGGCACTGTACAGTATTACCAGGCACAGTGTGTCTCATAGTGCCTCCAGGCATCGTGTGCTCACAGTATCACGAGGAGCTCTGTACACACTACATCACAACTAAAGGCCCTGTACAGTATCACCAAGTATTGTCTGCTCAGTGCTCACAGTATCGTGTACGTTGAGGCAGTGAATGCGCAGCAGCGGGGAAAAGGAATCCAACTTTAAAACCGCCTGACCAGCTTCTCTGATCAATGCTGGCGGTTCCACTGTACCAAGTTATTAAATGCAAACATTCACTCACAGTCTGGTGGTGCCGGCCTAGACCGTCAGTCAGAGACAGCAAAGAACACTTGCGGACTCCTGCAGGTTTGCATCGAGCTTGTGATTGTGACCGTTAGCTCAGCCCTCATTCCCGCCCCCACGACTCGGGAGCCAATCTAAGTGCTGCCCCTTTGCTGTTAATGTTTGGAAACAGCATTAAAGCAGTGCAAGGATTGGCTTGGTCAGACGCTGCCAACGCTCCAAAGGAGACTTGGGGGCTGCGGCAGCAATCCTCGAGTCTCCGTACGTTGTGAATATATGCAAGGGATTAAGTGCGCATGTCTGGTTGGGCAGAGCAAGGCACCCGTCCAAGCCGACATGCCCACTTCACTCCAATGAGGCCGGGCACCTGACCTGTCAGTTACTCAAGCTCCCAGTCCCCGCCCCCCTCCCTCCCTCGCCTCACTTTGCTGAAAAGGAAAACTTTGCCAGGGTGATGCTGTGACACACACTACAGCTAAAAGAAAATTGAACACAGTAAAGTCAGCAACCATGATTTAATATGGGGCAAATAAACAGGGGGGTGACGCTACCATGCCCATATGGGGAAACCGCCACTGTCTTATAGGCCCATAAGTAAAAGACTACAATTGAAACTACAAGTCCCAGGATACTTTGTCCTTTCAGAGAAAAATGAGACATGCTTATTTATCCTAATAGGTGGCGGATGATAGTGCATCGCTTTGCTTTGGTCCCATCCTCCATTCTTGCTCCTTACTAGTTACTCAAGATCTGCACCTCATCCTTTCATGATATACTAGACTACAGCTAAGTAACTGGTCTCCAACAACATCCCTACAAGTGTTTGTGGTAGGCTGTGGTGTAGCTTTGGGAGGCTTCAGTTATAAAAGTGGAAGAAATAAATGACATTCTGCTTCACCGAGGCAACTGAACATGAAAGAATAAAACAATGCTGCACTTTATTTGCCCCATTAATATTGCCAGTTTTGCTCTTTTTTCACCTAGAGGTACCACAGTATAGTTTATGCTTGCTCTTTGCTGCCAAATGATTTAGCTTCGTTTTGCCACTGAAATTTTTGCACTGATTCCATAATAGTGATGCTAATAGCTATAACCAAAATAATCATCTAGTCATAATTTAAACAGCGCTGTCTTTCTATACCAAATAAATACCAGCTTATCTCTGGTAACAATGTGTGCGTGTTTTCATTTCATCATTGCTGATTGTAGTTATTGTAGCATCTTCCCAGCTGGGGCACCCGCCAGATGACTACGCCACACACGGAGCTTATTAATACACATCTTTGTTTGGGTGCCTGTAACTGCAAACTCAACATTCTAAAGCAGCCTTCACTGCAATACACTCTATTCATATCGTAATAGCTCTACAGAGTTCATCAGGAACCAAAAGGGTTCAGCCATTGTTAATTTACAAGACACTACAAATCCGCCTCTGTTAAATGAAAACTTGTCACTTTCACAAAAAGATACACATATATATATATATATATTCACTGAAAAAACCATAGGTTTCAGGGACGTTATAGTTAGGATTTAGCATTTAAAAAACCTTAGAAATTCACTGAAGAAACAATAGGTTTCAGGGGTGTTATAGTTAGCTGGACTTTTCACTCGTACAAAACCATTGAAATTCCCCCGTTATAGTTAGTTCAGCTAACTATAACTCGCGCACCCGCAATGCACTGCTGATGACGTCACATATTACATCACTCATCACATGGTCAGTGACATCACTCATGACATCACTGATGACATCTCAAATGACATCACTGATGACATCATCCTGTGAATGTGTGTTTTTCTGAAAATTACATATGTTTTATATATGTATATCTCAAGGTCGATGGAAGAATAAATGGGTATATAAGTGTCTAAATGGATAATTTGTTTTTGAAAAATTGATTGTATAACTGACTGCTTAAGTGTATCTTAGTGAATACATGGCTTAGTGAGTAATGTTTAAATATGTAAATATCTGTATCAGTCTCTCACTTTGTATATAAGTGGCTGCATGGGTTGGTGAGTAGCTACATGAGGGTCTATATAGGTTATTAGTTGGTTTTTTGAGTATCAGTATGAGTGTCTGTATGGTTCGGTGGGGGGTATTGCATAGTGCATAGGTGCATGAATTAGTGACTCACTGTTTGTATGTGTTGAAGACAGCATGTGTGCAGGACTGTATGGGTGGATGAGTGTGTGCATGGGTGTGTTAGTGAGTGAATGACTGTCTCAATAGTGTCTTTATGAGTAACTACATATGTTTTAAACTAGTATATGTGACTATTGGTGTATATAAGTGAGTATATGCGAGAGTGAGAGATTGGAAGAGTTCCTGTATGAATAAGTATGTGTTTCTATAAGTGATTGTTTAAAAGACTAAGTATGTGTAAGTTTCTGTAGAAGTAAGTGTGGTGGTGTGTGTATAGCTGTATATGCAAGTAAATGGATGTTTGATTCTTTATTAGCATGAGTGACTATGTGTGTGAGTAACTCTATGGATGAGTGGTGTTGTGTAACAGGATGTATAGGTGTATGAGTACATATGATGAGTGAGTACATGTATGAGTGACTGTATAGGACTGTTGGTGAATGAGTGGATGTGTATGTGGATCTTAGAATTACTGAATAGGTTGTTGTAACTGGTATTGGTATGTCCATTGTTTTGAAAATTTTAGTTTCTATTTTTGAATGTGTGTATCAAAGATTATATTAGGGGGAGAGGAGGTCTGTCACTCTATCACAAGGATGATGTCATCAGTGATGTCATTTGAGATGTCATCAGTGATGTCATGAGTGATGTCACTGACCATGTTGTGAGTGATGTAATATGTGCCGTCATCAGCAGTGCATTACAGGCGTGCGAGTTATAGTTAGCTGAACTAACTATAACGGGGGAATTTCAATGGTTTTGTACGAGTGAAAAGTCCAGCTAACTATAACACCCCTGAAACCTATGGTTTCTTCAGTGAATTTCTAAGTTTTTTAAAATGCTAATTCCTAACTATCACGTGCCTGAAACCTATGGTTTTTTCAGTGAATATCAAAGGTTTTTTAAATGCTAATTTCAAACTATGCCTACAGAGATAGGACATGTGAAGAAAGAAGAAAAAACGCACAGAAAGAAAAAAAAGAAATGCAGAAAGAAGCAACAGAAGCCCTCAAAGACGAAGAAAAGTGCAGGAAGAAGGATAACGTGCAGAAAGAACAAACAGAAGAGCAAAAAGAAGCCTTGTTGCAAAATCATCCTGTACCTTCAACTTTTTCAGACGGACACTAGTGGTAACTGAGTCTGACTAACCAGTCCTAGAGCCAGTGCTATGTTAAAAGACACTCAGAATACAGTTAAAACACCTACATACACTAGGGAACACTATGCGTTGAGGTCCCCCTGTGATTAGCATGACCTCCTCTGTAAGCCCCTAGTATATAATAGGGCAGGGGATTAAAACTACCTCTTAAAACGCGCCACAGGGCGTGTTTGCACACGTCACCTCAGGTCCCGTCCCCTCCCTTCACCACTGTGTAAACGCACCCTGTGGCCGTTCTAAGTTGAGAGATTAAGTCCCCTTGAATCCTAAGGGTCCCTAGGGGCAAACTAGCCCACTAGGTACCTCCAGTAAGCGCCACAGAGCTGCGTTGCATAGAGGTGTAAAAAGGGGCATGGCCTCAGAAAACCTGTCTGCAACGCAGCTCCCTGACGCATACTGGAGATACCTGTTGGGCTAGTTGGCCCTCAGGGACCCTCAGTATTGAAGGGGAATTAATTCCCCAACTTACAACTGGCCAGGGGGCGCGTTTGCAGAGTGCTGCAAGGAGGGGGCGTGGCCTCCGGCGCGATGACGGTCTTTCATTTATTTAATTTTTTGAAGAAGGAGGGCTGTGTGGCCCCCCTTCTTTTTCTAATTTATTGGCCCTGAGGACCCCATCCCCCAGGGCCTGCACCCTAATTTTTTTTGTTGAAAAAAATAAATTTGGAAGGAGAGCGCGTGGCCCCCCTCCCAAGGCCTTAATCGGCCCCAGGGACCCCAACCCCCGGGTCATGGCCTTTTTTCTTTTTTTATTCTTTAGGAGGGGGTCTGCGTTGCCCCCCTCCTCAGGCCACTTATGGCCCCGGGGACCCCATCCCCCGGGGCAGCCTTTGTTTTTTTTATTTTATTTTTTAAATATATTTATAGAAACACCTAGGACATGCTGGACAAACTGTATATACCTATCACCATGACGATTTGTGTGATATTCATTAAAAGGCGACTATGCATTCAATGAATCCACGTGGAATGTATTTACACCGCTAGTGAAGCTCTGACATGTCTGACGCCCTACCGTGCCTAATCCCGGCGCCCCTGCCGGTGGGTACTAACGAAGTAGACACCCTTGTTGTTTATTTATGCAAACATGGGTAGCTGTTGACGGGTACATTTAATACACACGCACACCAAGCCATTCGAAGGGGATTTGACAAAAATTCGACCACACTATGCAAGAAACCCCCCTCACGGTTAATAAAACACACATCCACCGCCGGATGTGTAATACTTTTTATTTTACTCTCTGGAAAGGAGACGAACCTCACTTGAGAGTCACAGCGTGCTCCTGGCTGAGCCCAATGCTATGTTACACCCACCAGTGCCCGCCGAGTGCCACACACCTCTGTGTTATATTCCACCAGCTAGTGCATATGCTATGACACTCTCTAGCCCATGTGCACTGTAACACCACCCCGTGAATATGTCATGCCACACTTGCCTTCGCACGGGTTATATTGCCCCATCTAGCGTGCCTTCCTCAATGCCTATGTTATAACGCACAGCTCTATGCCATACATATTACAATCTGGGATCTATATCTTTGTCACAGTGCATATGCAACGTTACACTCCCCAGCGCATATTTTATATTACAACTTTAGAGACTAGTTAGGTTACACAACACTGCCCTGTGCATATTACACTCCAAGGCGCATATCGCATAGCACGCGCTAGTGCCTGTGCTATCTCGCGCTCTCCAATGAATCTGTCATTGCGCACAATGTATTGCATATTATATTTCACGCCCCGGTTCATCTTATATCACACTTTTTGGTGCATAGTTTATACCATATACTATATCTAGTTTTCATTTTCAATCGTCCTCTCAGGACTATGTTCTATATAACACTGCGTCCACCTACCCTTTTCACGGGCATTACATTTTGCGATGGGGGGGTGGATGGTCAGGGGGTGTTTCTGCCAAGTGAGCCCGGAGTCACAGTCACAAACGTCCTCTTCTTCCTGAATAAAAGTGAGATTATGCTGCATACTTGTTCATATTTTAAGTAGTTCACAGACACACATTTTAAAAACAATAAAGTTCCTAATACCCACCTTCTCTGAACAGTTAGCTTGCTGCCCCATCCACCTCCTCCCTATCCTCTGTTGTCTGAATCCATGGACTAGCCTCCTCCCTCCTGCCATGTATGGTCTGATGTGCTGCCACTGCCCTCCATTTAGCATGATGTACCAGTTATCGCCTCCTGCCCTCCATTGCCCAATTCTATGGCCCATCATTGACCTCCTGCTTAGCCTCTGTGCTTAGCTTGCTGCCCCTATTCTCCTTCCCCCTGCCCTCTGATGTCTTTGTGCATGCCCCTGCTCCATCCTTTTTGCCCACCAAGTTCCATGGACCTGCCACTCCTATCTACTCTGAGTTTTCTGTTGAGCTGCCACTCCCCTCCCACCTGCCTAGCATTGTCAGATGACTGTAACCTGTCCCTGCCACCTGCACCCTGCCTGTCCACATGCCATGCCCCTATCCCCTTCCTCCTGTCCTCCATGGTCCATTTTACTGCCACACCCTTCTGCCCTCCATGGTCTGTTGTGCTGCAACTGCTCCTCCTGCC
Organism: Triturus cristatus; assembly: GCF_964204655.1. NCBI lineage: Eukaryota > Metazoa > Chordata > Amphibia > Caudata > Salamandridae > Triturus > Triturus cristatus. The sequence goes on along the minus strand of NC_140579.1, from coordinate 534,350,530 downwards.
TGCCCCGCACGGTCTGTTGTGAGGCCCCGTCCCCTGAACTCTCTTGTCTGTGCCCAGGTCCTGACCCTCCCTTCTATCCTCCATGGTCCTTTGTGCATGCCCCTGCACCCTCCTTCTTTCCCATCACAGCCATTGAGCTGCCACTAACCCTCCCGCTTGCCATGCATGGTCTTCTGTGCTGCCTTGGACCCTCCCACCTTCCCTGTGTGGTCAGCTAGCTGCCCCTGACCCCCTCCCACCTTCCCTCCATGGTCTGTGTGTATGCCATCATAGTCTCACTGTTGCTCTCCATGGTGTGTCTTGTTTCTAGTGCCCATCCTGCCTGACCTCCATGGTCATCTTGCTGCTCCTGCCCTGCCCCCTTGCCCCCAGCCCTCTGTTTCCATGTGCAGACCCCCTATTCCCTCCCTCCTGGCTTGTCTGTTCCATTGTAATGCCCCTGATCCGTCCCTCCTGCCCTTTATGGTCTGTTATGCTGCAGCTTTCTCTCCTGTCTGTCCATTATGGTCAGCTAGCTACCATTGCCTCTTTCCCCTCTGTTCTCTGTTGTCCATGTGCATGGTCCTGTCCCCTCCCTATTGCTTTCTGTGGATTGTTGTGCTGCACTCCCGTCCCGCATGCCCTGTGTGGTGTATTGTGCTGCTGCAAACCCTGATGCCTGCCCTGTAGGGTCAGTTTGGTGCACGTCTCCATGTCCCTCCTGTCCTCTGTTATCCGAGTCCATGTCCCTACCCCAATTCCTCCTGCCTACCATGATCCAATGTACCATACTTGCGAACATTTTGAACTTGGTAAGAGGGAGATTTTGAAAAAAAAACTGGGGTATTGATTTTCCCCTTTGAGTTACATTGAAAAAGAGGAGATTGTAGACAGGAGACAGATCAAATAAAGCCCATTTGAGCTTAAAAACATTGGACGTTTCCTGGCTGAAACGGGTCTGTTGGCATGGATGGTTGTACTACCACTGCCTCTTCCTTCTGCCCACAATGGTCTATTATATTGCCACAGCCTCTCTTGCCAGTCCTGTATTGTTGGTTTGTTGCCCCTGCCCCCCTTTACACTGCCCTCCATAGTCTGTTGTGCTGCCACTGCCCTTCCTGCCTGCCCAGTGTGGTCAAATTGTTGCCTCTGCACTCTCCTACCTGCCTTCAATTTTCAGAGTCTGTGCCCCTGGCCTCTGCCTCTCAACAGTATCCCAATGAACAACTAGATTGCTAACATTCTATATTTATTACAAAAGTGTGGAACGCCTGACGTCATCTTGATTTAATCAAAACTGTAATACCTAGAGTATTTCCTTTAGAAATTACATATATGAGAGGGTCTTATTTGCATCAAAATTATGGTTAGTGTTCTAAAAAACTAAAATGAGGACATATTTTCTGAGTTTTCAAATAGCGACATTGAATTTTTAAATTATTTGTAATCTTTCTGTTTTTTTATCCAATTGACCACTTGATTAAATGTTGCACCTAGGGGAGAGGATGTGGTGTTACTTCCAGAGCTGCAGACTTTGCAACTGGGGAACCAGGTTGGAGTTTCTGCTTCAGCTCAACATTCTGTGATTCTGGTCAAATCACTTAATCTCCCCATGTCTACAACTAAAATGAATTTGATCTTGTGTGATGTAACCAATCCTCATGTGAAGCACTCCAATACCTGACAAGTCTGCACTATATAAAAATGCAAATACACAAAAAATAAGTGTTTTGCACACTTCTGTCATTGGGCTACATGTGGGCTACATGTGGGTGATATTTATGCTGCATTTGAGCTCTTTTGTCTCTGGTGGCCATCTTGGGAGATTTATTTGTTATGAAGTTTCCTAATTTCCTCCTTTACTACAGTCTCCTCAGTAGGAAATACTTTCAGTTTTTTACTTTGATTCCATCAAGAAGGTATTCAGATATGTCACACATTTGCCATCAATTCTGAATGTTAGCACTCTAGTTGCTCATTAGATCACTGTAGTAAAGCTACTGCTCACCACAGAAGTCTGCTGCTGGTATTAAAAGTTCATGTTTCAGTTTGCATATCAGAATTTTTTAATGAAATAGGATTTGAGAAGTCACTCAAAATGTGCCCTAATTTTTCTTTCTTCAGCACTAATTATAATTTCTATGGCAAAATGAACCCCCTCATTGTGTTTCTTTTTAAATTAAATGTTTTAAGTGTTACCAGTTTATTCCAATCAAGGTGGCTTCAGGTGTGCCATACTTTTGTCATAAGTAAGACAGTAAGCGCTCTAGTTGTTCTTAAGAACACTCTGGGACATTCTGTTATTGGACTATACTTGGGCTACATCTGGGTGATATTCGGGCTACATTTGGGCTCTTTTGTCTCTGGTGGCCATCTTGGGAGATTTATTTGTTATGAAGTTTCCTAATTTACTCATTTTCTGCAGTCTCCTCAGTAGGAAATACTTTCAGTTTTTTACTTAGGTTCCATCAAGAAGGCATTCAGATGTGTCACACATTTGCCATAAATTCTGAATGTTAGCACTCTAGTTGCTCATTATTAGATCACTGTAGTAAAGCTACTTCTCACCAGGGAAGTCTGCTGCTGGTATTGAAATTGCATGTTTCAGTCTGCATGTCAGAATCTTTTAATGAAATAGAAGAGGATTTGAGAAGTCACTCAAAATGTGCCCTAATTTTTCTTTCTGCAGCACTAATCATACTTTCTATGGCAAAATGAACCCCCTCATTTTGTTCCTTTTTAAATTAAATGTTTTAAGAGTTACCACTTTATTCCAATCAAGATGGCTTCAGGTGTGCCATACGTTTGTCATAAGTAGGACTGTTAGCGCTCTAGTTGTTCTTTGGAACACTCTGGGAAGCTGCAGTAGGACACAAAGGAATCAACTGACAGTCTCTGCCCTTGTTGGATGTACATGTTTTACTGAGAATGTCAGACTTCATTCTCACATGACTGAGAAAGATAATGTGAATTTACAGAAAATATGCTCTCAGTTTAGCTTATAGATCACCTTCCAAACCTCTGTGGGAAAAGCATGAGAAAATTGTTTTCTCTCAAACATGATTCATGATATCACAGCAGAAGGCTTTTTCACATGGTAAAATCACCTTAGAACACACCACAATTCCTAAAATGAGTATGGCACCATCAACAAATGATTTATAATGTAACTAAAGTCTTAAAACCTTCTATTAACTGCAATGCTTTTTAATGAGGTGCTATCATGTATATTGGTCCCAAGATGGCTGCCAACACTTCTTGGATTAAGTACTGACAGCCAATCAGATCTCACTATGAGATGTGTGGTTAGGCTCCGCCCAGATATATATATCTTTTTAACTCTTATTTTCTCAGGAACTACTTAACGGATGTACACCATTTAAGCAAAAGGCATGAGTCTGAACTGAGGACTACCTCTTTGCCAAATTTGGTGTAATTCCGTTCAGCAGTTCGGGCTGTAGCTGCGTCAACAGGTCCAATGGGAAAATGCATGGGGAAAACACGTTTTGTGACCCCCCTTTTTTCTCGGCCCCCGCTTGACGAATCACCGTGAAATGTTCTGAATAGGAGCGTACTGAAGCTGGCCAAAAGTTTGGAAACTTTTGCAAAGATTCGGCAATCGGCGCCAACGTTATTCCAAATAGAATGTTGCGGATTTCCTATGGAAAATAGGTCCTAACTATAACTACCTACTGGCGACTGCCAGTAGGTAATATATATACATTTAAATTACTTCAAAGAATCTCTATGGTGCTGTAATGGTTTGACCTGACCATGTCGTGCGAAGTTGAGACCCACCACCATCATGGTCCAAGATCTGCTGGGATGGTGAAAAGGCAGCAGCAGTCACTGGTGTTTCAGAATCAGTCTCTGCTTCACCATGGATGCCATCAAATGCCGATAATGAAAAGAGGCTCTGGTAATAGACTTCTCAGGGCACTGGGCAGTCACCATGTGCGCTTTGATCAACATGACTTGGAAAGGTTCTGCATCAAAGGGAGCATCAGAATTTCTTTTCCGCATCTGGAGGGCGAGAAATCTGTAAAGATGGTGTTTTTCACTTGTCTTTGATGAGCATGTGTTTCGTCTTTTGTTTCTGATCCAAGGCTGTCGTAAAAAATGCCATTCTCATCTCTTTCTCTTTGACTGATTCTCTGGGGTATCTTACTTGTCATTGCTCTCCTGAACATCAATGTTGCCAGACTTTCACTGTTGGTTGAGTGAGGTGTAGAACAAGTAAAGTGTCAATGTAGATTTTAACACAGTTTGTAAATTGAGCTTTTCTAGTGTAGCATGCTGCACCGCTTTCTTTAGCGTGCTCAGAAACCTCTCAACCAGTCCATTGGCCTGCGGCCACATAGGAGTGCTCTTTCTATGCTTTATACTCAGATGCTCTAAAAAGTCTTTGAACTCCAGACTATTAAAAGGAGGGCCATTGTCAGATTTTAGTATGGCTGGAACACCTCATGTCACAAAGATGCCATCCAGTCTCTCAATGACTCGTTCTTGAGTGGTGGATTAGAATTCCTCAAATAATGTAAATCGTTGGTATTCTACCACAATCACCATCAGGGGATGTCCATTGTCCATTGTTGAGTGGACCGAAAAAGCCAATGGTTATTCTCTCCCAGGCACGCTTTGGTATTTCTCACATGTTTAGGGTGTGTTGTGTAACTTTTGTTGATAAGCAGTTCCTTAGATGACAGGCCTTTAATTCCTTCTCAACTCACTAGTTGAGATATGGAAACCAGATTTGGCCTTGGAGAGCTCATTTTGTGGCAATTATTCCCCTATGTCCTATGTGGGCCCCTTCAATCGTGTTCTGTTTCAGGCTCTCCGGAATCAGGATTCTCGATCCTCACATTACAATTCCCTCTTGAGTTATTGGCAGTTCAACTTTGACATTTCTGTATTTTTGATATTAACTCTCACTGGTGAGAAGTCAAGTGTGCTCATTCCAAAACTGATGTGTAATTATATCTTTCAACTTTAGCATGTCACTATCGTGGCTCATGGCAGTGATAATCTGGGCTAACAAAATGGCAGCTGGTGTGTTTGATTTTATGTGGAAATTGATATAAGCTTCAGCTGACTTGGATAGAGTGCTCTGACTTTGGATGGGTACTCTGGAAAAGTAGTCAGCCGGATTCTCAACTTTTCCTGGACAATGCACAATGTCATAATTGTACTATTGTAGATGGAATCACCAGCGTTCGATGTGAGGAGGCATCTTGGCCTTTTGATTGCCAAATATTTAGTAAAACTTGATGATCTTATACCAGCCTAGAAGGCTTTCCATGCAGGAATACATGGAAGGGTTCACACGCCCACACCATGGCTAAACTTTCTCTATCAGGTTGTGGGTCAGCACGTTCTGGTTGGGACAAACTCTTACTGGCGTACGCCACAATATGCCTTTGAACATTCGGGTGTCCACTGTGCTGTGCAAGCATAGCACCTAACCCAACTGGACTAGCATCAATGACAACCTCTTTTTGAAGTTTTGTATTGAAATAAGCCATTTCAGTAGCATTATCAATCGCTTGTTTCATTTTCTTGAAACTGTTCTCACATTCATGGTACCAATATAAGAAAACATTATTTTTTGTGAACCCTCTCAATGGAGCTCTTACAATGGCAAAGTCACATATATATCTAGAACTGTAGCGGGCCATGCCAAGAAATGAACACACCATGGAAACATCTTGAAAGGGATCAGCATTTGACCACTCTAGTACTTTAGCAGGATCTGGTGTCATACTCCCATCAAAAAAGATATCGCCAAAGAATTTTAGCTTTCTCTTATGGAACTCATATTTGTCTGCATTCAAAATCAATCCTGCTTTGGCAAGTAAACGACATACTTGTCTTAGAGCTTAATCATGTTCTTTTTGGGTAGTTCAGAAACCCGCTACAATTGAACCATTAATGACAGGTTGTATGATACATCGAATGACGTCTTGAACAGTTCTGCAGTGGATGGCACACTAAAGCTTAGTCTTTTGTATCGAAACAGAACAACATGATTAGAAAAGGTTGTAATGTGCCTGCAATCTTCATCGAGGTCCAACTGATGATAACCTTTATTTAAATCAAGGTGAGAGAATACCATTGCTCCATGTAGCTGCATTTTCATGTTAGCAATGTGTGGACCTGGATGTCGTACTCGTTCAATTGCCTTGTTTGCCTGACGCATTTCAACGCATATGGGTACCGCCTCTTCACTATCCTTTTTGGGCACTACCACAATGGAAGAAACCAATGGCGCTGGACCAGTTGAATGCTCAATTATATCATGCTTAAGTGAGGTTTCAAGTTCTTTTTCAACAGGCTCTTATAAATGAAAAGCAACTCGCCTGTGTTACAGAGCAAATGGCCCGACATCCTCATTAATTTGCAGCTTTACTATCATAGTCTGATGCTTTCCCAAACAATGAACAATGAAGGAAACTGACTTACTATTTCATGTTGAGCATTCATGTTGTACTTCATGGAAATCAGTCCCATATCAGCAGCTGTGCTGAAGCTGAGTAGACAGGCACTTGACGCTGTCCCTTGAAGCACATGGATGGGTGCTTGAACCTTCGTTTTCTTGTGTTTCAATGCTGCTACAAATTAACCTTGATTTTTAAGGGTGTTGATGCAGCCCATGTATACACTTTGTTTTTCAATTGCATAAGTTGTGGTAAGAGATGCAATTCATTATATTTCTCCTTGAGCATAATGTTTATTGAAGCACTACTGTTGATGAAGAAAGTTCCGAACAAACATTTACTTTCAATGTAATTTACATACGATGTTGGAATGACTTTAGTGCTTTATCATGTGGACTGTTCTTTGACTGACAGTTTTCTTCACATGTGGCCTGTCTGACATGCACACACCTTTCTGAATTAAACCTCAATATGGCACAACCATCTTCTTCACTTTCACTTGATACTGATATGTATAAACTGTTTGACGATAATTTAGATGACAATCGACTGGGTCTTGTGGGTGCGTGTCGAAAATTCCAGTGCCCATTTTTCCTTCACGCCGCAATGCACTTGTTTTACCCTGTGCTTTGCGCATCGTCACAAAATGGTTCTCCTTCCCACAGCCCTTACGTATCTGTCCAATGGCGGTACATTTGTCTTCATGTGGAAACATTCCACATCTAAAACATAACTTATTTTTAAGTGTAGACATCACTGTGTGTCCTTCAGTCTTTTGCTTTGACTTGCTTTTCACACTAATGACTGATTCCTTCTGGGTATCTCTGGAATTCCATGTCAGTAGCTTGTCATGTCAACGGCTTGCATTATGGCCAGTGGCACCACTGTCGTGCCACCGGATATGCCTGGGTGTAAATCTCAGGTTATTGTTTTTGTGCAACCATGGGGGAAAGATTAATTGTAAAAAAAAAAGTAATTAGGAAACAGCAAACGATCAGAGGAAATGAGCATCAGTACACTGAATTCTGATGTACACTGAATTCTCATGAGTACAAAATAAATTGGATATATTTGCACAAACTTGGAAAGTTAAATCATACAGAACCAGCATGAATTTTAATAAGAAATACTTTAGAGGAAGGTGTTGTGGTACAAGACTACCGGAGCATTGATGAACGTGCATTAAATATAGTAAATAGATCATCCTTTTATGTCCTGTCTTTTTGAGGACTTACACGACTGAGACAAAAATTAGAATTGTGAATTTAAATTCAGTTTTTATATTATGATTAATACTAGATGTTATGTTGTCTTTGGAGCAGCTACATTTCTGAAAGAAATTAGAACTGAAGCCCAGGGAGCTGGTTATTTTGTCGAGAATCAAACAGGTTATAATATGGCAATAATGTAGAGTAATCGAATGGTTGAATATTGCTTAGCTAATTATGTAATCATGTGCTTTTATTTGTACATGTTTCATTAAAAATTTAAATAAATTGAAAAAAAGAGATTCACTCAGGTTATCCAAGAGGGGGACACAGGATTTGGACCATAATACCTATTTATGAAGTCAGCAAACTAGCCAGTTTGCGAAGTCTTCTCCTGGGCTATAAACTGGGCCATCAGAGCTTATTGGGGAAGTCTTATGCCCTTCTTACATCAAAAATAAAAGTGGAATTATTGAGAGAGGAGGCTACAATTTCAACTTTGCACTCATTACCTTTTCCTTGTTGGAAGGGAATGCCCAGAAGCAGAGTATCCTGCATTAACATACATATTAAGCATCATATCTATATTGTAATTAATTTTACTTTTAAATTTAGGGCTGGCATATTAAAAGTAAACAGTCAAAGGCCCTTAAAACCTATGATAGTCTACTCTATTGTGAAATATGTCTTCTGAGCATTAGATTTTTTTTTTGCAATTTTCCCATTACCCTACTGATATCTTCAATCATCACTTGATCCCCACTGAGTCCCACGCACAAAACACTGTGCACTGCTTACATAGCACCTAAAACAACTGATAGAGGGCTGATCTAAATGCTAGCCTTAGGACTTTGAGTACGCTGACACTGCAATTCAGTTTCAAAGTGCTGTGCTTGTCATATACATACTGGTGATCGGTTTATGCATGATTGACTTATTTGAGTTTGCTTTAAGTCCCTTGCCCAGTGGTAAGACATATACCTAGAGCATGTAACTCAAATGTTACTTGTTGGGTCTGCGGCACTGGTTGTGCCACCCACGGAGGCAGCTCTTCAAATGTACCACAGGTTTGCCATGACGGTGCCTGTGTTTGCAGGTATGCTACTATTACTCAGCTTGGCATTTAAAAGCCAAAGTTCTGCATGTCTCTCGCTACATCTGAGAACACCCTAGGGGCAGTGTGCAGGGAAGCGGTAGGGCATGTGCATGTGTGTGCTACATGCCCTAGTTTGCGAACAGTGGCGTAGCTAGGGGGGGGCGGTGGGGGCGGTCCGCCCCAGGCGGCACTATTTTGGGGGCGGCGGCGCGCGGCACTTGTGGCCCATGGCGGCGGCCTTTATCATTTATTTGTGGTGGACACTCACTGACACTACTGTCAGTCGCTACAGTAGTGTCAGTGTCCCAAAATAAATTATATAGGCCGCCGCCACTGAGGAGCCGGGAAGTGAAGGTCTAGCAGGCTTGGCTGTTATCCGCGTCCGTCCGATGACGCGACGGCTGCAGGCGCTGTCATTCACTGTGATGAAACCGTGACGTGTGCTGCAGCGGTCAAAATAAATGTAGGTTTAGTGCACATTATAATTGTGACTTTATTCCAAATCATTACCATGCCCACCTGAAAGGTGGTGAGTGTATTTCCTTTTAAATAGCACAGGTTTTCATTTACGTGGGCCTGGGCGACGGAATTCACACATACGGCGCAGTCTACCGGTTTGCTCGTTGTTTCTGGGTACTGGGGGGCCGATGTACAAGCACCTTGCGCAACTTTTGCGTCACTTTTCCCATGTTAAAAGTGACGCAAAAGTGGCGCAAGGGGCATGTAAATCTGCCCCTGTGTTTTTATGTTAGCATCCTTGACTAGCTTAACTCAGAGAGCTAACAAAGGAAGAGATGAAATATGCTAATGCGAGCTTTTAGCTATGTTTTTTCGTGCGTGAGAGGCAGAAACGCGCATTTATATCTGAAAAAGGAAGCTGATAAAATGTATCCTGGCTGATGGGTGGCAGGTGACAGACAGCCGTGCTCCGCCCACACCACGAGGTCAGAATATCGTGACCGCCTGAAGCAGACCGCCATACAGGAATGAAAACGCCACCCAGGTTTCATGGCTTCAATAAACTTAGCTTTATATCATTTTATTTTTTTTGTTGCAGTTTTATATAGCGCAAACTCGACCCGACGGTATCAGAGCGCTTTACATGAGCACCAGTTGCATCATAGACTGACATTCATTTTTTTAGGCACGGGGAGAATAATTGATTTGCCAAGAATCACAGACTGTTTGGGCCACCTGCCAGACTCAAATGGGGTTCCCCGCATTAAAAGTCGGCCGCTCTAGCCGTTAAGCCACATCCTCCCACAACCCTGGTGGGAGATGGGACTAGGGAAGTCACAGCTCCCTACGGCCTGATAGTATTTAAGGGCGTTTATTGATTTACATACATTTGCTGATAACACAGAGAGGGGGAAAGTACCAGAGACCAGAAAGAATAGAGAGAGAGAAAAAAAAACACGGACAACCAGGCAGAGATGCAGAGGAAAACAAACAAGAATAGCGCCTGATAATGGCAAAAAGGCAGAGAAATTTGTTGGAAGATGCAGAAAAACAGCGAGAAAGACAAAAACATGGGGCAGGAAAATCAATTTAAATAGGTAACATCCGTTTTCACCACCTCGCAGGCCCATGGGGCAGGAAAATCAATTTAAATAGGTAACATCCGTTTTCACCACCTTACAGGCCTCTTAAATGTAAACAGTAAGCTCAGTTCTCCAAAATTGGACCTGTTGGCGGGCAATACCAACTGCTCTTCCTTACCAAAGTGCAGGCTGTAGTTATCAGCTTTCGCATAGAGTCCATTGTAACTAGTGTTGAATGTTAAGCACCGTATTAACTTATCTTGACCGAGTGAGAACAGGATGTTACATTAACAATGCGCAACCTACCCCGTTTGTGATTGTGGGTCCCGTCCCAGGGCCGTCAATCTTGTAGCGCGCGAAAGCGCTACCAATGACGGCCTGGACGTAATGTTTGGCCAGCCCTTGCTGAAAAGTAGCGCAGCAATTACGCCTCACGCGCTCCTCCAAATCGCGCTCGCCTCTTTTCCGGCACAGGCAGTACAAGGGTTTTGCTGCAGGCATCAGAAGGATGATTTTCTGCTCACGGCGGTTCGCATCTGGTCCATCAGTTGGCGAGCAGTCGCGTCGCCGTGGTTCGATTCAGAATAGAGTCAAGTTGTTTCAGGTGAGCCGTGACTTCCATGCCCACGCCCGGTGTAATTTCCACATTGCGCCCGGCCTAATAGGGGGGCCTGCTTTACTTAAGTTGCTCTCCCAATGCACCCTCAAATCCCTGGGCGTTTTTGGCATGTGGTTGTGCCGGAGACGGAGATATATACTTTGCTGGTTTTGTAACCGGATGGCCTTCAGGCTTCAACGGTGCAGCGGGGGCCTGCCGTTCATTGAAGACTATGTTATCTTAAGTTACTCTCTCCAATCCACGCTCAAAACCCCTGGGCGTATTTGTATACGGTTGTGCCCTGGGATTTATACTTTGCTGGTTTACAGGCTGCTTATGCACAGTATGTAACTGGATGGCCTTCGGTGGAGCACCTGGGGCCTGCCGTTCGTCGAAGAAGATGTTTGTTTTGATCTGTTCTCCCGATACACTCTCAAATCTCTGTGCGTTTTTGTATGTGGTTGGACTTGGGATATACTTCGCTGGTTTCCGGCTTCACGTGCACAGCATGTAACCGGATGGCTGAGGGGGCCTTCGGCAGCACAGCGGAGGCTTTGGTTTCTCACAAGTTAATGGCAGCAGAGTGGCCAGCCGCCTAAGCGCCGACCGAGGCAACAAGGTCTATTGCTGCGCTTTGGTCGTAATCAGGTAGTAATGCTTGTTCTCAAATGCTGTCGGATATGGAACAGCTGTAACGTTCTTTTTTTACTGCGATGTGTGGGGATTTTGGGACGCAATCACGTATAGCGTGGTACTACGATCAGCATGGTTGAACGTTTGATGCCCATACAGGCCAGGTATGTTATCGAGATACATAATCGGTATCGCCATGGCAACACTGTCCATCCCTGGTTCGACCCAAAATGGCCAGGCGGCGAAAATGGCGGCCGCCTCATACATGATGTTCATGTTTGAGTGGTTGGTTGCAGCACTTCGTGGTAATGGTTCAAACAAACAAAATGGTTATTATGGCTTGGGCGTCAGTTTATTATCACAAGCGTTTATGTATTGTCCGATAGGTTCAGTATTTAAGGATGCAGAACCAGCGTTTCAGATGGCCCACCTTTTCACTGTTATCCCATGGTGCAGGCAAGTCAACGCGATGTGCTCATTCGCACTTATTTACTTATTGCATTTACAAAATGTATATAGCTTCGTGGCTGTTTTATTTAAAGCGAAATTTCCATTTTATTATCGGAGCAATGTGCGCTTATTTGCTTGCAGCACCTACACGTGCCGGGTGTTCCCATGGCCGCGCCGTGCAGGGGACAAAGGGGATAGCTGATTGGCACCTATTGGCTGACTGCAGGCTCGACCAGCGCAAACCAGCAGCGCGGCCTCTTGCTGCTCATCGAGGTCGAGGATATTTCACATTCTGTAATTGTGTGAGGGAAGTTTTTATTGTTACAGGGCGTCTAGAGGAAGCACAAGGGTGCTAATTCACATCCATCCATTCCGGAGGTATCTTGGCCACCAGATGACACTAAAGGCCATTTAGGTTTGGCAAAGGCAGCGCTTGAGTGGAATGGGCAACCGTAAGTCAATGGTTATATGGTTTTGTAGTAGTGAATTGTTGAAGAGGGAAGTTTGCCTTATGGTACAGAGGGTTTCAGGCCACCAGATGGCACTGACCCACTGTTGCTCGATAAATTAGGACGTCACAATGAATATTTGCACGTTGTTTTCAGTGTTGTGGCCTAAACATGAGGGCACTACAGGTATTTTAGGATTACAGTCTCTTATTTACATCTAATTCGGCTATCTGCTAATCTACTATTCCGCGTCAGGGCAATGCTGTGTGTTTTTGGGATTGCTGTTTAATTTATTTATGCGCCAGACTATAACAGGGTGTGAGAGGCCCTAACACAAATCTCAATTGCCTCAGGCCTATACCATAAATTCATTAGTCAGCTGACTCACGGACTCCGGCTGCCGCAGTGAGCATCTGCGTGATAGCATGATGGCTGGGTAAGCCTTGGGAGAGCCTGTGAGACACATATACCGATCAGTCAGGCGGGCTGACAAATGTGTTTAAAAGTATTTTTAAAAATCACACCAGTATAATTAAGGGAGTAGCCCTGGTGTGCTGTGCGCAGCCCTCCACAACGGCGAGTTCACATGGTTAACACTTACTTGCACTAGTTAATAGACCAATGTAAAACTAGCATTCCAATGATACATGCGAGAAATATTTGTGCCCGAAATTTGACAGTGAGTTGAGATTCAAAATTCGAGTCCGAGACTTAAGCTCACACAATCACAGGGCTGCGGATGCCATGGGCGGCAATCTGAGGGATAGCCCCGGGCGCCACAAGCTCTAGCTACGCCTCTGTTTGCGAATACCACAGGATGGTGCGTTCAGTACTGTGAGGCCTACTTCTCGCATCATTGATTACCATGGGGATCTATGGAAAAGCTATTGAGCTGTATTTCCTACATGCAGAAAAGTAGCAGTGTGGTCTTTGGTATTGATGGATTAGTAATGGCACATCCTCTCTGGTAGTGAGAGTGTTTAGACATTACTAATGTGAAAATACCATTTTGGGAATGTGGGTATTTCAATGCTCATGGCTCTCTGTTTGCCTGTCAGCCCGTTTCCAATCCACTTCTGGGTGCTGGGGGCAGAGCTACATCTGTGCATTTCTGATAGACGGCCATAAACAAGGGCACTCAAGGAAAACTGCAGGTCTCTGACTTTGAGGGGCCTTCCTGGGATGGATAAGAGGGGGTGGAATTGACATATGCATTCCAAGGGGTAGGGTCCTGGCCCCACTAAAGATATTGGTCAAGCCTCCCAGGGTAGGATGGGAGACAGGACTAAATTTAGAGGTGGTCTGTGCATTTCAAAGGTGGCTTTTTGAACTGATATAATCTTCAAAGGCCATTGTGGGTATATCTACTGGAACTCCGTCCTCAAGAGTTTAGAGACGTTTTTGGGATTGGAAACATACTATGCTGGTTTGACTATGGGACATCCGCAAGAGAAACCATTGGGGCAGGAGGGACTGCAAATGGAGTATTCGCAGACTTGTGGTGGGCTGGGGCTTGTTGTGCTCCAGAAAGGGGACTATCACTTGGTGGATTTTGCCTGGATGTTGCTGGCCTCCAGCTAACTGCCAACTGTTGTGGCCCAGGTCCCTAAGCACCCTCCAAGGGCCAGTTGTCTGGCCTCCTGTACACGAGATCCCAGGGACAGATATGATCTCCCTGTTTCCACAAGATCATAAAGATCACGCAGGATGTGGCGGAAACAAGTGGAAATTATTAGTGGTTAGAACAAGGACTGTACTAATGTATGCAGTAATCACACTGTGCAGAGTAGTGTGCTCGTAAAGATCAGCGGCCCACCAGGGGTGCCATAACGTGAGGATCAAGGAGTGCTTGGGAAGTTTGCCGAGTCCAAGGGACCTGAGCTTGCAACTGGAAACCTGTGCTAGCTCTCACTTCCTAGAGTGCTGTGTGCAACGGGAGTTTGGGGACATTTCCGAGTCCGTGGGACCCGAGCCGGGAGCCTGGACTGTCTTTGACCTCCATATCGGGAGGACGGCAGTCCCTAATGTCGCAGCCTCAGTCTGATGTTGGCGGGCTCCCTCTCTATGGACCCACACCACAAGGTGCTCTCTTGTTGGTAACATCGTGACTGGACCCAAAGGGTCCTTGCGTTGCCTTGCGTTCACCCACAGCTGACTGCCTGGAGCAACTGTGGCTCGCATTGCCAACTGCGGGGTACATTTCTCCTTCTTGGAAGTGTGCTAACGTCCGGTGCCACAGTCTTATGCCTACGGGCGGGATTACTGTTCCCACACTTGTGAAGGAGCAGCTGGGTGCCTTGACGGCCTAATCTGGATGAACAAAACAAAGTAACTGTTTCCTTCCACTGTAGGTGGTTCCGACAATCTGATCACAGTGTCTCCAGCGGGTGAACGTGTATCATTGGCTGGTGTAGTTTGAGTGGCTAAGGGGCTAGGTCACAAGCGTAGTCAAAACCTATGATTTCCAGACCATTACAACTGTAAGGGGGATGCAATATTTAGGAATGTTGTGGTTTATGCTAATGTGATATCACCAAAGTGGAATATCTCTGAAGAACCTGCATATATGTTTCTGTAGTTTTTGATGTGGGAGGGATCACTTGGATTGTGAATACCTCGGGGAAAGGATGCGCATGGTTTTCTGTCGCTTTTGAGGCTGGGGAAAATGGAGCAAGTGAATTCTTATAAAAGGTACATATATGTTCATTCCATCTGCTTCTAATGGGAGAGTTCGACAATTGCATATAACTGTAAAGCATATATCCAATGTGTATGTCCTTTTGATTTCAATGTGTGTGTGTAATACAAAGACCAGCGTTTTATACATACAGTGTGGAGTCTTTTTGGAGTGTACTCAGTGTGTTGCAAGGGTGGTGCTGTGCCAATACTTTACATTTTGACCTTGAGGATAAGCCTGACTGCCCTGTGCCAAACTACCAGAGGGTGAGCACAGGTTATCTAACGAGTGCATCGTCCTCGTTCTATCTTGGATGGTGTATTCTGTCTGGCTTTGGTGTGTCCCAGCTAGCCAGAAACCACTAGGTCTAACATTGACCCCTACTGAATCATTACTGGAATCTGGGGACCTCATTGGAACATTGGAAGCTGGATACCCTCGGCTTAAGCAATTTCTATGATTTAAACCTCACAATGATACACAAAAAATACGTAAACAATCATACACCAAACCAATGCTCACATTTTTTAATATTTTGTTTAATTCACAATCAGAAAAAGACAAAGTTTTCACATTTTTAATTGTGCTTCTTTATTTTTGCACGCTGTATTAACTTTGATATATTAATTTAATTATTATTTAATTTTGTAATACCCCCTGAATATGCCTCGCGGACCTCCCAGGTTCTCGGACCACAAGTAAAGAGCAACTGATCTAAACCCTTAAACCACATATGTTTTATAGAGCTATCCTGGGTTCCAAAATCAAATAGTATTATTCTGGAGCAGAAAGGGAATTGTTCAGAGATGTAAGGCAGAGGCCAGAGGTAGACCAGACTAGGGCCTACATGAGGCAGCAGCGCCTGCTTTGCATTAGTAACAGGTTAACATAACTTGTACTGTGCGGTATCTGGGTAAAGAGAAACCATAAGCAAAAATACTGAATAATATGGCCAGTAAAGAAAGTATGGATGTATTTTGTGAGTTTTATATTGCAGTGTTGTTGCGGTCTTATTGTCACATGGCCCAGATGTAAACCTGTATTTTTTTGCATAAAGCTTTATTATCATCACAAATTAACAGAACTCATTCATCTGTCTGGGAAGATGAAATGGCGAGTCGCGGATTGCTTTAAATTCGTTAGACGCTGTCACTCTTTCTGCTGCTGTTCCTGAGTAGTGAAGCACTACAGGGTCGTGGCCACCAGGGGGCCTTAGAACGCCAGACAGCTTTGGGATTTCATAGCGGGGCGGGTTGCGCGGGACATGGAGAAATGCGGGGAGTCTAAGCGAAGGGGAGAGGGGCGAGAAGAATAGAAGAGCCGCTTCATACGCGTGTATGGGGATCTAAATAGCACTCAAACCAGCAGGGGAAGCAGGCAGAGACGACTGCAGTCAGTCAGTGGTTTCAGTCCGAAAATGCATTTTCTCCTTAGTGTGTGAACTTGTGTCCTCGCTGACCTGACTAAAGGCGCATAGAAGATTGAAACAAGGCATCATCAGTTGCTGTGTTTTCTACATCTTGCTGTGGACATCTCGCTTTAGACCTCCTGCCTGCGGGCTCCTGAGTCGCCTGCGAAGAAAGGAACGCTAAGGCCTCATCAAACTTTTTTTGCAAACTTTTTTTTTGTGTGGAGAAGGCAGCATGTTGTTTGCTTGGTGGGTGTTTCATGGCCTCGTCCTGCTCCCAGGAGATATCATGGCTGTCAGCGGGGACTCCGAGGCGTCAGAAGTTGCCTCGTTTATGATGCAGACCCCGTGGAGGACGGGTACACAGACTGGGGAAGAGGTGTTTATGGATAACCAAAGGACGGGGAGTCAGTCAGTGGAGCCACCAAGGCAATATTGGCTTCGAATGAGCAGGTGGCAGAGGCGGACTGCCCCGGACACCTCTGGGACCCTGTTGCGTGCGCGGAGAGGCGCAGAGGATGACGACGCCAAGGCCGTGCAGCAGTATGAGCCGAGGGTGATAGCCGAGTACCCTCGACTCATTGACGCGGGCCACCTTAGGCCTACCAAGCCACTGCTCACGTCAATCACAGACGCGTCCAGAGTCAGGCATGGAGAGGCCTCGGAGACCAAAAAGGCTGAGAGGGGACCCCTGGGGAACGGAACCACGACCGGCCAGAAGCGCCCGCAGGTGCAGAACCCACTCTACCCCATGACGGAGAACTCCTACAGCGCCTACGCCCTGATGCTGCTCTCATTGATCGTTTTCGCCGTGGGCATCATCGGCAACCTGTCCATCATGTGCATCGTGTGGCATAACTACTACATGAAGAGCGCCTGGAACTCCATCTTGGCCAGCCTGGCCTTCTGGGACTTCCTGGTGCTCTTCTTCTGCCTTCCGGTGGTCATCTTCAACGAGATCACCAAGAAGAGGCTCCTGGGAGACATAGCCTGCAGGGTCGTGCCCTACATGGAGGTAAGGTGCAACATGCAGTGACATCACCGAATCAAGTGCAGTACTGTAGTGCGGCCACACGCCCATCTATCTATATGTCCACATGTTGAGTTCCGCATATAGCACCAAGTCCCTGCAGGCAGATCTGTCTAAGCACATAAGGGATCAGAGACCATGACATGTAGTGACCAGACCAGGATTCCTCAGTTTAGCCAAACAGGGTAGCTGAGATTAGAAAACTGGTCTTGCAGGGCTAATATTTTCGCGACTGCCCGGAAGCCTGGAACCCGTCAGTACGGTGCCTTTTCGTACATCGAGATAAGAGCGAGGAGCCCTGAAGAAGTTCTCTTTCGGGAACGAAACACGTCGGCTGTGGTTCTTTCTAAAAAAAGAGAAGATTTCGAATGAATAATAAAGAAGGATATTCAAGTATTTGCTGGATCCAATGTGGACTATTTAATTGTATATAATTGGAGCCGCTTCGCCTTTTGAGTTGTTGCTGGCGCTGCTGAGCGCTAGGAGGGACTCGAAGTCCCAGGATCCTTTTGGACACTTTCATTCCTCTCACCTGTGCCGGGGGCTACATCAGGTCCTCGCCCATTGAGTTGTTGCTGACGCTGCTGAGCTCTACGAGGGACTTGAAGTCCCAGGATCCTTTGGGACACTTTCATTCCCCTCACCTGTGCCGGGGGCTACATCAGGACCTCGCCTATTGAGTTGTTGCTGACGCTGCTGAGCGCTACGAGGGACTCGAAGCCCCAGGATCCTTTCGGACACTTTCATTCCCCTCACCTGTGCCGGGGGCTACATCAGGACCTCGCCTATTGAGTTGTTGCTGACGCTGCTGAGCGCTACGAGGGACTCTAAGTCCCAGGATCCTTTTGGACACTTTCATTTTCCTCACCTGTGCCGGGGGCTACATCAGGTCCTCGCCGCTGAGCGGGAGCCGCTTCGCCCATTGAGTTGCTGCTGACGCTGCTGAGCGCTACGAGGGACTCGAAGTCCCAGGATCCTTTTGCACACTTTCATTCCCCTCACCTGTGCCGGGGGCTACATTAGGACCTCGCCCATTGAGTTGTTGCTGACGCTGCTGAGCGCTACGAGGGACTCGAAGTCCCAGGATCCTTTTGGACACTTTCATTCCCCTCACCTGTGCCGGGGGCTACATCAGGACCTCGCCGCTCCAGCTGCGCGGGACGCGCGCGGGCGCGCCTCGGGCGAAGTCCGGGCCAAGGCGGGCCCGTCCGTGCCCGTCAGAGGCCGAAGGAGGTCGGGTCGGGCCACCCCTCCAACGTCGTCATGTTGTCCTGGCCGTGTCCACATTAGTCGAAAGTCATTTTTCGTATTTTGTCTTATTTCTGCTTTCTTTTTTTTTTTTTTCTTTTGTTGTTTATTTTAATCTATTATATTGCATTTAGCTTGGCCTAAGATTTGCTACAATAAATAGGAGGGATAACTAAAAGGTTGCTTCGTTTTCAGGGGAGGGGTGGCGGGTACTCTCGATCAATTTATAATAAGAGCAGCCTCAGTGCTGGAAAAAGAGATTGCTAACACGGAGCGACGGTTATCTCTGGAACCTTTGTTGAATAAGAGATCTTCTCTGGGTCCACTAGCTGTATCTCGCTCCCCTGACCACGTCTCCTCACTCGCTTTGCAGACGGTGGTCACTGAATCACCGGGCACCCAATTTCTTAGCATTAGTGAGGCAGCAGAGAATCCCTCCAACTCCCCCCCCCTCCTGTGCTAGTAGCGGCTCGTAGTAAAAAGAAAAGAGCCCCTGTTAGAGCTGCTGCTGTTAATAAGATCAAGCCCTCCGATGTTATTTCTGACTCTATTGTTAAAAGGAAGAGGGGTGGAGGCCCTCAAAGACCATCTGCCGCCAAAGTGCCGAGGCTTAATACTCAAGCCAATGTTGTGACACCTAATCAGGGTAACGGACAGGTCTTCCCCTCTACTTTAATTCCTGCTTCGAACTCCCCAGATATTGGAGATTTTAGCCTTCGAGGTGGAGAAGACATGTGGCGTCGACTAGAGAATCTTATGTCCACTTTATTAACTCCTATTACTTACAGATTGAATAAAATAGAGGAAAACTTAATCCAGCTTTCTATGACAGCTAACTATGAAAATAAGGAGCTTTTTGTTAAAGACGGCCAACAGGCCACTCTACAGCCCCTTGCTAATCTTAGCAATGTTAGGTATGACAGTATTCCTCTATCCCAGACCATAATAGATCCCTTAAGATTATCTGCTAGGGATCCAAGTATAAGGGGGGAGGGCATTGCCAAGCCTCCAATCATAAATAACAGGCCCTCTTCGCCTCCTAGGAACTTGGTCGACCAGGGTAATATGTCAGGTGAATTTGCACAAACACCTATGTGCTCCCCTGTGGAGCCTAAACTGACCCCAGTTATTAAGATTAATGGACACCCACATGACAGCAGAAGTGGTTCAAATAGCAACCCCCTATCTAGGGTAAGAACCCCCCTACAAGCTCATACGGATGGTGATAGGGGCATGCAAGGATCCTGGTTGAATAGCAGATCCCTTCACTTACCGCCGGCTGCAGCACCCTTAGTGGTTATTCTGAGCAATGTGCCCCAGAGTCAGAGTAGCCACCTTGAAACTACAGGGCAACTCCTTCTCAAAACTAGACACTGGCTCAATTCTAAACTAAAGGGAGCTGGATTCTGGGACGAGGATATTCTTAATCATATGATCATGGCAAGACGTACCCCGTGGGTAGGCCCTCGAAAGAAGGAACTGAAGGGCGACTGTGTGATAGTCAATTTTGATAACATACAGTCTCCCAGAGTGATACTGGACATTTTGGGTGGACCCTCAAGGCCTAAAGTTGATTTATTAGTGGTCCTACCACTTGGGTTCTTCTACAAGCAAGGTCCTCAATTACCTTGTTCTCGGAACTTTACTAAGGGGTATGGACCAATGAGAGCAAGTTTGAGGACTATATGAGGCCTCTGCCCACAATAGGTTTGCACCACTATCGGACTTAGATGCTTGCGATTGACCATCACAATGTACCCCTCCTACCATGGATTCCATTGAGGAGCGTGGAAAAGGCCATAGCCATCCGTCTTTTTTCCCAGTAGCCCCAAAACTCGATCAAGGATTTCAATCATTAAGAGTACAATCGATTCCTCCTGTTATGGAAACACAGGTTTTTAATGAGATTACATTCCGTGCAAATTCCTCCTCTTTGATATCTTGGAATGTTGCCGGACTGTCCTCCAAACTTCCATCCATTGAATGGTCGGACCTGGTGGATAGCCATGACTTCATTGCGCTACAAGAGACTTGGTCGATGACTATTATCCATCGTCCAGGCTATTTGGCTTTTGGGAAAGTGGCCACTACTAAAGGGAAAGGACGACCTAGTGGGGGATTATTAATCTGGGTCAGGCAGCATTCATCCCTTCATATTAGGGAAATGCCTATGGACGATGGCGACATCATGGCCTTAAAAGTCACGAGGGAAGGCGTGCTAGCTTTTATTTTAATTAACATCTATTCGCGAGGGCTAGCGGGGGTTAGATCATCCCCTATTATTCAGCACTTGGATTCTTTCATTGATGAGTTAGCAGGCCCTACACCATTGGTGATTATGGGCGATTTTAATTGTACTTTTGAGCCCCTAGGGTTCGAAGATGGCAATCTTAGTGCAGAAGAGGACTCTAACTGGGGTGTTCCATCTCTGTCTATAGCCCCTATTAAAAAGTGGACTGAGGCGGCCCTTCAACTCAAAAGTTTTTCTTTGGGACGGGGCCTGAGAGCTGTAAATGGGAGAACCTTATCAGATAATGGTAGTAATACTTTCTTTAATGGGAAGAGTGGCAGTAGGATCGATTACATTTTTGTTAGTTTGGACTTATGGTCTATTGTGCTGGATATGGTCGTGATTAATAGACCAGAAAGTGACCACGATCCTCTTTCTATGAGGCTAGCATTGAAGCCACCTGTGAGTAATAGTTTTCTTCGGGAAATGTTGGTAGGAGACATTGTAGTAATAAATGATCTTCGTCAATTGAAGTGGGCTTTAATATCTGAAAATGTAAGTATTCAAAGTCTGCTTCGAAAGACCCTTGAGGAAACACTCACGACCCTTTCAGCATTCAACTTCCTAGATGAACCTCCTCAGTGTTTAACGAGAGAACATGAGGCTCTTTTTGTTAAAATGAAATCATTACCCACTACTAAAAGAAAGGAAAGTAGACCTACCCTATCTAAAGCAGCTAAATGGTACGACCAAGATTGTTCAGCAGCTTTCAAATTGCTCTCCCTAGCGATTAAGTCAAATGATATCCAGGCAATTAAATCAGCCAGGGTTACGTACAAAAGGGTGCTCTTTAAGGCAAAAAAGAGTTTTGATGAGGAAAGATGGGAGGAGTTAACCAAAGCTTCCCATGAGAAGAATTGGTTGAAATTTTGGCATTTAATAAAATGGGGTAGTGGGGCGGCTGAGCCTACTCCCATAATAATGTTCCTCCTGATAAATGGGTTTCCCATTACCAAGCCCAGTTTACATGTCCCTTAACCTCTGTGTCTGGCTATAATGATATAGCAACCACGGAGGTTTTAACCTTCGGCCTGGCGGAGATTGAGGTAGCCGTAGAAGCAGCACCAGTAGGTCGGGCACCCAGCCCGGATTGTATTCCTACGGACCTTTTTAAATCAGATTAAAAAAACTGGGAAAATTACATTCTTATTTTGATAAATGCTTTGGCTCGGGGTGCATCATTGCCTGCCTCCTGGCAAGGTGCGGAAATTATCCCTATTTTTAAAAAGGGAGATCGTTCTTGTCCCCGCAATTATAGACCTATCAGTCTAATCGACTCTCTTCAAAAAATAGTGGCTAGGACCCTATTAGATAGGGTCAATGAATGGATTGATGAGTTTCAGGTATTATCTATTTATCAGGCTGGCTTTCGGTCACATGTAAGCACAATTGACCAGGTATTTAGGTTCCTAATGATCTATTGGAGAACGGTTATTTATCGGGGGGGGACTCTGTTTGCAGCTTTTGTAGATTTAATATCTGCTTTTGATTTAGTCCCCCGTAGCAAGTTGTGGGATTCTCTCAAGGAGGCAGGTATGCCTCTGGCGCTCCTATCCCTTATTGTTAAACTCAATACTTCTAACTATGCACAAGTTAGATGGGGACAACAGGGTGAGCTAACTGACAAATTCCCCGTAAATAGGGGCGTAAGGCAGGGGTGCGTTTTAGCACAAACACTGTTCTCCTTGTATATAAACAGGGTTATTTCCTACTTTGCAAATTATCCAACCGATGCTCCTTCATTAGATGGCTCTAAGGTCCCACTTCTTATGTTTGCAGACGATACGCTTATACTGTCCAAAACACAATCAGGTCTGCAGCGGGCCTTAGATAGATTTATGGTCTTTTGTAATAATTACGATCTGGCTATTAATGTTGACAAGACTAAGGATATGGTGATGCATAAACGCAAAATAATTAAGAGTAAAGTGTCAATGAATGGTATACCACTAGAACAAACTGAGACATTTACATATTTGGGGATCACCATGGGCAGAAGGTTGACCTGGAAGCCACAAATAGATTTACTTGTACTCAAACACAACCAATTAGTTGGCGCCTTATTGAAAGAACATAGAGCTTCCTATACAAAACCGGTGGGGCCTGCCATTGCCCTGCATAAAGGGAAAGTAAGAGCATCAATTATATACGGGGCGGAGATATGGGGCTTTGACAATTTATCGCCCTTAGTTAAAGCCCAAAACAAGTTTTTGCGCTCATTGACCGCCCTCCCCCAGTCAACACCCATTCAGCCTTTATTGCTAGACTTGGGTTGTAGGGCGTTTGATGTTGACGCCGGATTTAGACCTCTCTCCTATTGGAGAAGACTGTGGACTACACCTGAGCTACTATCTTATGCCAATGCAATCTGGCATATTAAGGACCTAGATAAACATAGGATAATAGTCTGGCTTCAATATATTAAAAGTGGGTTGTTTGATATGGGGCTGGGCCACCTGTGGTTAGATCCTAGGGGCAATCAATTTCCCAGCAAATTAGATTTCAAAGCCCTATATTGGGAATCCAGGTTTAGGAAACTATGGTCAGCGACAAATAGCAGTTCACTATCTGGCCTCTTTATGGACCATAAGTATATAAGTAGCTTTGAACCCTACTGGAACCTTATTTCCAGACCAGATGACCGCAAACTATATCATCAATTTAGAGTGGGGTCTCTCCCTCTTAATTCTTATAGGTACAAGTGGAAGGGTGGTGACGACAGGTACTGTCTCATTTGTATAACACAGGAAGAGTCAACCACTCACGTTTTGTTTGTGTGCCCTGCCTTTGCTCATCCTAGGCATAAATGGCTCAAGCCGATTTGTTCTAACTTAGGTACTAGATCGCATAAAACAGCCATGCGTATCTTGAGAACCAACACTCGAGAGGACATAGTTATCGCAATGGCCAAATTTCTTAGCTGGTCCTGGGCCATACGCAGATCCATCGAGAATAGGATTATTCCTTCAGATCTCCCTATTTTAGATACTTAATTGTATAAGTCGCCCTGTTATTTTTAGTTTTCATCATTTTTATTAAGTTAGGAAAGATCGCTATGTTGGTTATCTATGTTTTTGTAGTGATCTCTTGGGCAGGACCCATTTAGAGACATTTTAATACTCACAAGGATTTCCGACTTTGTGTCTGTTTCATTTTAACCTGTATTTTCTTTAATTTATTATTATTTTTTTTTGTAGTGTATCTTTCATGATGTAACAATCGAATAAAGATTTTTGATGATGATGATTTTGTAATACCCCCTGAATATGCCTCGCGGACCTCCCGGGTTCTCGGACCACAAGTAAAGAGCAACTGATCTAAACCCTTAAACCACATATGTTTTATAGAGCTATCCTGGGTTCCAAAATCAAATAGTATTATTCTGGAGCAGAAAGGGAATTGTTCAGAGATGTAAGGCAGAGGCCAGAGGTAGACCAGACTAGGGCCTACATGAGGCAGCAGCGCCTGCTTTGCATTAGTAACAGGTTAACATAACTTGTACTGTGCGGTATCTGGGTAAAGAGAAACCATAAGCAAAAATACTGAATAATATGGCCAGTAAAGAAAGTATGGATGTATTTTGTGAGTTTTATATTGCAGTGTTGTTGCGGTCTTATTGTCACATGGCCCAGATGTAAACCTGTATTTTTTTGCATAAAGCTTTATTATCATCACAAATTAACAGAACTCATTCATCTGTCTGGGAAGATGAAATGGCGAGTCGCGGATTGCTTTAAATTCGTTAGACGCTGTCACTCTTTCTGCTGCTGTTCCTGAGTAGTGAAGCACTACAGGGTCGTGGCCACCAGGGGGCCTTAGAACGCCAGACAGCTTTGGGATTTCATAGCGGGGCGGGTTGCGCGGGACATGGAGAAATGCGGGGAGTCTAAGCGAAGGGGAGAGGGGCGAGAAGAATAGAAGAGCCGCTTCATACGCGTGTATGGGGATCTAAATAGCACTCAAACCAGCAGGGGAAGCAGGCAGAGACGACTGCAGTCAGTCAGTGGTTTCACTCCGAAAATGCATTTTCTCCTTAGTGTGTGAACTTGTGTCCTCGCTGACCTGACTAAAGGCGCATAGAAGATTGAAACAAGGCATCATCAGTTGCTGTGTTTTCTACATCTTGCTGTGGACATCTCGCTTTAGACCTCCTGCCTGCGGGCTCCTGAGTCGCCTGCGAAGAAAGGAACGCTAAGGCCTCATCAAACTTTTTTTGCAAACTTTTTTTTTGTGTGGAGAAGGCAGCATGTTGTTTGCTTGGTGGGTGTTTCATGGCCTCGTCCTGCTCCCAGGAGATATCATGGCTGTCAGCGGGGACTCCGAGGCGTCAGAAGTTGCCTCGTTTATGATGCAGACCCCGTGGAGGACGGGTACACAGACTGGGGAAGAGGTGTTTATGGATAACCAAAGGACGGGGAGTCAGTCAGTGGAGCCACCAAGGCAATATTGGCTTCGAATGAGCAGGTGGCAGAGGCGGACTGCCCCGGACACCTCTGGGACCCTGTTGCGTGCGCGGAGAGGCGCAGAGGATGACGACGCCAAGGCCGTGCAGCAGTATGAGCCGAGGGTGATAGCCGAGTACCCTCGACTCATTGACGCGGGCCACCTTAGGCCTACCAAGCCACTGCTCACGTCAATCACAGACGCGTCCAGAGTCAGGCATGGAGAGGCCTCGGAGACCAAAAAGGCTGAGAGGGGACCCCTGGGGAACGGAACCACGACCGGCCAGAAGCGCCCGCAGGTGCAGAACCCACTCTACCCCATGACGGAGAACTCCTACAGCGCCTACGCCCTGATGCTGCTCTCATTGATCGTTTTCGCCGTGGGCATCATCGGCAACCTGTCCATCATGTGCATCGTGTGGCATAACTACTACATGAAGAGCGCCTGGAACTCCATCTTGGCCAGCCTGGCCTTCTGGGACTTCCTGGTGCTCTTCTTCTGCCTTCCGGTGGTCATCTTCAACGAGATCACCAAGAAGAGGCTCCTGGGAGACATAGCCTGCAGGGTCGTGCCCTACATGGAGGTAAGGTGCAACATGCAGTGACATCACCGAATCAAGTGCAGTACTGTAGTGCGGCCACACGCCCATCTATCTATATGTCCACATGTTGAGTTCCGCATATAGCACCAAGTCCCTGCAGGCAGATCTGTCTAAGCACATAAGGGATCAGAGACCATGACATGTAGTGACCAGACCAGGATTCCTCAGTTTAGCCAAACAGGGTAGCTGAGATTAGAAAACTGGTCTTGCAGGGCCAGAACTAGCAACTTTGCTACTAAAAAAGAGCAACTAAGATATCTCATTGGTATTGGCGCTCTTTGCTGAGAGCTGTGTGTCTGTAATTTACATGGTTAGGTTGGAATCTTGGTATGGCTGACTCTGACATTCATCCTTGAGTGGTCAATAAGCTGAGTGCCATGGAGCTGAATAGTAAAAAATACATGTTATTTACGCTTTTAAAAATCTGCAAAAAAAAGTGGAGGCCAGCAATATCTGAAATACAGTTAATTTCCCCATGAAACCACATCAGATACCAAGATATTATAACTCTGTGTGTTTGGGAGAGGCCAGCTGGGAGCTAAGGGGCATATTATCAAGAGACATATCGCCGCTTTTTCGGCACATAGCGCCAAAAAAGCGCCAAAAAAGCGGCGATTTTTTTAACTCCCTATTTACAAGGACTCGCTAACAAGCTTTAGCGCGAGTTTCCTTGAGTTAGCTGCCTTTTTCTTTCTGCTTTGCATGTCAGCGATATTTATCGCTAATGACATGCAAAGTAGGCGTTCCTCACCTAATCCTCATGGAATCCGTCGCCAACACAACATCGCCCTATCATCAATGCGGGTCAAGCGATAAAAAATGCCGCGCTAACCGCGGTTATCGCCGGAAATTAACACCTGCTTTAAACTTGACTAAGCTATATTCACAATGGGAGGTGGATTGACATGTTAAATCCACACTCCCCTATCAGCAAGGTTTTCAATAGTGCACTAACATTATCGCTGCTTTTCTCACACAAATGTCGATTATTGCTGTCTTTTGCTGAAGTGTACATCGCCATTGTGCAAAGCATTGTTAATACGCCACTAACACGGCAATGTACTCCAGTGATAGACTGCGATAATGTGGATCGCGCTAAGCGCGATTTGCGATACTTATCGCATGTCCTTGATAATATGCCCCTTTGTTCTTCAGCCCAGTTTATGAACAAAGGGAGTTTGTTGTTTGATCATTGAGTATCCGATGGGAGCTGCATTATTTTAGCACTTGATTCAATAAAACGCAAGCAGTGGCGAGCATGATTCTCTGATGGAAAGTGGGTCATGTAGGGAGGGGTGGAAGTTCTGCGGGTGCGCGGGTGTGTGATGCGAGTGATGAAGAGAGTGATGCAGGGAAGGAGAGGCTAAGTACCAAGTAACTGTGATTTGCAATGTTCAGGCTAGGAGGGATAGAAAAAGCGCGAATGTTTCTGCTATGAGATATAATAAAGTGACAGAATCAGTGCATAATGTCAGTGTGCTGGGGAAAGTATGAGTACTCCTACAGAGAGGAGGTGAAACCTGGTACCCCATGATAGGGATTCACAGTGGAGAAAAATATATGATGTATTTGTGGGATGTAATAGAAGGGAATCAGCCCACAGTGGTTTGAGAAAGAATAGAGGGAGAGGGAGAGAAAGACCGGTTGGGGAAGCATGAGTGTGTGCATGGGTGTGTTTGTGTCTGAGTTTGTGTGTGTGAGAAGGTAATATTGAGATTGGAGCAGAAGAAAAGCCTCGGTCTGGGTGATGGGGAAAGATGACTATATTCCCCATTCATAAATTACTCAACACACATTGGATTGCTTATTGGTGCTTAACAGTCCCCAATGCACTTCATTTCTGAGCCATAGAAGGAAGGGTGAAAGGCTGCGAGAGGCCAAGGAGTGCAAATCAGACGCCATCATTGTATTTCGATGGGAATTTTATGGAGGGCTTCTTCAATTTATGCGGCTCACTTGTAGGGGATTCTGCCGAGCCGAGGCCTGGCCCACACTTGGGCTGTTGTACGGTTTTTGCAACTTTTGTGTGTATTGTGCAGAGTTTCCGCTTGTGATGAAGCTTCACAGAGCGGGTTTTCTTTGGGTTAACTGCCGTTATAGGCGTGTGCCTTAAACAGCAGCACTATTCCTAGGCTACAGGATTGCATGTTGGCTAAGCGTTATACAGCAGAGTTATCCCCAGGTTGCAGAAATGGCGTTGGCATCAATCTTGAAGAGCAGCGCTTTCCTAGGTCAGAATTTCGTGTTGACTTGAGCTTTAAACAGCGGTGCTAACTCAAATATGCAATGCAGCAGACATATGTCTATGGAAGGCCATGAGGGCTGTGATGCATGGTTCATTTGGACCATCTAATCGACTCCTCTGATCTGTTTTTGATCGCATGATCACAAGATCCAAATCCTAGCAGGCTCACATAGCCTTTCATCCTTCCGAGGTTGATAAAATGACTAGCATTGAATAGTATGACAATAAACGTCCTTTATCTCAATAGCGGCAAGAGGTCTCCTCAGAGTAAAAATGCACTCTATAAATACTCCTTTTATTAAGGCTGAGGCAGGGTCAAATATAAACCAGGCAGTGTTTGGCTCTGCCCCTGTCCACTGGAGGTTCGAGGGCCTGTTATCCTGTTGGGAATTCTCGTGAATTTCTCCATAAAACTGTAACCTGATCTTTTATGCGAACTAATTACTTAAATTACATGCATTGTGGGTTCACGCTCGCCTTTATTCATTTCATTTCATTTATTAGTCTTTATTATCGATCATAATCATCATAAAAAGACATTTACAAAAGGAGCGTTTTGTACAGTATGAGAAATAAAAATACATACAGGACACAGGAGAAGTAAAAACATAAGTAAGCACGGATCAACTGGCTATTGCCTCCTGTTTCTAATAAACCAAACCCACCCCAAAAATTTAGCAACTGCTACTACAATACATTCTCCCGTGTTGAATCTTAGGATGTTAAGGGCCTCAAGCCCCTGTCTGGTACCCAGGGTTTGACAAATGGGTTTGAGCCATTTGGCCCGGGGAGCGGCGTATGCTGGACAAACAAAAAATATATGGCCCACAGTTTCAGCACAGTCTGAGCACCAGCGACAGGAATCCCCAGTCGCACCCTTCCAATTTTTGGTGAAAGAATTGATGGGTAAGGTACCAACCCTCAATTGGTGGTAGAGCTTCCTGTCGCTGGGCTTTGTAATGATATCCCAGTAAGCTTCTAGACATGGGGCATTTTTCTCCACAAGAAACCTGCCTGACAAGGACTCTGCTGGAACTCGGATTTGATGTTTTTGGCAAACCATAGTCCAATAGAGACTTTTAAAGACTTTTTTTGGGGGGAAGGAGTTGGAAACTGGGTCAGTCCAGAGAGCTCCCAGGCCCATGGATTCTAAGTGTGAGCTAACTTGCTTAAACCACAAGATATTTCCTGCGCCCAGGATGGAACGGACGTCCAGGAATGCCTTGGCGTAGGGCTCTAATTCCGGAACTGTCCATAATCTCCTCCAAAAGGACAGTGGTTTAAACCTGGCAATGTCATCAAAGGAATGACAGCCAAGATCCAGCATAAGCGGTTTCACAGGTGTCGAGCTAGGGAGGCCCGTTAGTAGCCTAAAAAATTTATGTTGAGCTTTAACCAGTGGGGAAAGGTCAGAAAAACCCCAGAGTTCAGCACCATAAAGGATTGCTGAGTTGATCCTAGCATTATAAATTTTAATAACAGGACGTATTGTTTTCGTCTGGGATTGTTTGTGTTCTTTAACTAGACACCCCGAAAGTTGGGCAAATTTGAGTGAAAGAACATCTATTTGTGGCTTCCAACTCAATTTGTTTTCAAGGACGATCCCCAGGTAGGTCATCACTTGTGTACGTTCAAGTAAGTCATCATTCATAGTTACTTGACCTTTCGTACCTTTCCCTTTGTTGAAAACCATGTATTTCGTTTTTGAAACGTTCACTGACAGATCGAAGTCAGAACAGAAGTTAGAGAAAACATTCAAAGCCGTCTGTAAGCCGGACATAGTCTGTGATAAAAGCAAGGTGTCATCGGCAAACATAAGGAGAGGGATTTTTATACCTCCCAACGAAGGGGCGTCTGTAGGAGTGGATAAAAAATACTTCACAACACTGTTAATAAATAACAGAAACAGAGTTGGTGCAAGGACGCACCCTTGCCTGACACCCCTATTGACGTTAAATCTGTCGGTGACCTGTCCTTGCTTCCCCCAACGAACTATTGCGATATTTTTTTCGTGCAGCCTGATTACAATGTGCAGAAGATCGGTGGGCATCCCTAACTCTGCTAGGACCGCCCAAAGTTTGGACCTGTTAACCAAGTCGAATGCCGACCGAAGGTCAACAAAAGCGGCATACAAAGTACCACCGCAGACATAGACTGTTTTCCAGATGATCAATTGAAACTTGAACGCCTGGTCGATGGTACTAGTACAGGGTCTGAAACCAGCCTGGAGGGGCGAGATGATATTCTCCTGTTCTATCCATGACTCTATTCTAGCCAGGATCATCCTTGCTATAATTTTTTGAACAGAGTCAATTAAGCTAATTGGGCGATAGTTCCCCGGGGAAGAACGATCACCCTTCTTAAAGATCGGCAAGATCTCCGAGCCCCTCCACGATTCAGGGATGGCGGCCCCCTTTGCTATTGCAGTTGCCAAAAGAGCGATATAGGGTACCCAATTAGCACGGTCTGATTTGAACAGGTCTGCGGGGACACAGTCTATACCCGGAGCCTTTCCACTTGGAACCCTGGATAAAGCCAACTCTACTTCTTTGCAGTCAAATTTAAGGTTCAAAAAGGAGTACGTGGTCTGAGATAATATGGGAACGGTCACCTCATTCGAATTCAAATCCGAGAACTGCCGTTCAAAATGTGTAACCCAAGTGTCGGGAGATACGTGATTGGAGGGGGTCTGCAAACATAGAGTGTTGCCCCATTTCACAATGTGCCAGAACAGGGTCAGATTTTTATGATAACTGGCATCCAAGAGATCATTCCAATGATCATTATCCCATGCTTTTTTAGCCTTGGTTTTAGCTAAGCTATAATTTTTCCTTGCAAGTCTGATAGTCGCCGGGTTTTTAGATTTAATGGCGAACTTCAATTTGCTGTAGGACTCGCGACAGGCTTTATTATACCATGAGTTGGTCTTGGGAATATGGGATCTCTTGGCCGTACAAGGTTTGGTAAACAGAGACTTAAGGTCTGAGAATAGAGTGTCATGGATGAGTGAGGACTCACCAATATCGTCCTCTCTACTCTGAAGAGTCTGGAGGTCTGCTACCGCACACAAAACTTTAGAGCTGATCGCTGTTTGTGTGGCGCTGTCCAAAGCTACCTTTTCCCAGCGCACTCTCCGTTTATTGTTGGTTAGTAGGGCGCCGGCTGTGGCGATCTCAGAGGGATTATTTCTGCGGTCAGTGCAGAACAAAAAGTCTAAAACTAGGGGATTGTGGTCACTCTCAGGCATGTCCTGGATCACCATGTCGCTTAATGTAGGCCAGAACTCGACTTTAATCAAAGCGTAGTCGATTCTACTACTACGTCGACCATCAGAAAAAGTGACCTTACCAGACTTGTCCGATGGAGTACGGCCGTTAGCTGCCCTAAAGCCTCGCTCCATACACAGAGACATCCACTGGATAGCTGATTCAGACCACTTCTTGATGGGCGGGAGGTCGAGTGGAGGGATATTCATCATTGCATCCACTTCCATTGTTAGTGAATCCCATGCAAAGAGCAAGGGCTCAAAACAGCAATTAAAATCCCCCACTATTACCACATTAGTACATGGATTGACGGTTTCCAGGAACCCATCTAGTTGCCAAAAAGTGTTGGAACCTTTACCTCCTGGGAGTCCCCTGTTATATACATTTATGATCAATATATCTGGTTCATGTTTGAGTTGTAACAAAATGATCAATATGTCGGGGCTATCGATTTTTACCTCGGTGATATTGTACTTTAGACTTTGTCTAACCCAAATGCAGAGACCGCCTGATGGACGGCCCCTTGCCCCACCAATAGCCGCTTTATAAAAATTGACAAAGCCAGAAAAGAAAATAGGATCCACCGCCCACGTTTCCTGGAAAACCAGAATATCGTGGGTGGTTGCCCAGGCGAACCATTCCTCCATTACAATTTTACTGCGTAATCCCACAATGTTCCAAGATGCCATTTTCAGGAGGGAAGAACTGGGCGAACCAGCCAGCTGTGGAGCATGAAGTGGGCCTCGGACCGCGATAGTATCAACATCTCCACATGCTAGCTCTTGTGGGCAGGAATCAGGGTAGGGTATTAATGGGCTAGCAATGAGCGGCACAAGAGTGCGGGTTATCGTCTCAGGGGGGGACGGAATACGAGTCACAGGGTTTGTAGCCGGGGAAGGGTCCTGACCATCCAAAACTGGGGGGGGGGAGGGCAGAGTTAATATAAAACGCATTAGAATCAACACATGCAATATTGGAGTGTATGGCACCCAAACCCCATTGTGGCCCCGCAGACCCACCCCAGCTTCCCGGCCCTGGACTAGTAGAGTGGGCGGGGATCACAGAGAACATACTCGCGATCCCCGGATTCGTCTGGATAGATGGCAGTCAATCAATCCCCTCCAAGGAATTCAAGGGAGCATAATGGTTGTGCAGGGGAAGGTGAAAGTCCAGAAAGGGCGGGCGGCAAAGTCCCCTGGAGACCCTTTCCCAACCAGTAGACTGAGGGCACAAGATATCGCTAGAGACACAGGGGTAAAAATAGGACAAATCTACGGTCTGGATACCAGTGGCACTCAAGAAATTGGGAAGAGAGCAAATATGGCTCACCACCCTGGGATCTCGGAAGTTGATAAGTACACAATCGCCCTCAACTTTCTTTGCCCCGGAGCCCAACCAACTCACCCTACGCACCGTTAGTATTTCAGCACATGTTCTGGGAGGCAAAGGCCTATTGCAATTTAACCAGTGGGTCACTTTATTCTTCAGCTCATCGTGTGACTCAGACTTGTCCACGGGGAGCCTTGGGACACCAACCAGTACAACAGTGTAGGGCTTGGACTCACGGGGAAGATTGATATGAGGGAGTTGCGGGAGAGAGCCTGCACCCTCTGCTAAGGGCTGTCTAGTTCCAAGGTTACTCTTATTACTAGCTAATTGGGAAGACGGGACAGCGCTAGCAGAGGTGTGGGAAACTACCATGACGTGTTCATTGTGGGCAGGTGGAAGGGAAGAGGCACCAATCAAAGGAGTGGGATCATTGGGAAGTGGCCCGGTTTTGGTAGTGGTGGGCAGGGTGGGTAAAATGTTGGGGACGACGGGAGGCACTATTGATTTCTCCAGTAGGGATGTATTAGTAAGCACCATACTCTCTAATTTCCCTAGGGAAATAGAGAGTTGCTTGACTCTCTCATATAAGGGTAGAAGAAGAGATCCAGGAGTTCGAGAGAGCAGAGCATAGGAGAATTAGCATTGGGCGAAGTAACTGAGGAATGGGGGGGGAGCTGGCACCCAGCAGTAGAAGGGGGGCTACGTAGTGAATAGGAAGGGGGATCAAGACATGGTTTAGCAGGTTTGGATTTTTTAGGGACTTTGGGACGTTTGCCCCCAAGAGGTGCTCCCACTCGCTTTCTTGGCCCTTTAATATACTGAGACTTGCTAACCGGAATCGGAGTGGCAGTGCAAGGTTGATCAGAGGGAGGCAGGGGGGAAGTGGCGCTACGGTCTGAGGAAAAGCCACAGGCTTCATAGATAATTGGGGTGTCAGGAGTGTCGTCCAGTGGGCTAGGTAGTGGGATGATCGACATCCCAGGCATCTTACTTGGTAATAGATCAGAAGCCGGTGGGGATTGCCTGCTGTCTGGGGAAGTGGCTGCCATAATATTGCCAAGAGATGATCTTTTGGCCGATAATTCAAGGGACAGACGTTTTTCAGTTAGTGTGATTTCGTGTTCGAGGACCCGTGTTGCTCTGGTAATAAAATTATCAAGGGTCCCCGAAACACAACCCCCAATGGTGCCCTGAACAAACTTCCTGCCAGATCTTAGAGATGTCATCTTCGTGGGAAAAGAGGGGAAGATAGCCTATATCGATGTTCTAAAACCCAGGAAAAGCAAGCTATTCAAAATACCTGCCGTCGCTTGTAAAAAGGAACGGTTAAATGGCAAAACAATGAAAGTAATCAATTACCAGCCCAGTTCGTGAATAGCACTGTTGGGTGTCCGTTGTGCTCAAACAACAATCAGTCTTAGGGGGGTGGCCCGTCCCGTCCACGTCCGGCCACGAACGGCAACAAACGGCCCGCTCTTTGCCCGGTCTTCGCCCCGGGCTGTGTCCCGCGCGCGTACCGCTAGCGCGTGTGGGCGTGGGCCTTGAAGTAGATGGAGGATCGTAGAGGAGGCGGAGCCGGGAAGAGGAGCCAGGTGTGCTAGGAGAAGTTGTAGGTGTGCACCCTGGGCCTCGCAGTCCCGTAGGAATTGCCTCGTCGCTGCTTCCCCTCGTGTGCTGCAAAGCGTCCTCTCAGGTCACAGGGCAAGAATCAACGGACCCGAGTCTGTCCCACAACTGCTGATTTAAATAGTCTATGCCTGCGAGCGGCCCCGCGAAGCGGGGGCCGCGAGGCGTGGGAGTTGGTTGGGAAATGGAGGCGGAGCCGGGAAGAGGAGCCAGGTGTGCTAGGAGAAGTTGTAGGTGTGCACCCTGGGCCTCGCAGTCCCGTAGGAATTGCCTCGTCGCTGCTTCCCCTCGTGTGCTGCAAAGCGTCCTCTCAGGTCACAGGGCAAGAATCAACGGACCCGAGTCTGTCCCACAACTGCTGATTTAAATAGTCTATGCCTGCGAGCGGCTCCCGCGAAGCGGGGGCCGCGAGGCGTGGGAGTTGGTTGGGAAATGGAGGCGGAGCCGGGAAGAGGAGCCAGGTGTGCTAGGAGAAGTTGTAGGTGTGCACCCTGGGCCTCGCAGTCCCGTAGAAATTGCCTCGTCGCTGCTTCCCCTCGTGTGCTGCAAAGCGTCCTCTCAGGTCACAGGGCAAGAATCAACGGACCCGAGTCTGTCCCACAACTGCTGATTTAAATAGTCTATGCCTGCGAGCGGCACCCGCAAAGCGGGGGCCGCGAGGCGTGGGAGTTGGTTGGGAAATGGAGGCGGAGCCGGGAAGAGGAGCCAGGTGTGCTAGGAGAAGTTGTAGGTGTGCACCCTGGGCCTCACAGTCCCGTAGAAATTGCCTCGTCGCTGCTTCCCCTCGTGTGCTGCAAAGCGTCCTCTCAGGTCACAGGGCAAGAATCAACGGTTCACGCTCGCCTTTATTCATCCTTGTTAATGTAATCTTACTCTCCTTTTTAGGTCTCGGCTAGGCAGCGCATGCGCTGTCTCGTCGAGAGATGCTGTATACAGTATGGTGAGGGAAGCTCCGCCCACTTTCCGTCTATAACTTTCATTGGCTCCCATCATAAATTCAGCATTCTGATTGGTTTTTAGCTTCTTACTCCTGCCTCCTGACGGCCATGTCGTCATTATTATTCTTCCGAGGCTATCAGCCCCTTTCCTGTAAAAATGGTTTTGTTTTCCTGCCACTCCCCGTTCACTCCCTCGGTCCGTAATTTTTTTGACCACCACCACCCCGCCTCCCATTCGTGCCTTCTTTAATACCCGCACATCCCTATAAAATGCAATAGGCTTGTGTATATACGAGTCCTATTGCATTTTCAGTGCTTGTTTGCTTTGGGATTGGTTGCTAAATTTGCACTCTTTGTCTCGCATGGAACGAGGTCTTACATCGTACGCATGCACGACAAAACAGTTGCGTTTTCCCAATTGGGAGGCAGAGACAGCACCAGCAGTGATCAGACACAGATCGGCCGCCATGTGCGAGCCAGTGAGCCGTCCCAGTGTACTGCAGCAGCAGCCACGCTCTCGCCGGTGCTCAGCAGCGCACACATGTCATGTCAGCAGCATCTGGCTGTCCCTGGCACCTGGGAAGTGACAGGCCGCTTCTGCTGATGCAGGCACCTGGTCAGCGAGAGGAGCAACGTCCGTGCACACGCCGCCCTGAAGGCCGCCCTGAAGCCGCAGCGCCCACAGCAGCAGCGCAGCCCTCCAGCCAGTGCACCTGCCAGGGAACCTTGGAAGCAGTGCGCGCACTGGCTCAAGTGCCAGGTGCTGCCCCACAACCACAAGGTAACATGGGACATGGCGCAGGTCTTCGATCTGGTGCAGACCTTGCAGGATGGGGTGCTGCTCAACAACCTGCGCCCCCTCTCCATCAACCTGAATGAGATCAACCTGCGGCCGCAGATGTCCCAAGTAAGAACAGCGCCCGCCGTTTATGGAAGTGTTATCACTGGCTCTGCATCATCTCTGAGTCCGGACGCCCATTTCCTGTGACTTGGCCATGGACACACTTTTCGTGTGTGCACCGTGACGTCACTCTGCACCTTTTATCACTCGTGCCTTAATTGAGAGACCTCGGTCTCTCATCACTTAAGCAGTAAATTGAGTGACTGTGCCTGCATCTTATACCTTCTGGGGATCGACATATAGTCGTATAGCTTAGAACTATAGAGACTTCACTGCCTACCCAAGTCTCCACCTAACCACACGTAACCTCAGTGTGGTTGCGGATGTCTGTTGCGCAGTGTGACCTTCGGCATTTCCCATTTTGCTGTAACTTCATTGGTTTTGCCTGTTACCCCTTGTGCAGAGTCAGACTGTAAAATTATTTTGCTGGTGTTATCCCTCCCCGAGCAGCGTTAACTTCTGCTTGTATCTGCACCCCTTTTTTGTGTCCCCACCATTGTGGTTGTGTATGCCACCTCTCCTGCAGTACGGTGCCTCTGAATTATTGCTGTATAACTCATTGCACATCTCCAGCTCTTCCTTTAGGTTGTGTGACTGTGGCTTAACATCTTTCCCAGGTAGTGTGCATTCAGTCTGCGACCCTGTGCATTCTGTTAATTTGCTGTGCGTTTTGTGTTTGGTTTATATGATTTAATCGAGTACAGTGAGACGAGAACGTGCACCCTGGTTTTCGGTGATAGCTGTGACTCAACTGGTTGCAGTGTGAAGTCAGTATGCGCCTCCTCAACCCCAGTATTTAACAGTTTACAGCTGTACCTTTGGTGGCACTGGACCCGTACCAGGGCGCAGACCAATGTACTGATCTGCATCCTTAAAGCATGTCTGTCACTTTAGCGGCTGTGCTCGTCCGTCCTTGGTGAGGGAACGCCTCTTAGCTTTCAGTTGCGTTGTTAATTGTGTTACCACAGGATGTGGCATTACGACCAGACCTACTGACTTTGAAACTGAGGAACAAGGCTCGAGTCTCGGCGTTGGCTCATCATCCCGTACTTCTGGGCATATCACTTAATCTCCCCTGCAAAAAAAGTGACCTTGCGTAATATAACTGAATCTCCTACCTTCTGGTCGAGTTCGCGCCTTATAAAACAAAAAACCAGCCCGCAGTCATAGGCTTCGTTTAAGGCGAGACTGATTGCATTGCAAATGCTTGTTAATTGAGTGCCAGCTCTGATACAGACACATATGCATGCTCACTGGGGGTGGGCAGAACTCACGGAGTAACATAAACACTCAGCGAGATTCCGAGGAGTTCCGCCCACAGGCGGCAATATGCATGTGGTGCTGCTCGCGCTGCAATTTAGCTTGAGTATCATTAGGCGCGTTGAAAAATCTGTGTGAACGGCACCATGCGTTGTGCATGTGTGCGCTGCCATTCAAGTTGATTTTTTTGCCGCTCGCGTACAAAAATATACGGGAACAGTAGCAAATCCACTCAAGAAGCAGCCCTCTGACCGCAACCGCCCACGTTAGAAATTGGCGCCAGGGGACTTGCAAGCAAAAATTCAGCCACATGAAGATTGATGAAATTTGGCTGGAACTCCACATTCCAAGAGTAATGTGGAGTCACTAAATTCTGTCAAATCTGCTTGCGGAATGAACCATTCTTCCCAGCCTTAGTACAAACATGCACATAAAACACACACATCAAACACAGACTGTGCAGAAGAAGTGTAATCTTCCCTGACATTCACAGCGTTATAAGAAGGCAGCATCAGAGCACACTTCTTCAAACACTTACACAACAAGTAGAGCATGTGTAGCAGAAGTGCAAGAATAATCCCTCACTTAACAGAACAATGATTGTACAGGCTTAGTCTCACACACTCAAACATACCGAGCACAGCAGAGAGTCCAAGTACAGCATGTGCAACAGTAATGGCACTGGCAGCAGCAGTGCATGCTTTTTTTGCAAACACAAAACAAATATACTGTGTGAAGTAGCAGTGTAAGATTCCTTCACATACACAGAAACCGTGAAGCACAGGATGCAGCAGTGCTTGATTCCAAGCACAGTAGCACTGCTGCTTCTCTCACATACACAGAACTTTAATAGTGCAGACAGCTACACTGCATGATCTTTCACATACACCAAAAGGACACAATTCTCGCAGGAGCAAGGCCAACTAGCATAGAGAGTTCGTGTGTATGAGGGTGCAGAGAGGTGTGTGCTACCATGTCTGGCTGTGCTCTATAATGTTTATGCGGTGGTTTGTGAGTGCAGGGTGTGTGTGTATGAAGTGAACGATTTGTCTGATGGTATGTGCTGTGTTGATGGTCTATTGTAGTGTAGTGTGGGCAGTGCTATACTTGAGCAAGTGGCTGCCAATGGGGGCCACCAGCACTTAATTTTGGGGACCAGAACTTACTTTTTTTGCATTGGACATTTACCAAGAGCAAGAGAGGGAAAAACAAACAAATGGAAAGACAGAGGAGAAAGACTGAAAAATAGTCATAGTTGGGAGAAAGCAGGAACTTCCAAGAGTGAGATAAAGGGACGGGGAATGTCTGGTAGTGGATTAAAGAGGCTTGAGGTGGAATAAAGACTGTGCAGCCTTGGTATTCGGGGCACCTACTTTAAAATGTCACTGGCCATGGGCTTCTGAGCAAAGCTTACAAATTAAGCACCAAGTGTGGGTGACCATGAGTTGGAGAAATGGTGTGTGAGACAGTGGTGATGTGATTGTGATAGTGTGTGAAAATTTGTTGCAAAAAGTTCTGAGTCTATTTGTCCATATCATATAAAATGAATATTTTGAAGTGTCAACTCTTTAGATAGCAGAAACACGAACAAATGAGAGAGGCAGGAATACAGCCAGCTTGGAGACACTCACATGTGAGGGACTGGGCCTAGTACAGTGGTGAAGATGTGCAGCAAGAGAGGGAAGCACAGAGAAGCACTAAGGTGAGGAGAGGGGCAGAGGGAAAAGGAAAGTGCAGTGTATAAGTTAAAAGGAAGAGCAGAGAACTGCGAGTCCCTGCCAGGCTATATGTAGTGCACCCCAGCAAAGTAGTTCTAAGGTGGGGACTGAACAGCAAGGTTGGAGAGTTCCCTGCATTCCTGGGACACACAAAGAGACTCCAAGCCAGAGGTGGTGGGAGTCCATCCCCAAAGGAAGCAAAATGGACAGGCCAGGCTTGGGCAAGTCCTGGAAGCCTCCTGACTCTTGTCTGCATGGCCCAACCAGTGGCCAGAGTGGGACCACAACAGTGGGAATGAACCAGGACTGGGCCCCAGTGTTCTTGGATCAGGGCACTAGGTCCGGTGGTGGATACATTTTCACGTACGATGTTCTTGCGTACAGTGATTGTCAACATGGACCCTGCTTTCACACACATAGGATATTTGAGACGTTCTGTTACGTCCCGCTGCATAGTTCATATTTTGCAAACGCCACATAGATAGTTTATGCCAAAATATAATAAGTAGGTGTTCCCATTCTTCTGCTTAAGAACACGGTCAGATGGTCTTTACGCATGACATACTATGTCATCACTGTGACACACCTCAATTAACTTGCGTGCTCCCTTCCCATCCTCAAACACACAGGCCTCCACTTAAGAGCAACATTTCACTATGCGTTCCTGGAACCGGGTACAGACTGTTAAACCGACAAAGGGAGACCATGCATTCAATATCTGATCCCACAAACATATCTGATGATATGTTAATGTCGCCCCAGAATCTCAAACTCTGTCTCAGTATCTGGCTGTTGGAGGTCCCAGGCACAGCTATTGTGGGAACGCAGGTCCAGTGCGCCCCATCTTTGTGACTTTGTGACTCTTTCTAGTCCTCCTGCTGAGTAGCATTTGAACCAGGATCTCTTCAGGTCAGAGGTCAAAGGGCATATGATGGGATAAAGGAAACGAAAATGACCTCAGACAGAAGAAAGGAGCACCTGCAGCGGTTTCTATGTGCTTTGTTCTGGTTTTGACAGTAGTCCTATTCATGGCATAAGGTGACTGCTTTTGTAAAGTCGTGGGAATGTTAGTATATTGCAAGTAAGCCGGGATACTGATGAAGATTGAGCCCTGGCATGGAGGGGCATCGGGAAAATGGCAGCAGGCGTTCCCCTGGAAATCTCTCTATTCATAGCCAACCATGAATGCATTATTAACTACAACAGAGCCACGCTGCATCACTGTTGCCTGTTGTCTGTAATGTCTTAATTATATGTGGCCGCTTACCCTTGACGTCATGCTGGCTTCTTTTATCTGGTTTAACTAACCCGCCTGCCCTTGCCCTCTGCACACACAATGGAGCTCAGTATAATACCTCGAAATTAATATGTTCTTTCTAGTCCAATAAAAATGCTCTTTATAAAAGCTGCTTATTTGAACTACTTCTGTTCTATTTCAAATACTTAAAATAAAAATAAAACCAAATAAATCATTTGATTCAAAGTTGCCACCTAGTTGGTATTTTTTATTTGTTATGCAGTGCATTAAGTTGTACTTAGTAGCACATTTATTTGGTGAATGGTAGAAAAAGCATTGGCAAAGTCAATAGGTTTGACTATTGTACTGTGTGCTTTTGACTTTGCTAATACTTGTTTGTGTACTAGCAAGCACATGCAGGGAAAACCATGTGATAAAAATGCGTATATCTTCGAGGTATGTGGATGTGGAGTTATGAATAGTAAATCTATACTTCCCTTTATGCACTTACCTTTCAATATTCTGTCCTCAATATTCTTGTACCATGATATTCTGGGGGTTGATATTCAATAGTAAATCTTCAGACCACAATATCAGACAGGAGGGTCCTTGTAAATTGAA
This sequence comes from Triturus cristatus, assembly GCF_964204655.1. NCBI lineage: Eukaryota > Metazoa > Chordata > Amphibia > Caudata > Salamandridae > Triturus > Triturus cristatus. The sequence continues at coordinate 534,309,304 of NC_140579.1, read as the reverse complement.
TAAAACAAGAAACGGGCATGCCATTAAATTCTGAATGAGTCCTTCTTGCACAGGCTTAAGTAGGTGACCCTTTAGTGTTCTACCAATAGGACTTGTCAGATTACCCCTACAAGCGTGAAGCATGGGGATTGCCCAGGAAAAGGGCATCAAAGAATCAACTGCGACTGAAAACATCCTTGTATCTGCCATGCTTGTTTCGAGATGCAGGATCACCATCAGTAAAGGAAGTGGAGCCGAGCTTTAAAAAATCAAACTTCTGTATACATCAATGAACAAATGACATTCAGCAGGTAGTTTGGTTGCTGCAGTCGGGTCTGGGCAGTTGGCAGTGCCAGCAGCTGAGGCCCCAGCCTTGGGTTGTAGAGGCTGGTCAAGTAATACTACCAATACAGGTCATGCTCTTGCAGAGAGTAGGCATGGGCCCCTCAGTCCTTTCTATACATTGTTATAGTCCTATGCCGGCCTCTTCCCCCAGCCACGCCCTCAGCTTTTCCACACCTGTGCCTAGTTAGGGCTCGCCCCGCTGGGTTCAGGCAGTTGAGTCAAACAGAACTGAACCTTGCAGCGGCAGGACTGACTGCTTAGGGAGAGACGATTCACATTACACTACACTAGACCTACTGCCCTACTCAAGTAGCAGCAAGCTACAACAGAGACCTCATTGTGCACGGTCCTCTCAGACCCTCTCGCTCCAGCATGCCTTGTGCCTGGTCATGCACCTGAGAGCACAAGAAAATCAGGGGATGATTGAGGACGAGAGGACAGCTTTTGTTTCAGTATCCACCCTCCATTGTCTGAGGTGGGGGACAGGTTTCAATTGTTGGAGAAGCTCCCAGCAGGTGCCCACAAGTCAGCAGTCAGTGATGAATTAAAAGCTGTGAGAAAATATGGCTTCATGGAGCTGGGAAGAACGAACCACAAGCTGGAGCATCAATTGCGTGTCTTTTGCTTTCTCGCCCCAAGTGCACCAGGTATGCTCAGACGTGAGTCCTGGGCTCACCGTGCCACTGGAATCAAGCTATCTTGGCTGAAGAGCGGTGAAACCCCGAAACCGGTCCCAGAATGCTTGTTTCCGGTCCAGGGAGGACCTAGCTTGGCAGTTCGGGCTGGACTGTTCCCATGAGGCATAGGGTCAAGACTGATTTGCATATAGCCAGGTCTAAACTGGGGTGGCAGAGTGAGCAAAAGAATGATGGATTTAACCCAGATCTCTTGACTGGGGGTGAATGTTTTGATTTGTTCTGCATTCCGTCTATCAATTGTGTGTCTTTTGCTTTCTCGCCACAAGCTGGAGCAGGGTTTAGCCAAGGGAAGGGGCAAAGGCCACAACAGAGAGACCGAGAGCAGGGCAGGAGACAGCAGATAGAGCTGTACAGAGTCAAATACACGCGTTTCCTAGAATCAACCCCTGTACTCAGGGAGGGATGGAACTAATACTTTCAACTTTCATGTGTTTCACTTCAATGTTAGGGCTTAGAATGATAAGTTATTGTTCACTAGTATTTGTAGAATTCTCTAAGCGCCAATAACAGGCAATACGATTACCTCAACCATACCACACTTGAGCACTTGTTTAACCGACTATGTGTGAATTACGGCCTGAGGTAGCCTTGCTGAGATTTGAACACAAGATATGAACGTTGCACACACTGCTCTGCAGCACACAGAATCATCCAATAAGTTATGTTACCTACTCTTTCCTTAATCAAGTGCCTTCATTGTTTTTAAACCTCATGAGCTATTTTCTCCCAAAACAATGAGCACATGCTCTGTGATAGAGAACAACTTGATGCAGAGTGGTTGTTGAGGGTGCTGTGTGCTTAATTAACTCTCTAATTGCAGGAGAGAGATATGTAGTAAAGCAAAGATTACTTCTGGAGCTTACTTTCTATACTGTCCCTGGAAACACTCACAGTTTAGCATGGAGCTTTGAACAATATGCACTTAAAATAATGAATGTGAGCCATTGTTGTAACTTATGAAACAATTGAAATGGATAGATCTAAAAGTCAGACTCAGTTACTCATTGGCCCAGAGACCTCCCACAAACCATATGCATCTGGTGGAGGTGTGCCAATGTAATCTGGCATGTGGGGGTGTGCCACTTGAATATCGAATCAACAATATCGCTGGGACAGAATATTAAGGACAAAATATAAAAAAAAACATTGACAGGTAAGTCAGTCTATATTTTCTATCCATAACTCCACATATATGTACCTACACTGTACATATATTTTTAAGGTCCATGGATGTGGAGTTTGAAATAGTAAATCTATACTTCTATACCTAAAACTGTATTTCCCTACAGGCATTTACCTTTCAATATTTTGTCTCTCATGCTTAACAAGAGGCAAGGACTAGTAATACACAGTATGTCCTCAATTCTTGTTTAAAAATGTGAAAACCCTTTGACATGCATCACTTGTCTGTATGTATGTGGTATTTTTGTAGCACAAACATAGCCACAAGACAGCGGAGCACTGTACAGGGTCAAAGAAAAGCGTGATGTGGCTGGTTTGTGTACTGTTAATGCAGTGTGATTTAGCGTTCTTTAAAGAGGTGCACCTTCATCTCTTTTATAAATTAGAGCAGCGTTGGGGTGGTCCATATCAGTGCTTAATTTGTGCCGGTGCTTGCCGGTGCTTAGCACCGGCAACTAATTATCAGGGCCGGGTCTACACACTCAGGTGCACGTAATTGATTTATACAAGTAATTTACTTGCTTCGCTAATGCTACGGGTCTTGGCAGTGGCAAAACTCAAGTGTTTTACTTCCTGTCTGACTCCGGCGGAGACACTGTCTGCAGACTGTATGACTTGCCTTCACTTCACACTACTTCTGAGTTCTTAATCAGATTCTTCCACATACTGCTCGCTCGCGTTTTGCGGCTCGATTGTTGATCCACTGTCAGTGGGCGCCGGGCGGGCGGGCAGGGCTCGATTTTGGTTCTCGGGCCGGGTTGGGGGCAGGGGCTGTACGCGGCAGAATTCAAATTCTGGATTGATTGCGCACGCCACGCATTCAGTGCCACGCCCCAGCATAGCCGCAGTGCCGCACCTAGTCTTGTGGTTCTTCATTCAACGGCCGCGGCTCAGCACTCACTGACACACTCACTACAGTGACCCGGTCGGACGACGTTGTGACTGAGCCTTGAGGTCTGGCAACAGCTGCTGCACCAGGTGAGAGTGAGACAGGGCCTCCTAGCAGGCCTAAGCCCTAATCAATCGTAGAAAGAGACAGTTAATGAAGCTGCGCAGCAGCCGGCAGTGAGTGCATAGAGAGAGTCCTACTGTCCCTCTCCGGCTGCCTAATGGTGTGAGAACCTTATGACAACCCTACAAAATATGTCAGTGTTCAGTTTTTGAAGGAATTACAGACGCATGTCCCTTTTACTTAATGCAAGCGCCTGAACCAGCTGTTGGCATGGACATAAAGAATTCTTTGCAAATGTACATGTATTTGAAGAACAGATACATTTAAATGTACTATGCACCTTAAACGTTCGTATGTTGCTTTATTCCTTTTAAAGAAATTCGCTGCGAACTGGAGGTTACGGCTTACGAGTCAGACCCTTTTTGAAGGCCTTAGCCCCATCCTTGCTGCAGCCAGGGTCTCAGATCAGAGGCACCTGATGCTCCTTGATTTTCAAAGGTGTTTCTATGCACAGGGCCCATCCCCCAGTCTGCAGTGTGAAGGATTCCGGCGGCGCACTGGCCTCTTCACATGCTAATGGGCCTTTTGTTATGCGCAGGTGACTGCTTGCATGGGGGCAGCTGCCCATCCTGAAGTCCTGCCTTGAACTTCCTCTCAAGGCTGATAAACGCATCTCCAATGGCTGACCGGGGAAGGACTTTGTGTAGTTGATGGGGCAAAAAACGGCTTGAATGCTGTAACTACCGCTCAAAAGCAATGTAAATAAGAATTTCTTCTTAAACATGAAATTCTTCCTTTCATTTGATGTGCGTTCACGTTTAAATTACAGGAACTATTCTAAATGCAGTGATTTCATGTTACAGACTTTTCTGGAATTGGTAATTGGTTAAAGAGGGCACTCGTATTTTAAAATAATATCTAATATATCGCATCTCTTTCTTAAAGATTCAGGACGTCCATGTGAAGATTCTTCCTAATTAAACAAATGTGTCTTAATTTAAACAGGCACGCCCAGAGGCTCTATAATGTGAATACTGCTTAAGCCCAACACTGAAGACATGTTTTAAAACATAAATGAGATGTGTAGAATGACATAAGCGCACATTTTATTACAAGTATATTTATGTTTTCTACAGAGTGCGCTATATATTTCTCATACGCAAACCGTTTTAACAATATGTTCTTCATTTTCCTCAAAGCAGAAAACCCATTATGTTGCTGGTGTCGTGTCCCAATAATCTCTGCTTGAGAGTTCAAGAGAAATGCTTGTGGCAGTTTTAAAGAGGGGCTCTGAACTGCAGGCCCTGCACCCCCTTCCCACTGCACTAGCTAAGAAGAAGGGATCTGGCTCCCTTCCAGCAGGAACCCACCCTAGCAAGGGGGTGGGAGAGCTGGACTCTTGCCGGAATGAACACTAGCCAAGGGAAAGGGAGACCCTGCCCCCCCCCCCCCCCCTCCCCAATGAAACCACACCACCGGAGAGAAGAGAGACACCTCTCCCTGACAGGACCCCAAATTAGGCAAGGAAAAGGGAGACCCCCGCTCCCTCCCAGAATTCCACGCCATTTTAGGTGGGTGCAGATCCCCCCCCCCCCCCCTCCCCTCAGCCTACACTACCGTGAAACAGCCCTCTTTCGATGCCTGGCGTGCAGAAGCAGAGCCCATGCTTGTGGACCAGAGAGCGACCCCCCCCCCCCCCCCCCATGCTCCCTTGTGATTCAGCTCTCTTTAGAAGCTCTGCATGAACACGCAGACCGGAGAGGTGCCCGCTCTCGTGCTACAACATAATAGGAAGCTTACCATTCATTCCTAGTGCCTAAGCAAGTGAAAGGGTTTGCAGCGCTCAGCTTGCACTGCCTTACAAGAAGTAGGTGTGTGCCTGGCCTGCCGGCAGTTTAAGCACTCTCTCCGCAGAGTCTGCACCCACTCACCTCTTCTCAGCGGTGCCCGGCTGGCTCTTGTCCAGGAAAGCAGAGCCTGCCTGGAAGCTGCTTCTCAGTTCCCCGCCACTTGGAGACAATCACAGAAGCATCCCTTAGAGGGAGTGGCATGAATGCTCCTAGCAGGAGATTTCACTTTTCCGGTTTGAATTTGATTACCTTGCGCTCTCATGTTTTCGTTAAGGGGTTGTTCTGAAGTATCCCTCTTTTTAGCCCTAAAAAAGGCAGTCTGAGGTACTACATCAAGCCTCAATTCCAGGGTACCCTTCACTCGTCCTCTGCGTGTGCTCTGGCTTATATCCCACTACTGCAAGTCACTGCACGTCTGCACCTCACATGTGCACAGCCTGACACCATGACAAGTGCAGGGCACTATCTGTACCCATGTCAAAAAGGCCCTACAACCCTAAACCTCTACATGGACTCTGTGTTACATCCCAATGGTACATCCTGACACTGTGGCAAGTGCAAGACACTACATCAACCCACGTCAGATGCCCTACAACCCTAGACCTCTACATGTACTATGTGTTACATCCCACTGCATTCTGCAAATTCACAACATTGTTTACTGCCTGGACAGCCTGCATGGGCATTACCTGCATTTAACTCCTGTTAGGAGGTTGCCCCAGTGAATATTGATGCCTTGGAAATATGTTCACGTTGCTCAATGATGTATTTATAAATAACTAAAAACAATGCTTATTCTCTCTCAGAATAATTTGCATTTCTGAGAAGCTGTGCATTCTGTAAATCAAACAATTTAGTCTGATGTGGATACCCAAATCTTAGGAGTGAGGGGTGATGGCCCAATTCATGGAATAATGTGGTAAAATACACCTTGAAACTGTGAGCTGCTAGTTCCTAAGATCACTGACTGTATCATGATGAGTTGCGCCCTCTAAGCGCAGAGTCCGGCAACTGGTTTCTTGTGTTTGAAATGTCTCACTTCATACACATGCAACTCGAGGTGATATTTTCTCATTTGTTTACAGATTGAGCAGAGTTAGCAGAGTGTGGCAGTAATGTGGTGACCCGATACTTCATGTCTGCGGTGCTGTGGGACTTGGGGGGGCGCAAGAGTTGTCAATGTGCACATTGTGCAGCAAGGCATGCAATATCAATACCCTAAAAGGACATAAAGCCAATTTGTGAAAACGGTAACTAGTTTGGTAACGTGGTAAATGGATACCTTACCATTTTCATTAGGGCTCAAGCCCCCACCTCCAGATATTTGTTTTTCACATGTTTTAATAATTATTTTATCAACGTGAAGGTGGGTCTCTTTGGAAATCACCCAGTGGCACAATCTGGGAAATTGTAGGCATAGTTAGGCAGGAAATGGGATGTGAGAAATTACTGACACGTATCATGTCATGAAGGTGGGGAGATGGCTGAGCCTTCTGGAGACCATGCTTTCATAAGATGATTACAGTGACTGTGACCAGGACATGGACCAGCAGCTGCAGATCCAAAGTAATGAAGGAGGAGGGAGAAGGATAGGGGTTGCAGATTTTCCAATTAATTTGGCTTAGAATCCATGCAGCGCTATCCAAACAGATCAATAGTTTTACCTCTAACTTACCGTACAGTTATCAGTGGGCGTAGGCTATTACATCTGACTTTTAGCAGTGCCAGTTGAGAATGTGGGTGGAGTCAAAGTGGGTGGAGCCAGTGGAGAAAGTAGGTGTGGCCTCCGACAAACATTTGAGCACCTGGACTTCATATTTTACAAATTAAGCACTGGTCCATATGGATACACAGATGATGTCCCAGACCCCGAGTGCACAGTAGAAAAGGCCTGCTGCCTCAGTTTTTCCTTTTAACACTTTTTACTCTGCAGTCTGGTGATGTCCTCATTGTGGTGTGGGACAGCAAGGGGAACCAGTGGAGATCCAATAGAATGTGATCAAATGTCTTCAGGCCGGGATGAGACATGCTGTGGAGTGTAGGATATCCTTAAGGGGTGCCAGTGTGGAGTCTGGGTGGCCATAGAGCAGGGCATTTCCACCATCTAGATGTGAGAGTACAATGGCTTAAACAGAAGTTCTGAAATTACTTCTGGAAGAAATGGTTTCACTTTCTTTAGAAGATAAAGCTGTTACCAGGTCATCTACTGCTTTAGCAATGCATTCCTTGATGGTGTGCTTGGTGTCCAGCGTGAATCCAAATGTCCTGGCATTCAGTGAAAGTTGGGTTCTAAAGACATCAAGGTTCATGTATTTAAGCCAAGTTTGGGCTGTATCTTGCTTGCTGTTCCTGGCAGATAGCAGAAATGTTGTCTTGGTAGGGATGAACGTGAAGGAAGTGATGGACATCCAGGTCTAGATGATATGCATGCAGTTCTTAAGACATTGGATGTCTAAAGCAGAGAAGACTTTCTAGCACAGTTTTCTATCAATTGCTTATTGGTGAATCATGGCACCGCACACTCATTCACTCACTGCAAAATGGGTATCACTCTGGATCTAGACACTTATGCTCTGATAGAGCAAGTAATATGATGACACCAGATAGCTGTGTCCTTGCCCTCTAGTACAGTAATCACCACCCTGGAGTAGCGCGTCTTTCCAGTGGGAAAACTTGAATTACCCATGCACCGGGCAGCCCTCTCTTCAAAGCAACCTTCTACCCTTGCACATGCCTTCTACTTGACAAAGTGAATAGCATTCTGACAGTAGGCAGCCCAATTCCTTCTTTCCCACCCCAGCAAATGAGAGCACTCTGGCTCCAGGCATCCTTTACCATGACAAACTGAATGCCTCAACCAGAACAGCAGCGATCTGCCAATGAGCACCCGCTTCTGACAACCAACAAACACTTGTGCACTCTGAACCACCTTGGCACCATGCAGCACCCACCCTCCCAAAGTTAGCAGTATTCTGTGACTAGGCAGCCTCCTTTACTCCCCTGGCAGAACAGAAAGTCTCCTGTTCTCACCCTGGCACAAGTGCAACAGTTCAGCCTGTGGCTGACCATGTACAGCGACGGTACACCGGGCAATTTCTCATATTGATGAGCGTGCTATGGGGGTAGAGCACGCTTCAAGTTTGCACGCTAATATTCTAAACATTCTGCCATTGAGCATGCATCAAGCTAAGATGAACATTTAAAATTGGAGTGCACTCGATCATTTACAGTCAGAGGCATTCCTTGCGATAGTCAAGCAGACCCAGCTCTGATACTGGCCCGCTGCCTGGCACAGCTGAGCAGCACAAGTGGCACACTTGAGCAGTCCAATGTCCTGATTAGTCTATTTTAATTGACCAGCTTACCGGCAGAGAGCAGCAGCCATCTCATATTGTTGACAGCCCTCTGGCGTGAAGTGAAACCAGTTTTATTGAAAAATCCCACATTCTAATTGAGCTGTGCTGCAATTATCACTGAAAAGCACCACTGACATGGTACCGCACCATCCAGCCGACATTCCCTCTGATCAGGATCATTCATGTTCAGATCAGTTTTACTCTAATGCTTCCTTTTCTCCCATTCTGTCTGCCATCCACCTGTTTACTTTTCCCGTAAAAGAGGGTGGCGACCAAACAATTTAAAATCTATGAAAATAGAAATAATTTACAGAATTAGACTCTTTCAAATGCTTTTTCCTGCTATTAAGGAATCTCTGCGCTTCAGACAATCCTGGATTTCATGGATTCTCAAATGTTGAATATGGTACACATTTCACTTATAGTAAATAGAATTTTCAAGAAACATATATTTGTGTGTAATATTCAAATTAGAAGATAAATAATGCGCTGTTGTTTAGCAGAAGCAAGCTCCTTAAATTCAATAATGAATATGAGAAAGTAATATTTATCTGCTCATGAACCTAAAGGTCAATTAACCAGAAAAGATAACGTAGTGAAGGAAGGAGCAACACAGAAGATATCCACGTGTAGGGGAAGGGCGCAAAAGAGGCATGCATGTCGTCTACTGATTATTAATATCTTTTGTAAAGTACATAACACATTCTTATATTTGGTAATGTAATATGTCAGTCATATAAGTCTAAATAATATCTTGAGATCTCTTTGAATTCATCTTCCTTGTCAATATTGCCGAATGTTACTTTTTCTGAAGACACTGAAGTAGTACTTTCGGCAAACCATTTAAAAAAACAAAGACTTGAATTCCATTGTCTTAATATGACTTTTATGGACACAACTGAACCGGTTGTGATCCATTTCCTTGCAGCTTTAGATACCATTGAAAGGCCAGTTATAAGTCTGGTGTTAGCCAAGACCTTTTGATGTAAAAAAAAAAATATATGTACTATATACTTATTTAAAGGGGCTTTCAGCTAGCTTTTTTCATCCATTGATCGAGTGATGTGTCATTCACATTTTACTTCCACCCACTACAGCATACAAGATGGGCCAGGGGTCAGCCCACTCTAGCTACTGGATAACTTCACTTTAAGTGACTGCATTTTGCTCTTTCAAAAGGAGCACATACACACACAAAATAATTCCCTTCTGTACCAATGCTTTTGTCTTTAATTTGTAACTTTGATTTTGCCTTTGTGTTTAGAGTCTGATGTGACAGCAGCACACTTTATACTAGATGTGAGCAGAGGCTACATTCCACACTTTATCAGTTCCCGTTTCCTGCCAATGCTGTTGTAAATTCCTTTTGAAGTGTATTTTAACTGACTGCTGGTATTTTACAGCATAATAAATTTCATCCACTTGAAACTGTTCTGTGTTAAGTTATTAAAAGCATCAATATTAAAAATGTGAATTCATAAGCAGACAATTCTTCAGAGCACATTTATTTTGGACTCAATTTCATCAACGGTTAAGTAATACACTTTTCCCAGGATAAAACCAGCTTTTTTCATGTTTCATTTTCAGCATTTGTAACACTTTTTGCAATTTTTTTCCTTCTTTCCTTTCTTCTTCCTTTCTTTCCTTCTTCCTTTGCTTGTTTGTTTCCTTTGTTCTTTCTTTCATTCCTTCTTTCTTTCCCTACTTTCACTCCTTCCTTTTCTCTTTTTTCTTTTTTGTTCATTCCTTCTTTCCATTTGTCTTTCATTCTTTCATTCCTACTTTCTTACTTTTCTTTTTTCTTTCATTCCTTCTTTCTTGCTTTTTTTTGTTCTTTCCTTCTTTCTTTCTTGCTTTCTTTCTCACTTGCCTTATTTCGTTCCTTCATCATTGCTTTCATTCCTTCTTTCATTCTTCATTGTTTTCATTCCTTCTTTCTTTCTTTTAATTTTATTTATTTTGAAGGTTTTGTATAGCGCGAACAAGACGCTTGCGGCTATCAGAGCACTTTACAGGGCAAATATAGGTGACATAAATACACATAAAAATAATATAGGTTATACTAATAAAAAAGTAGTAGCTATTACAAACTAGCAAAGATATACATGGTTGAATAAATAGTTCAAGTGAGTTTGGCCAAGAGAATCGATTTTCACTTCTTTTTTTTAAAATGCAGTGGACGGGTTCAGTCTCATTTCTGGGAGCAAGGCATTCCAAATCCTGGGTGCCATTCCTGAGACTGTCCGGTTGTATGTGTCCTTCCTTTCTTTCTTTCTTTCTTTCTTTCTTTCTTTCTTTCTTTCTTTCTTTCTTTCTTTCTTTCTCTTATAGGGGTTTTTAGCCACACTTTATCCATTTGGCTGTGATTGCGTCATTCACATTTTTCTCTAACTGACTTGAACATGCATCAAGGGGCGATGCGTCAACCCACTTCATTCATTGGCTGACTTCTCTATGAATTATGGAATGCTGCCTCCTTACACGGAGGACATCCACACACAAAATAGTTCTCTTCAGTGCTAGGGAGTACTGTGGTAATGTATGCTTTTCTGAGACCAAAAAACATGTTTGCCTTTAGTCAATGTATTTTTTTTTTAGACTGATGAATGTCCAGAAGCTTCGCAAATAATAATGTTTTGCAAAGCCATAACAAAGCAAGAATTGTCAAAATGCTGGGGGACAAAACCAGACCCAATTGGCTTTGCCAATTATTGTTAAGTTTGGCGTTAGTCATTGCCTTTTAAGTTTACTAAAATGACATGTATATGACTTATTTTGACTTTCAGCCAGCCCTCTTCATCCATTGGTCTATTATTGTGTCATTCACATTTTATTTCCCCCTACTTAAAGCATACAGCATGGGGCAATGGATCACCCCACTGAGGCCTTAGGCTATATTCACTGTGTGTGACAGCATTCTACACTTTTACAAGGAGCAAATCCACACACAAAGTAGTTCCCTTCAGTACCAGAGACTACTTAATGTACCCTTTTGAGAGACCGAAAATATTTTTGAATTACAGCCACTGTTAGACTGAAGAAGATCCGACAGAGCCCCAGCAATAAAGCTGGCAAAAAACATAACAAAATAAGCATATAAAAAGCCAAGAGGCTGCCAGCCAAAGAAAAATCTATTGGCTTTACCAATGCTTGTTAAAATTTAGTGTGAGGTTGTCATTTCTTTTTGTGGTTTATGCTACAATGCTCATCTGGAAATAAAACTGCAGTAAAATGTTTTATCAAATACAATTGAGACAAAAAATGAACAAAACAACATGTGGTACTTGAGTAAGACCATGCTATTTAATCTCTTCTACTTTTGTTTGCAGGTGTCTTCTCTAGGCGTTACCACCTTCAGTCTGTGTGCACTGGGAATTGATAGATTCCATGCTGTTACAAGTCCTCCATCCAAGGTGAGACCCATTGAGCAGTGCCATTCTATTATCGCCAAACTAGCCATCATCTGGGTGGGTTCCATGACTTTGGCTCTGCCTGAGATACTCCTATGGGCGATAACACAAGACACTTCTCCTGTCTCTGGTATGGTCACAGAATACTGCGTTATGAAACCATCCACAAACCTACCCCAGTCCATCTACTCTCTTGTTCTTACCTATCAAAATGCAAGAATGTGGTGGTACTTTGGCTGTTACTTTTGCCTACCCATCCTGTTTACCATTACCTGCCAGCTGGTGACCCGAAGAATTCATAGCACAGAGAAAATTGTGGAATGCCACAGCTTGAAGCATAGTCAATGTGAAAACCAACTCAACTGGACTGTGGTAGGCTTGACCGTTGTTTATGGCGTCTGCACCATTCCAGAAAATATCTGCAATGTACTGGTGGCCTACACAGCACTGGACATGTCAAAACAAACCCTGGATCTTCTCAATCTTATCAACCAGTTCTTTATGTTCTTTAAGTCCTCTGTGACCCCGGTGATCCTTCTGTGCCTCTGCAAATCCCTGGGACAGGCTTTCATGGACTGCTGTTGCTGCTGCTGTGAAGAATGTGGTCAAGAAAACTCTTCGAGTGAGGGTTCGGACAGTAAGCTCAAGACTGAGATGTCCTCCTCCATCTTCTTTGATAAGCCCAGGGATTCACCACCTCCAATCATGGCCCTTGGCACTCCATGCTAAGATATGTCATAAAATATTCATGCTTTGGGTGGATTCCCTGGCTAAGGCCAAGACAGGACATTATTTTTAGTTTTGGAATGTATATAATAAGCGAGAAGATGGAACTGAAGCTGGAGTGTGTGTTTTTCTTAACCAAGGACATTCTCTGCTGTCAACACGAAGCACTAATGGTTAAGACCTAGATGCTAGTACTGTAAAAGTGTTTCATGTTTATGAATAACGCAGTTATTCTCTTTGTGTAAACACCCCTTTTCTTAGCCTTCCCTTTAAGGACATATTTAAATAATCATCCACCTTTGTACTTTAATAATTCTAAATACTGCTGTTTGTTTTATTATATTTCTCATTTTGCAGCTGCTGTATAACAGCTTAGTCTCAAGCACAATACTCATTCATCACTTTCGGCAATTGAGCAATGGTACAATTTTCGACATAAAAAGGGACTAAAAGAGACCTGACACCTTTCATTCCCTGGAAATAGCTAGGATGAGATGGACTTGAAGAGACATACAGCAGGAATTAAGAAAACAGAGGCATTGCATTTTAAATTTGCGAAAAAGTGATTGTTCAGCCTAAAAAGAGAACTTTGGGTGGAGTGCAAAAGACTAAACAGTATGCTTTTTCAAGAGTTACTGGGGCACATTTCATGGCGCACAATTCTGAGTCGGACTTGCCATGGTGACGATTATGGGATTTCTAGTACAGTGGAACTTGTGAAACCAGATAGATGGTATTGAACTATCAGTGAAAGACTTTATTCCTGATATTGACTATGGATTCAGTACCTGTGGGGGGAAATCTGATCTGACCCAATAGTCTATTCTAAGGTTCATTAAATTAGTCAATAGGTACTGTATTAACTTGGGTGTCATATTCTTATATGGCCATAGAGATGTAGATAAAGCTCAAAAAGCTCAAGATGAAATGTATCATCTTTACATTGCATTCCGTTAATACTGGCAACCGTCGTTACCCTGCTTCTAACCACCATGTGTCGCTTTCACATTCAAAACTCAATGACTTATTATAACACTGTTAGCGATTTCTTATCCCGAGATTACTAGAATTGACAAAGACAAAGTAACATTTACAGCATCTAATGTTTAATAATATTTTTGTCAGGATTAATATTGATATTATCATCTGTGAATAAATGTAAAAAATTAGCGTATACCATGTTTTTATGCTTCACCATTTTCTCTTGCCGTGTCTGTACTAGCCTACGCATGTTGGACGTGATGGTTCAAGAAGCAGGTGCCAAGGCTCTGGAGTAAGATTTTGAATCCATTATGAGCACGAGTGGAATTCCATTGACCCATGAAATGCATGCAACTCCCATTACATATGTATATTCCATCTAGGTGGGATGCATGAACCTGAAGAATGAAAACAGCTACCATTATAGAAATGTGATTCAAATTAGGATCCATTGCGCTTTTAGAAAGAACACAGCTCCACTCATAGGTGGGCGTGGACCCACAGAATGAACACAACAGATGCTTACTACAGAATACACGAATGAACTTTACTTTATGTGATTTCTGGGAGGTGTCAAGGCTTGACTGAACCTACAGAAAGAATACAAATCCCCTTATGCATGCTAATTAGAGCTAGGCTTATGGATTACTCAGTATTATGGACAGAACACATCTCTCCATGCTGATGGCAATTCCAGAGAGCTGTCAGGTATCAGGTGAGACCATAGACTGAAGTTTATGTGTAACCATAAAAATACGTTTTCATATATTTTCCGGCAAAATTGCTTGGTTCTACAGACTGAACGTCGCACTGTATATAGATAATATTTTCTCATAGGTTAGAATACTGGAGCCCATAGACAAACACCACTCATACTTTCTCATTGAAATTCAAAATCAACTTGTCTATTAGGTAGAACACTGGCACTAAAGATGAGGGGGCAGATTTACAAGCCCCTTGCGACACATTTATGCCGCCGTTGCGTCACTTCTGTTATGCAGCGGCGGCGTAAATTATGCGCCATGTTGCGCCGTATTTACAACGTGACGCATCTAGGGAGATGCGTCACGTTGTAAACCCCTGCGTTCCGGTGCAGGGTGGGCGTTCCCTCGCAGGTACACCTCGTAAAAGTGAGACAGTGAAATCTACAAGATTTCACTGAGTCACTTTTACGGCCATGCTGCGTCAAAACCCTGCGCCTTCTTGAAGCAGGCGTAAGGATTGACGCAGCATGTTAGCCATAGGGCACCCCCGAGCCTTGCTGAAGCCGCGTCGCACTTGCGACGCGACTCCAGCAATGCGCTGCATTGCCACCAGGGGATGAGACACGCATCTGCCCATCCATGCGCCACGGTGCACCGCATTGTAAATGCGGTGCATCAGTGGTGGCGCACGGGTGGTTTTGCGGGTCGCAAGTGATCTGGCGCATCCCTGCTGATTTGCAGAGATGCGCCAGACCTTGTAAATCTGCCCCGACATTTCTAGGATTGTGTCAAACATTGACAAGACTCCATAGCAAGAGCTCCAGAAAACATAAAAATGTCCATTCAAGAATGGGCTTAAAATACCAAATAGTTCCATATATAGAAGAATGAGTGAGTCACCACCTAATCCTGTAGTCATAAATAAACTCACTATATCAAATATCTTACTATGATGGAGTCAAAGGGTGCTTGCTCCTGTAGCAAGACCTCAGCTCATCTTAAGTATGGCTTTTCTTGTCCATTCACCCTAAGGATTTCCATTATGGGAATTACATAAAGCTGTGTTCATTGAAAAGATGGAGTTTCTTTAATGGGTTTTAAGATCACATTATCATATGAAAATAACTATACCAAACCAAAATGATGGAGTAACCTCTTTCCTGGTTCTTCATATATCGAGCCTAGGCGATCTGTACCACTTTATTGTGCACATATATGTGCCTTTCTTTGGTGGTGGCTTGTGTCCCAAATACAAAAGCAGGCCAACATTCCTGAATTTCGTGTGCAGGTGGGTTTGGGGAGTGTATGTTTGTGTCTTCCATTTGGTAAAGTACAGCCCATCAACATCATTTGGGTTTCTTATTTTTTTGTTACTCTTTGTTTTCACAAATAAGTGTACTGTGCTTCCTGTCTGCCCACAAAATCACACATGCCTCGTATCTTGTCGCCTAATGCTACCTGAAAAAGTACCATGAAGGACATCTGCTCACTGCCATTCCCACATGCACGTGAAATTCTACCAAACATTTCCCAAACATATTGCAATACCTGGTGTCATGCCACCCTACCAGGTACCATACTAAGCCTCCCCAGTGGTGCTTGAACAATTTTTGCGTGGGGTGCCGGCCATTAAGGCTCTCTTACTTGAGGCTTTGGACTGTGAAAAATCCAAATAATACTTAAAGACAGAGGGGCAGATTTACAAGAAAGTGACACATCTATACTGATGCGTCACTTTCCCAAGCCACCCTTAGAAACCCTTGCGCCACCATAGATGCGCCGTATTTACAATACGGCGCACTATGGCGCAAGGATTGACAGATGCGTCAGAAATTCTGACTCATCTGTTGGCGGAAAAGTCACACATTTGCTGGAGTCGTGTCGCAAGCACGACGCAACTCCAGCAATGCGTGTTGAGGACTATTCCCACTACACTGTGTCACTACTTATGCCTGCTTGAAGCAGGCGTAAGGTTTTGACGCCGTGGCATCCTAAAAGTGGCGCAGTGAAATCTTGTAGATTTCACTGAGTCACTTTTACGAGGCCTTCGTGCGTGAGAACGCCCACCCTGCATACATTATACCTGACGCAGGTATAATGTGACGCAGGGCTTTACAACGTGACGCATCTCCCTAGATGCGTCACGTTGTAAATAGGCCGCATTGTTTCCGCCGCTGTTGCGTAAAAAAAATGACACAACTGCAGTGCAAAAGTCACGCAAGGGGCTTGTAAATCTGCCCCAGAGTGTGTTAAATGGGCACATAATAGCCGGAAAGTGGAAACGCATTGGAGGGTCTGCTGGTATATTTTTCATGTTAAAAAATATCTGGCTAAATATGGTGAGGTTGTGAAATATAATTTATAGATCCCACATGCTTGATCATAGAGGCCTCTTCATATAATAAAATCAGTGTTTGAGGCATTAAATGTCAGAATCAGAGGAGACTTTCAAGTAGAGTTGTGTATCATCGGCATATTGGAGAACGTTGATGCTGTTATCTGTGAATAGGGCACCAATCGGCTCCATGTAAAGGATGGAAATGATTGAGGGGGAGTCGGGTGGTGCTAGGCGTCAGTGAGAAAGGTGGCTCCCCCTTCTCCTGAATCTGCAGCACACCACACTGATGGGACCTGCACACCAGTCTCCCGAGAGTGTGCAGGAGTATTCTGGTCTGAGGTTTAACAACAGCATGGGCTATTATACCGTCCTTCCTCTGATGGGGTATTGAAGCTACGCACCTTACTCCAGGGCATCGGAGCCGCATTGTGAGGGCTGATGAGTGGTGAGTGCCTGTCTCACCTCCTGGTGACGCCGCGACCATCCGTGCTGCCCATATCAGCTAAGAGCAGGGCTTTAAGTGGGCCGGGTCTCACCGGGTCTGAGCACCGGCAGCTTTTTAAAGGAAGCCTCGAAACGGGTCTCTATCGGGATCTGTTTTGTGCCCTGGCACAAGCGGTCCGTTGTTTTCCGGACTGCAGTGACAGCAGGCACTTCGATGCGCGCATGCTCACACTGCTCACTTCTCACTAGTGGAGAAGTTACAGCATGACGTCACATGCCAGGTGAGCGATATAGGGGAAGTAAAGTCCCTGCTTCTTACATCTCCCATGTGCCTGCTTTTTAAAACACAAGACTCTGAGCGCTGTTGCGAGTGAGGGGCCCTATTGAATAGCGCACACTGCAAATTGCCACTTCTCTTTTTGAAACTCAGGAGCAGCAACATTGTCGTGGTGACATCAGGGCTTTAAGTGAAAGCTTTTTTCAATATTATTTACAAGCCATAGTTGCTGCTTATTTATCTGATGCAACTAACAACCACTAACAAAGCCAATAGTCCTGACTTGTTGTAGGTATGATGTTACTTGTATCATATATCTGGATGCAATGACAGAAACAGCAAAATACAAGTCGGGCGACACACTATGCTAAACACAGATTTTTAGCTTATGCATTTTAAGCCACACCCTTAATCACTTTGGCCACGCCCCTTTGAGAGACCTCCCTGTTTTTTCATCCCACTTAAAGCCCTGGCTAAGAGGACCCATTTCTGTGGCAGGGTCCGTGACAGATCCCGGCGGAGAGTGGTTGCCCTGCCCTGCATCTCTCCTGAGTCTATGCTCCCGTGGCACTGAGGATACCAAGGGGGGCGAGGCACTTCTCTTCAGGGCATCGGTATCCCCTGTCAACGGCTGAGCTCTAGGGAATGTACTTTTCAGGCCCAGCTACCGACAACAAGCACTGCCACACCGTGGAGCTCCCTCAGGCAACCCTTGCAACCAGTGCATGTCAGGCCTCCCAGACGATGGCATGAACTCTTCGAAACCTGACACAATTCCAGCTGCTGCCAATGGGGAAGTGATTGTATCATACAGGCCCTTCTTACGGCTCAGGCTGGGGGCATACAAACTGCTGCATGATCTTTTCCTCAGCTGCGGGCCCCCATTATCAATGAGACCTATGAAATCTTGGATCTGAGAACCCCCCCCCCCCCCCCACTTCAGTGGAATTGAGGGAGTTGCCCGGGTACTACTGCTATCGGGTACACAGGAGAAGTGCGCGCCTGTTCTCTGAGAGGAAGCTCTCTGTCTTTCCACCCTTCGCTCCTTCAATGCCAGAGCGCCCCGACAATATGCCCCCCACTTTTTTGAGTCTTCTGGAATGTGGCCTCACATTCTGGAAGGACCTGCCTTCCCTGACCCCCTGGGTGCCTTACACAAGGATCAAATATGGTAGACTGCTTTTCAAATTGGAATGTCCCCCAGGGGCCCTGAAGCCCGATGCATTCACACACTACTTAACGGAGGGCTGTCTCGACTGCCCCATAACTACAGTGCATCTGCTATATTATCTCCCACGGCCGCACCGTCTCCCCCTGGTCACCTCCAAACCACCTATGGCGTTTCATGCCAAAACATAAGCCTGTTCCTCAACTCACATTTCTAGGATGCATGGCAAACACCGCCCAGGCCAAAGTGTCTACCACTGAAACACCTCCAGCCCTGGCTGATCCTGGGAAGGCTCTCACAATGCTACTGAACAAACTTGCTGACATTAAGGGATCGATTGCCCACATGACATCAGCAGTTACTACAACCAACCTGAAAGTACAATCCCTGCAAGGTGACACCACAACTTTCAGACTCGACTAAGAAGGGCAGTAGGTGGAGGTGGAATCACGACTGGAAGATATTGCTGACTGGGGACAAGACATCTAGGGCCACACTTATGAAGCAATTTTGCATTCGCAAACAGGCCGATTTGCAGAATCAGCCTGTTTGCGAACGCAAAAAAGGCTTTTCCCATGTATCAAACCCTGTTTTACGATTTGGTAACCTGTTACTGAATCGCAAAATGGGTTTCAGTATTTGGAAGGGGCGTGTTTAGGGCATCCCTTCCAAATACCGAATCGCTGCGGTATGTATAAATGTTTTGTGACTGTGAATGCGGTCGCAAAACATTCGCATTTACCACCGACTTCAAGTTGGTAGTAACCCTTTCCGCAAATGGGAATGGTGGCGAAACCATTTTTAAGAGCAGGCAGTGGGACCACTGACTGCTCTTAAAAAATGAAAAGACCCATTTTTCTTTAAGGAAAACTGGCAGCATTTTAAAAAAAATGATTGCTTTATTGAAAATCAATCACGGATATGGTGGTCTGCTGACCTTAGCAGGCCACCATCCCCATGATTTTAGCGATTCCTAGGGGGTCGCAAATTGCGACCTACCTCATTAACATTAATGAGGTAGGTTGATTTGTAACCCCCCTAGGAATCGCTAAAGGAAACTCATGGAGTTTCATACATTTGGAATAGCGGTTACCTAATTTGCGATTCAGAGTTAATCGCAATTAGGTAATCGCTGTTCCAAATGTTGATACATGTGGCCCAAAGTATCTGCAGCAGAAGGTCATGGACCTGGAATACAGCAGCTGCCGGGACAACATGAGCATCATAGGTCCTCTGAACAAGCTGAGAAGGACGATATGTTCCAACGTCTGAGAGTCATGATCCCCACTCTTATGAACCTCATGTTTACCCTCTACACTCAAATTCCACAGAACCCTCAGAGTCCGCTCCAATTGACCACCGTGAGGCACCTACATGCATGACAAATGCTCTAGGAAGCTACGGAGCGTTGCCCCTACCACTATGAAAACTTTCAAATTATATTTGTGGGGGACTTCAAGGCACCTGCCAACTTCAAGTTGAAGTAGTTTCTGGCTCCCCGCCCTCGACTCAAGAAGAAGGACATCAAATAAGGCCTATTGGAACCTACCACTATGATCATAACCTTCCAAGGCAGAACATACCAATAAGATAAGTCGAGGCACCTGGAATCATTTCTGGATGTGCTGGATGACACCACCATGGACACAGCTCAATCTACGGTCAACTCTGACTCTCCATCCACAAGCCACTGGGACAAGGCTTTGTGGACACATCTACACTGGATGAGCTGCAATGTTTGGCACTAAGTTAAGCAAAAGTGGTCCCAACTTGCTAGACCACGATTTGGGAAGACTTCTCAACCAAGAGACAAATCAAGGTCACTTCTCAAGACCCAATGAAGATCTGCCTCTGTTTGTGTCTGGTGGTGTTGCTGGGATTCTGCTCATGCACAGAACTATGCGCAGGAAACCAGGACCTCAGTGAATTGCGGTGTACCAAAAACTCACCTCAGTACCCAGAACCCCTATCCGACCAGCATCAGTGTCTCATTCGCTCTTCATACCATATTGAAGCTACCAATGATTAGACAACCCAGAACATGCGACTTTAGAGTACTCTCAGGAATGGTGGGAATCAGAAACACCTGTTCGTTATTATTCTCATATCAGTCCACAACAAGAGTATTCAGAGACACAGTAAAGTTTAAAATGTTTATTTTATAAACTACGTGTCCTAAGATGCAGTACTTTGGCTAACATAAGCAGACAAATGATTAAAATTAAAACCATCAGCATTGTTACAATACCATAGGCATGTACCATGGCGCACCTAAAGTTTGGTCTTTATATTTGAGACGCCTTAGTAGTGCCAATATTAGTCCACAACACCCTCACTCTTGTTTCCGGATAGCCGGAGTGACGGTCTTAACCTACCTATTGGTACGATAGGTTCAATCAAGCTTGTCAGTTAAAAAGGTTTTTATATTTTTGAACCCTTGTGCTACTGTAATATACATTGTTACTCTTCTCTGTGTCCTTATGGCGGTCGATATTGCAGCGCATAGCTGAACTCCTCTACGGCGTCATTTGACGCAGTTTGGGGTGGCGGATGATGGGATGGCCGTTATATTTGTGGTGAGTGCCGATGCGTCATACCCCTATGAGTTGTTTTACTCTTGGGTGACTATGCCGGCGGTGAATGCGGATGATGATACGTTTCACACCTATACCCCCACGCGGCTCCCAGCAAATTATACGCCATATAGGACACAGGAGATTCCTATTTCAGCTTGGCAACATCGCATTTGGTTTAATGGCACCCTTCCCCATGCGGTTACACCGGTTCAAATGGGCCCTTTATCAATTCCAGGGGCCACTTGGCTGGTATTAGCCGGATTTACGCCTCATCCTCATTATTTGAATGTTGCGGTGGATGAGTTGTGTGTCCTCCATACAGCCCTGATTACTGTATATCGGGCTTTAGTGCAATACGTTTCACGCAACGTGCAGGTGGGGGCACCTGTTGTTGCGGGACAGCCAGCTGGCCCGGCTGGGATTGTTATTAGTCCCGTCATGGTTAATTCGGTTATGGGCAAGCGCCCCCAAAATAAGGACGATTTGCCTTATTGACTTGCTGAGAAATTTGATCAGCTGGAAGCAGTATTTCCGCACTCTACTCCTGTGGAGAAACACAGGATACTCACCATTAGTTTGCAGAAGGACTTAGTCCCAGAAGTGTCCGATTGTGACAACTGGGGTAAAGTTTTTGCGGCGGTTTACTCGAAGTGCTCCAGCGCAGAGTGCAAAATCCCTCTACTCCGTCAAGAACCAAAGATCTCACATACACACACTATCCATACATTCGCTGGTGGGGCCCATAACCCCAACATTCACTCAACATTAGTCCGTGTGGGAGACGATTATCTTCCAAGCGCTGGAAATGAGAAGAAAAATACCACTTCTACCCTAATGAGCGACAAATCTACACCACTTTCTGATACTCATTAGGCCTTAAACTTCACCTTTAGTATTCCTCTCATAAATCACTGTGGATCAGTTAGTTGCAGGTTTAGCTTCATTTCTAATTCTCTAATTAATCTTTTTATTAACACATTTCAATGAATAAACAACCCAACTCATTTCTGTAGATATTCAATTAAAATTTTATATTAATATCGCAAATTAAATCATTCATTTGATCAAGTTGCCATCCATATTTACCTATTCTGGCTAAATGTCGTCCTCTAAGTCAAATCTGGCAGTCTCACAAATCTATGCCCATCAATTTAGTAGGTTCAGTTCATCAGGAGTTTGGGCATTAATTCAGTCCATCAAAGATTCAGGCAAACAGCTGTCCTGCAGTGTCACCGTCCTCTCCATCAGCATAACGTCAGGAAATCGAGAAAGGCCAGAAACCAACCCCCACCAACCTCTCTATTCTACCATAATTTATAGTAAAATCAATATCAAATATATCAAAGTTTGGGCATCCGAGTTCGCTGATTGGACAGTCAGGGATCATCTTTTTGGTTTCTCACAAGAGTGTCTTTTGGGTTATGACCCTTGTCAGTTCCGGTTCACACAACATTCTTTGTTCGGACTATTTGGCCGATGTCCCAGGCTGTCCTTGGAAGGTACATGTTCATCTGGGGTCAGGTCCAGGCCACAGTTGCTAGCGGTGACGCATGCGCACTTCACCCAGAACCTTGAACAATGGTGCCGGTTTCATCGGGTACAGGAGTCAGCCATTTTGTGGCCACTCGAAATGGTCAACTTAAGCAAAGAAACACAAAACGTAATTAATACATAGAAATTACTAATTAAATGTTATTCCCTCGCAAATACCCATATGTGTGTGTATTTATCTAGCAAAAGCAACACTCAGTGCGGTTTATACTTACTAAATAAAGCACAAATCACAATTACATCACAAAAGCGACATATATCATGCAATATTCTAATTGTCTATCATTAGTATGCGTACAGAATTTAGTTCACGTATTAATTTAGCCATGCAGATGCAAATCCCACGTGTAATTCATATATTAGTAAGGTTGGTAAATATTTTCCACATCACTCCAATCCATTAGTTCGATTATAATTAAATAATTAATCTAATTAATAAAACAACATGCAAAATAGGGTGAGTTTACAAATTTTGCATAACCCGCTCCAGCAATCCCCCCTTTGGTGATTTTATCACCACACCACCCAAATATTTTGTTCTGTCTTACGGAATCTTTAAAATGTTTTCTTGCTCTTAATCATAATTCAGTTTCACCCATTTCTTCTCTTTTTGCTGTTTTATACATACTCTCCTTCCATTCTTCTAATGTTATCTCTTCCAAATCCCTATCTTGATCCTTGTCTTTTCTTTTGAATTTTTCTCTTTTTATTCTTTTCCTATTTTTCTTGTTTTTACAGCACATACAACCTAATCTTATCACTAAAATGATGCAAATTACACATGTTAATGGAAACAATATTTTACCTACAAGAGTACTACCTATTTTTACTAAGAAATTCTTAATAGCAGCTATTTTCTTTCCAATCCTTTCCCAAACACCTTCAACCTCTAGTGGTGCAAGTTCATCATGCAATTCAGTAATATTCTTAATATAAATTTTCAGATCTTTGCTTTCGTCAGGAATGTAAGTACAACAATGTTGAACTTTCAGCATTCCACAGACTCCACCCTCTTTTACCAATCATATATCAAGGGCAAGTCGATTTTGCATTACCATAGCACACATGGCAACCATTTCAGTGTTAACCAATAAAAATCCTCCAGCGGTGCTTGTTGACAAGCGATCCACTACTGTTGATAATTTTCTAATTTTGTTTGCATTCAGAGTTATTCCCACTGCTGGTATCAATGCCTGAAAATTGTCACCTACAATTTCTGCCCAAGATTCTCTCTTGGTCCTGGCTAAATGATTACTTAAGCTATGTACACCATCTTCTCCTCTATCCATATGAAACATTTTCAGAAAGACCAGGCCTACGTAACATGTGCCATACCAATGGTCTGGCAAACGATAATATGCCCTGTTCCCACAAATAAAATATAATCCAGGAAAGACTGGATCTCTACCACATTTGAATCCCCATCCACCCATGATTCGATATGTATCATGGCACTCGCTATTACCTAGAAAATAGTTATCATACACAGTTTGATTCCTTCGAATGCAAAATTTCCCTATTTCAGCTATAGTTGGACTAGCTTCTCCTTTTAAATGTTTTTCTTTCTCTATATCCCAGACTGTTTTCTCCACTTCTCCTTCTGCTGCCTTTCTTTGCATTTTCAATCTTCTTTCTTCAACCATGTCTAAGAATGTCTTTTCCTCCTCCTTCAAACTGCATGTCAAATTGTTTCTAAAAATATACTCTAATGTTAGTTCTTTAGTTTCTAAGAAAAATTCACCCAATACCCTAGCAGGTTTTACTTTGTTTAATTTATTATAAGAAGGCACGTGCGCAAAAATGTTATCTACATCTGAAAAATAATATTCTAATTTCCCTGTCTGATAAAATAAACTAGCTATTACACTACATGTTATTCCATACGTTGCCGGAAGGGGATGATAAGTCACTCCTTCAGAAACAGATGCAGGTAACTGCATACATACGTAGCAGTCCCGTACGTCCATTGTCTTTACATATTCATACAATAATTTTGAAAACACATTATTAGAAAAATCTGTTATTGACCTGTCTTTATGCAAATAATAATTATCTATTCTAGTTGGAACTACCTTTGGAATCTTCCCTATATTAGTTGTGTTTGTCCTTTTAATGTATCTATAGTGGCCTTAAAAGAAATGACAAGAGAAAGGATGCTCCATAAAAGCATTAATAATCCTGTACAACAACAACACATTTTACACCATCTTTTCATGAATGTACATCTACCTTTACTACTTTCTATGTTAGCCATCTTTGTTAAAATGAACCGTGTCTTTTGACTTAGCCTCTTTTACTTCACAACTAGTTTTTCTAACCTAAGGTTCTAACACCTATTTGGTTCTACCAGTCTCTATCCTTTGATTCAATATTTTGTTTTCTTCATCAGTAGTTTTCTAAATTTATTCAGTTTGGCATCTCATCATTCTTCACTCTCCTCTTGTCATCCAAATACAGATTTTCCTGAACTTCCGTTTCTTCTTCTCCAATGTCGGACAAGAGAACTCTCAGGATTTCCGATTCTATTTCATACTCAACCACTTTCAGTACAGCCTCCTCTGAATTTCCTTGACTATCTGCCTCTTCTCCCTTTTCAGGCAGAGCCACGTACGTCCATTCTGGTGACTTATACTTCTGGTTAGGTTTCCTTGTTCTTCTACTCTCTTTGTCTTCAGTTAATTCGTCTTCTTTTGATTTCTCTTGACTTGTCACTTCATTCACCTATTCAGCTCTCGGTGAATTCACTTGTGTCAGTCGATATCTCAATTTCCTAATTTTATTGGGCCAAACATCATCTCTTGCAACTCTTTTTACTTTACTTCCTTTGTCATTCTTTTCATTCCTCCAAACTCTCTTTCTTAGAACTCGACCTTCAGGTATTTCATTTTCACTCTCTTCAGACTCTGTCTCAACTTGCTTTGTCTTTTCAACGACTTCTTCTTCCACCACTTGTTTTGTTTTCCCTACTTCTGTCACTCCTCGGATCTCCGACACGCAATCTTCCTGCTGGCTACTTGTCCCTTCACCTAACTGGATGTTGCAGTTCCCTACACCTCCTCGGGGGTCTTCCGCAGAAATCTGTCCCTCTCTCTTTGTATCTGTCCCTTGTTCACTTAAATTTGTTATTTCAGGTGGAATTTCTCTCAGTCTCTCATCTGGTACTTCCCTTTCATGAATTTCTCTTATTGTGTCTTCAGTACTCTTTCCTCTTTTCTTTCTGTGTTCTTTCTTAGAACTCTGCACCTCTTGCTCGTTTCCAGAATCGCTTGATTCAGAAATCTGCAATCTTCTTCTCAGAGAGCTACTTCTGGGGACCAAAGCTGAACTTGGTTCTGTTTCCCTCCTTTCAGAGTTTTCTCGTGTCTTTGACCCTTCGTCATCTGATTCAGTACTTGTACAAATTGCGATGCAGCGCGTGCTACGAAATTCGTTTTATTTATTTAATTGTTTACTTACCTCCAATTATCCATATTCCGGTTTTTAGTACCCCCCACCCTGCCCCTCCCCCGCCCCGCCTTTCCGCCCCACGGAACACCCTCCACGGGCCGCGGCTGATGTACTGACTCTTTACATTCCTGGTGTGTTCGATCAATTTTTACCCAATCTGTCTCTTTAGGGGGCACTTTATTTTTCAGAAATACCATAACCTGCTCATATTTCTTCATTACTTCGGGGTCCGGAGCTCCTGTTTTGGGATCCCTAGGATATTCTTTGGTTGGCCAATTTATCATTAACTTGCACTCTGACCATAGATCTGCTGGTACGATTATGTCAAACAGACTATTCAAATCAATCCATAATACTTTAGACAATTTCACAAATCTGTCTACCTGCCTATACCACTCGACGGGCTTTTCACGTAGTCGAGGGAAATCATTCGCAAAAGACAAAATATCCTGTCTGTCCATGGGACATGTACATATCCTCCTCCTGGAATCTCTCTCATAGGGCACTCTGTCACTACCTTCTCTTTTTCTCTTACAGGAAAGGCTGAAAATGTCTTATCTGAGGCATCATCGCGTTTTCTATACCACCTGCTCCTCCATTTATCCATGTCTCCCCATTTTCTTAGCAAAATGATTATGTCCTTAATTTGACCTATTCGTCCTGTGGTGTTCATATTCTCAATGTCCTTTTCAGTGAATTCTACTCGATAGGGTTTATGTAAGGCTTTTACCTTTTCAATATCAATGCCCATCTCATTTGCTACTTCTTCTAACCTTTCATGTAAGTTTTTTGCTCTCCAGGTCACACTCTTGCACAAAAATAATAATTCTTCATCCTGATAGGTTTTCAATTTTTCCATCGGGATAGTCCCTACTATTAATTCTTCCAATACCATTCGTAACTTGGCCACATCAATTGATTGTGATTCTTTGTCTTTCCTGTGCAAGCTTTGCAACCATTCACTTAACTCGTCGGTTGATGGTCCTACTGGTTTTTCTATACTTCCATGTCCAAAGTCTTTTTGTGTTTCTGTCACTGTCTCTATCATTGTCATACGTCTCTCTGCACAATTCTGATCTACAAATGGATTGTTTGTAAAATTTGGTTCCATTACACTCATAGTCTGCCTCCATGGATTCTCATTCTGACTCACTCTTGGTCGTTCTACTGATTTATTACTTCTATAAGGGACTGTCAAACAATGCTCACTGTCCTTCTGTTTGTCAAAAATAGGCATTACTGGACCTATCGTTACTGGAACAGTTACCGCTTCTAGATTTTTAGTCAATTCTCTTATTTTCTCAGTTAATTCCAGGGTTGTTTTTGCTAATTCTGCAGAATTTTCTCCATCTGTTCTTCCTTCCGATCTCTTTTCTACTTCCCTAGTAGCACTGTTTTTACTCAAACTCTGGGATTCTGGTTCCGATTTTATGATTCGCATTGTTTCTCTCATTGGGGCACTTGGAGTTAATATTTCTGGTTCTGGTCGATACGGTGGTGGATTTTTATAGAACATTTCATCAAGAACATCATCCTCAGACTCATTCGCTCCATACCCTCTAGACTCCATATTATGCCTCTTTTCTGCACACTTTCGTCCTTCATTCTCTCCAACAATTCTTACAGGGAACACACCCTCAGTCATACTCGCATCCCGCCATCTTTTCATTCGATCACTATGCGTTTCATGTCCGTATGGTCTTCCAAACCAGTACCTATATCCTCTACCACTTCTTTGTCTCTCTCGTTCATGCATTTCGTCTTCCCATTCCGTCAAAGCCTCAAACTGCGTCGGCCTAGGTCTTGGTTCTAAATTCATCATCTCTTCTCTCAAATTTCTCAAAACAGCCAAATTAAATGAACCATGCTCTGGAAAAGCTAGTACTCCGTCATCCTTGGTATATCTCACCCAATTATCCAACCAAATACAAGTATGATACCCATATTTCGCAATCATAAAGGATGCAGGGGTTTTCGGTGGAGGAAGTAACTGTCCTTCCCTAGTTTTAACTGGTTTGTCCTTCTTAAACCACTTCTTGATTCTCCCTAACCATGTTTTCTTTTCCTTTTCTGGTGGATCGTAATACATTTTCTTGCCTTTCACGTATCACTAGTCTCTCTTTACAACTGTACCGCTAGTCTATCCAATCACAACGCGACTCACACTAACGTACCAATTCAGAGCGTCTACGTCACTGTCACAATCCTCAAATCCCAGCGCGACTCACACTAACGCACCAATAAGGAGCGTCTACGTCACCCTGTATTTCTCCACTCCTAGCGCGGCGTACACTAATGCACCAATCCGGGGCGTTTCACAGTTCTGACGACTGTCCAATCCCAGCGCGGTCGTTCTGACGTCAGCAGCCGCTGCGGCAACTCCTGCTCCTGTCTACTCCTCCTTTACAAATCTGCTCAGTAAGTTTTTGTTTCAATTTCTACACTTCTTGTTAGTAACAACATAGAAACATCTCCATTGTCCACTTCGCTAACCAAAGAACAGCAAAAAGACCTTTCTCACAAGAATTCCGTCTTTCCTGAGAGCAGCACTTACCTCTGCCCTACTACAGAATCATTACTTCCGTTGATAAAGTAGCACATCCCTCTACTTCACCCTTCTAACAAGCATTAGCTAATTGTTTCTCTAGTATTTAAGACACATAGTTGGAGACCCAATGCCCCTTAAGAAATAAACCTAGAGTTTCGCAATCAACCCAAATGCCTTTACATTCACGCTCGTTTATACAAGAAAATGTAATACATTCACACAGAATCCTGTCTTTCCCGAGAACAGCGAACAATCTGTCCTACTACAGAATTATGACATACATTAACAAAGCAGCGCTTACCTCTCCTTTGTCCTTCTAACAAGCTCAGAGAGTACCTATTACCTTTCCAGTGATAAGCGTTATCGAAATGCCAGTTGGATCCCTGGTACCTAAGACCAGAACTTCATAGGTAACCTTCGCTATCATACACACATCTCTCACACAGAAAATCTCTCTAATGGCAACACACGGCGATGTCACCGAATCGAACCCAGACAATGCGTCGTGCAACTTCAATCGTTACACGTTTCCCCTGTGTACCTACAGGGCAACAACAATTCTGTCTTTCCCGAGAGCAGCGCTTACCTCTGCTCTACTACGGAACCGTTACAAACTTCCGACTTCCTACATCCCAGAAGCTGTGCATACAACATATAACTCAACGTAACTCAACATAGAGTGTTATTACATAAATCAATACCAATCAATAACCAAAATCAGTAAGCAATGTACGAGCAATAATCACTAAACCAAAACAATAACAACCATCATCTTGCTACCAGAAAAACTGCTCCAGCGCAGAGTGCAAAATCCCTCTACTCCGTCACGAACCAAAGATCTCACATACACACACTATCCATACATTCGCTGGTGGGGCACATAACACCAACATTCACTCACCATTAGTCCGTGTGGGAGGCGATTAACTTCCAAGCGCTGGAAATGAGAAGAAAAATACCACTTCTACTCTAATGAGCGACAAATCTACACCATTTTTTGATACTCATTAGGCCTTAAACTTCACCTTTAGTATTCCTCTCATAAATCACTGTAGATCAGTTAGTTGCAGGTTTAGCTTCATTTCTAATTCTCTAATTAATCTTTTTATTAACACATTTCATTGAATAAACAACCCAACTCATTTCTGTAGATATTCAATTTAAATTTTATATTAATATCGCAAATTAAATCATTCATTTGATCAAGTTGCCATCCATATTTACCTATTCTGGCTAAATGTCGTCCTCTAATTAAAATCTGGCAGTCTCACAAATCTATGCCCATCAATTTTGTAGGATCAATTCATCAGGAGTTTAGGCATTAATTCAGTCCGTCAAAGATTCAGGCAAACAGTTGTCCTGCAGTGTCACCGTCCTCTCCGTCAGCATAACGTCAGGAAATTGAGAAAGGCCAGAAACGAACCCCCACCAACCTCTCTATTCTACCATAATTTATAGTAAAATAAATAGTAAATGTATCAAAGTTTGGGCATCCGAGTTCGCTGATTGGACAATCAGGGATCATCTTTTTGGTTTCTCACGAGAGTGTCTTTTGGGTTATGACCCTTGTCAGTTTCGGTTCACACAACAGTCTTTGTTCGGACTATTTGGCCGATGTCCCAGGCTGTCCTTGGAAGGTACATGTTCATCTGGGCTCAGGTCCAGGCCACAGTTGCTAGAGGTGACGCATGCGCACTTCACCCAGAACCTTGAACAATGGAGCCGGTTTCATCGGGTACAGGAGTCAGCCATTTTGTGGCCACTCGAAATGGTCAACTTAAGCAAAGAAACACAAAACGTAATTAATACATAGAAATGACTAATTAAATGTTATTCCCTCGCTAATACCCATATGTGTGTGTATTTATCTAGCAAAAGCAACACTCAGTGCGGTTTATACTTACTAAATAAAGCACAAATCACAATTACATCACAAAAGCGACATATATCATGCAATATTCTAATTGTCCATCATTAGTATGCGTACAGAATTTAGTTCACATATTAATTTAGCCATGCAGATGCAAATCCCACGTGTAATTCATATATTAGTAAGGTTGGTAAATATTTTCCACATCACTCCAATCCATTAGTTCGATTATAATTAATTAATTAATCTAATTAATAAAACAACATGCAAAATGGGGTGGGTATACAAATTTTGCATAACCCATCCAGCACTTCGGCACCCCATCTATGGCAGTGCTTCCCTCCGTCATTAAACGTGTTCAAGATCAACACGGACCGGAGGCGGTGGTCGAGTTGGGGATGCGGCATGTCGGTGTGTTCGACGTAGTTGCCACTCTTGTCCTTGGTAATCTCAAGGAGGATGCGGTACACTTTAAAGTGGCTAATGGTTTAGCCCTCGTTGATGAACTCGATAAGCCCCGTGAGTTGCCTAAAATTATTGCAGAGGCTTATAAAACTATTGGCCGCAGTAGTTTGGGGATTAAGCCTACTATTGTCATTCCAGACATACAACAGCAAACTAAGGTGAGTTCGTCTGGTAAAGACGATCGTCCAAGTTTTCCTAAACACAATTGGAGAACAAAGAAACAGGGAAAGCAGCAACAGAAACAGGGGTCTCGTCCTGCGTCACCGGTACAGGCGAACGGAACACACATGTGGTGAACGCACATATGATTTGCGCGATCGCACTAGTATTAGGTCACCTGATAGATTTCAGGTTACTGAACAACGTTCTCCTCATTCTTCATAGGAAACATCGGCCTCACAGTCCGGTGGGGGAGAACGTGGCAAAGGTCGGGGTGCCCAACAAGGATGTGAGCAACCCCGTCAGCCTGACGGTAAAGGCAAGCAGGACGAGTTTGCACATCAACTACCCCGGTTCAGAAGAAGAAAGTTGCTGCATTAACAGCGAGGTATGCCACAGATAGTGCGGACGCAACTTCGGAACCTGACATGGGCACTAACGCTCCTCGACAGCGCAGCGGAGGTTACAGTAGTGCGGCAAGCACTGCGTCCATATCTGGAGGCGACAGCAACTGATACGTTCATAA
The DNA here is from genome assembly GCF_964204655.1 of Triturus cristatus. NCBI lineage: Eukaryota > Metazoa > Chordata > Amphibia > Caudata > Salamandridae > Triturus > Triturus cristatus. The sequence goes on along the minus strand of NC_140579.1, from coordinate 534,277,752 downwards.
CTGTAGAAACTGCGGATACTAGAGTGGCTCCCCCTGACAGACTATATGACATAGTCCTTTTAATTGAAGGTGACATACAACGTACGATAAAAGGGATTTTTTGGGATAATCTAACCTATTCCTATGATATTCTCTTGGCGGAGGCAGACTGGCCCCCGGCTTTCATTTTGGATGCTCCTAGAGGGGAGGGGGTAATCCTCCCATCCTTTGCTCACACAGTGCCAAAGGATCCAGCTGAAAGGTTTGCCGAAGAGTGGGCTCAGGTGCTTGCTCCGGCTTTGTACCGTACTCAGGTTGGGTGGGATAAATTGTCTCCGAGCCATGAGATTCCTTTACGGTCTATGCCCCAGCCACATCCCCAATATCCCATGCATCGTTGAGCTAGATCACACGTTGCGGAAATCCTTGACCAATTGGAATATCAGGGTGTTATTGAAACATGTGTGTCACCAATGAATAATCCTTTATTCACTGTAACGAAGCCTGATGGGTCATACCACCTAGTTTTGGATTACCGCCATTTGAACTCTCACTGTCGGACATGTGTTGTACAGAATACCCACAGTTCTGCTCTCGTTGATAGTCTCGTGAGAAAAAGGTTTAAAACCACACTTGACATATCCAATGGCTTTTATAGCCATAACCTGTCCTCTATTAGTAGTCAGTGGACAGCGTTTACTTCTGGCGGCAAACAAAAACAGTTTAAGAGATTAGCCATGGGCTATAAGAACAGCCCTGGCGTCTTTGCCGCACGTGTTGTCTCTCTGTTGGAGAGCATTGACCCTGATGCGTACTCGTATGTTGATGATATCTATCTCATGGATGACGAGTTATGGCCGCATCTGTGTCACGTTGATCGCATCATTGTTATGTTTGCAGACTTCGGTTACAAATTCAACTTTGCGAAGTCTCACATTGCAGAGCATACAGTGTTGTTTTTGGGCTACGAGCTCAACAATGAGGGTAGAGAGTTAGCTCTTCACTTTCTGGAGAAGTGCGCATGCTTGCGTGCTCCTACAACACTGAAAAAATTACAGTCTTTGCTGGGCTTTCTGAATTTCGATCGTACTTACATTCCCGATTATGCCCAGCGTATCATGCCGCTATATGCCTTGGTACAACCTACTTTTTCCAAATAGAGCTGGCTGCCAGAGCATTCAGCTATCTTGCAATCTCTGCAGGCTGATCTTCTTGCTTCGAAATACTTACTGACACATGATAACCACACTAACCTGGTCATAAGAATTGTGCCGGGCCCAGTGGGTTTCACGTACTTAACGTTCAATGAGGGCGATACCGTCCCCATTCACACCTGTACACTTCGGCTGAACTGCGCTTTTCCTCGGTTGAGAAAGTGTTGACTGCGGTGCAGATGGCGATTCTTAAAGAACGAGCGCTGTAGCAAGGGAAACGCATGTTGGTAGTTACACCATATCCTGCTCTAGAGGCAGTGACGAAAGCCAGTGTACCTAACTCTAAAGCTTTGCATCCATGGTGGATACAATGGGCCACTTCTTTGACATCGCCAGATATCAGTTATATCTTTGATGCCTCATTGCAGACTCAGGAGTACTTGCAGTATGAATTGGTTCATCCAGCTCCTCTGTCTTTGCGCCCGCTTGAAGGTTACCATTGTATCATTTACACTGACGGTTCGGTGCAACCGGCGACGGTATCGAAGCATGCCTATTCAGCGGCCTGCGCAATTGTAGAGGGCACTTTTGTGAATGGAGAATTCAAGTCCGATGTCATGATTGTACCACACAGTTGGCAGAGCTCTGTGCTCTGGTGCTTGCACTGGAGTTTGCTGATCCTCGGGTTACTACTCTTATAGTGAGCGACTCGTTTTACTGTGTTCAGTCTTTTAACAACAATCTATTCTTTTGGACTCAGAATGAATATCTCGATGCCAAAGGTAGCACAAGTATGCATAAAATGCTTTGGGTTCGAGTGGCAGAACTTAAACAGAATCTGCCTATGGTGAATGTAATTCACACTCTTGGTCACCAACGATTTGGTGTCCACGCTGTCGGCAATAACTTATCTGACGAAGCAGCGAAAACAGCAGTGGCAACATATTTAGTAGCAGCAGTTACAAGATCCAAAAGTAAGATCAAGATGACATCTTGGCAGCTATTGCTGCAACAGAGAAGGGAAGTAATTACCCCAGAGGTTTCCCTTCTCGGTACTCTTATCATTTAAGTCCTGATAAAGTCCCCTATGTGAGAATTAACGACGTTGGTGACAGGTTGATTCCCAACGTGGACTGCAGACCTTCTTTGATAACAGCGGCTCACGAAGGGATGGCCTCTGCCCATGCCGGCGTTTCAGCTACTGTTACTCTGTTACAACAGTGTTACTGGTGGCGCGGGTTGTATAAACAAACTCGCACTTATGTTCTTGATTGTGACATTTGCCAGCAGATTAAACCTTCGCGCCCACCACAAACTCAGCTGTACATATCTAATAAACCACTTGGGTGTGTTTATTTAGATCACTGCGGTCCTCTCTCCTCTGATACTGCGTACAAGTATATCTTAGTTGCAGTGGATTCGTGCACACGTTTTCTTTGGGTATGGCCACAAAGGAGTGCTGATGCTCGAACTGTCATAAGGGATTTGCGTGTCTTTGTGGGAATTTTTGCATGTGGTACCTTTCATTCTGACCAGGGCCCTGCATTCGCCTCTAAGGCGTACAAAGAAGCCATGAGATCTTTGGGGGTCCAAGTGAAATTTTCGTCTCCATACCGGCCTGAGGGTAATAGTGTTGTACAATCACCCAATGACTGCGTATGCACGACATCGGACTTGAATTCTCCATTCACGAAAGTACCCGCTACAATTGCGCAGGCCGCTGAATAGACATGCTTCGATTCCGTCGCCGGTTGCGCCGAACCGTCAGTGTAAATGACACAATGGTAATCTTCAAGCGGGCGCAAAGACAGAGGAGCTGGATGAACGGATTCATACTGCAAGTAGTCCTGAGTCTGGAATGAGACATCAAAGATATATTTGACATCTGGCGATGTCAAAGAAGTGGCCTATTGTATTCACGGTGGATGCAAAGCTTTAGAGTTAGGTACACTGGCTTTCGTCACTGCCTCTAGATCAGGATATGGTGTAACCACCAACATGCGTTTCCCTTGCGACAGCGCTCGTTCTTTAAGAATCGCCATCTGCGCCGCAGTCAACATTTTCTCAACCGAGGAAAAGCACAGTTCAGCCGAAGTGTATAGGTGTGATTTGTAGGCAATGGGGATGGTATCGCCCTCATTGAACGTTAAGTACGTGAAACCCACTGCGCCCGGCACAATTCTTATGACCAGGTTAGTGTGGTTATCACGTGTCAGTAAGTATTTCGAAGCAAGAAGTTCAGACTGCAGAGATTGGTTGCAAGATAGCTGAATTCTCTGGCACCAGCTCTATTTTGAAAAAGTAGGTTGTACCAAGGCATATAGCGGCTTGATACGCTGGGCATAATTGGGAATGTAAGCACGACCGAAATTCAGAAAGCCCAGCAAAGACTGTAATTTTTTCAGTGTTGTAGGAGCACGCAAGCATGCGCACTTCTCCAGAGAGTGAGGAGCTAACCCTCTACCCTCATTGTTGAGCTCGTAGCCCCAAAACAACACTGTATACTCTGCAATGTGAGACTTCGCAAAGTTGAACTTGTAACCGAAGTCTGCAAACATAACAATGATGCGATCAATGCGACACAGATGCGGCCATAACTCGTCGTCCGTGAGATAGATATCATCAGCATACGAGTATGCATCAGGGTCAATGCTCTCCAACAGAGAGACAACAGGTGCGGCAAAGACGCCAGGGCTGTTCTTATAGCCCATGGCTAATCTCTTAAACTGTTTTAGTTTCCCGCCAGAAGTAAACGCTGTCCACTGACTACTAATAGAGGACAGGTTAAGGGTATAAAAGCCATTGGATATGTCAAGTGTGGTTTTAAACCTTTTTCTCACGAGACTATCAACGAGAGCAGAACTGTGGGTATTCTGTACAGCACATGTCCGACAGTGAGAGTTCAAATGCCGGTAATCCAAAACTAGGTGGTACGACCCATCAGGCTTCGTTACAGTGAATAAAGGATTATTCATTGGTGAAACACATGTTTCAATAACATTCCGCAACGTGTGATCTAGCTCAACGATGCATGGGATATTGGGGATGTGGCTGGGGCATAGACCGTAAAGGAATCTCATGGCTCGGAGACAATTTATCCCACCCAACCTGAGTACGGTACAAAGCCGGAGCAAGCACCTGAGCCCACTCTTCAGCAAACCTTTCAGCGTGATCCTTTGGCACTGTGTGAGCAAAGGATGGGAGGATTACCCCCTCCCCTCTAGGAGCATCCAAAATGAAAGCCGGGGGCCAGTCTGCCTCCGCCAAGAGAATATCATAGGAAGAGGTTAGATTATCCCAAAAAATCCCTTGTATCGTACATTGTATTTCACCTTCAATTAAAAGGACTATGTCATATAGTCTGTCAGGGGAAGCCACTCTAGTATCTGCAGTTTCTACAGTTATGAACGCATCAGTTCATAACATTTACCTGTGAATTTTCTCTCTCTCTCTCTCTCTCTCTCTCTCTCTCTCTCTCTCTCTCTCTCTCTCTCTCTCTCTCTCCCTCTCTCCCTCTCTCCCTCTCTCCCTCTCTCCCTCTCCCTCTCCCTCTCTCTCCCTCTCCCTCTCCCTCTCTCTCTCCCCTGTTTGTGTAGAATTGTTGGGGACTGTTGAGGACCAGGTGGCTCATTGTTTTTGGGAGTGTGGTGGAGGAAAGTGAGTGACTATTCTGATGTTGTGGGCCTAATTGCAGGTCCCAAAGTCCTTAGTCCGCATAACCCACCTATGGAGGTAACTCAGACACTAGCCGAACTGGGCAGGCTCTCTTCGCCCTTGCTACCTACCCCCTTCACGTTTTACCTCTCGATCCCAGGTCCATACTGTAAGCTGTGTCAGTGGGGTGCCCGCTCCTTCAAGTACCCGCACCCCCTCTTGCACCCTGTCTACAAGCTCAGATTTTGGGTCTATTGGCACCCCATATATGGCTCGAGACCTGCTCCCCCTCCCGACATAGATCTCCCAACTTTCACTGGGCGACCCTAGTAGCGGTCCTTTTTTACCCCCTTTCCCATCACATGTTCGCCTGCCCTTCCACACCCCCCTCCTAGTGCCCCCTCACAAATCTCACCCCCCCTTGCACTGCCAATTTTTTGAGTTCCTTGCTTTTACTCGACTCCTCCCCTTGACTTGGCAACAAGCACTTCAGCAGTGACTCAGCATTATGGCACACACCCCACCATGGAGATCCTTGAAAGTAATTTCCCTAAATGCTCATAGTTTGATGCACTTCATCAAACAGAAGAAAATCCTCACCTTTATAGGCCAACAAAAACCTGAAATCGCCCTTCTCCAAAAAGCCCACCTCTCCCCTGTAGATAGCAACAAACTCCCTAGGGACTGGGTCACTCGCGTCCTACATGCTAGCATGCCACCTACGCTACAGAACCAGTCAGAGATGGATTGCCCACCCAGAAAGCATAGAGTCACAAAACGTATCCATAACCACCTTCCATACAGACTCCTTCAAACCTGGACAGACAGCAAATGCAGATACATGTTTATGAAACTGTTAATACAGACAGGTATAGTAGGCTCTGTGTATTTCCCACAGATGGCTAAAACTGGGTTCCTCTCCCGATTCAGTAGACTGCTCACATCCTTTGGCAGCTCTAGGGTTTTCATGGGCAGCGTCTAGAATGTGGCAATAGACCCCACCATCTTGGACAAATCGGGTACACCGGATGTACACCACGACTGCTGATGCAGGATCATGTCCTCTATGACCCCTAGAGACTGTTGCATCCCCGGGACAGAGACTACACTTTCATCCCGTGCCCTCTCACTATTCGGACCCACATTGACTACTTCCTCTGCATCCCTCTTATGACCCGACATCTGGGAGATGCAACTATAGTCCCCTCTGGGGTCTTGGATCATGATCTCATTGATATGAACTTGAGCTTGGGACTGTAGCAACCCCATGAGGCCCCTGGCACCTCAGTACCTCCCATTATGAAGACCCGGAGGTGAAACAATGCAATGCCTCACAAATCAAGTAAACAGGTACTTACAGGACAACAAATATTCAATTGCCTCAGCACAGACACTATGGGGGTTGGAAACTGTCTTATGTGGACTGTTAAAGAGAGACTCCTCACTGGCTAAACAGAAGCTTACAGACTCTGAAAGCGCCAGCTAGAACCCCAGATTAAGTCCATGACCTCTGCTTACTCCTCTTCTACGAATCTGACCCTGGTCCTGGAGTTCCTGTCGGCTAAATATCAACTGAGCACACTTTGTACATCAGAAACAAATGCCTTTCCCACATACAACAAAGTTACTACAAATGGGATGAAAAGGCAGGCCGGCTACTGGCCTACCAACTCTGCCATCTGCACTCCAGATGGTCACCTCGTAAGAGTCGTGACCCATCCGCCAACTATATTTGGCAGAATTCCAGAAATACTCTGAGAACCTCTACACCGCTGGGAGAGCTCCAACCCTGGATACTGAAACATAATTTTTTCAGCACCGCCAACTGCCAAAGCTGACGCCCACTCAATCCACGCAATTAGAGAGCGCGATCACAGCAGAAGAGATCACCTTGGCAATCAATGCCATGCGCACTGAGAAAGCCTTCTGATGTCCCAACTTGGTTCTTTCTGCCAGTTGTCTGGATATGAAATAGAATGGTCCAAATGTGAGGCCCTATACATAACGCCTACCACCATGCAAGCCTATTGTAAAATGGCCTTCTATGCCAAACCTTTTGCCTTTGTCCTCTTTTTCTTGCCTTGTCAGGACTCTGAGCACTTTACCACTGCTTACCAGTGCTAAAGTGCATGTGCTTCTCCCTTAACATGGTGACATTGGTGTACACCCAATTGCCATATTTAGTTTACTTATAGGTCCTTTGTAAAGTGGTATATAATATACCCAGGGCCTGTAATCTAAATGCTACTAGCGGGCTTGCAGCACTAGTTTGCCACCCAAACAAGTAGCCTTTCAACCCTGTCTCAGGCCTGCCATTACAAAGCCTGTGTGAGCAGTTTACTGCCACTCCGACTTGGCATTTGAAACTACTTGCTAAACCTTAAACTCCCCTTTTATTACATATGTCACCCCTAGGGTATGCCCTAGGTATCCCTAAGAGCAGGGTGCTGTGTAAGTAAAAGGTAGGGCATGCACTGTTAAGTTTTACATGTCCTGATAGTGACAAACAGCTACATCTGTTTTTCACTACTGTGAGGTCTACTTCTCTCATAGGCTAACATTGGGAATTCCTTAAAGCACTGGTAAACTGTAATCCCTAATTAGATAGGAGTAGCTATGTCATGTTTCATCTCTTTGGGATGGTAATGATAAATCCTGGTAAAGCTGGATTTAACATTACTATTTTAGAAATGCCACTTTTAGAAAGTGGGCATTTCTCTGCTCTTACTGCTCTGTGTCCCTTGTAGCCTGTCTCCAATACACAACTGGGATGGGTGTCAGCTGCACTTTGTGCATTCTCTTTAAACAGCCACAAACACAGGAAGGGTGGGTGTGACAAAGATCTTATCTGCATTCATCTGCGTTCTGCTAGCTCTTCCCGGGCAGGAAGAGGGAGGGGTTGCTGACTTTTACACCTGAATAGTTAGTGTCCCGTGTCCCACACAACGGGCTCATTACCCTCTACTGATTGACTGGAGACAGGGCTGGGATGAAAGGGGACCTGTGCACTTCAAGGGCCTGCTTTAAAGTCACCCCCACTTCCAAGGCTCATTTGGGTATAAGTACAGGCACTCTGACCCTACCAAGACAGTACACTACTGGACCAGTGAATAATTCTGTTAGGAGTAAGGACTGCTGTGCTACTAGGATTGCCCCTCTGTCTCACTGCTGCTCTGAAGGAACTGCTTTCTACTTTGCTGAGTTGCTCTGCTGCCTTCTGATCTGTGCCCTGCTGAGGACAAGGACTGGATCCATCTTTCTTGAACCCAAAGTGACTCCAAGGGCTAGCTGGCTAGCCCCCTGTTCCGGAGTCTCTGTTCCATCAAATACTTCCTGCAACTCTGCAACAGCATCTGGACTCTGCCATCTGTGAGTCCTTCCCTGCAATGTGATGCCAATCCAGTCCTGGACCCTTGAAAGGTGATTTCTGCTGACCAGCACCATCAGAATCGATGCAGTGGTGACTTTGCGCCATTGAGAACCAACACAGTTCTCTTCTACACCGATGCAGTGCCCATTCAAGGACATCCCTGTGCGGCTCAACAACTGTGCTGGACCCAACTGCGATGTTTGATGACACAGCGCGTGCATCATAAAGGGTTCAACGACGACGCAAGACCTGACTGCGAGGCTTGACAATGACGCATTGATCCAATTATGTGAATCGGAACCGACACATTGAGTCTTCGACACCAATGTTTGCCCCATCCAAGGTACTTTTTCAGTGGGACCTGTGTGGGTCCTGTAGCCAGCCTGCCCTCCATCACAGTCGGCCTGAACTTTGGATTTACCCCAGTCCAGCGCGAACTCAAGTAACCCCTAAGTGCTATTCCACTCTAAGTATTACTTTTTAGGTCTCGCCTTGCTATCGCGTAAGCGATCGCAAAGCGAGACTATTGTAAAAGGGCATTTCAAAGTGCTCCCAAAAAGCGGATTGCATTGCTAGCACGCGCACAATCACGCGCTTGGTGCCGCCATGCACTCCGCTTTTTGGGAGCACTTCAAAGGGTTCCCTCCCCCGCCTGGAATGCGCTCCCCCGCCCCCAAGCGCGCGCACGCCACGCTCCGCCGGGCTTGTCTTGTTTACTCTGGTAGCCATATGTTGACACGGAGTCTCCTTCGTTAAAAGGTTCCCTTTATACTTGCTTCTGTTGCTTTGTGGTGCAGTTTCAAACCTACCTCTCCCACAAAATACATTTCACTGCACAGCCCAAGCATTACTTATTAGATGATTTGCTACACCATTGATTGATTCTGGACGTTAGTAATTGCACGTCCAAAATGAAAATTCAAGTAGGTTTTACATAAGCCATGTCTCGGACTTTGTTGTCATACTCTATCATTCTGCTGGCACTACTATGCTTTCACCATGCGGTGTCACCGGCGCGCTTCTGCAGCTACCCTTGTGCATTGGTGTATTGAAGATGGCTGGTGTCCATTTCCCTTTCGAACGACTTCATGGCCAATTGTAATGGTTTAATAACTCTTGTAACAAATGATAGACTTGGTTTACATCTTCAGTCAGTCATTTTAGTATTGTGGCATCAGAACTCTCGTAATTTGTGCATAACCAAATAGATATTCTCCTGCCCCGGTCTTCAGGCACCAGTTACCATTGTAGTGTTTTTATGATTGTCACAGGCATCCAGTTTACACTATTTGCACACCCCACTCACGGTTGCTTAATACGTATTTTTAGCAAACTCCAGATATTTTGAGAGGAAAACCTGCTCTCTTTACAAGAACGACGTTTAAAAGAAGCAAAACATTTTGCTGCACCTGTGTATATGTATATATATATATATATATATGTATATATATATATATATATATATATATATACATATACACACACATATATATATATATATATATATTCACTGAAAAAACCATAGGTTTCAGGGGCGTTATAGTTAGCTGGACTTTTCACTCGTACAAAACCATAGAAATTCCCCCGTTATAGTTAGTTCAGCTAACTATAACTCGCGCGCCCGCAATGCACTGCTGATGACGTCACATATTACATCACTCATGACATGGTCAGTGACATCACTCATGACATCACTGATGACATCTCAAATGACATCACTGATGACATCATCCAGTGAATGTGTGTTTTTCTGAAAATTACATATGTTTTATATATGTATATCTCAAGGTCGATGGAAGAATAAATGGGTATATAAGTGTCTGAATGGATGATTTGTTTTTGAAAAATTGATTGTATAACTGACTGATTAAGTGTATCTTAGTGAATACATGGCTTAGTGAGTAATGTTTAAATATGTAAATATCTGTATCAGTCTCTCACTTTGTGTACAAGTGGCTGCATGGGTTGGTGAGTAGCTACAGGAGTGTCTATATAGGTTATTAGTTGGTTTTTTGAGTATCAGTATAAGTGTCTGATGTCTGTATGGTTCGGTGGGGGGTATTACGTAGAGCATAGGTGCATGAATGAGTGACTCACTGTTTGTATGTGTTGAAGACAGCATGTGTGCAGGACTGTATGGGTGGATGAGTGTGTGCATGGGTGTGTTAGTGAGTGAATGACTGTCTCAATAGTGTCTCATGAGTAACTACATATGTTTTAAACTAGTATATGTGACTATTGGTGTATATAAGTGAGTATATGTGAGAGTGAGAGATTGAAAGAGTTCCTGTATGAATAAGTATGTGTTTCTATAAGTGATTGTTAAAAAGACTAAGTATGTGTAAGTTTCTGTAGAAGTAAGTGTGGTGGTGTGTGTATAACTGTATATGCAGGTAAACAGATGTTTGATTCTTTATTAGCATGAGTGACTATGTGTGTGAGTAACTTTATGGATGAGTGGCGTTGTGTAACAGGATGTATAGGTGTAGGAGTACATATGATGAGTGAGTACATGTATGAGTGACTGTATAGGACTGTTGGTGAATGAGTGGATGTGGATCTTACAATTACTGAATAGGTTGTTGTAACTGGTATTGGTATGTCCATTGTTTTGAAAATTTTAATTTCTATTTTTGAATGTGTGTATCAAAGGTTATATTAGGGGGAGAGGAGGTCTGCCACTCTATCACAAGGATGATGTCATCAGTGATGTCATGAGTGATGTCATGAGTGATGTCACTGACCATGTCATGAGTGATGTAATATGTGACGTCATCAGCAGTGCATTGCGGGCGCGCGAGTTATAGTTAGCTGAACTAACTATAACGGGGGAATTTCTATGGTTTTGTACGAGTGAAAAGTCCAGCTAACTATAACGCCCCTGAAACCTATGGTTTTTTCAGTGAATTTCTAAGGTTTTTTAAATGCTAATTCCTAGCTATAACGTGCCTGAAACCTATGTTTTTTTCAGTGAATTTCAAAGGTTTTTTTAAATGCTAATTTCTAGCTATGCCTACAGAGATAGGACATGTGAAGAAAGAAGGAAAAACGCACAGAAAGAAAAAAAAGAAATGCAGAAAGAAGCAACAGAAGTCCTCAAAGACGAAGAAAAGTGCAGGAAGAAGTATAACGTGCAGAAAGAACAAACAGAAGAGCAGAAACAAGCCTTGTTGCAAAATCATCCTGTACCCTCAACTTTTTCAGACGGATACTGGTGGTAACTGAGTCTGACTAACCAGTCCTAGAGCCAGTGCTATGTTAAAAGACACTCAGAATACAGTGAAAACACCTACATACACTAGGTCACACCATGTGTTGGGGTCCCCCTGTGATTAGCATGACCTCCTCTGTAAGCCCCTAGTATATAATAGGGCAGGGGATTAAAACTACCTCTTAAAACGCCCTGTAGCTGTTTTAAGTTGGGAGATTAAGTCCCCTTGAATCCTGAGGGTCCCTAGGGTCCAACTAGACCACTAGGTACCTCCAGTAAGCGCCACAGAGCTGCGTTGCAGAGAGGTGTAAAAAGTGGCACGGCCTGCACCACCTCTCTGCAACGCAGAGCAGTGGTGCTTACTGGAAGCACCTGGTGGGCTAGTTGGACCCCAGGGTCCCTCAGGATTGAAAGGGAATTATTTCCCCAACTTAAAAACGCGCCACAGGGCCTGTGGGCGTTCTGAGTTGAGAGATTAAGTCCCCTTGAATCCTAAGGGTCTCTAGGGTCAAACTAGCCCACTAGGTACCTCCAGTAAGCGCCACAGAGCTGCATTGCATGGAGGTGTAAAAAGGGGCGTGGCCTCAGAACACCTGTCTGCAACACAGCTCCCTGGCGCATACTGGAGATACCTGTTGGGCTAGTTGGCCCTCAGGGACCCTCAGTATTGAAGGGGAATTAATTCCTCAACTTACAACTGGCCAGGGGGCGCGTTTGCAGAGTGCTGCAAGGAGGGGGCGTTTCCTCCGGCGCGATGCCGGTCTTTTATTTATTTATTTTTAAGAAGGAGGGCTGTGTGGCCCCCTTTCTTTTTCTAAGTTATTAGCCCTGGGGACCCCATCCCCCAGGGCCTGCACCCTAATTTTTTATGTTGAAAAAAATTAATTTGGCCCTCCCAAGGCCTTAATCGGCCCCGGGGACCCCAACCCCCAGGTCATGGCCTTTTTTTAATTTTTTTATTCTTTAGGAGGGGGGCTGTGTTGCCCCCCTCCTCAGGCCACTTATGGCCCCGGGGACCCCATCCCCCGGGGCCGGCCTTTGTTTTTTATTTTTTTTTAAATTATATATTTATAGAAACACCTAGGACATGCTGGACAAACCGTATGTACCTATCACCATGACGATTTGCGTGATATTCATTAAATGGCGACTATGCATACAATGAATCCATGTAGAATGTATTCACACCGCTAGTGAAGCTCTGACATGTCTGACACCCTACCGTGCCTAATCCCGGCGCCCCCGCTGGTGGGTACTCTCCAAGTAGACACCCTTGTCATTTATTTATACAAACATGGGTAGCTATTGACGGGCACATTTAATACACATGCACACCAAGCCATTCAAAGGGGATTCGACAAAAATTCGACCAAACTATGCAAGAAACCCCCTCACGGTTAATAAAACACACATCCACTGCCGGATGTGTAATACTCTTTATTTTACTCTCTGGAAAGGAGACAAACCTCACTTGAGAGTCACAGCGTGCTCCTGGCTGAGCCCAATGCTGTGTTACACCCACCAGTGCCCGCCGAGTGCCACACACATCTGTGTTGTATTTCACCAGCTAGTGCGTATGCTATGACACTCTCTAGCCCATGTGCACTGTAACACCACCCCGTGAATATGTCATGCCACACTTGCCTTCGCACGGGTTATATTGCCCCATCTAACGTGCCTTCCTCGATGCCTATGTTATAAAGCACAGCGCTATGCCATACATATTACAATCTGGGATCCATATCTTTGTCACAGTGCATATGCAATGTTACACTACCCAGCACATATTTTATATTACAACTTTAGAGACTACTTAGGTTACACAACACTGCCCTGTGCATATTACACTCCAAGGCGCATATCACATAGCAAGCGCTAGTGCCTGTGCTATCTCGCGCTCTCAAATGAATCTGTCATTGCGCACAATGTATTGCATATTATATTTCACGCCCCGGTTCATCTTATATCACACTTTTTGGTGCATAGTTTATACCATATACTATATCTAGTTTTCATTTTCAATCGTGCTCTCAGGACTATGTTCTATATAACACTGCGTCCACCTACCCTTTTCACGGGCATTACATTTTGCGATGGGGGGGTGGAGGGTCAGGGGATGTTTCTGCCAAGTGAGCCCGGAGTCACAGTCCCAAACGTCCTCTTCTTCCTGAATAAAAGTGAGATTATGCTGCATACTTGTTCATATTTTAAGTAGTTCGCACAGACACACATTTTAAAAACAATAAGATTCCTAATACCCACCTTCTATGAACAGTTAGCTTGCTGCCCCATCCACCTCCTCCCTATCCTCTGTTGTCTGAATCCATGGACTAACCTCCCCCCTCCTGCCATGCATGGTCTGATGTGCTGCCACTGCCCTGCATTTAGCATGATGTACCAGTCCACTCATCCTGCCCTCCATTGCCCAATTCTATGGCCCATCATTGACCTCCTGCTTAGCCTCTGTGCTTTGCTTGCTGCCCCTATTCTCCTTCCCCCTATCCTCCGATGTCTTTGTGCATGCCCCTGCTCCATCCTTTTTGACCACCATGTTCCATGGACCTGCCACTCCTATCTACTCTGAGTGTTCTGTTGAGCTGTCACTCCCCTACCACCTGCCTAGCATTGTCAGATGACTGTAACCTGTCCCTGCCACCTCCACCCTGCCTGTCCACATGCCATGTCCCTATCCCCTTCCTCCTGTCCTCCATGGTCCATTTTACTGCCACACCCTTCTGCCCTCCCTGGTCTGTTGTGCTGCAACTGCTTCTCCTGCCTGCCCCGCGCGGTCTGTTGTGATGCCCCTTCCCCTGAACTCTCTTGTCTGTGCCCAGGTCCTGACCCTCCCTTCTATCCTCCATGGTCCTTTGTGCATGCCCCTGCACCCTCCTTCTTGCCCATCATAGCCATTGTGCTGCCACTAACCCTCCCGCTTGTCATGCATGGTCTTCTGTGCTGCCATGGCCCCTCCCACCTTCCCTGTGTGGTCAGCTAGCTGCTCCTGACCCCCTCCCACCTTCCCTCCATGGTCTGTGTGTATGCCATCATAGTCTCACTGTTGCTCTCCATGGTGTGTCTTGTTTCTAGTGCCCATCCTGCCTGACCTCCATGGTCATCTTGCTGCTCCTGCCCTACCCCCAGCCCTCTGTTTCCATGTGCAGACCCCTATTCCCTCCCTCCTGGCTTGTCGGTTCCATTGTAATGCCCCTGATCCGTCCCTCCTGCCATTTATGGTCTGTTATGCTGCAGCTTTCTCTCCTGTCTGTCCATTATGGTCAGCTAGATACCATTGCCTCTTTCCCCTCTGTTGTCTGTTGTCCATGTGCATGGTCCTGTCCCCTCCCTATTGCTTTCTATGGATTGTTGTGCTGCACTCCCGTCCCGCATGCCCTGTGTGGTGTATTGTGCTGCTGCAAACCCTGATGCCTGCCCTGTAGGGTCAGTTTGGTGCACCTCTCAATGTCCCTCCTGTCCTCTGTTATCCGAGTCCATGTCCCTACCCCAATTGCTCCTGCCTACCATGATCCAATGTACCATACTTGCGAACATTTTGAACTTGGTAAGAGGGAGATTTTGAAATAAAACTGGGGTATTGATTTTCCCCTTTGAGTTACATTGAAAAAGAGAAGATTGTAGACAGGAAACAGTTCAAGTAAAGCCCATTTGAGCTTAAAAACATTGGACGTTTCCAGGCTTAAACGGGTCTGTTGGCATGTATGGTTGTATGACCACTGCCTCTTCCTTCTGCCCACAATGGTCTATTATATTGCCACAGCCTCTCTTGCCAGTCCTGTATTGTTGGTTTGTTGCCCCTGCCCCCCTTTCCACTGCCCTCCATAGTCTGTTGTGCTGCCACTGCCCTTCCTGCCTGCCTAGTGTGGTCAAATTGTTGCCTCTGCACTCTCCTACCTGCCTTCAATTTTCAGAGTCCGTGCCCCTGGCCTCTGCCTCTCAACAGTATCCCAATGAACAACTAGATTGCTAACATTCTATATTTATTACAAAAGTGTGGAATGCCTGACGTCATCTTGATGTAATCAAAACTGTAATGCCTAGAGCATTTCCTTTAGAAATTACATATATGAGAGGGTCTTATTTGCATCAAAATTATGGTTAGTGCTCTAAAAAACTAAAATGAGGACATATTTTCTGAGTTTTCAAATAGCGACAAAGAACTTTTAAATTATTTGTAATCTTAGTTTTTTTATCCAGTTGACCACTTGATTAAATGTTGCATCCAAGGGGAGAGGGTGTGGTGTTACTTCCAGAGCTGCAGACTTTGCAACTGGGGAACCAGGTTGGAGTTTCTGCTTCAGCTCAACAGTCTGTGATTCTGGTCAAATCACTTAATCTCCCCATGTCTACAACCAAAATGAATTTGATCTTGTGTGATGTAACCAATGTTCATGTAAAGCACTCCAATACCTGACAAGTCTGCACTATATAAAACTGCAAATACACAAAAAAAAAGTGTTTTGCCCACTTCTGTCATTGGGCTACATTTCGGCTACATCTGGGTGATATTTGGGCTACATTTGGGCTCTTTTGTCTCTGGTGGCCATTTTAGGAGATTTATTTGTTATGAAGTTTCCTAATTTCCTCATTTACTGCAGTCTCCTCAGTAGGAAATGCTTTCAGTTTTTTACTTTGATTCCATCAAGAAGGTATTCAGATATGTCACACATTTGCCATAAATTCTGAATGTTAGCACTCTAGTTGCTCATTAGATCACTGTAGTAAAGCTACTGCTCACCACGGAAGTCTGCTGCTAGTATTAGAAGTGCATGTTTCAGTCTGCATATCATAATTTTTTAATGAAATAGAAGAGGATTTGAGAAGACACTCAAAATGTGCCCTAATTTTTCTTTCTTCAGCACTAATTATAATTTCTATGGCAAAATGAACCCCCTCATTGTGTTCCTTTTTAAATTAAATGTTTTAAGTGTTACCAGTTTATTCCAATCAAGATGGCTTCAGGTGTGCCATACTTTTGTCATAAGTAAGACAGTAAGCGCTCTAGTTGTTCTCAAGAACACTCTGGGACATTCTGTCATTGGGCTATACTTGGGCTACATCTGGGTGATATTTGGGCTACATTTGGGCTCTTTTGTCTCTGGTGGCCATCTTGGGAGATTTATTTGTTATGAAGTTTCCTAATTTCCTCATTTACTGCAGTCTCCTCCGTAGGAAATACTTTCAGTTTTTTACTTTGATTCCATCAAGAAGGCATTCAGATGTGTCACACATTTTCCATAAATTCTGAATGTTAGCCCTCTAGTTGCTCATTAGATCACTGTAGTAAAGCTACTGCTCACCAGGCAAGTCTGCTGCTGGTATTCAAAGTGCATGTTTCAGTCTGCATGTCAGAATGTTTTTATGAAATAAAAGAGGATTTCAGAAGTCAAAATGTGCCCTAGTTTTTCTTTCTGCAGCACTAATTATAATTTATATGGCAAAATGAGCCCCCTCATTTTGTTCCTTTGTAAATTAAATGTTTTAAGTGTTACCACTTTATTCAAATCAAGATGGCTTCAGGTGTGCCATACTTTTGTCATAAGTAAGACTGTTAGCGCTCTAGTTGTTCTTTAGAGCACTCTGGGAAGCTGCAGTAGAACACAAAGGAATCAACTGACAGTCTCTGCCCTTGTTGGATGTACATGTTTTACTGAGAATGTCAGACTTCATTCTTAAATGACTGAGAAAGATAATGTGAATTTACAGAAAATATGCTCTCAGTTTAGCTTATAGATCACCTTCCAAACCTCTGTGGGAAAAGCATGAGAAAATTGTTTTTTCTCAAACATGATTCATGATATCACAGCAGAAGGCTTTTTCACATGGTAAAATCACCTTAGAACACACCACAATTCCTAAAATGAGTATGGTACCATCAACAAATGATTTATAATGTAACTAAAGTCTTAAAACCTTCTATTAACTGCAATGCTTTTTAATGAGGTGCTATCATGTATATTGGTCCCAAGATGGCTGCCAACACTTCTTGGATGAAGTACTGACAGCCAATCAGATCTCACGGTGAGATGTGTGGTTAGGCTCCGCCCACATATGTATGTGATTTTACTTTTGATTTTCTCAGGAACTACTGAACAGATTGACACCATATATGCAAAAGGCACATGCCTGACCTGAGGACTACCTCTTTGCCAAATTTCAAGTAATTCTGTTCAGCCATTCGGGCTGTACCTTGGACTAAAGGTCCCTGTGGAAAATTGCATGGGGAAAACGCGTTTTGGGACCCCCCTTTTTTCTCATCCCCCGCTTGACGAATCCCCCCGAGACTTTCAGGGGCGGAGCGGAGCGCCCCACCTATTTTGAAAATTTCGCGAGGATTCGTCAACCTAGCGCCAAAGTTATTCCAAATTGAATGTTGCGGATTTCCTATGGAAACACGGTCCGAACTATAACTATCTACTGGCGACCGCCAGTAGATAATAATGTAAATATGCTCTTTTGTACGAGGATATATATGTATTTATAATGTTTTACCTCTATTGCCCTGCAAGAGATGCAAGCAGTTTCACAATTATGGCTAGCCAAATAAACATCTTTTTTACAATACCATGTGATTAATACCTGCCCTCCCTTTGCTCTCGTCCATTTCATTCTGTGAACAGTTGCAATATATATCTGTAGCAAATGGCGATAAACTGGGGTGCCAAATGGAAGCCGTGAACACCATGCAAGAACCTTCAGTTAATTATGCCCCTATGTAACCTGCCCTGCTACCAGACCCGACTAACCCACTGTGATGTTTTGGTGGTGAGATGCTCAACAAAACATGTTCTGTTTTTCCTCATCACTCCAAAATCCGGTCCTTGGTACACGCATACAATCTGCACATTGGTTATGCGTGCCTCTGTTCCGATGCCATCACGCTGCAGTGCCAACATGGACCAACAATGCCTCCGTATAGATGACAGAGTAGGGATACCGGTGGTAATATTGGGTGTGATCACATTTGCACCGGGCTTGCACGTCATTGCTTGTTTTCTTTTACACCATCTCATTTGAAGACGAAGGCGACAAAAATAATGTGACAAGCCGAGCACATGACACCGCAGCAGTGCACTTGCTTACAGTCTCATGAACTCACCAAGCAGCTGCGACTGCGCCACCTCGCCCCGGGGGTGGGGTACCAGCGCGTGAAAGGGAGGGGGCTGGGGGAAAGTTTACCTTCTATACTGTGAAGAAGCCTTTTAGATGGGAGAAGGTGGAATGGTTGGGCAAATGGCTCGGATGTCGATCGGAAATGCAGAATCGAAACAACCCAGTAACTTGAGATACACATCCTGTGGCACGTGCCTCCTTTTCTCTGCATCAGGGACATTAAACACTGGCATGGGGAGACGTTCCCGCCCCACGAGAACAATCCCCTTTAGCAGAATAATCACCTTCACTGCAATGGCCAATCCCCTTTAGCAGAATAATCACCTTCACTACAATGACAAATCACCTACAGTAGAATAATCACCTTTACTCCAATAAATCAATCACATTCATTGGAATAATATGATTCACTCCAATAACCCATCATCTTCTGTAGAATAAGCACCTTCACTCCAATGACCAATCCCCTTTAGCAGAATAATCACATTTACTACAATAACCAATCACCTTCAGCTACAATAACCAATCACCTTCAGTAGAATATGTACCTTCACTGCAATGACCAATCCCCTTCACTAGAATGACCGTCTCGCCATGTGTGCCGCCACCAGACAATGGAAGGATGGACCTGCCTCTTTAGACAGCCAAGTTGGAAAAGGCCGTCCCCTAGAGTAAACCTTAACTACCTCCAAACCCAGGGCACGAGTCGGGGGTACATGTGGGTACACAGCGTCCACCCACTATTTTCACAGGGTGGACGCCATCCAACTTGCAAGAAGTGGGCTTCACTGAAATATGCTGAATTTGTCCCGGTGTAATTTTCAGGTACATTCAGCAGCACGCCGGAACCTTGCCTACTTTCTTTCAGAGCAGCACCGTGCAGGCGGTGAGCGGGCTCTCGTATTTCAGACTCCAACGGGGCCCATAACAAAGGCCGCATTTAAGTGGCCATCAGGCCTCCTTTTGGTCCACTAGATTGGTTGGGAGAAATCTGAGCGTCACACCTAGATGCAAGGGAGGGGAAACAAAGGCAGCTTGTTACCTCTTCAAAAATAATTTAGAGAGCCCTGCTTTTCACTTTGTTTAACCCCTGTATATAAGAGCTATGAATGCACTGTAAGAATGTCAAATGTGCTGGTCTGTTCCAGTATTTACACAAATAACTTTTAATAACCATTATTTTTTTTTTTATAGGCACTAATCATCCCATTGCAGGGAGTCGGAGCACTTTACATCACACACACATGCACATTATACATTGACAATAAATTGTATACATTTGTAAATCAATGTACATGATGTGTTACATAGACAGTTAGGGTGCCAAGGCGTAGGAGTCACGTCCTTTATAGCTCGCTGTGCTATATTAGAAGGATTACAATTTATGAACTGCAAGGAACAAAATGATCTGTATTAAAAAACAGTCATCCATTTACCTAGCTACATAAAATAAAAATCTGCATGTTAGATGATGTGCTTTGCAGGAGACACGTTAACCCACAATGCTACTTTGATTCAAAACTGGGACTAGAGAAAACACAGGTCTCTCCAGGAAACATGTTACCCTCCAAAATTACCTTACCATGATTATTGTTCCTTGGGATTTACTGTGCACACAAAGATCTCTGCAGCAGGTGCCTTAACCCCATAAGGTATTTAAAAATGCAGACTTTGCAACCAATTAAAGAGAATATATTTACTGCCACTTTTCTCCTTGTTGTCAATTTCTTTGTGACAGATTTTTTACAAAATAAATGTGTAAGTTGAGGCCCACATTTTGCGTCGGGGGATGTGTCACTTGTTTTGCACAACCCCAATGCAAACTCATTTGTTACAACTCGTAATGTACTCATGATAGACTTGCGAAACATATTTGTGAGGTGTTCAGATCTGATGTCACTCCTTGGCATGTCACTTCCTGTGAGGTTATGGGTTGTAATGCCACTTCCTGTGATGCAGCACCGTGTTGTCGCACTATGTCAAGCACCATGATGTCACTTGCATACTGCCTAACTTGGTTAGCCCCCCTCACTTCACTTTTAGGTCTCGCCTGGCTATCGCGTAAGCGATCGCACAGCGAGACTTATGTAGGGGCTTCAGAAAATGCTCCCAAAGGCTTCCCGGGCGGATCGGGTGGCGGTTACGCGCACAACCACGCGCATTCCATTTGCCACCAGCTACTTCCTGCGCGTGCGCCGCCTCACGCATTCAGAGAGATTTAGTAAGGGGCACAAGACCTTAGGAATGCGGTTTATGGCCAGTGCATGTGAGGCATTCAAGCGCGAAGCTGGCATCTGGCATCGGACTTGAAAGCAGCAGACTGCTTTCGCCAGCGCGCGCTCGGCTTCACTTCCTGCATCCCCTCTTACAACAATTAACTTTCATTATAACTCACACCCCATATGCTCGTTCCCTCCCACCCTTCCTTTGATGTCCGCTTTTCTTGTTGTTTACAAACCACGCCACACACTGCTGCACTCCTCACACTGCTGCACGCCACACACTGCTGCACGCCGCACACTGCTGCACGCCGCACACTACCGGACGCCACACACTGCTGCGCACACTGCTGCACGCCGCACACTGCTGCACACCGCACACTGCTGCACGCCTCACACTGCTGCACGCCACACACTGCTGCATGCCACACACTGCTGCATACCACACACTGCTGCACGCCACACACTGCTGCATGCCGCTGCACGCCACACACTGCTGCACGCCACACACTGCTGCACGCAGCACACTGCTGCATGCCACACACTGCTGCATGCCGCTGCACGCCACACACTGCTGCACGCCGCACACTGCTGCATGCAGCACACTGCTGCACGCACCACACTGCTGCACGCCACACACTGCTGCACGCCACACACTGCTGCACGCCACACACTGCTGCATGTCACACACTGCTGCACGTCACACACTGCTGCATGCCGCTGCACGCCGCACGCAGCACACTGCTGCACGTCGCACACTGCTGCATGCCACACACTGCTGCACGCCGCATAATGCTACACGAAACACTGCTGCACGCCACAAACTGCTGCACGCCGCACACTGCTGCATGCCACACTGCTGCCTTACTCACTGCTGCACGACACTGCTGCATGCAGCACACTGCTGCACGCCGCACACTGCTGCACGCCACACACTGCTGCACGCCACGCACGCCACACACTGCTGCACGCCGCACACTGCTGCACGCCGCACACTGCTGCACACCGCACACTGCTACACGAAACACTGCTACACGCCGCACACTGCTGCACGCCACACACTGCTGCACGCCACACACTGCTGCACTCCACACACTGCTGCACTCCGCACACTGCTGCACGCCACACACTGCTGCACGCCACACACTGCTGCACTCCACACACTGCTGCACTCCACACACTGCTGCACTCCACACACTGCTGCACTCCACACACTGCTGCACTCCACACACTGCTGCACTCCACACACTGCTGCACTCCACACACTGCTGCACTCCACACACTGTAATTTTACAATGCCAATAGTTCAAACTCTTATAAATGCGAGACCTATTGCATTGCAAATGCTTGTTGATTTAGTCATTAAAACTTCATACTCTGGTTCTAATTATTGGATTTTTGTCTTGTTCGTCATGTTTTACCCATAAAATGATTCTCCATGTTTCTAACCCTATGTGGAGTATTTTTGTGGTGGTTTCATTGTGTTACTATGTGTGTGTGTGTGTGTGTGTGTTGCACAAATACTTTACACATTGCCTCTTCACATACGTCTGACTGCTCTGTGCCAAGCTATCAGAGGGTGAGCACAGGTTTTTTTTCAGTGTGTATCTAGCTTATCCTGATTAGGGCTGGAGTCCCTACTTGGACAGGGTGCATACATCTGCCAACAGAGCCTCTCTACCCACCCTACTCTTTAAGTGGCTACATAAAAAATGAAAAAGTCTTGGGGAATGCTTCAAAAGGGGCATGAGAGGCATGGTGTTAGGCAACGCTCAATCAATCATAGTCTACATGGAACATGGCTTTTGTAGGTGGTCCGCCCTGAACCTGACCCTGGGAGGAAGAGTTCAAGTCATCAAGATGAATGCCATCCCCAAATTCGACAATATCTTCGATGAACTGCCCCTTTTCATAGACCATCCTTCGCTCTATTTTCCAGTTTATATGGGGTTTGGACAAACTGAGCATAAAGGGAGCCAAGCTCTACTCATCCACAAGAAGGCCAGTCTACGTCTCCCACATATGGAGGGGTATTGGTGCAACAATTGACCCATTCAGTTTGTATATTACCCATACCCAGGGCTACACTGACCTGGATGCTATTGGAATGGCACATACTACAGACATCAGGTGACCTAGCCATGTATTACACTTCACAACTACCAATTACCCACCTCTTCAACCCCATCATTCATACCTCACAATACACATGACACAGGGCCCATAGACTGGTGCAAATCGCAAGCCCTATTCACTCTAAAGCTTATGCGGTCTGAGAGGTTGAAGAAACCCAAGAAGGCGGTGTGCCCATGTTGGGTGGATGAGGTTGTTAGAAGATCTGAGAGTTTATCAATGAAGTCCTTGTTGTGCTCGGGAAGCCTCTATATGAGGTGGAAAGTGGCTATATGAGTTGCATAGAGTGGGAAAAGGCATGTCAGCACCTCCATGGAGTTGACTTTGGATGCAGGTCCAGGAGTACATATGCATGCAATGGAGGCCTTTTCCCTTCTTATGTGTGCTTTCCACATGATGGATGATGTATCATGTGGGAAGATGGATGTCTAAGATGTGCAAAGATGTTAGAGTGAACCGAAATGCATCGGGAGGCACGCTGAGATTGATTAATATTCATTGATTTGGATATACACATCGTCGATATGAAATGTACAGTATTGCAATGGAAATAAATTAAGCTTCTGGACTCAAATACAAGCTTGATCTCAACTATTTTGTTTATAAGACAAACTGATTGGTTTGTGGGTCATCGCAGTGCTCAGGAGGACACCCCCCAAGTTGGGTGACGCTTCCATTCCTGTGATGAATAGGACATCAAGTTTGTGATAGGTGATGACTTCTGTGATGTCCGGTGCTGCAGAGTGAGCTTTGATGAGCATGAGTTGAAATGTGTGCTCTGTAGTTCGAGCGTGTGTCGTGGTTAAAGGGATATGTACATGGTTGGGTCTGTGTGTTGTGCAAATGCTGTGAGTGTCTTGGTTGTCTATATCTGTGTGTGATTGTTGGAATTGGCAGTATGGGGTGCTGGGTGATGCCCATGATTTTATATTACCCTGTGAGTACATTTCACTGAATTGGGGTTCCGGCCCAAGTTGCTGTCTTACCCCCAACAAGTCCAAACAGGCAATGCCCTCGCCTGTATCTGCTCTTAGCTGGGGGCACTCAGACAATTGAATGCCCTGAAGAATTGATTGGAGTACGGAGAAGGCAGGAAGAGGTGTAACTTCTTGTGCAGCTGGATGATGGGAAATTCAGTGGCGTCACTTCCTGTGCTGTGCAGATGGATAATGGGAAATCCAGTGATGTCACTTCCTGTGCAGATGGATGATGGGAATTTAAATTTCTCTTGCTCTGCTTATTCTTTTAACCTTGGTTTTGGCAGAAACCAGTGATGTAACTTCCTGAGTAGATAGATGATGGGAAATTCAGTGATGTTATGTCATGTGCTAATGGATGATTGTAAATCTAGTGATGTCACTTCCTGTGCAGATGGATAATGGGAAATGTGGTGGTGTCACACCCTGTGCAGAGAGATGTCATGATTAGCTACAATTTGTGAGTATGCCTATTTTTTTTTTTAAACTTTCAAGGCATCACCTCTGTAGAATTTCCATACACACTTCTGGGAGAAGATTTACTAATGTAAAATATGACAATGAGATGACATTGCATGAGTAAACCCTTTTGCAAGTATAAATTCACTTTTTGTTAATGTCAAAAGGGACCTTAACCTCAAAGTTCAATTTTCACACATAATTTCAACTTAAACCTGTAAATGGCTTTGCTGAATTCTACCAAAAATTCCATTGCTGCCTCATGTGTACTTCACGTTTTTGGGAAATTTAGTAACATTTTCTAAAGATTCAGTTTTTAAAGCAAATATACGTTTTTACTTGCATGTGTGTTAAAAAATGTTTGGCGCGCTGTAACCTTTACTTTCACATAGCATCCCTAACTTGGTCCAGCAGTCTAATTGGTGAAGGATACAGAGACTCTAAGGGGTATATTCACGAGAACGTGCGATAACTATCGCCAACGTTAGTCATCGCCAGTAAAGTTAACACCGCCTAACCCTGTTTTTCATCGCCATTTTAGCGTGGTATTCTCAAGCCCGCGCTACATGGCGATGAAAACAGTGAACGGCGGAGAAAACAGGCGACAATACCATCGCAATGGCGATAGTTATTCCTGCGTTAGCAGGCGATACCTGTGGATCGCCACATCAGTGCCAGAAAACTCCCATCTCAACCCAGGCGATATCGCATTGCTGTGTAAACAGAGGCCCTTTCCCCGACCTCTGTACCCCCGCTCCATTGAATGACCCTGCCAGCCAGCACCTACAAGTGATAGTTGAAAATGCATTAGCGGGTGAATGCTGAGGGGTTGGCATGTTATTAGAAAAAGATCAATATTCCGTTTTCCTGAAAATAAATACATAAAGCAGTTGTTTCTGAAACGTGGACTAGTTATGCACCAACGAGCATGGCATTGTTTGTTTACTCCTTCTGGGTCTGCCCTGGCTGGCATTGTGTATTCAGTTGGCAACAGAAGGCAAATATGCCGGGGGGGGGGGGGGGGGGCGTGGCTGGTGTTTGTGGCGGTGGGTGTTGTGACCCTCATGGGTATCGGAGCTGCATGATCATTGCCTCCATGGCATCTGTGGGTCTTCAGGTGTGGCTCTTGGCTGGGCTCCCTTTCATGCTGTGGGTAGTCGTCCTGCTTAGCAGCAGCAAAAGGCAGGTATAAATTCCCTGGTGCTACCACGGGTTATCCCCTGTTTTTACTTCGCTTTGCAGATCTGGCAGTTCGTTGTGAATGTGGTGTTGTGGTTTCCTCATGTGTTTTTGCACGGGAACGCCTACTCTGCATCTCATTAGTGTTAGTTGGTGGTGTCCACCGTGGAGATAAATTTGGGGACAGTTAGCGCGGGAATACTGGTGTTGTCAGCAGTTTGCACCAGCTTGTAAATGGGGTGTTAAATTTATCTCCACTTTTGCTACATTAAGGTGGAGATAAATCGAAGTTAACTCCTTGTGAATATGCCCCAAAGGGTTTCAACTCAGTCACTGCTCTCAGGGCTGCCACTTTTCCAGTTGCTTGTGTGTGACATTTCCACATTTCCAGGGCAACAATATATAACATTTTCAGCTCTCATGTGTGATACTTCAAGTGACATTTTATTGCAAAGCTAGGGCCTGATTTAGAGTTGAACGGACGGGTTACTCTTTCACCAATTTGACAGACTTCTTATCCACCGTATTACAAGTGCATTATAGCCAATGGCATGTCAAATACAGCAGACAGGAAGTCCGTCACGTTTGTGACACAGTAACCCATCCACTGACCTCTAATCAGGCCCTCAGTTAGTGACCATTAGCAGTATGAATTACAAGCTTCACAGAGGGCCTAGACTGTGACCTCTGACAACATCAGGACTTCCCTGCCAGCAATAATTTCCAGAAGGTTGCCATATCTCCATCATCTGCCTATTAAAAGCATGTGCACTGTATTGTCACCCACAATACTCTAGACTCTGCATGGTCTGGTTTTAACAACTTAGCCCTAATGTTTTTAACCCTTTGACTGCTGTGACCCCCACACAGGCATTATTGAAGCCGTGGACCCCCCGGCCTAAGAAATTTCTATGATTTGAACCCCAAAGCAATACACAAAAATATGTATATACCAAACAGATGCTCAAATATTGAAATCTTTTGTTGAATTCATGATCAAATATAGAAAACGTTTTGACATTTTCAATTTTGCTTCTTTTTTTGTGTATATGTTATTAATTTAAATGTATTGATTTTTATATTATTTAATTTTGTAAAACACCCATTGGCCAACCAATTGCTGCGTATGGCTGGAGGCTGTGCGCAGTGGTGGTTGGATTAAAGTATGGTAATTGAATATTAATTTAGGTTAAAAAAAAAAAAACTAGAAATTTACTGAAAAAAACAAAGGTTACAGTTAGGAAATAGCATGTAAAAAAAACCTTAGAAATTCATTGAAAAAACTAAGGATACAGGGACATTACAGTTAGGAAGTAGCATTTAACCTCTTCAGTGCCCATGACAAGATAGTCTCGTCATGGAGCACGGTTGTGCTGTGCCCATGACGAGACTATCTCGTCATGAACCCACCCACTAGTGCAACGCCCGGCACAGGAGGGGGAAAGGGCGTGGCACTGAAGGGGTTAAAATACCTTTGAAATTTACTAAAAAAACAAAGGTTACAGGATCGTTATAATTAGGTTCAGATTTTACAAACACAAAACCATAGAAATTCAGCAGTTACCGTTATAGTTATCTCAAGTAACTATAACTTGTGGCCCTAAGGTAAATATAACTTGTGCCCTTGCCAGGCTCTGCTAATTACCCCACAAATTACATCAGTCATGACATCTTTTATCAAATCATTGATAATATCACTGCAACATTTGCAGTGAAATTATTGATGAGAAAACTGTGCATGACGGGGGCACGAGTTATAGTTACCTTAGGGCAAGAGTTATAGTTACTTGAGATAACTGGAAGCTGACTTGTTATACATCATCAGAGGTGTGCTTGCATGTGTATTACAATGAAAGTGTTTTAGTAATTTCAACCAGATAGTATGTGATCTTCACAAGAGCTGCTGAGCGAGCAGACCTGGAGGGGGTCCTTTAGATGGGCGGATGTAGCAGGAATCTATTCTGGAGGGCCTTATCCCGAAAGAAGCCTTACACAGGAGTCAGAACACTGCATTTGCTGGGACTCAATGGCTTGACTTGAATGCCCTTCTGAATGGTCTTGACAGCTGTAATCAAGGCTGGAGATGAACAGGAGCTGGATACGAAACTACTAGTCTAATGAGAGCAGTGAGTGGGCAAGACATGGCAGGTCACCTCTATAAAGCTATGATCCATGTGAGCGACACAATACACAAGTGGGGGCATTTCTCTGAAACCCAGAGAGCTACCTTAGACCCGGCACTAAGTCATGTTTCAAGCTGAAGATTCCCACATAAGGGTCAGAGATCTATTTGATGCAGTAAAGAATAAGGGAACGGTTGAAGGAACTATCATGCCACATCTGTGGCCCACTACCTTATTGCCAGTATTATACTGTAAGATGCACAAACCCCTATGGCTCTGATAAGGATGGCAAGAAGCACGTTTTGCCACAGAGAAGATGGAGGTCCCTAGTCCTGAAGTGGGGAAGACTGTGACAAGGAATGTCACTCCTGAGAATTTGAGGGCCTTTACAGATAAACTGATTGTAGCATTGCATGTCAGATCCCTGTGTTAATGATATACAGTTGTGCACCATGGATGAGCAAGTGGTGGTGTTGGATTCTTTTTCTATAATTTTGTTGATATTCATACAGCATGCAAGGTGGTCTTCTTGGGCCTTCTCTGTATCAGAGTCTATGGTTATAATAAACACCCAAGATAGATTTCTCCTACCCAGTGGATTAAAAGCGCATATTTGGTATGGCATAATTACACTTTGTTCCTATGCAGCTGGGTGCTCTTGGTCCTATGCTTAATTGGTGGGGACATTGGCTCTGCGGCTCATAAGTAACATGGTCAGCCATGAGAAGACGTTACATAGGAGTCAGCCACCTGTTATTGAGAAGGCAGTTATTATGGTCCTCCATTGCTGGAATCATCACAGAGTTCCCCGCAATCACCTGCATTTACCACCACCTTTGGTGCCTTAAACTCTGTTCTTATTGATGTGGTAGTAGCCAGCATGAAGCAAGAGATCTAGAGGTTTGCTTTGCAATTTGTACGTCGAAGGGAAGATGACTGAGAAGGGTATTGTGTAGCCGGAAGAGAACCATTGTTGAAGAGGAGAAGGGTGAGGAGTCAATACACCATTTATAGTGCACAATGTGAGATGTCATTCAGCTATCTGCCCTCTGCCATGCGTGAACATTTAGACATTGAAGGACTCTAAGTAAAACATTTTATCCACAGCATGTCATCGTCTGGAGCTCCACATGTTCTGGACAGAGTAAAGAGTTATAGTTCTTTCTGGAGAAGAAAGAGGTCAGACCACACGTATAAGAGAGTGTCATATTTGAAAGGTAGCTTTACAATTACATGAGGAGAATGGGGCACAACATCTATAGAGCCCTTAGCTGTAAATCATTTATTTACAGCTCTCCTTGTTTTGAAGCCCTGAACTGAAGGAGACTGCTGGAATTCCACATCAAAGCTGCTGGTACTCGGGCCTCATCCCTGAAGGACTGATGCAGGATTACATGTCAGCCACCGAGCAACTGATCAGAGTACATTACCTGGGAATTGAGAGGAGTCAGGAGATCAGTTATTTCGCATCCCAGATTCTCAGATGATGACTGGCAGCTTGAATCAGGAAATATCTGAGCAATGTCTGTGCACTGTTGACCCTAAAAGGCAACTTCAGGATGAGAGCACCCCACCATACATCGACTCACGACAAATTCAGATGAGAGTTAGGAGGCGCTTCAATTAATCTTCTGGAGGAACAACTGAGCACTGAGAGTACTCATGTAAGATGTTGAATTACAGGAATGTTCAGCCATAAATTAATAGGCAGGAGCTTGAGAACAATGTCCTGGTAGCAACCCGTGGAAATTGAGTGAGTCTTTGTGCTCCTATTAAGGCAGCAAACAAGCAGTGTTTACCTAATCTGATCTGGGTGGAGAAGGAGTGCAGATGAATGGTGAAACAGAACTGGAGACTTTGAAGGCCCTGGTTTCCTGAATGCACTTTTGATCACATGTCCTGTCTATGCCTCACTATTTTAGTGCTTGTAGCCCTGGTAAGTTATGAGACCCTCGCATACGCTGATTGGAAACGCAATTGCAACAAACAAAAAAAAACATGCGTTTGATTTGAATCTCAAAATTCTAAAATGGAATATTACGAGCCCCATGCTTCTTTCCCATCCAGAACTTGGATCACGGGCCCCTGATGTACGAATGCGTCATTAGTGTTTCTGCATGTCAACTAGGAGTGGGTGAAAAATTCTGCTCCGACAGTGGAGTTCGTGGAGTCTTGCCAACTCCGGGTTTTGCTTGGAACACGGAGTTCCGGCAAAACTCTGCCAACCGCCGCATATTGGAGATTTTTCTCATACGCACCTCTCCAACGTTAAGTTGGTGGGCGCAAGAGAGAATTTGAGCCCCTGGTGCGATTCTCAGGTGCTCAAACCCTCATGATGAGATTTCTCAATATGGGCGGTCGTGGCAGGTAGCAACCGTTTGCGTTGTGAAACCTGCCACTCGAGTAGAAAATCTTTTTGAGTGGCAGAAAAAAGGAGCGCCCTCTGGCGCACTGCGTAATGCTAATTGTGCTGATTTTACAGCGTGGAACAAGCTGCCAGCGGTAAAAATAAGCTCAACGTCCTGAATTCTGCCCGCTCATGGACTTTTTATGTAACTCCACTGAATTTTACTCCACAAGTTCCTCCAACCCCTAATGGCAAAGTGAAAGCAGTTCCACTTTCAGAACATTCTTAGCTGCTTGCACCAGCCTGACACGCCATGCCTAAGCCTCATATGTTACTGGGACGAGCAGATGTTCATTAAAACAAAAATCCTCCCAATGCTGCATAAAATACGTTTCTTATGAAACACCGCTTAACAGTTTCATCAATGCTCCTCAAAATACTGTTCACCAGCTCTGCATCCAATCACAGGTAAACCGTTTTATTAGCGGTATCTTCCCTGAGTAAAATGAAGTTGCTTGAAAGAAAACATTTTTTAAAAATATGAAATATTTCTTTCCACTATGGTATAATATATTTAAGAATGTATGTTTTTCCCTACTGCAGACTGTAACCCCACCGCAGTTCTTCAGTTGAGGTTGTTAATAAAATGTGGGCACAGCTGTCACCTCGTTACAGCTAGAATACAGGAGAAAAGACTGAACAGTACCAGCTAGCTTTGGCTAAGAAACTGGCGTGTTGCATCTGATGTGCAGCATTTCTGATAATGTTTTTTTTGTTCGGGTGGAATTGTAAATTATGCAGCAAATGTTGGATTATGTTGCAATTGAGCCAAATGCTTGTTTGCGTGCAACATGGTATGTCCTCGGAATAGTGTAAATCCAATGATCCTCCTCTTACTTTTCTACTCCACAGATGTCTCGGTAATTCTCCCAAGTTCCTTAAAGGCCTTATCCACCTCTCTGTCTAGTAAATCATGTCACAATAGAACTAATCCTAACCAGATATCAGGAAACGAAGGCACATTCTGGAAGCGTTCTTCTACAGGACGCAGTTTATTAGAAGACCCACGCTTAGAGAAATGGGGCACCGCACAGCAGCTTCCCGCGCCAGCTGCCTGTCTACGTTTGTCTGGTGATATTATGCACAATCCTGTCCTAGTCTGTGGCCTGGCCTCTGGACTGTTCTTAAACCCTCTTGTTCTCTCCCGACTGGGCAGTTCCCATCCTCCGCAGACATGGCTGAGCATACTTTACAGAGAAGGAGGTTGTTGCCAGGACGCGGCCTGCAATGCGAGGGAGAACAGAAGCCATTGTCGAGTAAACAACACCCACGGCTTTCTCTTCAGCGCGTTGCTATGGTGACGAATTCCCATTCTTTGTTCGCGGAAAGTCCAGTTTTTATTCCCACTGTTGAAGGGTTCCATAGAAGGACTGATGAAAGGAAAGTGGCGTATTTATAAATGATACTGTCTGAGACTCGGGCTCATGGTGTCCGTCCGGCGTGCGCGAGGCGTTCTAGCCTTCCGCGCCGCCGGGACGCGCTAGCGCTGACGCGTGACGTCAGACGCTAGCGAGGTTAAAAATAAAGGGGCGTGGCCTCGACGAGTCGGTCGGGAGCCGCGTGCATACACACCACATGTCGGCTCCGGTGTCTTCTTAAGCGCTTATGCGCTGCTATGCAAATTAGGCCTCTAAAGGCATTACACTGGCGACGAGGGTCTTTTGAGCCCTGATGTGCTGTTTGGGCCCCACAATTCCCCTTCTGGCCTCCCAGTTGTCCTGAGCCTGTGTGTGCAGGCCCCCCTCCTGGTGTTCTGGAGGAGCCTGCTATGAGGCCTGGTGTGGATCACTGCAAGTGCCCTGGAGGCCCACCGAGCCGTCGGCGATGCTGCTGTGTGCGCCCTGGTGCCCCAATCCTTGGCTGGTGAGGGGTATGTCTAGCCCAGGTGGTGCCACACCTGCCCCACAAGGTGCCTGACGACGACCGCGCCCTCCTACGGTTCGGGCCCATGCCGGGTGTGCTCGCCCCCACCCAGAAGCGCCGAAGGGGTCCCGCGGATGACGTCTGGAGGTAGGCGCGCCCACCAGTGGGTATAGCCGCGCAAGGGAAGTCTGCGCACCGCGGCTGGAGAGGGTGCATGCCTGGTGGCGTCGACGCAGAGGAGCGGAAGCCGGCTCCACCGCGTGCTGCGCACGTGCCAAGATGGCGTCCATTCCCGCCATTGAGCCATTTGCCGTTGACGGCGCCCCGTCACCCCTGGCCCCGCGCTGGAGGGATTGGACAGACCGTCTACAGATCTACTTCGAAGGGGCTGGCATCGCAAGGGAACGGCGCAGAGCGTTGCTGCTCCACCTGGGAGGAAAAGACATCCACCGCATCTACAAGACTCTCGTGGAAGCCACGCCGAAGACATACCACACACTGCTGAACGCGCTCAACGCCCACTTCGAGCCCATGGCGAACAGAGACTATGAACGGTTTATCTTCCGTCAGGCCAAACAAGAGGCGGATGAGTCCCTGGATGCGTTCCATGGCAGGCTGAAGGAGTTAGCCAGCACGTGTGGGTTCCGCGACGAACAGGAGGAGATCCGAGGGCAAATCATACAGGGTTGTTACTCGTCTAAGCTCCGTGTCACGGTCCTCCAGGAAGAAGGAAAGCCCCTGGCGGACATCCTCACCCTCGGACGGTCGAAGGAGCTATCGCAAGCGAGAGCCTCACATATGGAGGAGGCCCTACATCGCCCTATCAAGACGGAGCAAGTGCAGGTGGCGGAAGCGGTGAACGTAGTGCGGCCAAAAGGAAGGCAAGCCGGAGGGAGACGGCAGCCGGAGGCAAAGAGGAAAGACTGTGGGTACTGTGGCGGCCAACCCCACCGCATGCAAGACTGCCCGGCCAGAGGGAAAAAGTGCGGCGCCTGCGGGTGGATGAACCACTTTGCGGCGGTGTGCCGGTCCACCAGAGCCAAGAAAGAGGCGGCCCATGCGGTACGAGAAGAAGCAGACAGTGAGGACATGGACGATGACACCATAGAATTCCCAGTCCATTACGTGTTCGCAATCCACCAACCACAGAAGAAGAAGCGCAGACTTCCGAAATGTCGCATCCTAGTACAAAGTCAAGAGGTAAAGGCGACAATTGACACTGGGGCCTCCATCGAGCTGATGGCCGCCAATGTCTACCACCAACTGCGGGTCAAACCCCCGCTGAGAGAGGCGAAGATTCGGGTATTCGCATACGGCCAGAAGACGCCCATTCCCCTCATTGGGTGCTTCAAAACAGAGCTACAACATGGTGAGAGGAGCGTCAACACCACCGTCTATGTCACGGAAGATGGCAGCGGGATGCTGCTGAGCGGGCAGTCGGCTGAAGAATTGAGACTGATCTCATTCGTCATGGCAGTCCTGGAGGAAGAACTGGATACAATCATGGAAGAATTTGGAGAGGTCTTTAACGGCATCGGGTGCCTGAAAGGAAAGGAAGTATCCTTACACATCGACCCATCGGTCCAACCAGTAGCGTTGAGACACCGGAGGATCGCCTTCCACCTGTGGCAGAAGGTCGAGGAGGAGCTGGAGGCCCTGGAGAAACAAGGCATCATCGAGAAGGTCAGTGGGCCAACCCCGTGGGTATCCCAGATCGTCATCGCCAGGAAGCCGAAGCAGCCAGGGCAAGTCCGCATCTGTGTGGACATGCGCCTCCCTAACGCCGCGGTCAAAAGAGAGTGACACCTGACGCCCACCATTGACGACATCTTGGGGGAGCTGAACGGGGCCAGGTGGTTTTCGAAGATGGACCTACGGTCAGGCTACCACCAGTTACCACTTCATCCGGACTCGAGGTACATCACCACGTTTTCCACCCATGTGGGCCTCAGACGGTATCGGCGTCTGAACTTCGGCATCTCGAGTGCCGCCGAGGTATTCCAAAATACCATCAGAGAAGTGCTCAGTGGGCTCCCCGGCGTGCTCAATATGAGCGACGACCTGCTCATATACGCGTCAACCATAGAGGAACATCACCAGCCGTTGAGAGGAGTCCTCAAGAGGATCCAGGAAGCAGGTTTGACCCTGCACCGGGAGAAGTGTCAGTTCCTACAAAAAAAGATCAGCTTCTTTGGGTACACCTTCTCGGACCAAGGGGTGGCCCCGGACCCGGACAAGGTAAAGGATGTCCAAGATGCCCCAGCTCCCACGAACATCTCGGAGGCCCGGAGTTTCCTGGGCATGGTCAACTTCTGCGGCCGCTTCATCCCGGACCTCTCCAACCTCACCAAACCCCTCAGAGAGTTGACCAAATCGTCCACCACGTGGCAGTGGGGCCAGGAACAGGAACAGGCGTTTCAAGCAACGAAGGCGGCCCTGTCCGCGGACACTACCCTGTCATACTTCGACCCAGCAAAGCCCACCAACGTGGCGGTCGACGCGAGCCCGTTTGGGCTGGGAGCAGTCCTGACACAGCTCCAGGACAACGAGGAGTGGGCACCCATTGCTTACGCCAGCCGGTCCCTGACCGAAACAGAGCAGCGGTACTCGCAAATCGAGCAAGAAGCCATAGCCATCCACTGGGCATGCCGGCATTTTCACGTGTACGTGTATGGACACCACTTCACGGTAACAACCGATCACAAGCCACTCATTCCTCTGTTCCAAGGGTCGTCCTCAAAGCCGCCTCCCCGGATTGAAAAGTGGATACTCCAACTACAAGGGTACGACTACCGAGTGGAGTACAAACCCGGGGCCACGAACCCGGCGGACTACCTATCACGGCACCCGCGGAAGGCCACAACAGAAGAGAAGGAGGAGGCCGAGGACACAGAGGAGTAAGTTCGGTATGTGACAGAGCGGTCACGACCCCTCCCGATGAGCCTAGCCGCGATCATAGAAGCCTCAGAAGGTGATGAATGTGTGAGAGCAGCTGCGGAGGCTGTCAGGTCAGGAGATTGGAGGGCAATCCAAGCCTCGCTCAACAGAAAGACGCCCCAAGCCAAGCTGACACTGGAGTCATTCCTGAAAGTGCAGAGTGAGCTGTCCGTCGACGCCCAAGGATGTCTTCTGCGAGGCCCGAGACTAGTCATGCCAGCCAGCCTCGCTCAACAGGCGGTGGACCTCGCCCACAGGGGACATCAAGGAATGGTCAAGACAAAGGGCAGACTCCGAGCCAAAGTCTGGTTCCCAGGCATGGATGCGATGGTGGAGCAGATGGTAAGAACCTGCACGTGGTGCCAAGCCGCAGGACCGCCGGAACGCCCCCCACCCCGTGGCGACCGAAGATAACCCCCTGAGACCGTGGGAGTG
This sequence comes from Triturus cristatus, assembly GCF_964204655.1. Classification (NCBI taxonomy): domain Eukaryota; kingdom Metazoa; phylum Chordata; class Amphibia; order Caudata; family Salamandridae; genus Triturus; species Triturus cristatus. The sequence continues at coordinate 534,242,524 of NC_140579.1, read as the reverse complement.
TGTGAGTGCCGACTTCGGACACCTCCCCGATGGACGGTATGCGCTGGTCATCATAGACGATTTCACCAAGTACCCGGAGGTTGAGATTGTGAGGAGCCAGACAGCCACGGAAGTCATAGCGAAATTCGAGAAAACCATCGCCACTCATGGCATCTTCGGGGTGGTCAAGACTGACAATGGACCGCCGTTCCAGGGGCAGGAGTTTGCCGAGTATCTTAAGAGCTGGGGGATCCACCACCGCAAAGTAACACCAAGGTGGCCCCAAGCCAATGGAGAGGTGGAGAGATTTATGAGGACACTCAACAAAACCATTCGCATCGCCATGGCCGATGGATCTCCACTGGAGAGAGCAATATACAGTTTCCTGCGGGAATACCGGATGACCCCCCACGTCACAACCGAGGCAGCACCAGGAACAGCCACCATGGGGCGGATTGTAAGTGACACGATCCCACACCACCCCACTTGGGTTCCGGCACAAGCCTCAAATGAGAAGACCCTAGCCAATCGGATGCGCTCGAATGACCACGCCAGCCAGCGAAGGGGTGCTAAAGAGTCCACGATACAACGACAGGACCGAGTGTATGTGAAGGACCGCTACCCAGGCAGCAAGTTCAGACTCCCATTTGAACCGCAACCATGGGTCGTCACCCGCCGGGCAGGCACGATGGTGACCGCCCAAAGAGGAGCCGAAACGGTCACGCGAGATGTGTCGTTCTTCAAAAAGGTCCACCCCGGAACACCTTCCCGTCCCGGGGCCGAGCCAGAGGAGCCGGACCCCGACCAGCCGAGCGGAGATCAGGAGGCGGAGGACGGGCAGAGTGAGGATGGCGGTTCCCCGTCCATCCCAGCCACCCCGGGGGGTAGTCTGCCTGGCGGGTCCCCAGCCAGGGCAGAGCCGAACACCCCAAGGCGCAGAGCCCCTGAGGTGGCCCTTTCCAGAGGCGGTCCGTCCCGCTACAACCTGCGGAAGAACCCGGCACCGTCATCCCAGCTGGCGGACTATATGGTGTAACCTGTAAGGACTGGCAGACTGGTAACAGACTCATCGTTGAATTTTTGGTCCTACGTTTTGTTTAATGTTTATAAAGGTTGGAAGGAATGTAGTGTCCGGCGTGCGCGATGCGTTCTAGCCTTCCGCGCCGCCGGGACGCGCTAGTGCTGACGCGTGACGTCAGACGCTAGCGAGGTTAAAAATAAAGGGGCGTGGCCTCGACGAGTCGGTCGGGAGCCGCGTGCATACACACCACATGTCCGCTCCGGTGTCTTCTTAAGCGATTATGCGCTGCTATGCAAATTAGGCCTCTAAAGGCATTACAACAGGGAGAAATCTTCTCTTTATATAGGTTCATGTCACGAAATACAAGTTCGGTGTAACCTTAGTTGCTCCTCTTGCAGCCCCTCCATGGAGCTCTATCATCACTGCCCTACTCCCAGCGAAGCCTTCCTATAGTTTGCAGCAGCCACCGGTGCAACGCTGCGTAGCCTCTATTCATTTAGAATTACTTTACGCGGCTTTTTTTTGTAGTTACTTGGGTTGGCCTCCAGTGAAATTCTATACCACGCGACTATAGTGAAGCTATAGTGAATGTTTCAGTGTTACCCCCGCTCACCTTTTCCACAGCCCACCCCTTTCCTGACTAAAAATCTCGGTGTCTCTGAAATGTCCCCAGTCAAATCCTCTTAATATATTTTTCCAAGTTTTGAATAGCTATACTCTTTAGTGTCTAGATCTTGCAAAGCTCTGGGGTGGGGGAGGGTTAACTTTATTTTTTTTAAAGTAATTCAATGCAGCACAGCTCGTCAACCAAAGTTTTGCACTCTGTGGCGCTAGGGGAAGAGCTTTGCAGAGCCATGTCTACTAAATCTGACTAAAATATGCTGCTCTCGTCCCCAGAGCTTGTGTACAAAAGGCTGCCCTGTGCCAGACACACAGGGCCCGATTCACAAGGGGACTTACAACTCGTAAAGTTACGAATGCAGAATCTCCGAACACAGGGGCAAATTATCGAGGACCGCGTTAAAAATTATCACCGGTTTAGCGGCAGAAAACGGGCGCTAAAGCAGCGATAATGGGCTTGATAATATGCCGCAGAGAATTCCAATAGAAGTCCATGTTCTGGTGTGAACATGGGCTTCTATTGGAATTCTCCAGGGCATATTATCAAGCCCATTATGGCCGCTTTAGCGGCAGTTTTCTGCCGCTAAACCGGAGATACTTTTAACGCCTTCCTTGATAATATGCCCCACAGGGTGAAATCTCTGCACTGCAGCATACCTGCCAACTCACATGGTGCAACCGTGTGACACACGATATCGGCTCCCATCACACTGTGTTGTGCTCTGTACATGAAGACACTGGTAGCCATGTTGTAACTTTCTAAGTCTTCTTTATTGGTTCCAGTTCCAAATAGTATCAATCTTTGTTCAGCCATGTACCAGCTCCTACACCAGCCCCACCAGGAGCAGTCTGCCTAGCTGCTCAGCCCATCTCTAACTGTCAGCACTCATCCACACAGGCACCCAGGCATTCCATTCATCACAGTCACACCAACATTCCGTTACCATCTCTCACTCTTGCTGAGCAGCTAGGAAGACCTAGGCTGATTACAATTAAATGTAATACTCAGGATATAACATTATCCCTTTCCTTTTAAAATGAAAACAAAGATTACAATACTAAAGCAGAGAACTATACACAAAAGAAGCAGTAATGTTCATAACTCAAGGATGCAACTAAAAGTAAAACATCGCAAAAGAGAGAACAATGCAAAAAAAGAAAAGATGGGCAAAATATGACATAAAAAACATGCATCAAAATCCCCCATCCTCCCTCATGAAGATTATTAAGTCATAAAGTTATTAAATCACAAACCATGTTAAAACGCAGAGAAACAGACTCACACTGCGTACTTTTGGGAAGGAATAAACATTGTCAAGCAATTTAAATTACAAACTAGTAATAACCCCATCCTTCCCCATGAACATTTGAAAATCAGGTAGTGAAGGGTGCACACACCCCACGACAAACACCCAAGGCCAGAAACAGACAACAAGGGTGAACCAACACTACAGATACGCGTGTACCACAATATGGACCACATAGAGGGTACACACAGTGAGGCGCAGGGCGACTTACACATGACCACATCTGAAGCGCGGGGCGACTTACACAGGACAACACGTGATGCGCAGGGCGACTTACACACAACAACATCTGAAGCACAGGGCGACTTACACAGAACATGTGACGCGCAGGGCGACTTCCACACAACAACATCTGAAGCGCAGGGCGACTTACACAGGACAACATGTGAGGCGCAGGGCGACTTACACACAACAACATCTGAAGCACAGGGCGACTTACACAGGACAACACGTGAAGCGCAGGGCGACTTACACACATACAAACAGACAAGACATGCAGCGCAAGACGACTTACCAACACAACACAAAGAAGTGGGAAACCACCCACCAAGACCAGAACCACCTTCATATAAGAAGTAACATGTGATGTCCACCCACCAGGAGACTAGGACGTCCCAACCAATAAAACAACTTAAACTGTGGCATCACGAAATTTGTACCATTAGGTATTACTAATACCATTCCACATACTGTAGAACACTATAGATCTGTGTCCCACGCCGGTGAGCGATTTCTCACCCAAGTAGACGCGGCAATTGCATTAACAAACACAATAGAATGTTAGCCCACATTGCAATGTACATGAAAACACAATATTAGAGTCTTAAACAAAGAACCCAGAACAATATCACACGATACACACCATGAGTAATAGGTAAACGTCACAAGGCATACCAGAATCCATATTGTAACAGGTGAAATCATTTCATTTGTGTACACAAGTAAATGGGTCTTCACCAAAATGATCTTAAACTTGTTGGTCAAACATTACTCATGGTCATTATATAGAGGTGAAAACCAAGTACAGGAAACAGAATAGCTTTATCTCTTGGCACCCCTGCTCGAACCTCCTCCAGCAGCTGCATGAATTCCTGATGAGAAGGTGAACTTTCACCTATTCAGCGGCTGTAAGAGGCATCCAGAAAACGTTAAAAATGAATCTGGTGAGGAGGTCCGCAAAATACCTTATCCCACATACTTGAATGCAATGACGACGATGATCCTTGATGACCTTCCACTGAAAGAAACACTGCATTGTGCTATGAGCCCGGACACTGAAGAAACGTGGTTGGCAAAGAATCAGGAACCCTACAAGCTAATGTGTATGCAGGAGCATACAATCCCAAAATGGAGGCACGTTTTCAGCGTCACGCCGGGTGGCTTCAGGCACGTAAGTGCATGCAGCAGCTGTAGAACACAGGAAACACGGAGGAGTGTCACCGAAGAACCGAGACCCCACACGTCTGAAGGTGAAGGTAAGGCTGCGCGCGGGTTGAGAACAGCACGTGCCATCATTTTCAAACCGCTAAGAAGCGGTTTAACTGCCATTTGTCCAGAGTGCCAAGTATTCTCCAAGTACAAAAGTATGTTAAAAATGTTAATAGACAGCGCTCTGTCTCCCACGATGAAAAGAACAAAAACTGAGACAGCATGTGCATGACAGAACGACAGCTCCAGACTTAGCCAATAGAAATGACAACTACGGCCACAGACACAATCTCTTGACTGCTCCAAAAAAAAAAAACAGACTTGACAGCTGGCAAACAGTGAAAACCACCGCAAGCAGTTTGTAAAGACTTCTTGATCGAGGGCAAACACGATGTAGTGTGCGCAGCTAGAAGACTGCTTTACTGAATGTGAAGCTGTGGTTAATCCTCCAAAGCCTGCTTCCAAACTGTCTAGGACATACTCACGTTGGCATTTTAAAATGTTCATATGTGCAACCACTGCACGCAGTCCCTAGAATCATCTTGATCCATGACAGTCAAAATGGTCTTTAGAATCAGAAAGACACTTAGTGCTGCAAACTCCAATGCAGGTTGTGGAAAACTTGAGGGTCTCATAAATAACCACTTTGTGAACTATCTTTAAAAACGCACTCCTTGACACAAAGCAGAAGACTTAGAAACACCACACCGCTCCTGTGTGGCACCTGTTAATACACTTCACTAAGTTAGACCATAACTCATATCTTGAACAGCCACAATTCCTTTGCGCAGTGGATACATCCATACGACAAATTCAAAAGGAAGTGGTAGGGAGAAAGTCAGCCCATTCATACCCTAACATACAGACCATACCTGTGGTCAAGTTCATGGAGCAAGATCAGGCAGGACACAGGTTGGGGCCATCCGATGACAGGACACTGGTGGGGCTGGCTTGCCTTTTACTCCATTCTGCTTCATGTACTTTTCTTTCTTTTTTCTTTGTAGTTGCGCTGGTTACAATGGTTTCTTTGTATTCTCTGGGTTTCTGTACAATCCTTAAGTACGCTTGGGTCCAGGTCCGCTCGTCGCCAAAATTATGTTGTGCTCTGTACATGAATACACTGGTAGCCATGTTGTAACTTTCTAAGTCTTCTTTATTGGTTCCAGTTCCAAATATTATCAGTCTTTGTTCAGCCATGTACCAGCTCCTACACCAGCCCCACCAGGAGCAGTCTGCCTAGCTGCTCAGTCCATCGCCAACTGTCACCACTCATCCACACAGGCACCCAGGCATTCCATTCATCACAGTCACACCAACATTCCATTACCATCTCTCACTCTGGCTGAGCAGCTAGGAAAATCTAGGCTGATTACAATTAAATGTAATACTCAGGATACAATACACTGTCTCCCGGTGAGGAGCCGATATCACACGGTGACAGGGAAAACAACCTGAAAACCACTGTAAATGTGATTTTCTAGGTCGTTTTTTGAGGTTTTGAACTGCTGACATCCATTAAGGGGTGTGAAAACACCCCATGACATCAGCCGCAAGCCTTAACCAGCATTTGTTTTTTTTGGGAGGAGGCGGCTTGGGTGTGGGATGGGGTTCAAAAGTGTCTCGTAGGTACTTCTGGAATGAGGCCCCTGCCCTTCAGGGCTGCCACACCCCTGCCTCACAGGGTGACATTGTTCTTCAAGTTGGCAGGTATGCTGCAGTGCTCAGTGTGGAGTTCTGCAAACCTGCCAACTGGGGAACAAAATCAGCCGTGTGAGGAGGGGGGGCTTTTGACGGGGCAGGGCTTTATGCTAAGAACGTCCAGTGAGGGCCTTCTGCCCCCATACTCTGCCACATCAACCTACACCTTCCAGTGCTTAATGTGTAAAAAAAAATAAGTGCTGGGGCCTTTGTCAGGAAGCCACCGCAGTTTGCACCACGCACTGCCACTGTACTTAGACAACTACTAACCATCACACTGGTACAAATTGACAATTCAGACTGTTCGAGTCTGCCAAAGCTTTAAGAATGGCTTGGGTGGCAGGTATTCGTTGTTTTTAATGTATATTAAATTAACAAACACCAGTTTATCTGCTCATCTTTAAATTGCACAAACAGCACCAACATGTGGCAGCTGTCATAAGTGCAGGTTCTGGCAATAAAGTGCTGGTGTTGGCAATTAAGTGCCGGTGCCAAGTACCAGAAGCTACTGATTCAAATTAAGCACTGCACATTCCACTAAAAAAATCTAGACCAAAAGGTTGTTGTGGCAGCTGGTGATGTCCAGGGGTGTTTTCACCCCCCTTAATGGACATCACCAGCATGCAGCCTCAAAAACAAGCTGGAGCTCCACTCTCTGCAGTGGCTTCAAGCTCTCCTTGCCTGCCACAGTGGGATTTCGGCTCCTCACTGGGTGACCATGTGAAAGGAGCCGAAATCCTGTGGCACACAGTGGCACCATGTGAATTGGCAGGTCTGATTCTGCAACGAGTGTGGAGATTCTGCCACAAATGCAGAAACTCTGCATTCTGAGTCATAAGTCACTAAGTGAATTGGGTCCACACTATGTGCAGGACATGTAGCAGAGGCTTTTGTACTGAAGGGGACCCTTCCAGTACCACACCCTCCCAGTACAAAATACTATGCATAGACACATTCTAAAATGTTTCTTACTTTGGCTATGTGCCTCTGACACTGATGATGCTCTCAATGTACCCTACATAGTGAGCATTAAGCTCTCACTGTGCTATATGCCCAGGCGCAGTTTGATTATCACAATTACATGATCCGTACCATGTGAGTTGGCAGGTCTGATTCTGCCCCGAGTGCGGAGATTCTGCCACAAATGCCGAAACTCCACATTCGTAATTTCATGAGTTATAAACCCCTTAGTGAATCAGGCCCACACTATGTGCATGTCATGCAGCATGGGCTTTTGTACTGGAGAGGACCCTCCCAGTACCACACCCTCCCAGTACAAAATACTATGCTTAGACACATTTTAAAATGTTTCTCACTTTGGCTGTGTGACTCAGACAGTGATGATGCTCTCAATGAACCCTACACAGCGACCATTAAGCTCTCACTGTGCTATATGCCCAGGCGCAGTTTGATTATCATAAGTACATGATACATACTCACGTGGAGTGGGACAAAGCAGGAACCCTGCTGGCCTGGCTAGCACTTGCCAAGTCCAGTAGGTCTCTAATTCTTGAAACAGAATCAGAAAACAGGAGGACGATTCTATACCCAAGAAGGGATAAATAGCAGATTCACAAGGTACTATACTGCACTACGACCCCCCTGCAGGAGCTGCCGCCCCCCCAGCAGATGAGCAACTTTATAGATGCTGCTGATCTCCGAATGCTCACTGGGGAGGAGTTGGAGGCTCTGGGGGATCCATAACACTTCAGAAGATGCAAGCAGCCATTAAGGCCATGGCACAAAGAAAGGTTCCCTGGTCTGATGGATTTTACCCGAGGAATTTTATGCAGCCCATGCTGATGATCTGGGCGGCAGCCAGAGAGCTGGGACGCCTCCCCACCTCAACTAACAATGCACTGGTGATTCCACTACTGAAGCCTGACTGCCCATCTTACGATGTTAGGGAGTACCGCCCCCTATCCATGTTGAACATGGACTATACAACTCTTAGCTGGACAGTGGTGACCCACTTACTCCCCCTTATGACTACACTCATACATGCCAACCAAGCTGGATTTATTTCAGGGTTTAACACAGATATCAACATTTGTAGGCTCCTTGCAGTCCTTGATGCTGATATTCCTGACAAACACAATGCAGTAATCATAGCAATCAATATCTAAAACGCATTTGATAGCCTCTGGTGGGACTTCTAATGCCAAACAATGCTGCAGATGGGCATTGGGATGAGATTCGTACTGTGGACCAAGCTATTGTACTTGGCACCTACCAGCCGAATCTGAACTGGTAAATTAATTTCTGACTCTTATATTAAAGGAAGGCATACGAGACAGGGATACCCACTCTCCCTGTTGTTGTTTGCCATTACTGTAGAAATGTTGGCTAGCAGGGCACGCTCTGGTGTCTCATTCAGAAACCTAGATGTTGGGGGCAGACTTCACCACACAGCCCTCTTGGCAGATAACATGCGTTCCTATACAGCATGGGCAAAAACTTGCCTGGAGCAATTGCTCTTCTAGAGCAGTTTAAGATTGTCCCCGACCTCCATATTAACTGGCAAAAATCTCACCTCTTTCTACTTTGTCGGGACATGCCCCAGCCTTTAGAACTTTGTGGTCTGAAGTGGGAGGGATCCTGCCTGAAATATTTGGGTGTCAAGATTTATTATGACCCTCTCGACCTCCTGGAGGGAAATATTGGTCCTGCCCTTCGTGGGTTCCATGCCAGTATGGATATCTGGAAGACCCTACCTCTATCTGTGGATGGCTGAATAGCAATGGTGAAAATGGTTGCCCTCCCCATATTGTTGTATTTCTTCACTACTCTCCCCATTGACATCCCCCGGAAATTTTTCAAAGACCTGAACTTGTTACTTTTAGATTTGGGGGTCTCTATTTGGCAGAGGTAGGTACCTTTGTCCAAGTAGGGGCCCTTGCGTCTAGTCAGGGTAAGGGGGTACACTCCTAAAATAACCACTGCTCACCCCCTTGGTAGCTTGGCACGAGCAGACAGGCTTATCTCAGAGGCAGTGTGTAAAGCATTTGTGAACACATACAGTAATCAAGTGACAACACTACAGATGGACACCACACAAGTTTTATATAAAAAATAAGTATGCTTTATATCGACTTATCACAAGACCACAAACAACACAAATCCACAATACTGTACTTAAATTGGTAGAATTAGCTTAGTTCTCTTAAGATGGTAAATACGACACTCGAGTTCAATGTACCTTAAGATGCGTAACGCAAGACAACATAAGTGTTGCAAGGACGGTGATGCGTTGAAGATCTGGTGCAAAGAAACAAAGATGGCGCTTTCTTCTTGATGCGACACGCTTCCTGCTGCGACGTCAATCCTTTTCTCTGGCGATGCGAGATGTTTTCACACGATGCGAGCCGCAACAGGCCCTGCGACACGCTTCCCAGTGATGCGGCGTCGTCTGCTGCGACGTCGATCCTCTCCCCCGGCGATGCGAGTTGCTTCCACAACGATGCGAGCCGCGACAGGCCCTGCGACACTCTTCCCAGTGATGCAGCGGTGTCTGCTGCGACGTCGATCCTCTTCTCCAGCAATGAGCCGCGACAGGCCCTGCGACACGCTTCCCAGGGATGCGGCGGCATCTGCTGCGACGTCGATCGCTTCGGTGGACCTGCGATGACTCATGGATTCTTCTGCGACACGCTTCCGGTGAAACGGCGGCATCTGCTGCGACATCGATCCTCTTCTCCGGCGATGCGAGGCGCTTCGCGTTGTGAAGCGGCAGCGGCAATTCGGCGACACGCTTCTTGCTCGTGAGTCGCGCTTCCAGCACCTTGAAACACGCAGTCCTTCAGAAAGCCTCGCAAAACAGCAGGCACTTCCAAATAACTCCTGGGGAGCTGGTGGGTGAAGTCTGTTGTCCCTGAGACTTCAGCAGGAGGCACGCTCTTTCCTCAAGCCCTTGGAAATCCTTCACAAGTTGAATAAAGTACACAACGTTCCTTTTCTCCTCTCTTTTGAAGTCAGGCAACCACTGCAGGCCAATCCCTCAAGCCTAGGGATAGTCTCTACTCAGTCTCTCTGCTTCCGCTCCTCAGCAAAGGTTTCTTTTCGTTTCCCAAAGTGATCTAAACTTCTTGGGTTTGGGTCCCAATATTTATACCCAGTTTCTCTTTGTTCTCTGCAGGCAGAGAGGCCTTTGCCTAGTCCAAACCAGTTCTGGTCAGTCCTGGAGCAGTTTGTTGAAAAGACTCCTTCTTTCCTTTCAGAGTGCAGGGCAGAGACATCAGACGCACCACAGGAGGTGGAGCCAGCATTGGGGAGGGAAGGCACAGCCCTATTCAGATCCCAGGTGCAACTCCTCCCACCCATCTAGATGCAGATCTCTCTATTCAGCCCTGTGCTGACTCACCCTGTCTCCTGGATTCCCCCAACCCCTGTCACTTCAAACTCCAGACAAGGAATACACAGCCTAGCATAGGCAGGTTTGGATGGCTAGACAAGAAAATACCTACTTTCTAAAAGTGGTATTTTCAAACACAGAATGTTAAAACCAACTTCACTAAAAGATGTATTTTGTCATTCTGAGTTCAGGCATACTAAACTCGAATTTCTACCATGTTCCCTGAGTCAGTTAGGATTATAAGATGTAATAATCAAACTGCCCATTCTGGCCTATGGGGAACATGTATCCTTGCAATAGTGAAAAATGAAGATGACTGTAATTCACTATTAGGACATGCCACACACACATGGGCATGTCCTACCTTATACTTACAATGCACCCTGCCCTTGGGCCTACCATAGGGGTGTTTGATATGAAGAAAAGGGAAGGTTTAGGGACTGGCAAGTGGGTGCACTTGCCCAGTCAACATGGCAGTACCAGACTGCACACAGGCTCTGCAATGGCAAGCCTGAGACACACTTTTACAGGCTGCTTATGTGGGTGGCACAACCAGTGCTGCAAGTCCACCAGCAGCATTTGGTTTACCAGCCCTGGGCACTCCTGGTGCACTGTACTAGGGTCTGACAGGTAAACCAAACCCGCCAATCATGGAATCACTAATCCATACATCAATTTACAAAAGGGAGCACTTGCACTGTGGCACTGGTTAGCAGTGGCACAGTGCCCAAAGCATCTAACACCAGCAAAAACACATGAGGCAACAACAAAAAATGGAAGGGAGACCTACGCCAAGGTGCCAGGTTTAACACGTGTCCCCTCCGGCTTAAATGTGGGGAGAACTACCGTACCTCCTGGGAGTTCTCATCACTAAGGTGGAAAAATCTGGACAGACTGTCAGCATTGGCGTGCTCTGTACCAGGGCGATGTTCCACCATGAAATCCATTCCCTGTAGGGAAATGGACCACCTCAACAGCTTTGGGTTCTCACCCCTCATCTGCATCAACCATCTGAGGGGCCTGTGGTCTATCTGAACCCGGAAGTGAGTCCCAAACAGGTATGGTCTCAGCTTCTTCAGTGCCCAGACCACAGCAAATGCCTCACACTCAATAGCACTCCACCCCTGTTCCTGTGGAAGTAACCTCCTACTGAGGAAGGCTACGGGTTCATCTGTGCCAAAACAGCCCCCACACCATGCTCTGAAGCGGCTGTTTGTACTATGAACTTTCTGGATAAGTTGGGTGCCATGAGCACGGGCGCCGTACACATAGCAGTTTTCAGGGCCTCAAAAGCTTTCTGACAGGTGTCAGTTCAAATCACTTTCTTGGGCTGCTTCCTGGAAGTCAGCGCTGACAAGATACAACAATGCTGCCATACCCCTTGACAAACCTCCTGTAATACCCAGTGAGTCCTAAAAAGGCCCTCACCACTGTCTGGGTTGTGAGGGGTTCACAAGTCAGGATGGTTTCAATCTTGGGCTGTAGGGGCGCCACCTGGCCGCTCCCAACCTGGTGTCCCAAGTACACCACGGAACCGTGCCCGATCTGGCACTTACTCGCCTTGATCGTGAGGCCTGCCTTTCGCAGCGCCATCAACACTTCCCAGAGGTGGCACAGGTGTTTTTCTCAACTGGTGCTGAACACTGCAATGTCATCCAGGTAGGCCGCACTGAACTCTTCCAGTCCAGCCAACACCTGGTTGACCAACCTCTGAAAGGTGGCAGGGGCATTCTTCATTCCAAAGGGCATAACCCGGAACTGGCAGTGCCCATCTGGTGTGGAGAATGCTGACCTCTCCCTTGCCCCATCAGTCAAGGCGATCTGCCAGTACCCAGACGTTAAGTCAAACGTGCTGAGGAACCGTGCAGCCCCTAACCGATCTATGAGCTCATCAGCTCTGGGGATGGGATGCGCGTCAGTCCTGGTGACTGAATTGAGCCCTCGGTAGTCCACACAGAACCGGAGTTCTGGTGTGGCACCCGGTGCGGCAGCCTTTGGGATCATGACCACTGGGCTGGCCCCAGGACTGTTAGAGGACTCAATCACCCCTAACGCAAGCATCTTGGAGAACTCCTCCTTGATGCAAGCTCTCACCCTGTCAGTCACCCTGTAAGTTTTGTACTTCACCGGAGTACTATCTACAGTGTCCACATCATGGATGCACCAATCAGTGACACTGGGGATTAGGGAGAACAGATCAGAAAACTGTCCCAGCAACTGGCGGCAGTCATTCTGTTGCTCAGGGGTCAGGGTGGAAGAGAGGTTAACACCATCCACTGACCCATCTTGCTCTATCACCGACAGGAAGTCAGGAAGAGGCTCAGTCTCCTCCTCCGTTCCAGCATCCGTCGCTAAGAGCATGTCCACTTGGAACCTCTCCAAGTGGGGCTTCAGGCGGTTGACATGCAGGACTCGTATGGGGTTCCTGGGAGACCGCAAGTCCACCAAGCATGTAACTGGACTCTTGCACTCCACCACGTCAAATGGTCTGGTCCACTTATCCTAGAGCGCACAAAGCTCCACAGGGGCCATGACCCACACTTTCTGACCAGGCTGAAGCTCTACCAGAGTGGCATTCTGGTCATACCACCGCTTCATCTCCTCCTGACTGGCTTCCAGACTCGCCTCAGTGAGTTGCCGGAAACGCCTAGTCTGGTTCCTGAAGGCCAGCATGTAGCTATATACATCCTGGGGAGGTTTCCTGGGAGATTGCTCCCAGCCTTCCTTGACCAGACTCAGAGGTCCTCTCACGGGGTGGCCATAGAGAAGCTCAAAGGGACTGAACCCTAGAGATTTCTGTGGCACCTCACGGTAAGCAAAGAGCATCTATGGTAAGAGGACGTCCCACTTACGCCTCATAGGTTCCTCAAGACCCATAATCATGCCTTTTAGGGTTCGGTTGAACCTTTCAACCAACCCATTTCCTTGGGAGTGGTAAGGAGTGGTAAACTTGTAGGTTACCCCACACTCCTGCCACAGGGATTTCATATACTTAGAAATGAAGTTGGTACCTCGGTCAGACACCACCTCTCTAGGGAATCCTACTCGTGAGAAAATTCCCATCAGTGCCCGTCCCACCACGGGGGCCGTCACTGTACTCAGAGGTATGGCTTCCTGTTACCGGGTGGCATGGTCCACCAAGACCAGGATGAACCTGTTGCCCATGGCTGTTTTGGGGTCCAGTGGCCCCACAATGTCAATACCCACCCGTTCAAAGGGGGTGCTGACCACAGGGAATGGCTGGAGAGGAGCCTTTTGCTTCCTCCCACTCTTTCCACTTGCATGTCAAGTCTGACATGTCCTGCAATGAGTGTCTGAACTCTTGCGCATTTGGGGCCAATAAAAGTGGGTGACAAGCCTCTCAAAGGTCTTGTCCTGCCCCAAATGTCCTGCCAATGGCACATCATGAGCCAGGCTCAGTAGGAAGGCTCGGAAGAGCTGGGGTACCACCAGCACACGGGCTGACCCAGGCTCAGCAACCTTAGGCTCAGAATACAGGAGACCATTCTCGCAGTAGAACCAATGTGACCCAGACTGATCACCTGCTGCCTGGTCTGCAGCCTGCTGCCGCAGACCCACGAGAGAAGGGCACTTGTTCTGCTCCTCACAGAACTCCTCCCTGGAGGGTCCTCCTTCTTGCTGCCAATGGGTCAGCTCAGGTAGGTCCCCCAGTTCAGCTAACTGTTCCCCTGTAGGCTCCAGGGCATCCCCCTCTAGGTCTGCTTCCTCCTGGACAGTGGGAACTTCGTGGGTCGGTTTCCCTCGCCCCCTGCCTCCTCTCTCTAAGGGAGGCACATGGGCCCCCCTCTCAGGCTCCAGGTCCTCTTGAGAACCCCTACTGGCTGCCATGGACCATGTGGTGACACACGCCCAGCCAGGCAGACCCAACATTTCCAAATGAGCACTTCGCTCCACCATCGCCCAAGGTGAGCTCTCCAGATCATTCCCTAACAAACAGTCAACAGGCATGGCGGGCCTCAAAGCTACCTGAAGAGTACCAGAGACCCCGCCCACTCAAAGGGAACCTGAGCCACCTGGCAGTGGCTCTCTGTGTTGTCAGCGGCAACAACTGGATCGAATGCATTTGGGACAACCTGCTCTTGAGATACCAGGTGACACTTGACAGCCGTCACTCTGGCTTCTGTATCTCTAAGAGCCTCCACTCTATGGCCATTGATGGTCACCCACTGCCTGTATTTCTTAGTGTTGTCAGCAAGTTGGGTCTTGGGGACCACCTCACAGTCTCCTAACGAGACAAGGGACATCTCTGCGGGACCCCACCCACCTTGGGCACCCATCTCATCACCCAGGGCTACACTTGCCATCTGCCGGGGGGCTGCACCAGGGGGTGCTGTCTTTCCAAACTGATACCAAAGGGGATGCTGGACGGAGCATTTGAGCAAATCAAACATTCACCCCCAGTCAACTGATCTGGGATTAATCCATCATCATTCTTTAGTTCACTCCACCACCCCAGTTCAGACATGGCCATATGCAAATCAGTCTGACCCTGGGCCTCATGGGAACAGTCCAGCCCGAACTGCCAAGCCATGTCTTCCCTGGACTGGAAACAAGCATCCTGGGACCGGTTTCGAGTTCATAACCCTCATCAGCCAGGCTATCTTGAATCCAGTGGCAGAGTGAACAAGGGACCCACGTCTGGGCATACCCTGCCAACTCAGGGCGAACAAAGCGATACCAAAGTGGATGATGGACGGAGCGTTTGAGCAAATCAGTTCGGGCTGGACTGTTCCAATTGGGCACAGGGTCAAGACTGATTTGCATATGGCTGGGTCTAAACTGGAATGGCATGGTGAGCAAAGAAAACGATGGATTTAGGCCCAGATCTCTGTACTGGGGTGAATATATGACATTGTTCTGCATTCTGTCCATCAATAGTTCTTTTTGCATTTGTCACCCCGAGTGGGACGGGTATGCTCAGACGTGAGTCCTGTGCTCTCCATGGCATTGGAATCAAGCTATTCTGGCTGAAGAGGGGTGAAACCCCGAAACCGGTCCTAGGATGCTTGTTTCCAGTCCAGGGAGGACCTGACCTGGAAGTTCGGGCTGGACTGTTCCCATTGTAAAGAGGAACAATGGTTCTAGTTGGCCTAAAAAGGTCCAGGAAAAAATTACCCTATGAGGGGCAATGAGGTCAATAGAGGTATGAGAACTTAAGTCTCAGAAGAGAGCAATAGTTAATATATAAGAGGGACATGAAGGTCAATGTATGTGGAACATTTATTACACATTGATAGAATTCAAGTACTCACATAGTAAGTGACAATAAGCGTGACGTGAGAAGTGAGGGTGAACTTAAAATGAAGACATCGCATAGACAACAATTGTAGAACCACTTTTTAAAGATTTTTAACACAGTTTAAAGGGTTCATGTTGTGAGGTGTCGACGACGTTTCGAACTCAATTAATCGAGTTCATCTTCAGGACAAAATGTGAGCAACTAGAATTTGGAAACACGGTGTTGAATCAAGGAGTCACTCGGCCGCGGAGCGGCAGCGTTCATGCGCCGGGAAATTATTTATTTGTGCCGGTAGCATATCATTGAATGAAGACCTCGGAGTCGAAGAGGAGCGTGTCCTTCTCAGATCTCAGATGCTGCTTCGCGCTGAGAGAGAGCGCTCTGGCCATGAGCCGCGACAGGCCCTGCAACACGCTTCCCAGTGATGCGGCGGCTTCTGCTGCGACGTCGATCCTCTCCCCTGGCGATGTGAGATGCTTCGGTGGACCTGCGATGACTCAACGATTCTTCTGCGACACACTTCCCGGTGATACGGCGGCGTCTGCTGTGACGTCAATCCTCTTTGGCGATGCGAGGCACTTCGTGTTGTGAAGCGGCAGTTCAGCGACTCGCTTCTAGCTCGTGAGTCGCACTTCCAGCTCTTTGCGACACGCAGTACCTCAGAAAGCCTTGCAAAACAGCAGGCACTTCCAAAGAACTCTTGGGGATCTGGTTGGTGAAGTCTGTTGTCCCTGAGACTTCAGCAGGAGGCAAGCTCTTTTCTCAAGCTCTTGGAGATCCTTCACAAGTTGAATAAAGTACACAAAATTCCTTTTCTCATCTCTTTGGTAGTCAGGCAACCACTGTAGGCCAATCCCTCAAGCTTAGGGATAGTCTCTCCTCAGTCTCTCTGGTTCCGCTCCGCAGCAAAGGTTTCTTCTTGTTTCCCCAAAGTGATCTAAAGTTCTTGGGTTTGGGTCCCAATATTTATACCCAGTTTCTCTTTGTTCTCTGAAGGCAGAGAGGCCTTTGCCTAGTCCAAACCAGTTCTGGTCAGTCCTGTGGTGGCAACACTACATGCCCATTGGAATGCAGGCCTAGCTGAACCAACCCACAAGGGTTGTCAAATCCTGTGCACCACTATGGGACACTATAAAGCAGTGACTTGCTTGTACCAAGCTCTATGGTCCAACATCGTAATGCCCTGAGGGAGCTTCAGGAAAAATAGGTAGAAGATCTTGAACTGCCAATTACTGAAGTGGAATTGGCTTTGATACAATCCAATAGCTACACAGTGTCAAGGAACGCTCAATTTAAATTAATACAATTGTATTTCTTGCACAGGGCATACCTCATGCCTGGTAAGATTGTCCACATCTTCAAAGCTGTCACGGCGGTTTGCCCCAGATGTGGAGAGCCAGAAGCTGAAATGCTTCACATGGTGTTGTCTTGCCTTGACCTTACTGACTTTTGGGCAGCAGTGGTAGCGTGCATTAATTAAGTTACCCAAAGGTCCATTCTACACACTCTGTTGGCGTGCTTGCAGGAGGGCTTCCAGCATCGACACAACTGTAAAATTACTACCAGATTGTGGATCTTGCCATGGGCATGGTGAATCGTGAAATTACCATGAAATGGAAGACCTCGAGGTCCTAGTTTGATTACATGGAGAGAGGGACTCCTCAAATACCGGGCTATGAGAGCGCGGTCCTCCTCTCGAAGACGAGAATGGGAAGGGGTTCAATAGATTATGCTAAAGCATGGGATCACCTTGTAGACTGCTTGAAATAACCTGATTTGGGCACCCGAACATTCCCACTCGTCCGCAGATGAACCAGAGGTGGAATACGATTGAGTCTTCTCCTTCCGCTATGTAATAGGCCCGGAACACTCCTTTGATGGGGTTTTATGATTCTGCAGAGTGCTTGAGCCAGGTTATGTGGGGGGACATACATCAGAGGGGCATTGGGAGAGGGGAGTTTTTAGTATGAGTGGGCAGGTCGGCAATGATTCACACATGATGTGCCTTGTATAACTGTTCCTTGCTTTGTTTAGTACCGATATCTGTCCTTTGATGTGCAGCATGTATGTGATTGCTGAATACTGAGCCGCTCGGATCTGGCGGATGGTATTTGTTCTGTTGAAAAACATAATAACATTTTGTTTGAAAAAAAGAATGGTACTGGTAGATCAGAAAATATACTCATTTTTGTAGAATTTATTTTCATTTCTAGGGTTGCCACGTGGCTACCTTTTACTGGCATGACCAGCATTTACATGTTCTAGCCAGTACAAAAATAAGGAAAATCACCTAAAGCTTGTGTTTTTCCCCTTTATCAGCACATACTTTAAACAGAAAACATAAGAGGAACACTTTGAATTGTGCTTTAGAGATCCCTGATTGATAATTAAAATACACAAAGATAGAAACGTAATGCTAAACATGAATACAATTGATTGTACAAAAAATTCGTCTTATATATCATGTCTGGGCTTTTTGCAGAATCTAAAACGTGAACTAATTTGTCTCTGGGAAAGGTGGCAATCCTAATTGTCCCCTTTTTTTTAGAATACATTTTATTCAGTTTATAAGCAAATACATTTCACTCTCCGAAAGGAGTATGCATGATTTACATCTCTAAATCCTCGTACAAATTGCCAGACATACATAAACAATCTGGGGCATATTATCAAGACACGGCATTAAAATTATCGCTGCTTTAGCGGCAGGAAACTGCTGCTAAAGCGGAGATAATGGGCTTGATAATATGCCCTTGAAAATTCCCATAGAAGCCCATGTTCTGGTGTCAACATGGGCTTCTATTGGAATTCTCTGCGGCATATTATCAAGCCCATTATCGCTGCTTTAGCAACAGTTTTCTGCCACTAAAGCAGCGATAATTTTAACGCCGTGCTTGATGATATGCCCCTATGTTTTTCTGCATATCCAGATGGGTATGGATCTATAAAGTTCAAAGTTCCTCTCCAGAACTGATCCCCTCAACTCTCAAAAGGACCATTCCTAACTCAACTGCCAGTGTAATCAACCTTCAAACACCACAACCCCCATCACATTTTGTAAGTCAAAAAAGCAATGATCTATTTTTGTTTAATACACTTTCCACTGCTCACAAATGTCAAAAATGCACAGTAATTGGTACAGCAACATTAACCAAATCACACGAACTTGATAAACCCAATGTTAACAATACACCACTCGAAATTCACTCTCCCTTTCCGACACACTTTGACCTAGTCATACATCTCCCCCTGCGCATGCATATGTAATTGTAACTGTTTTTGCAAATTGTATTTATATAGCCCTTCAAATCTCTGAAGAGTTGCTGAAACTCTTTGTGGGGAGTAGAATGCTACTCCTGAACCGAAAATTAGACATGAATTAGTAAAACAAATAATTCCTTTTGGCATTATTTGTGTTAGGTGTGAACTCTTGGGGGCATATTCTCAAGAACGTGTGAGAACCATTGCAAAAGTCACTTAACGCAACCCTCAACATCGCAGTCCATCGTGGGAAATTTACGCCGTGTTAACCAGGTGTTCACAACATGGCGGTACCATGTGAAAGTCATCAGACAACGCGTCAAATGGCTGTGTTAAAATCAACGTCACACCGCAAAAATGCGAAACATGAACGCAAAAAAAGCTGTGATGAGAACAAGCGCGATACAAAAAGCTGCGAAAACCAGCCACAGGCCTGCAAATCCCACACGTCTGGCGGGAAAATGCACTATAAAAGCAGAACAAGAAAAACACACCAGAAACAATCCAAAGTGCGCAGCAACATGGATGCACCCTGACCGAGCGCAGAGGCCAACGCGAACCCCACAGACCACCAGCAAGGTTCAACGGGGTCGGGGAAGGCCTGGGAAAAGAGGGAGAGGAAGACGGGGTGCAGACTGCAGGATAACAAGACCAGCATCACAGAGGTGACAGAACAATACCAGCAACTGACCCACAATCAGACTACCTGGAATGCAGCCGGAGTGTCGAGGAGGCCAATGGAGGAGGCCAAGAGGCGCTGGCATGACGTGAAAACCCAAACTAGGCACCAAGACGCCGCCAACAGGAAGGCAGCAACGGCGACAGGAGTTGGGAGTCCTGCGCCACAGGAGGAGCAGGAGGAAATGGAGGCCAGTCATCAGTGTGGAGACGGTGTAAGGAGGTGGGAGTACGGACACAGCCGAGAGGACCTGACAACAACAACAGGGCCAGTAACGACCAGGTACTGGGGGGACGGGGGGAGATGTGCACAATGGCACACATGCACAACAATGTGTAGCACACTGCACAACCACAATGACCCTGGATCATGTCCCTGAACTGTGTGGCACACTGCAGCACACACACATAGCTATCACAGCACATCCCATGACAATGTGGTACAAAGTGCAACACAGACACTGCAAAACAGGTGACACAACTGGGTCCGCACATGCGCAGAAACAGGCCACTCACATTGAACAGAGCAGGAAACTGTGAGATGCATATGTACGTGTACAACCTCACATCCGTCACATAGTCCAAATGTCGACTGTCCCCCCTCAAATTGCCAGCAGCGCCCAAACAGTCACAATGTACATTGTCACACAGTCTGCATGTCAACCAGAACAATGCACAAACATACATGTCAACATGCATCTCCCCTTCACATTGCAGCGGGACAAAAAACACCTCCAGCAGGTCAGACCAGACAACCCAGCAGTGATGCCCGAGATGACCATCGCACCCTCGACACCGACGCCATACACCAGGCCATGGACATCACAGGCAAACCACCCCCAGGAGCAGGGCAGCCAAGCTACATAGAGAAGACCCCAGCCCCTGCACAGACCACACAGCAGGAGGCACCCGCCACCACGGCTGACTCCCAACACTCCACCTAGGCACACATCGCATTTGAATGCCAGGTGTCAGAATGCCAAAAGGAGGTGGCCGAACAGGTGCGGGTGGGCTCAGAGCTCATGGAAGCTGAACTGGACCACATACGTGGGTGTCCAAGTCCCATCAGGGACCACCTACATCCCACATAGGAGACCCACACAGCAACAGAGAAGCATGCAGATGCACATTTCCAACACAGAACCACGCCCAGGGGCACGCACATATCGGTCACACACCCATGTTGGCTCTGCGTATGACGGCCCAATACACCCCTCTTACCGTATAGAGTGGCTGACGACAAAGCGGCATGTCCAAGCTCCGACCCGCTGCCTGAGGTGACATGTCTGCATCCGCTGCACACAGCACAATGCAATGTCGTAGGGCCCTCATGCATACAACAAAACCACAGGGACACGCATATATCATGTAGAACTGGCTACGGGCATGTGCGCCCGGCCCCTTTATTGGCGGTATTGGTAAGTATAAGGCAGCCCGCACAAAGTGCTTTGTGCTGGCAACTTGAACAGTGGACACCAGTGCAATGGAAACAGGAAACACCTGCATAATAAGAGTCAACTGCTGAGCAACATGGAGGGAGGCGGAGCAAGGACAGAGTTCACCCAATATGCAAACAGAAGTGTCCGTGAGTTGCAGTGCACTCAGATTGGGGCACCAGAGATGAGCGTACTCATGTGAAGAAATTGCTAGAATTGTGTTCCTTCGGGTCGTTCTTGGGGCAGCTGCAGGGGGGTGTCACACCTGCATCATCTTCCTCATCGTCGTCTCTGGTCTCCCACACTGCCTGAGGTGACATTGCTGCGTGAGCTCTCCACAACACATGACCAAAACAGTAATGGAAAATGATTTGTGGTGCACTGAGTTAGTGGCACCTGGAGTGCTGAGCAGGGGAACAGGCAGAAGATGGCATCCACAACAGGTGCGAGCAACTCCGTCAGTCTGCCAGTACGACCGTTTCGGCACTGGCAGTTGGCGTTTGGAGTTGGTCCTGGTGGTGGTGGTGTGTGCCTCCTGCGGTGATGCGATGTCCAGGCCGGTCAGAACTCGATTTGACGTGTGGGCCCTGGTGTACCACAGTTGAGGCCGGAGGCAGCGGACAGCACAGGGCCACTGACAAATGGCCTTGATGACACCAAGGCCATCCTCTCAGAGGCCATCCAATATCTCATCAGACAGGGTCCCTGATTTGAGCTGCACAGAGATAGTGGCACTGGATGCACTGCGGCCGGCACAGGCACACCACCACGGGACGGTGACTTGTGTTGAAGTGACATGGGGGAACATGAAGTGCTGAGCGGGTCCTCCTCGATGTTCAAGGTAGACGTGGCAGAGGCTTGCGGGGGACAGTGGAAGGTGTCCTCCAGAGCATGATGCAGAGGGTGGAAGCTGTCCGAAATCAGCAAATGGAGGAGTAGAATGCCACGGCATCGTTTAAGCCACAAAGTCAGTATCACCGACATGATGGCGACGACAACCCCAAAGCCATGGACTCAGTCGCCACCAAAGTCCAACCAGGAAGTGTCCATGGGTCTCGGGGAACAGACTTAGTGGCCCCGGGGCTGAAAGGGGATGCAGTCTGCGTTGAGGCCTGTCCAATGACATCAAGTCTGCCATAAATAAATCAAGGCTGAATTAAAATTGTGTGTAGCAATTTTTACTGCAGTGTAGGCCTGAGGCAGCGGTCAACGCGGGACAGACGCGGTTCAGCGTGCTCCTCCTGGAACTCTAACACACAACGTTGACATTACATTTGGGGGTGACTTGTGGTTGACGGAGGCAAAAGCACCAGAGCCAGGCGGCTGTTCAGTCAGCGATGATGACGTGTCCTGCCTGGTGAAGACTGGATTGGAGTGACGTGAGGCCTGCTGGACCACAGTGTAGGCCGACGCCATAGTCATCAAGGGCCCACAGACACGTGTGGTTGGGAGGTCAGGCACAGACTTGGTGTCGGATTTGAAAGTGGATTTATGCTGTTCCTCTGTAATAGGTTTTAACAGAGTCCCTATAATCTCGGTCCCACTATTGCCCTGGATGGGTCATAGGTGGGAATCCATATGTTGGATTCAAATGCCCTCACACACCCTTTCAGGTGTCATGCTTCATCATATGGGCTGCTCCTCGTGGGGTCGGCGGTGCAGTACCCCAAGGGCTCCCTATAGTAGGGGCACTTTGTCGGAGATCTTTTATCCAACAGCCGTATGGTGAAGTGCGGGTGTGGGGACAGACCTGTGTAGATGTGGTGTAGTGATTAAAATAGGATTGGGAGTACCTAGAGGGACAATTTGTATTCTGGGGGTCTCCTACCCTAAGTAAAAACAGTGAAAAAGGCACTCACCTGAGTATTATGTCTTGAGTGGTGGTGTCCTTGTTAAAACGTGTGGGTCAACATGTTTCTCGCTGTGCGTTTAATCAACTTGCGATTCTTTAGGACCAAGGTAAGTGAACTATCTACATATAAGGTTTTTGGCATCAAGTATTGCTCACGACATTAGTGTCTATTGCTAAATGTACCTGTTTGTAACCTGGAACTACCTGTTGTGGGAGACAAAAGTGTAGCAATATCATTCATGATGATGCAGTGCATCACAAGCATAGACATAGTTACATTGTGACTATAAAAACCTAAGGTTATACGTGTGGTGAACGCAAAGGCGTTATGAGGACATCTAAAAGACAGTAGGTTTTAAAACAAGTGGTGAGTCTCCACAGTGAGCTATAGTGACTGTTGGCCCCTGTGGAAAAACATTGTTATAGCAGAAACACATAATCTTGGACTCACCCAATTGGTATGGTCCCCAGGCATCAACAGTACCCGATGGATTCAAGCACAAGGCATTGTTCCTGTGTGTGACGGACTGGTAAGGGGAAGAAAACAATGTATGTACTGCATAAAAACTATCTTTGTATTGCTTTGATCGACATCTCATCCATTCAACATCGTTAGGTATCTGATCTGCAATGGACCCGTCATCAATGCGGCGGAGTCCTGGGCCTACCAATAACTATGTGGTGGTCTAACCTTGCATAAATACTCAATTGAAAGCGGAATTGTTTGCCATGGTGTAATGATGGTTTAGTTGATGTTGTTGAGTAAAGGAGTGAGTTGATCACGAGCTACCCTTATATAACCATTGTGGTTAACATTGAAACCTGTGCTGAAACGAGTGTAGTTGGTCAAGACCCGTTGTAGCCCACCGGAGACATAGTGGTGTGTAAGAGTTTAATAACAAGGTTGCTAACACAAAAGGGTTATAATCATCACTACTGAAGAGTAGGAGGCTGTTGCGGTCGGTACTTTTTTTTAGACATAGTTGTAGTCAGTTGGCCCCCCTCGATTTTAAAAGTGAGGTCTAAAAATGGTATCTGGGTGGAAGATGCTGAGATGGTGAAATTCAAGTACGGATTAAGGTTGTTAATCCACCTGATAAAGTTGTTGTACATCTCACTACTCCCCTTCCAGAAGATCAAGATGTCATCAATGAAGCGCTTCCATGTGATACAATTTTTAGAGGGGGGCAAACTGACCGCAACAGCCTCCTACTCTTCAGTAGTCATCACCCCAAATCACTGAAGGAAAACTTACCATTTGGCCAGTTTTTAAGAGTACAGGGAAATTGTAGTTCAGTGGAAGATTACAAAGCTGAATCAGCGGCCCTTGCAAAGAACCTCACTGCAAGAAATTACCCCCCTAGAGACATTGCTCTCTCCAGAAAAAGAGCGCGCCACAACAACAGGGAAAGCCTGTTAGAACACAGAGAGAAAAATGAGACAACAAAACTCACCTGCGTCACGACCTTTACTCCAGCTTCAAACCAACTAACCAGAGTGCTAAAAAAACATTGGAGCATACTTAACACAGGGTCCCTAAACCTCGACCAACCACGCTTTGCATTTAAGCGCTCAAGAAACCTTAAAGACATGCTCATCCACACGAGACCCAAAACTAAAGCCACTAACAAACAGGGCACACTGTGGCAATTGCCAGCAGTTACTGGCCATTATCCCTGTGGCTCATGCACTGCGTGCACTTACACCTTTGTCCATAAGACCATCACACTCAATGAAACTTTCATATGGGAAATGCGTTCCCACACGAATTGCAATACCGCAAACTGCATTTACTTACTCACATGCCCATGTGACCTCTACTATGTGGGCATGACAACTCGCCCCATCAAATGGCGAGATTCAGAACACCGTAGCAACTTCCGCTGCCACAAAAATAACACCAAGATGTGTGCACACTATCTCGAAAAGTCACATTCACCAGACTCCATAAAATGGGTAATCTTAGAACCATCCCCCAATATATCTAAGAGCAATCTATTCGCCAAAGAACAAAGATGGATACACTGTTTGTCGACACATGACAAAGGGCTCAATGAAGATATACCATGGAGAGCTATACAAACCTAAACATTAATATGTAGACACATGAGTTACTACACTGGATGATACCAGACACTGAGTGAACTAATGCATCCCTCTAAACAACACTGACCACCTAGTGTACCTATCAGGATTTATAGCCTGCACCCATTAATCCACCTGTGGCACGATGAGGCTCAAACTACGTCTCACAATGTCCGCCTACTACCCTTTCCAATAAAAATGTTTCCTTGAATAGGCATTCAACTGCTATAGAGCATAATATTGCATTAAAACTAATTTTAATAGGTGACAACATAGAATTTACCTACTGCATACACACCGTTTTTATGAACACTCACTCTATATGAACGGATGTCAAATTAGTTTAATAATTTATCTTCTTCCCCCATTTGAGAGCTACTCGCGTACACCACTTAATAATGGCCGCCGTCCCCGCACCAGCAATACACACAGGAAATCGCTCCAACGATCATGTGATGAGGGACTTACCCGATTGGCTAAGTGACAGCCATGTTGGGTTAAAACCCCGAGTGAATGATGACCTAGCCACCTCCCGGACCCGGTGGATTGGGCAGGTCGAGAGATATGCGCACAATGCCATAACCCTGAGTATTGATTAGCGATGGGGCTGGGGGTTTTACTGTTATTTTATCACGCGATTTGTTCGTGCAAAGCGGACAGCGTAGTTAGCATCACTTTGTGATAACTCTTAAGCACCCCTCCCCGGCAATCGTCGTTATAAGCAGGGCATAATCATCCCTCTCCGTCAGCGACTTACTCTACACAGTCAGTAGAAGCCCCTTCCTGGCACTTAGATTAACAAACGACGCTTCCACACACCCCACAAACAACCCGAGCTCGCTGTAACCCTCGAGAACCGAGCATGGGCACAAGATCTACATTTGCCTTACTTCCTTTACTAAACGCACCACTTTGGGCATGAATCTTGTTATGACTATACCTGGATACGAATATCCTCATTTCGATGGGCACTAGTAAAATGCAGTAATTATCAACAGCACCACCATTATTAACCCCATTGAGGTTCTTAGTCTATCTCTACAGGCACCATACAAGCCATTTATATTAACGACTCCACGGGAGTTCTCTACCAACCGCGACGAGACCCCGCGATGATCATAACCCTTTTGTGTTAGCAACCTTGTTATTAAACTATTACACACCACTATGTCTCTGGTGGGCTACAACGGGTCTTGACCAACTACACTCGTTTCAGCACACGTTTCAATGTTAACCTCAATGGTTAAATAAGGGTAGCTTATGTGATCAACCCACTCATTTACTCAACAACATCAACTAAACCATCATTACACAATGGCAAACAATTCCACTTTCAATTGAGTAGTTATACGATGTGAATTCATCGGTTAGACCACCACATACTTATTGGTAGGCCCATGACTCCACCGCATTGATGACGGGTCCGTTGCAGATCAGATACCTAACGATGTTGAATGGATGAGATGTCGATCAAAGCAATACAGAGATAATTTTTATGCAGTACATACATTGTTTTCTTCCCCTTACCAGTCTGTCACACACAGGAACAATGCCTTATGCTTGAATCCATCGGGTGCTGTTGATGCCTGGGGACCATACCAATTGGGTGAGTCCAGGATTATGTGTTTCTGCTATAACAATGTTTTTTCACAGGGGCCAACAGTCACTATAGCTCACTGTGGAGACTCACCACTTGTTTTAAAACCTACTATCTTTTAGATGTCCTCATAACGCCTTTGCGTTCACCACACGTATAACCTTAGGTTTTTATAGTCACGATGTAACTATGTCTATGCTTGTGATGCACTGCTTCATCATGAATGATACCTCTACACTTTTGTATCCCACAACAGGTAGTTCCAGGTTACAAACAGGTACATTTAGCAATAGACACTAATGTGAGCAATACTTGATGCCACAAACCTTATATGTAGATAGTTCACTTACCTTGGCCCTGAAGAATCGCAAGTTGATTGAACGCACAGCGAGAAACATGTTGACCCACACGTTTTAACAAGGACACCACCACGTGAGACATAATACTCAGGCGAGTGCCTTGTTCACTGTTTTTACTTAGGGTAGGAGACCCCAGAATACAAATTGTCCCTCTAGGTACTCCCAATCCTATTGTAATCACTACACCACATCTGCACAGGTCTGTCCCCACACCCGCACTTCACCATACGGTTGTTGGATAAAAGATCTCCGACAAAGTGCCCCTACTATAGGGAGCCCGTGGGGTATTGCGCCGCCGACCTCACGAGGAGCAGCCCATATGATGAAGCATGACACCTGAAAGGGTGTGTGAGGGCATTTGAATCCAACATATGGATTCCCACCTATGACCCATCCAGGGCAATAGTGGGACCAAGATTATCGGGACTCTGTTAAAACCTATTACAGAGGAACAGCATAATTCCACTTTCAAATCCAGTCCTTGGGCCTCTTTTTTATGCTGGACCTCCCCACTCCTAGTTGAGTGGAAAAAGGCCCCTCGTCCCCCTTGTTGTATACAACACAGACTTGGTGTCACCACATCGAAGGGAGTACAGTGAAGTAAACTCTTCATTATTGTGAGTACTCGGACAATGTATGATCAAGACTCAGTTCCAAATGTGTGACCTACTTGACCGTAGTGAAGGCCGGAGGCGGCAGTAGAGTATGTCAACGAGAAAGGACTAAAGTGTGCCTGTGTCATGGAGGCCGTGATGGTCTGTGGAGGCAGCCTGGGTCGAGGGCCTCGGGCTTGTATCTTGCGCTGGCACGTGGTAGGCCCTCCTTGACACACGCCGGTGTCAGCAGTTGGTCAGTGTGGCCGGGCTGCGTGGGGGTGGGCTTGACGGATTCGGGGTCCAGCGGGCTGGGGTACAGCAGGCGCACAGGATCGCTACCAACTCCGTTCATGAGGACGGCATCGGCCTTGTAGCAGGGTGAGAGGCGCCGCCGTGACAGAGACATTGGGCATTCCGGAAGAGGACCACGCCTAAGGCTACGTGCTTTTTATTCACACCCCTACGCTGGCCTGGCGTATGCCGGGGCATCCCACTCCACTCACGCTTACGGGGGGGACGTAACTGGCAACATTTCCGCAAACTCCCCCACTGGCTGGGGTGACTTGGTTGCATCCACTGTCCACTACACTCCATACACCAGCGGTGTATGTCACCATGGATATTGGTGTGTTCTGCATACTGTGGTCTGTCCAGCACATCTCCGTCACTCTTGGCATTGTGTACTTACCCAATCATGGTTCTCCTGCCTCCTTCATACATGCCTGGTTCCCACCTATCCCCACATCACGCTATTGTGTGGCTGAGGTGCCATGCCATTGATGGCTCATGTTTACGCCTTGCCCAGGTTACCATTGTAAGTTGTGCTGTCATGTCTGGTGGGTGGGCATGTTGTTTTGCATGTTGGTTGTGATTTTGTGACAATTGCATTGCCAGAGTTGTGAGTTGCATGGTTGTGGAGATGATGTGTGTGGGGTATTCATTTGGAACTTGCCAAGGGGCTGTGCATTTCCCTTGGTGCCAACCTGGTAGCGCTGGTTGATGATGGACTGTCGGAGGATGAAGGAATCATGCACACTGGCTGGGTATTTGGCGACGACGTGGGTGGAGATTCCATGGTGTTCGGATGTTGCCTGCACAGTGATGTGAGACGTGTGCTTTCTGTTGCGGGGATTGTGTGCTCTGTCACCAGGGGGCACAGGTAGGACATGTGTGCTGTGGATTGCCCCCAACACGTGCATGCTATGGCGTATGGTCCTTGCTTGGTCTCCAGCTGTTCCTGCTCATTGTGGTCGACGTATAGATACTGGGGTACCAGGCTGATGGTGGCATCCAGCGCAAGTGTGAGGGACTTGGATGCGGCTGGCTGTGTGACTCCTCAGACTCTGGCGGGTGTTGGTTCCCCCAACCAACATCAACCAGAGTCTGAGGAGTCTCACAGCCAGCCGCATCCAAGTCCCTCACACCTGTCCTGGATGCAACCATCAGCCTGGTACCCTAGTGCCAGATGCACCTGTTGGTCTCTGGTACCCTCCGTAACAGAGGTCAACAGGTGCATCACAGCCAGCAGCTTTGTGTGGGGTGGGATGTTGGTTTTCCGCTGTGTTGGTGCCGTCGGCCTGTTGGGCGATGATGGTCAGGATGCGGAGGATGGTTGTCCTTTTGAGCCTGTAGTGGGCAATGGCATCCTCAGGTGTTGAGTCTGTGAGGCTGGTGGATTTCCTGTGGGTCCGCTGTCTTTGTCCGTGCTGCCTCTGTGGTGGTCCGGAGGGGTGGGTTCCTAGGGGTGGGGGTCCTGGGTGTGGTGGCGGTGGGTGTTGTTGCCCTATTGGAGCTTCGGGCTGCATGTTCAGTTGCCCGGGTGCATCTGTTGTTCTTCATGTTTGGCTTTGGGCTGTGCTCCCTTGTCTGGTGCCGGTTGTCGTCAGACTTTACACCAGGTCAGAGCAGGTGTTAGTTTCCTGGTGCTACCGCGCCTTATCGCCTGTTTTGTGATCTTGTCGCCGATGTGTCTGGTCGTTGAGAATGTTGTGGAGTGGTGTTGCCACGGCATTTTGCTCGGGAACGCCTACTCTGCATCTAATTAGCTATAGTAGCCGGGGTCGTCTGTGGCAATGTTTTTTGAGGATGCTATCGCCGGAAAACTGGTGATATAGACTGTTTGCACCAGCTTGTGAATGGGGCGATTAATTTATTGCGACTTTGGAAGCGATAAAGTGCTGATAACTCGGCGATAGCTCCTTGAGAATATGCCCCCTGATTTCTTGTGTGTTTAGTAGAGTTTAGAGTAGGGATAGAATGATGGGAATGGATTTGAAAGGGGAAGTTATATGTTGTTTTTGTAAGTAGTGATCGTATATGGCTGTTGGGGGTGTCATGTGTAAAAAAGGAGGTAAACTTTGAGAAGGAAGCTTAGGAGTTCAAAGTAGTCAGAAGGGTTTGGAATGGGTCAGAGAGAGGAGGACATGACAACCTTCTTCTAATACTGTGGTCTCCATGTACAGAAACCACAGTATTAGAAGACAGTTAACATGCTGGTTTTTGGTAAAACTTCATAACCTTCTTTTTCTTTTCCATCTCTTGTCATATCAAACCAGCAGAGTATTGTTATCACAAAACCAAGAGGTCTTCTAAATTTGATCATGAGACTAAATTACTTTGCTCATAAGCACTTTAAAGCTTAACAAGCCTTTGACCCTGATGAAGGAACTTACCTGACTGTATATGGTCGCAAAACACGTTTAATAATAAACTTAGCAATAAAAGCCATCAGAAGTTTGATTGGATGCTCAATGAACACTAGCTTTGAAAAACATTGATAGACTTTGAAACAATTTATCTTTTAACATTACAGATCAGGTCACAGGGGCTGCTGGCAACAATATATAATGAGGTTTAACACAACACTGATATACACACCTCACAATTCCACACTGGTGCCTACCAACATTTTGGGATGTGGCAAAAACTCAATTATCCTTCATGGCAGGAGGCAGGGATCAAGGAGGTGGACCTACACATAAACGGGAAAATACATACATTTGAAACAATAAGAGAAAAGTATGCGCTAGGAGGAACTACTTCATCACATACAAAGCAGGGGCTGCTGAACTTACTTGAGGGTGGGGTGGAGAACAAAATGAACCACCTAAATCATAGTTACTTACCAGAATGTTAGCAAACATGTAGTGAATATATTACACGAAGCAACAGCACATGCAGTTTATGCAGACACCCCTTGGAGAGGATGGAAGCAAAAGTAAGCAGGACACTACTACAAGGAGTGATATGCCAAAAAAATAGTGACGAGGAACCGGTGGTTTAAATTTACTGTTTAAATATTTAAATCAGATCTATATATCCCCAGCAAAGATAGCACAAATGTACCCAGGAGCATCTAATAAATACCGCAAAATAAAAATGGATTTATCCAGATGGCGCGGGAGTGTGTTATGATCACGCAATTTCGATTAAACATATTTACACTCATATCTGAAATAGGCAAAATATTAGAACCCACTCCAACACTCTGCATGTTGGGCTTAATGAATACACAGTAGGGATCAAAATAAATCTGTAAGTTCATCGTCCTTGCACTAGTAATAAACAAAAGAAATATAGCGATGCACTGGAAAGCAAACAATGTCAATCAATCGGTCATGGATAAATTTACAGCCTTCAGGCAGCAAGGAAAACAGGGTAAAACTACCACTGGTAATGAGTAGGATGCTAATATAGTATCTAAAACAGTTAAATCCAAGTAAAATTGTTGTTGACAGCGTGTGGCCATATATGGACCTAGATGTAAAGTTGACATATAATAATGCTAAAACCTAATAAAGAGCAGTTGAAAAATATTTAGCCACCAAACCACAAAGTATAGTTCTGGTTCAAGAAACTTATCTTAAAACCAAAGAATGTGAAAAACTGAAAAGCTGTAGTATACTCCTGGTTCTTCCCAGTCCGATGATGGTCCCTTCATGAGTCGCAGACTCGGAAAAAGAGTAGCCATTCTCTTTCACAAGACTCTACCTATTCAATTGACTCGGATGGGAGGTTTGTCTTTGTCAAATTCAAGTAGCAGGAAACCACATTGATGGTAGGCTCAATCTCTGCCCTCTAAAGCTGTACACCTGTCTTCTTTGACTGAGTAAATAGACTGCTAGCAGAGTTTGACAATACCATAATTGTTATAGGAGGGGACTGGAAAATGGTTGTCAACTCCATCTTGGGTTAATTTGATCAACTAACCTGCATGGGGGCCGAGACGGGAATGCTAGAAGACTAAGTACACCATGGAGGCTAACCCATGCACAAGCCTGGGAGTATACGTTGATCTACTGTGCTCCTGGGGCTAACCCAAAAATGTATTATTTTCTATCCTCAGATTTCTTGCTGCCTAGTATCTTGCAGTTATATATGGGCCTGATGACGCCTAAGGTCAAATCTAAGAAAATGGATGTTATAGAGATCGGCAACCTAAGAAAATAGATTGCAGCAGCAACATTTAGCCGAACTTGTAGACATGAATGAGAGCTTGGAGTCCTTTACCCAAACCAACTAGGCAGCAGCTAAGGAAATTCGATGACAAACAAAACTAGTGGACAAAAACAGCCTCACAACACCAGAAAGTCCTGGAAGAGCCTGTCACTCTCTCATCTTTTGGTACAGCATAGACCCTTCTTCGATAACCAGGAAAAGCAAAATATGAACTGAACTCTTGTAAGGTGTAGGCTGTTCTGCCCCAGTTTAAATGGAAGAATTGTGAGTAGGGAAAGAAGGACGGTAGGCCGCTGGCACTGCAGCTGATCAGAGGAAGGATGTAACTGCAATGCTGTGATCCGAAGTGACAAGGGGCCATTGCTCACTCACCAAACTGAAATCACGAAAGAATCCCAATTCGCTATTCTGCTTTGTTCACATCAGAAGTAGCCTCATAGGTGTAGTAAGGTATTTTTTGGCAAGCTATCTTCACTGTATCTCTCATCTATTGCATATGCATCCTGGTAGGTGAAATCATGGTGCAGGAGGTCAGAGAAACAATTAAATCAATGCTCTCTGGTGAGGCTACTGGGCAGAATGGATTTCCCATAGAACTGTATAAAGCAACATATGAAAAACTAGCCCCCTTACTGTTTGTAGTCTTCAACTAAGCATTTAACCTTTGGTTAGCTGAGAGAGCAACAAGGCTGTTATCTTGCGTCTTAAATCTGGCAAATTCAGGCATGAAAATTCTGGCAAAGCCTCCCGAAAACAGTGCTCCCCGCATTGATCTGTAGATCTCAAGTTGAATTTGAACGTGGAAGATGAAACTTACAAACTCTTGATCACCACTTACGACAAATCTGCCACGCGCTGAATGATGAAAGTTCTCACTTGATAAACAGAAGGTCTTTGACCTGGTGGAGTTGGGTACTTCTTTTAGACTCTTTCCCAAGTCGGCATAGGCCCAGATTTCATCAAAAAAGTCAAATGGCGATTTCAAGATCCCTTGACTAAATCGAAGCAGCTCCCTAGCTACCAAATTTGTATCTACTGGGGTACCTGCCTGGGATGTTCTTTGCCACTCTTATTTTCGGATTGTTCTCTGAGCGCTTGGCAACAACAACCACGGCATTCATATCAGTCCAAGGTATGGAAGCTCGGGTATTAGGATTTAAAATGCTACTGTATGGCAGTGACAGAACTGATCACTCTTTCCAAGCCATCCGACTCCATTCCTCCCTGATGAGCATGATGTCTAAATTTTCTCCCGGATCAGGATACAGAATGAATTGGGTGAAGAGTAAGACATTAGCGATGTCAGAACACAAATAGACAATCAATAGCGCAATAAGAAGTGAGGTAGAAAGAATATGAAATACATAGGCATTCTTATTAAGTCTGGTGTGATCCACAAGGTACAGGACAGCCAGTATACTCTTGCTACTAGGACTACAACAGATTCTGCTAAATAAAAATCGTTGCACTCCACCTTTCCCTGAGAGGTAGTGGGCAAACTGTGAAAATTCAAGCAGCGTCGAGATTTTAGTACTTGTTGTGCATGTTGTCACTGAAAATCCAGGCTCCAATTGCCTAATCCAAGCTGTATACAGACATGACAACAGGTGGATCATGCCTGCCTCGCATGCAGTCATACTAGAAGGCAAACAACTTGCCTCAATAGCATACTTTGTTCACCCTACCATGGCTGCACCAGAGTGAGTACTCACTGAGTGGCATTCTCCCTAGAAACTACCCACCGCGGCTACACTGCCTGCAATGCTGGGTGCTCCTGAGACTCGCATCCTATTACATACTCTTATTCCTGCCCACCTACCCACATGGGGCGATACCAAGAGGTGGTGCAAGGCAGCACAATGTCAATGGAACTGAACTGTGCTTGACCTGGCAAGACAGGCTGCAAATGTATGTTTCTGAAGGTGATTGGTCTGAACTGATGGTACTGTTTGATTGATATCCGAGAGAAGCCCACCTAAAACTTATACAAGGGCGGCACTGGTCACCGTATTGATTGCCCAGGGCAGCTACTGTGCTAGAATGGCAACAACTAGGCTGTGATACTGTACACATATTGTGGTCTTGCACCATTCTGAAATATATTGAAAAGGGATGTGGGAATAAGGAATTCAAGGGACATAACATCATGTGCCTCCCCGGCACTTCTGCTTGGCATGATTGACATTATTCAAGCCTAACCACTCATACACCAAGATGGTTTGGTACCTCACTAGAAGATGCAAAGATTTCTGCATTACACAATCCATAGCCCCCATTCTTTTTGCAGACCGGATATCAGAAATGATGTTTGTAACTGCACATGTAAGCCAGATTTACAGACTAAGGGGCATATATATGGGGATCTGGCATAGGCCAGCACAGTAAGTCACATTGCTGAGATGGCCTACTTCAAAGTGAAAGGGCAGGAATGCACAGTATTTATCCAAACACCATGCAGTCCTGTCCTTTTCCCCTGTGCTGGTGCCATTTCAGCAGCCTAGCGTATACGCAGGCAGCCTTGCAACATTGTGCAAGGGTGCCCGTGTTGCCGGCAGGATTGTTTAAGTGCAGGAAGGGACACCTTCCTGCACAGAAACAATCCATTGAGGTATTATCCTCTTTCTATGTGTGTTGCAGAATGCAGCACACATAGAAAGAGGATTAAACAAGGAGAAATAAAGGTATTTCTCCTTCTTGCACCCCACCTTGGGAGCTGCAAGGTTTTGGCGGATACCCAGGTTTACACGGTCTTGTAAATCTGGGGAAGCGTCAAGATCCATGGGTGTTGCGTGGGAACACCCACCGCAACGCCCATGGAGCACCTCCCTTGCACAGAGTAAGGCAACACAGTGATTTGTGCTGCCTTGCTTTACTCCATATCTATGAGGCAATTCAAAGCCACATAAAGTGGCTTTGGGTAGCTTCATAAATATGATTTGCTGGTTTGCCCCACGGAGCGTCACAAAAAGTGACGCTATGGTGGCACAAACGGCTCAAAAATATGTCCCTAAATAACCAGTCATAAAAATATGAATACATTTGAGGAGCTCTGACGGCTGGGTAGACTCCAATAAAAGATTCTGAGTAAGGTTATATTGTTGTTATGTATTAGTTGCCATACTGGGGCTTACTCTGAGTTACTGACAATGCATACATTTTTATTCTGATGTCACTGGACATGGTTAAAGCGTTACTTTCTGACCTTCAATTTACCATGTATCACAATCTCGCGCTTTCAGCTTTATCCTCATTGCGTGGGAAATACTTCTCTGCTATTTCTTATAAACCCATTTCTAACTAAAATTCTCATTTGATTTATTTAAATACTTTAATGTTCCTGTTTCTGCTTCTCGGTCCTGATGGAACTCACCACTGTCATTCAGATTCCTGGAGTTATCCCCTCCCTCTCTTGATAGCTACAATCAAAAGGACCAAACTCTTTCCTAAGCCTGGATTCCTCATCGTAGCTCGGGTTTTTGACAATGGGACTACAAATGGGCTAACCTGGCTGTCATGTCATCCACTGTATTTCTTTATAGTAGTTACTGCAATGAGACTTCATCACTGTAATCCTTTTTCCAATTGCGAAATCTTTTTGCAATTTCTGCAGTAGCTCAAAGATTGACAAACAATCCTGGAAAAAGTATTGCTTCCCCCCCATGAGTGGTCCTTAATTTAGCCCCAGATTTGGGAAGCTGCCCTTATATGCTTCCTTTCCTTTCTCCTCCTCTTAGTTTCATAACAAACACCAGGGACAGCAGCATTTGAGATTAATTAAAGAAAAGTGTTTTTTTTTCCTATGTTCTGTCTGAGACTCTCCATAGCTGTCCCATTATTTAACAGGGCCATAATCTACCTTCACGTCTACATTTCACTTCTTACATTTTTCATCTTACTCTGTCCAAGAAGAAACGAAAAAGTCCACAAATCTTGCAACCTTAGGCAATTTCCAGCATAAGGAGACGGATTTTACAGGCTCATATCAAGATGCTATTGCTCTGGTTATGTAGACCTTAAAGGTTTGGACAGCAGACGGGTTTTACCAATCTTACACGCTTGGTTCTGTGGCAACTCTAGTAATTTGCCACCCCAATATTAAATTTAAATATATATTTGGAAATACAGGGGCATATTATCAAGGACGGCGTTAAAAATTATCGCCGGTTTAGGGGCAGAAAACTGCGGCTAAAACGGCGATAATGGGCTTGATAATATGACGCAGAGAATTCCAATAGAAGTCCATGTTCTGATGTGAACATGGGCTTCTATTGGAATTCTCCAGGGAATATTATCAAGCCCAATATCGCCGCTTTAGCGGCAGTTTTCTGCCGCTAAACCGGCGATAATTTTAACACCGTCCTTGATAATATGCCCCACAGAGATTTATCCCCTGAAATCAGCTTATGCGTTAGTGATACATACATACATTTTTTCAATTAAATGCAAGCGTTTCATTTTAGATAGAACTTTTCCTAAAACAAAACCTTATAATTTTCATGAAAACCACATTTTTGGCATGTAATAGATAATTCCCCAAAGTAAAATATAATATTTTTCATGAAAAAACACAACTTTTTGTCTTGAAATATCAGTGCTCTTTTTTCAGTGATTACACTTTTGTGGCTTAAACATAATGGGCCTGACTCACAAAAGTTATCTGAGACAAAATCCTAAACCTACTCATTTTGGTATTCACAGAAGGCATTTAGTAGTAGTAAAGTTAGGATTTCTAACTTTACTACTACTAAACTGAGAGAAAATCCTAACTTTACGACTTTTGGTATTCACAAAAGGGATTTCGTAGTAGTAAAGTTAGGATTCCTAACTTTACTACTACTAAATGCCTTCTGTGA
The DNA here is from genome assembly GCF_964204655.1 of Triturus cristatus. Lineage (NCBI taxonomy): Eukaryota > Metazoa > Chordata > Amphibia > Caudata > Salamandridae > Triturus > Triturus cristatus. The sequence continues at coordinate 534,205,684 of NC_140579.1, read as the reverse complement.
ATACCAAAAGTAGTACATATAGGGACAGATTTATGTTGGACTTGCGCCACTTTTACGCCGCCGTTGCGTCACTTTTGTGACGAAGCGGCAGCGCAAAGCTAGCGCCATGCTGCAGCAGATTTACAACGTGACGCATCTAGGGAGATGCGTCACGTAAAGCCCTGCGCCACATTAAACCCGCGTCAGGTTTAATGTATGCAGGGTGGGCGTTACGTCGGAAAAAGCCTCGGAAAAGTGATGCAGTGAAATCTACAAGATTTCACGCAGTCACTTTTCCGACGCTGGTGTGTCAAATCCTTACACCTGCTTCAAGCAGGCGTAAGGCGTGACGCACCATGTTAGGGATGGGGCAGGTTGGAACAGTGCTGGAGTTGCGTCGCGCTTGCGACACAACTTCAGCACTGCCCCAACCTTACGCCGGCAGATGCTTGTCCTTGCGCCACGATGCACCGCATTGTAAATGCGAGGAATCTGCGGTGGCGCAAGGGAAACTTGCGTGACGCATCTTCCCTGGCGCATCCCTGCTGATTTGTAGGGATGCGCCAGGGAACGCAAATGTGCCCCGTAGGATTTTGTCTCAAATTAGTTCTGTGAATTGGCCCCCAGGTTCTTATTTTCATTAAGAATTCACATGTATTACTGCTACTCACAGACACATGCTGTCTTGCATGCTCATGTCTCATCATCTCACATCATGGAGGACCAAAATATGACTAGAGTTACAGTCCTTAAGCCAGGGCCAGTGTCATATCAAGGGTGGATATTATTATTGCCATGGATGCAAAAAATGTGCAGAAATCATAACCCTTGTGCAGCCCTGTCAGGTGGCACTCACCAGAGGTCAAAGTAATGCAAACTTAACAATTTCCTGGCATCACTACACTTAAGTAAATTGTCACCTAAATTACGTTCCTGTTTGAAATTTCAAAATGATCACTAGAGTGGTTGAGCCAAGCTGGAGCAAAGCTGGAGCAAAGCCATCCACATGCTAACCTTTACTTTCCTTCTCTACCACAGGGGCGAGGAGTGGTGGAAGTCAGGGTGATGGGGTACATTGTGTCCAATCTACTTTCAAAAGTTGCTATCTTGAAGTTGTGTAAGCCAAGCAGCTTACTTTTGCAGATTCAGCCCAGTGGGTAAAATATGTTTGTCATTTCTGTGAGTTAAAGAATTGATAATTATCACTGTATTTGTCTTGATCTGTTGATGAGCTGAATTGTATATTTGTCGAGAAAGCTGTTGGGGTTTTCTATGTTGAAATAAGGTAACTGGATTTGTTGTAGTCCAAAATATCAAGATATATCAATCAATCATTCAGGTGATATTTAGAGCACTGCTTGTCACCCGTGAGGGTATACAGGCGCTGTCAAGGTCCCAACGGTTCAGTCGAAGAGCGAGGTCTTGAGAAAATATGGTAGAGTGGCAGAGGTCCAAAGGTGAGATCGTTCCAAGCCTTGGCTCCGAGGTAGGAGAAGGAGCATCTACTAGCCCTGCTCTGGTGAATGCATGAGGTGCAGGCAAGTGTGAGGTAGGCAGAGCGGAGATGTCTGGTTGGTTTGTTGAATCTTAGTCAGTGGTTGATGTAGGCTGGTCCGTAGTTGTACAGGGCCTTGAATGGGTGGGTGAGCAGCTTAATCTAGCATCTCTTCTGAATTGGGAGCCAGTGGAGCTCTCTGAGGTCTGGGTTGATGTGTGATCGTCGAGGGAGTCTGAGGATAAGCCTGGCTGCGGTGTTCTGGGTGGTTTGAAGGAGGTGGAGGAGGTGGAGTGTGATTCCTGCATAGAGAGCATTCCCATAGTCCAGACAGATGGTGTTCAGGTCCTGGGTGATGGTGCGTCTGGAGGTTTGGGCAAGCCACTTGAAGATCTTGGTTGTAGCAGCAGGAGAATGATATAGCTTTTACCTGTGATGTCGTGGAGAGTTCGCTGTTCTGGATGATGTTGAGGTTTCTGGCGTGGTCCGTTGAGGTTTGTATGGGCACACGTTCTGTAGCCACCAGGAGGCGTCCCAGGGGGAGTTTTTGTTGCTGAAGATCAGTACTTCATTCTTGTCACTGTTGAGCTTCAGGCAGTTGTCCTTCATCCAATTAGCAACCCTGGTCATGCATTGGTGAAAGTTAGTCCTCGTAGTGGCAGAGTCTTTGGAGAAGGAGAGTCTGAGTTATGTGTTGTCAGCGTAGGAGATGATTTTGAGTCCATGGGATTTGACGATGCTGATGTTGAAGAGGGTGCGGCTGAGTGATGAGCCTTGAGGGACTCCACAGCTTATATCTTTGGGTGTGAAGGAGAATGGTGGAAGGTGAACCTGTTGAGTTCTACAGTGAGAATGGAGCCTATCCAGCTGAGAGTGGTTTCTTGGACACCATTGTCATGCAGTCTGGCATTGAGTGTGTGGTGGGTGATGGTGTTGAAGGCAGTGGAGCGGTCCAGGAAAATTAGCACCGCTCTCCCCCCCCACTTGAGGAGGGCCCGGATGTCATCAGTGGCTGCGACCAGGGCTTTTTCAGCACTGTGGTTCCTGTGGAAGCTGGATTGGGAGTTGTTTAGTCAGAAGGCCTTAGTTGGGGGTTGAAATTCCTGTAGATTTTGGTGGTTGTCATGGAAGAAATTCACAAGGTGGTGGCAGAGGTCCTGTAAGGGGGTGATGTTGTTTGTTGCGGCTGCGGGGTTGGCGAATCAGTTTATGATGCTGAAAAGCTCTTTGCTGTTGTTGGAGATGGATTTAATGTGTCACCAAGGCTTTCTCCTTTGAATCTCGCAGTTTTCGGTGGTAGCGGTAGAGTGCAGTTTTGAAGGCGTTTCTGTCGGTGGCGTGCCTGCTTGTTCGCCATTTCCTCTCGAGTTGTTTGCAGAGGCGTTTTGAGTTCCTGAGGTCTTGGTGTACCAGCTGGCTTGTTCTGTGGATCTCCTGAGTTTCATGCTTCTGTTGGGAGTGATGCTGTTGGTGCAGTCTGTGAGCCAGTGGATGAAGTTCCTGATGTTTTTTTACCAAGTTGTGGGAGTGATCGGGCTGGTTGATAGCCAGGGCTTCTGTCCATTCAGATTCTGAGATTCTGCTCCAGCCGTGATCGGAGCACTGTGCAGCGTGGTGAGTGGAGTGTCGTGATGTGGCGATGTCGAAGTGGACAATGGAGTGGTCGGACCATGTGAGTTCTGTAGTGTGACTGTACTTGACTAAGTCGCTAGAGGTGAAGATGGGGTAGAGTGTGCGACCTGCAATGTGCATGGGTTTGTAGACAAGCTGGGTGAGGCCGATCTTGTCAAAGCTGTTGAGTAGGTGTAGTATATTGTTGAACTTGTCTGCACTGTAGCATTTTTATGAGGTGCCTTATACACACATTTAATTTTCTATCTAATGTCAGTATTAAGAAGAAGTTTAGAATTTTTAGATTGAATGCGTTTAACTTAGATTAGTGTTTAATTGTTGTTTGGTGCACATGAATAAATGCGCTAATCAAGAGTGAACTACCACTGGACAGGAGCCTTCCTCAGAGTGAATTTGTGATCGATAAGTGAGGCAAAGGCTGCAAAGGCACTTTTTCTGTTTCTATCAACTGCTAGATTATTTTCATTTACGTTTTTGTTTTTCCCTCTCATATTTAGATTGAGTTGACAAGATTTGATTTATTTATTTGTATGTGTTTGGTATTAAAAGTCATTCTGTTTATTTCTAATCATGGAAAAGTCACATTGCAATTGGTTGACTGATGGTGAGAGCTGTGCTGGGATTGACGAGAGCTCATCACGAGATATACTGTCATTTGTTGGTTGCCTTTGTAGGTCGCACTGTGATCGGTTGACATTTGCCATAGCTGTGCTGGGATTGGTTGATTGTTGTTTGTTTATTTTGTGAGTATTTAAGATTAGTTTAAGTGAAAATAATGGGTACTGTATTGAAAAAGCCTTCAGTTCTTAATGTATCGTTTATGAAAAGTGAGGGGATTCTTCCCGAAGGTTCTCCTGCATTTGAAATGATGACGGATGTTGGATTTCATACGTGTGTGTAGTTAAAAGACTGTCATGAGTTCACTTCTGGCAACCAGAACATCCAATTTCTTTGGATGGTACCTTTAATACTAGAAAGCTTGATTTCCTGAGTCATGCAATGTACAGCATCCTAGATCTACAGAATCTGAAGCATTACCTGAATGAGATGAAGTAGTTATATAAAAGGAGAGAGAGAGAGAAGGAAAAAGAAACTTAGAAATACTATGAGTCAGTCGTTAGAATCTAAGTGGGGCTTACATAACATGGCATAGAGAGAGGATACAATTCAAGTTGTGAGGGTATTTCCTGTGATAGTTAATGAATTAGACAAACATAAAAAGTAAAGACAAATAAATTGACTCAGATGAGCAGGATCATTTTCTTTAAATTATCTGTTATATAATAAACCTCTCTACACAGATGGTGCACAAATGCAAGGACCACAAGTACTTGATTTGGGAGCAGGCAAAACAGGCATGAGTAGTGAGTACACAAGAAATGCCAAAACTCGATATTGCAAGTGCCTCGCCTGAAAGTGTAGTGCCAGTTTTACCTGGTCCTTGTGGAATTTCAACCACACTTGTAGATACAGTGATTCCTGTTATTGAAGCTGTAGCTACTACACCTCTGAGAAAACAGAAATGAATATTGCAAATTTAAAATCTGAATTTGAGGACATTTTGCAAGGTACAATTGGCACAAGAGGATTAGTTGAGTATAATTCAGATCAATTGAGGGGTTCAATTAAAGAAGAGACCAGATGTGTAAATGTAGCATGTGATAAGCTTGCAGAGTGAGCAGAAGAATATGATATTGCTTTACACCAAACTAAGAGTATGCATAAAAGCTACAGAATGGAATTAAGCTAGGTAGAAATGGGAACCATGGCTCTACTGACTGTGCGAGCTCACATTAAAGGAATGGATTAATTCCTTAAAAGACTATAGAGACTTCAGAAAATATAACGGTCAGTGGAAGAAGAAAGCTAGCTCTAAAAATAAAAAAGATTGATACAGAAAAGAAAGTGAGTATAATCACGAGTGAGCCTGAAACGGAATCGGTTTAAATAAAGTTTACTTTGCGAGAAGTGCATGGAGGGAATTATGTGCATATTCCTTGGTCCATGGGTGGTTGCTATGATACAACAACAAATTTTCCAGAACCAAGAGTAGAACCAGGCAGGCAGTACACAGATGTCAACAGACCAGTAACTATTTCTAAAGTGCTTTTTGTTGATTTGAATAGGTTGTTCGAGAATTTCATTCCTAAAAACTGTTGACTTCATGCAAAGCGGTTGTTACATGGCCGACAGAGGAGCCAAAAGGAGTTCTTCCTAATAATGCTCTGGTTGCTCTAGTTATGGAGGAATACAAAGGGGTGATGAATCATTTGAAAGAAGTTGCCAGAGAAAGATGTAAAATCTGCAAAAATGATGAGCTTATATAAATACTTTAATTACAATCATTATAGTCCTAGATCGCAGTAGAAAAGGGGCCAAAGTGCCTTGTAAGCATTTAAGAACTCTTCTGAAAGTTTTTTCTTTGAAAACTTTTAATCTTTCAAAATAAAGTATTTTTATTGCTCATACAGTAGCATCTGAAATGTATTCACAGTCAAGAATATTCTCTAATTCTTTGACAAAATGATTCCTATAAAATAATGAGAGCCAAAAAAGAGCCGAAACAGTTGGCTCATGCATATTTTCAGAGGCTTATGCAAATTTATAGTAAATACAGTAGAGTCAAAGAACCGGCAAGAAAAGGTGTCAGTGGATTTGTATTGTCTTTCATTTTGATTTTGAGTCTACTTTGCTCACATATCCAGCGCAGTGAAATGTGCTGGCAGATCAAGAATGTTGATGAGATACTCAAAAATTCCAAATACAGTCATGACTGTTTTGATGCCAAGCAGAAGAAAACTAAGGTGAAGTTGATGATTGCGTAGATGAAAGAGATTAAGAGAGGTAGTTAAAATCATATGGATATGGATTTTGTGTCATCTACAAGTTCTGGTGTGAATGCAAATTTGAGATTTGGGATGCAAGAAATACAAGAAATACAAGGAGTGGTTTGAGGAGTGATATGGTGTCCTGGTACAGGTCCAAGGTAGAGGTAGAGGGTTTGTGAACAATTCTGGAATTAATTCAAATGTCAATTTGATAAAAACAAGCACTGCTTGTTATTTCTGCAGGAAAACCGGTCACCGGAAACACAACTGTAAACAGAACCAAGATCAAATTCAAAATGATGTTATTCCTCAGATGCAACTCAATGCAAATCAGTTATAAAGACAGCAAGTTGTTTGGGCCCAATACACTGTTCCAGCCCAAAAGTCTACTTTGTGAATTGTGAAAATTCAGGGGCGATTCCAAACAAATATGTTTGTAGCTCTAATATTCCAGCAAAACATGTTAAACAAAATGCAATACAACCCAGGGTTTCAAAGAGCATCCATTGATTCTGAGCACTGATTGCCCCTACTTTCCACCAAATGGGACACATTTGCAATGTTGTTATGTTATGCAGATTTATAGAGCACCGGGAGGGTATCCTGGTGATGAGCAGGTACGAGTATATCCAAATCTAGGGCCTAGTGGGACTACTTGAAAAGCCAGGTCTTCCACTTGTTACAGGAACTGGTCTTCCGTATGTGTGGGACATGTGCAAGTTGGAGTCCAGGCGAGCAGAGGTTTCTGGAAGGTTTGTGGAAGAAGGTGCGATTGCTGAGGTATGCTGGGCCAATGTTACATAGTGCCTTGAAAGTGTAGATGAGGAGTTTGAATTTTGCTTGTTTGTGAATGGGGAGCCAGTAGAGCTCCTTCAGATGTGGTGTGATGTGAGTATGACATGGGAAGTTGAGAGTGATTCTGGCCACGAAGTTCTCAATGGTCTGCAGTCTTCTGCTGAGTTTTTTGCTGATCGCAGTATGGAGGGTTTTCCAGTGGTCCAGCTTGCTTCCGACAAGGGCGTGCGTGATGGTGTTCTGGGTGCTGATAGGGAGCCATTTGAAAATCTTTCTCAGCATCTCAGGGTATGGAAGCATGACACAGTGGCGGTGTTGACTTGGCAGCCATCGAGCTTGCTGTTTATGATGAAACCCTGAGGTTCTTGCCATGGGTGGATGGATGTGGGTGTCAGTCCTAGATCTATTGGTCAGCAGATGGAGTCCCACAAAGGCGTGCTCTTCCTGAAGATCAAGATGTCAGTCTTGTTGATGTTCAGCTTCAGATAGTTGGTCGTCATCCAATGGGCAATTTCAGTCATGCAGACATTAAACTTGATCTGCATACTGGGCTCCTTGTCCATGAATGAGAAAATGAGTTGTGTGTCATCAGTGTAGAACAGGACATTGATATTGTGAGAGCAGAAGATGTTGGCTAGAGGGATCATGTATGTGTGAAAGGGGGTCGAGCTCAGGAGGATCATTGTGGAACGCCGCAGATGAGGTCTTGTCTTCGAGTTCCGATGTCATCTAGGCAGTGCTTAATTTGAGTCGGTGGTTTCCGGTGCTCAGCACCCGCACTTAATCATCTCTTGAGCACCAGTTAAGGAAACATACATTTTTGGTAGGCATAGGGACATCAAGTGATTCACCCACAATCACAGGATGTTGAGCCAACGTTGAGGCCCGAACCTGGTTCCCCAGCTCCGAAGTCGGCAGCTCTGGCCATTACATCACATCCTCGCCTCACTTTCATGGTTAGTAGTTGGTTCTGTTTTAGGCGGCAGTAACAGGAGAAATAGGATGGTGCAAGCGGCTTCCTGACAAGAGCCCTGGCACTTATATTTTTTACAAATTATCCACTGCAAGTAGGAACTGGATGGAGTGGGAGACCATGTCAAATGATCCAGAGAAGTCCAGGGGGATGAAGGCCGCCATGTCTTCTCCATCCAGAATCATGCATATGCCATCCGTGGCAGCTATGAGGGTAGTTTCTATGCTGTGGTTGGGTTTGAAACCATACTCAGTCATGTCGAGGAGTTAGTGGTCCTTGAGGTATTCGATGAGGTGTCTGTTGATGGTTTTCTCTGTGACCTTAGCAGGGAATAGTTGCAAGGGATTTGTCCATAGTTGGCAAGTGTTGCAGGGTCTGCAGAGGGTTTCTTCAGCAATGGGAGGACAGTTGCTTGTTTCCAAGTGTCTGGGATGGTCATGGAGGTGGAGGCATTCAAAATGAGTGTGAGTATGGCAGAATGATGGTGCCTGAGATGAGAGGAGGATTCTATGCTTGGTGTAGTACTAGAGGTATATCAGTGTCCCATAGGTAGATGGTGTGGTGAATTGCCGCCCGTATAATTTGTAATCGATAGTGATGCTACCCACTCCATGGTTTGCTCCATCGAGGTACCAAGCATACCCCTCTCGTGAAAAGAGGGCCAAGTTGTAGGAATGAGCAATAAACACATTACTAATCAGTGAATGGCTTGGTTAAAATTAGGTGTGGGCAAAACTCACCGAGTTTCACTCTGTGTAATTCCACAGAATTACAGAAAGCTCCACGAGATTCCATAGAATTCCACCAACGGGTAGAAAATATGCAGCTCGTCCTGCAATTTAGTGCTGGTAGCATGAGCAACATGAAAATCAGCACAAACAGTACTGTGTGTTGTGCAAGAGCGCATGGCCATTTGTTAGACCTGGCACCTTGGCGTGAGTCTCCCTTCCACTTTTTGTCGCTGTGCCTCATGTGTTTTTATGGTGTTGGCCGCTCAGAGCACTGTGCCACTGCCAACCAGTGCCACAGTACAAGTGCTCCCTATGTAAAATGTATATGTTGGTTGGATCCCATGATTGGCTTATTTGGTTTACTATCAGACCCCAGTAAAGTGCACCAGGAGTGCCAGGGCGTGTAAATACAAATACCGCTGGTGGGCTCGCAGCACTGGTTGCGCCACCCACAGAAGCGGCCTGGTAAAATGTATCTAAGGTCTGCCATTGCAGAACCTGCGTGCAGTCTGGTACTGACATGCTGACTGGGCAAGTGCCCACACTTGCCAGTCCCTAAAACCTTCCCTTAACTTCATATTAGTCACCCCTATGGTAGGCCCAAGGGCAGGGTGCATTGTAAGCATAAGGTAGGACAAGCCCTGATGTGTGTGGCATGTCCTAATAGTGAATTACAGCCATTTTCGTTTTTCACTATTGTAAGGTTACCCTGTTCTCATAGGCCAGAATGGGCTGTTAAGATTGTTACATCCTATGATCCTAACAGGCCCAAGGAACTTGGTAGAAAATCGAGTTTAGTATGCCTGAACTCAGAATAATAAGGTACACCTTTTAGTGAGGTTTATTTTAATATTCCGCGTTTGCAAATGCCACGTTTAGAAAGCTGGCCTTTGCTTGCCTATCCATTTCAGCCCGCCTCTGCGTGATGTGTATCTGCTGTCTGGCTTGCGTGAGTGACAGGCCTGGGGAAACCCAGATGGGCAGGGCTAGGTAGCCTGGTGGTGAATAGGACGATTGACAGGTAGATGGGTGGGAGGAGTGCACCTGGACTCTGAATAGGACTGTGCTCTGCCACCACAATGCCGGCTCCACCCCCTGTGGAGCGTCTGAGGACTCCAGAACTGGACTGAACTAGGCAAGGGCCCCCCTGACCTGGGAGAACAAAAGAATGTAGTATAAATGTAGGAGCCCTGCTCCTAAGAAATCAGATCCTGCTACAAGACGAACCTCTGCCTGAGGAGAAGGAACCGTGAAAGCTGTGGGAGGAATACTGTGCCTGACCTGGGGGATTGGCCTGCAGTGGTTGCCCTGCTGCTGAAGGAGAGGAGAAAGATTGCTGATAAGCTTTGCTTCAACTTGTGCTGTTTAAGATCTCCAAGGGCTTGTGCTGAGCTTGCCCCCTGAACGAAGTCCCAGGACCAGTGGACTTCACCGCCGTGTGAGAGTGCAGGAAAACGGACCGTTTTCCCTGTAATCTGGAAGAGAACTGCTGTGTGCGCTTCCCGAACGAAGTGTACTTCCCCTGAAAGCTTGCACCCGCTGTCCGGCCAGAACAACGTGATTGTGGCCCCGCTATGAGCCATAGCTCGCACCGCAAAGGAGGGTCTCACCTAGCCTGAGCAACCTGACTATTGGCCCCTACGAGTCGCAACTCGCACCGTAACGGAAGGACTGTGACCGTACTTGCTTTACCCCCCTACGAACCACATTGCTTGCGTACGTGCCTTCCCTCTGCTTTGGGGAAAGCCGCGGCACGTGTGGTGATCCCGTGTGTCTCACCTGTGAGGAGCGTACGAGTGTTTGTGCCCCGCAGCGTGATCTTCAGTTTACCCCTCACCGGCACAGCGCGGGCGCCGCAACCCGCTGGAAAGTGCCTCAGATGCCCGTCCCCTGAGCCTGCACGCCCAAGGTCGCCAAGTACCATAGTACGCATCGCCAGGACGACCCCGCATCAGAGATCGCACTGAATGCCGCGCAGCCTTCGTGCCGACTTCCACAAGATAAAGGTACTGTGCCCGATCGCACCACGAGGTGCACGCTCCCCCTTGGAGCGCCCGCCGAGCGAGTGAGACCCGTTCCTCCAACAGAACCGGGAACGAAGTGCACGGACCTTGTAACACTACGCTGAGCTAAGAACTCTTTTTGCCAAGTAATATTGTGGGCCCGTTTTACACGTTATTGGGTCTTGTGATAAATCTGAAATCTATAAACAAAGCATATTTTTGATACACCCAGTGTGGGGTCCATTTGTGGGGGTGACATTGGATTGTTGTATGTGATCACAAATGCTTAACCATTACGCCTAAGATAACACCTTGTCTGCTCGTGCCAAGCTACCTAGAGGGTGAGCGGGGGTTATTATTAGAATGTAACCCCTTACCCTGACTGGAAGAAGGACCCCCTGTTTGTCCCAGGTACTCACCTGTGCCACCCAGGGAATCCGGATTCTAACATTGGTGGTCAGCGGTGAGGATTCTGAATTTGCATTTGTGATTTATGTACAGCAATTTTTTGTGAAACACCACATAGTGAGTTCAGACCCATAACGTAGCCACATACTTGTTTAAATTTTCGTTTTCCTGAAAATCGCCATTGTTGGAAGAAACCATGCCTGATTCAGTCATTGTGGATAGAGCAGCGTCTGTTGTCTCTGAAATTGAGGATGTTGACTGGGAAGAGGAGAGACTAGAGAGCTACACCAAGGCCCAGCTGAAAGGTTTCTGTAAAAAGTTCAAAGTCCCCACTGTTGGATGTAAGCTCAAGGCAGATCTACTCAAGGCGCTGAGGGTCTGGATTGAGTCAAGGGCACCTGGAGATGTGGTAGTTGTTGAACCAGCAGAAAGCGTCCGGAGTTTTGGAAGAGGCCTGTTGCCAGGAGAATTGGCAGACAGGAAAGAAACCAGGATACATGAAATGGAGATGGCAAAACTTCCCACCGGGTCCCTGAGAAAGATTGGGGAGCGGGGTTGTGGGGACGGTTCCTTAGTGAGGGGCGGGACACACTGCTAGACTTACCCTCAGATGTTTATAATTCTTATCCCCATATGAAGGCAGCATTGAAGAGTAGGTATGGGTTGACCCCTGAGTTGTATAGACAAAGGTTCAAGTGTTGCACTAAGATTCCTAACAGTACGTATGTGGAGTATGTAACTTTTTTTTGCAGAGCACTGGATGGTTGGATGAAGGGTAGCAAGGTTGATGATTTTGAAGGGCTTTTTGATTTAATGGCTTGGGAGCACCTGTCCAGTAATTGTTTTCCCGAGCTACGCCAACACCTGATTGATAGCAAGCTGACTAGCCCTAGGAAGCTTGCTGAGGAGGTGGACCGCTGGGTCAGTACCAGGGTCCACAAGGGTCATGTGGGAGATTCTGCCAAAGGTGGGCAGGGTCCCCAGCAGAAGAGTGGGGGGGACAGGGGTAACCAGAGGGAGTTCCCAAAAAGGCCCCAAAGTAATCCCCAAGGGAACCAAGGGAAAGGTTCTCAGCCTCCCCACCCCCGAGACCGACCGGGACCCGACAGGTCCACCTGTTCAGAAGGGGCCCCTAAAATGTTACAAGTGTGGTAACCTGGGGCATTTTGCCTCTGATGTAAAGTGTCCTTTGTATGGTAAACCAGCACCCACTGGTGCTCCACCCTGTCAGGTGACTAGTGTAGCCTTGGGGGCGCAGATGGGTGTCCAAGGTGGGTGGGGTCCCACAGAGATGTCCCTTGTCTCATTAGGAGACTGAAGTGGTCCCCCAAACCCAACTGCCTGAGAACACAAAGAAGTACAGGCATTGGGTGACCATAAATGGCCATAGAGTGGAAGCTCTGAGAGAGACAGGAGCCAGTGTGACAGCTGTCAAGTGTCACCTGGTGTCTCAAGTGCTGGTTGTCCCAGGAGCATTCTATCCAGTTGTTGCCGCTGACAACACAGAGAGTCACTGCAAGGTGGCTCAGGTTCCCTTTGAGTGGGGGGGGGGTCTCTGGTACTCTTCAGGTAGCTGTGAGGCCCGCCATGCCTGTAGACTGTCTGTTAGGGAACGATTTGGAGAGCTCACCTTGGGCTAAGGTGGAGCGGGGTGCTCACCTGGAGATGTTGGGTATACCGGATTGGGCGTGTGTCACCACACGGTCCATGGCAGCAAGTAAAGGTGCTCAAGAGGTCCTGGAGCCTGAGAGGGAGGCCCAGGGACCGGCCTTAGAGAGAAGGAGCAGGGGGCACGGGAAACCGGCCCCTAAAGTACCCACGGTCCAGGAGGAAGCAGACCTTGCAGGGGATGCCCTGGAACCTACAGGGGAACAGATAGCTGAACTGGGAGACCTGCCTGAGCTGACCCATTGGCAGCAGGAAGGAGGTCCCTCCAGGGAGGACTTTTGTAAAGCGCCGAAAGAATGCCCTCTCGTGGGTATGCGGCAGCAGGCTGCAGACCAGGCCGCAGGTGATCAGTCTGGGTCACATTTCATTTACTGGGAGAACGACCTCCTGTATATAGAGCCTAAGGTTGCTGAGCCTCGGTCAGCCCGTGCGCTGTTGGTACCCCAGGACTTCAGAGCCTTCCTACTGGGGCTGGCTCACGAGGTTTCATTGGCAGGGCATTTGGGGCAGGACAAGACCTTTGAAAGGCTTGTCACCCACTTTTATTGGCCTCAAATGCGCAGGAGTTCAGACACTCACTGCAGGACATGCCAGACTTGCCAGGCAAGTGGGAAGAGTGGAAGGAAGCAAAAGGCTCCACTCTAGCCATTCCCTGTGGTCAGTACCCCATTCCAGCGAGTGGGGATTGACATTGTAGGGCCACTGGACCCCAGGACAGCATGGGCAATAGGTTCATCCTGGTCCTGGTGGACCATGTCACCCGGTACCCGGAAGCCATCCCTCTGCGGACAGTGACGGCCCCTGTGGTGGGACGTGCACTGATGGGAATTTTCTCCAGAGTGGGATTCCCTCTAGAGGTGGTGTCTGACCGGGGTACCAATTTCATGTCCAAATACATGAAATCCCTTTGGCAAGAGTGTGGTGTAACCTACAAGTTCACCACCCCTTACCACCCCCAAGGAAACGGGTTGGTTGAGAGATTCAACCAAACCCTCAAAGGCATGATAATGGGCCTAGAAGGACCCACGAGGCGTAAGTGGGACGTCCTCTTACCATGCCTTCTCTTTGCTTACCGTGAGGTGCCACAGAAGTCTCTAGGGTTCAGCCCCTTTGAGCTCCTGTATGGCCACCCAGTGAGAGGACCTCTAAGTCTGGTCAAGGAAGGCTGGGAGCAATCTCCCAGGAAACCTCCCCAGAATGTATATAGCTACATGCTGGCCTTCAGGAATCAGACTAGGCGATTCAGGCAACTTGCTGAGGCAAATCTGGAAGCCAGCCAGGAGGAGATGAAGCGGTGGTACGACCAGAATGCCACTCTGGTAGAGCTTCAGCCTGGACAGAAGGTGTGGTTCTTGGCCCCCCTGGAGCCGTGTGCGCTCCAGGATAAGTGGACCGGTCCCTTTGAGGTTGTGGAGCGCAAGAGTCCTGTTACCTACGTGGTGGACTTGAAGTCTCCTAGGAAACCCTTAAGGGTCCTACACGTCAACCGCCTCAAGCCCCACTTGGAGAGGTCCCAAGTGGGCATGCACTTGGCAACAGATGCGGGGATGGAAGAGGAGACCGAGCCTCTTCCTGACCTCCTGTCAGCCCAGGAGCAAGATGGGTCAGTGGATGGTGTCATCTTCTCCTCCGCCCTGACCCCTGAGCAACAGAATGATTGTTGCCAGCTGCTGGGACAATTTTCTGATCTGTTTTCCCTGGTTCCCGGTGTCACTGATTGGTGCGTCCACGATGTGGACACCGGGGATAGTAAACCTGTGAGGCACAAGGCCTACAGAGTGACTGACAGGGTGAGGGCATGCATCAAGGAGGAGGTCTCCAAGATGTTTGCACTCGGGGTAATTGAGTCCTCAAGCAGTCCTTGGGCCAGCCCAGTGGTCTTGGTCCCAAAGGCTGCAGCGCCGGGAACCACACCCGAACTCCGGTTCTGTGTGGACTACAGAGGACTCAATTCAGTCACCAGGACTGACGCACACCCCATCCCCAGAGCTGATGAGCTCATAGATCGGCCAGGGGCTGCCAACTACCTCAGCACGTTTGATTTAACGTCTGGGTACTGGCAGATCGCCTTGACCGATGGGGCCAAAGAGAGGTCAGCATTTTCCACCCCAGATGGGCACTACCAGTTCCGGGTTATGCCCTTTGGGATGAAGAATGCCCCTGCCACCTTCCAGAGGTTGGTCAACCAGGTGTTGGCTGGACTGGACTCGTTCAGTGCTGCCTACCTGGATGACATCGCAGTGTTCAGCTCCACTTGGGAAGAACACCTGCGCCACCTCTGGGAAGTGTTGATGGCGCTGCGGAGGGCAGGCCTCACGATCAAGGCGAGTAAGTGCCAGATCGGGCAGGGTTCCGTGGTGTACTTGGGGCACCAGGTTGGGAGCGGCCAGGTGGCGCCCCTTCAACCCAAGATAGAAACCATCCTGAATTGGGAGTCGCTCAAAACCCAGACAGAGGTGAGAGCCTTCCTAGGTCTCACCGGGTACTACAGGAGGTTTGTCAAGGGGTATGGCAACATTGTTGCCCCCTTGACAGCACTGACTTCTAGGAAGCAGCCCAGGAAAGTGATTTGGACTGACACCTGTCAGAAAGCTTTTGAAGCCCTGAAAGCTGCTATGTGCACGGCGCCCGTGCTCTTGGCTCCCAACTTCTCCAAAGAGTTTATCGTTCAGACAGACGCTTCAGAGCATGGTGTGGGGCTGTTCTTTCACAGATTAATGAGGAGGGCCTAGATCAACCAGTAGCCTTTCTTAGCAGGAGGTTACTTCCACGGGAACAGAGATGGAGTGCTATTGAGCGCGAGGCATTTGCTGTGGTCTGGGCGCTGAAGAAGCTAAGACCATACCTGTTTGGGTCTCACTTCCGGGTTCAGACAGACCACAGGCCCCTTAGATGGTTGATGCATATGAGGGGTAAGAATCCAAAGCTGTTGAGGTTGTCCATTTCCCTACAGGGTATGGATTTCACGGTGGAACATCGCCCTGGTACAGATCACGCCAATGCTGACGGTCTGTCCAGATTTTTCCGCCTTAGTGATGAGGAACTCCCTGGGGTAGGGTAGTTCTCCCCACTTTTCAGCTGGAGGGGACACGTGTTAGACCTGGCACCTTGGCGTGAGTCTCCCTTCCACTTTTTGTCGCTGTGCCTCATGTGTTTTTATGGTGTTGGCCGCTCAGAGCACTGTGCCACTGCCAACCAGTGCCACAGTGCAAGTGCTCCCTATGTAAAATGTATATGTTGGTTGGATCCCATGATTGGCTTATTTGGTTTACTATCAGACCCCAGTAAAGTGCACCAGGAGTGCCAGGGCGTGTAAATACAAATACCGCTGGTGGGCTTGCAGCACTGGTTGCGCCACCCACAGAAGCGGCCTGGTAAAATGTATCTAAGGTCTACCATTGCAGAACCTGCGTGCAGTCTGGTACTGACATGCTGACTGGGCAAGTGCCCACACTTGCCAGTCCCTAAAACCTTCCCTTAACTTCATATTAGTCACCCCTATGGTAGGCCCAAGGGCAGGGTGCATTGTAAGCATAAGGTAGGACAAGCCCTGATGTGTGTGGCATGTCCTAATAGTGAAATACAGCCATTTTCGTTTTTCACTATTGTAAGGCTACCCTGTTCTCATAGGCCAGAATGGGCTGTTAAGATTGTTACATCCTATGATCCTAATAGGCCCAAGGAACATGGTAGAAAATAGAGTTTAGTATGCCTGAACTCAGAATTATAAGGTACACCTTTTAGTGAGGTTTATTTTAATATTCCGCGTTTGCAAATGCCACTTTTAGAAAGCCGGCCTTTGCTTGCCTATCCATTTCAGCCCGCCTCTGCGTGATGTGTATCTGCTGTCTGGCTTGCGTGAGTGACAGGCCTGGGGAAACCCAGATGGGCAGGGCTAGGTAGCCTGGTGGTGAATAGCACGATTGACAGGTAGATGGGTGGGAGGAGTGCACCTGGACTCTGAATTGGACTGTACTCCGCTACCACAATGCCTGCTCCGCCCCTGTGGAGCGTCTGAGGACTCTGCCCTGCACCCTGAATGAAGAAGCCTGCATCGCGTAAGCAAAGTGCTCCAGAACTGGACTGAACTAGGCAAGGCCCCCCCTGACCTGGGAGAGCAAAAGAAATGTAGTATAAATGTAGGAGCCCTGCTCCTAAGAAATCAGATCCTGCTACAAGGCGGACCTCTGCCTGAGGAGAAGGAACCGGGAAAGCTGTGGGAGGAATACTGTCCCTGACTTGGAGGATTGGCTTGCAGTGGTTGCCCTGCTGCTGAAGGAGAGGAGAAAGATTGCTGATAAACTTTGCTTCAACTTGTGCTGTTTATGATCTCCAAGGGCTTGTGCTGAGCTTGCCCCCTGAACGAAGTCCCAGGTCCAGTGGACTTCACCGCCGTGTGAGAGTGCAGGAAAACGGATCGTTTTCCCTGTAATCTGGAAGAGAACTGCTGCGTGCGCTTCCCGAACGAAGCGTACTTCCCCTGAAAGCTTGCACCCGCTGTCCGGCCCGAACAACGTGATTGTGGCCCCTCTACGAGCCGTAGCTCACACCGCAAAGGAGGGTCTCACCTAGCCTGAGCAACGTGACTATTGGCCCCTACGAGTCGCAACTCGCACCGTAACGGAAGGACTGTGACCGTACTTGCTTTACCCCCCTATGAACCACATTGCTTGCGTACGCGCCTTCCCTCTGCTTTGGGGAAAGCCACGGCGCGTGTGCTGATACCGTGCGTCTCCCCTGTGAGGAGCGTACGAGTGTTTGTGCCCCGCATCGTGATCTTCAGTTTACCCCTCACTGGCACAGCACGGATGCTGCAACCCGCTGGGAAGTGCCCCCAGATGCCCGTCCCCTGAGCCTGCACGCCCAAGGTCGCCAAGTACCGTAGTACGCATCACCAGGACGACCCCGCATCAGAGATCGCACTGAATGCCGCGCAGCCTTCGTGCCGACTTCCACAAGATAAAGGTACTGTGCCCAATCGCAGCACGAGGTGCACGCTCCCCCTTGGAGCGCCCACCGATCGAGTGAGACCCGTTCCCCCAACAGAACCGGGAACGAAGTGCACGGACCTTGTAACACTACGCTGAGCTAAGAACTCTTTTTGCCAAGTAATATTGTGGGCCCGTTTTACACGTTATTGGGTCTTGTGATAAATCTGAAATCTATAAACAAAGTATATTTTTGATACACCCAGTGTGGAGTCCATTTGTGGGGGTAGATGGGTGGGAGGAGTGCACCTGGACTCTGAATAGGACTGTACTCTGCCACCACAATGCCTGCTCCGCCCCCTGTGGAGCGTCTGAGGACTCTGCTCTGCACCCTGACTGAAGAAGCCTGCATCGCGTAAGCAAAGTGCTTCAGAACTGGACTGAACTAGGCAAGGCCCCCCCTGACCTGGGAGAACAAAAGAAATGTAGTATAAATGTAGGAGCCCTGCTCCTAAGAAATCAGATCCTGCTACAAGGCGAACCTCTGCCTGAGGAGAAGGAACCGGGAAAGCTGTGGGAGGAATACTGTCCCTGACCTGGGGGATTGGCTTGCAGTGGTTGCCCTGCTGCTGAAGGAGAGGAGAAAGATTGCTGATAAACTTTGCTTCAACTTGTGCTGTTTATGATCTCCAAGGGCTTGTGCTGAGCTTGCCCCCTGAACGAAGTCCCAGGTCCAGTGGACTTCACCGCCGTGTGAGAGTGCAGGAAAACGGATCGTTTTCCCTGTAATCTGGAAGAGAACTGCTGCGTGCGCTTACCGAACGAAGCGTACTTCCACTGAAAGCTTGCATCCGCTGTCCGGTCCGAACAACGTTATTGTGCCCCTCTACGAGCCGTAGCTCACACCGCAAAGGAGGGTCTCACCTAGCCTGGGCAACGTGACTATTGGCCCCTACGAGTCGCAACTCGCACCGTAACGGAAGGACTGTGACCGTACTTGCTTTACCCCCCTACGAACCACATTGCTTGCGTACGCGCCTTCTCTCTGCTTTGGGGAAAGCCGCGGCGCGTGTGGTGATCCCGGGCGTCTCCCCTGTCAGGAGCGTACGAGTGTTTGTGCCCCGCATCGTGATCTTCAGTTTACCCCTCACTGGCACAGCACGGACGCCACAACCCGCTGGAAAGTGCCCCCAGATGCCCGTCCCCTGAGCCTGCACGCCTAAGGTCGCCAAGTACCGTAGTACGCCTCGCCAGGACGACCCCGCATCAGAGATCGCACTGAATGCCGCGCAGCCTTCGTGGCGACTTCCACAAGATAAAGGCACTGTACCCAATCGCACCACGAGGTGCACGCTCCCCCTTGGAGCGCCCACCGATCGAGTGAGACCCGTTCCCCCAACAGAACCGGGAACGAAGTGCACGGACCTTGTAACACTACGCTGAGCTAAGAACTCTTTTTGCCAAGTAATATTGTGGGCCCGTTTTACACGTTATTGGGTCTTGTGATAAATCTGAAATCTATAAACAAAGTATATTTTTGATACACCCAGTGTGGAGTCCATTTGTGGGGGTGACATTGGATTGTTGTATGTGATCACAAATGCTTAACCATTACGCCTAAGATAACACCTTGTCTGCTCGTGCCAAGCTACCTAGAGGGTGAGCGGGGGTTATTATTAGAATGTAACCCCTTACCCTGACTGGAAGAAGGACCACCTGTTTGTCCCAGGTACTCACCTGTGCCACCCAGGGAATCTGGATTCTAACACCATTCAAGTTGATTTTGTTGCTACTCGAGTAGAAAATCTACTCAAGCGGCAGCAAATCTACTCAAACTGCAGCCCACATTTGAAAATCGTGCTTGAGGGAATCAAATCTTCCTTGCGCTTGCCAACTCCCATATTCTGTAGCCTCTCTGGAAAACAATTTCACCACATGGTGATTGGTGGGATTTGGCCAGAACTCCACATTAAAGAGTAACACAGAGTGGCCAAAAATATGCCAATTCCGAAGGCGGAACGGAACATTCCGCCCATCTCTACTTAAAATAGGGTTGATAGAGAATTATCACCAATTCATATTGTGTGAATGACTTCTGATAATTTACATGGCAGAGACTTGCTTTGCAAGAGGAATTGTGTGATCTATTGAACACCTGATAGTGGTGCACTTTAACCCAAGATGAAGATTCAGTATAGCAATTAAAATCAAAAGAGTTGAGAGGTTTGGTTGTTCCCAATTCTTACAAAATGTCACCTGCCTCTTGATTTAAGACACACCGTGAATGAGGAGGTCTGAGATTTCACAGGTAAAGAAATAGGATTAATCAAGAGTGAAGGTACAGTTAGAATCACTATTAAACCAGAAGCTAGGGGGGCGTGGCCAAGCAGGGACCGGGAATGGCTGCGCAGTATGTGAGCTCCGTTGTCCGCCTCAGCTATTAACTATCCTGTGCACTGATCCGTAGCACCCAGACGCGATCCCGTGTGTCGGACCACTGGCGGAGCCCGTCCGGCCCAGCCCGGCGTGTGGACGATTGACAACAAGGGAGCGGGCGCCTCTCCCAGATCGCGGCCTACTTGCGGCTCGGCAGCCGGGGCCTGTGGTGGCGGCTACGGCCGCCGAGGAGATCCGGGCCGCTCCTCCCCCTTCAGCGCTGACGCCACGGCCAATGCCGCGGCTGTGACCCCTCCCCCCCTGCTGG
Source organism: Triturus cristatus (assembly GCF_964204655.1). Classification (NCBI taxonomy): domain Eukaryota; kingdom Metazoa; phylum Chordata; class Amphibia; order Caudata; family Salamandridae; genus Triturus; species Triturus cristatus. Next base: position 534,185,540 of record NC_140579.1, on the reverse strand, counting down.
CGCTGCCTGAAGAACCCTGCCCGCTCTGAAAGAAATGGTGACACTGGTGGCCCTACTGAGCGTCATCTGGAGCCGTGAGTAACCCCCGCTGAGTCCTGACTTGAGCGCGCCGGCCGCGAGACTTAAAATGGCGGCGGCGCGGCTTTAGCGACGATACCTCCAGTTTGGTGCCTGAATTGAGGGCAGCCTTTGGCGGCGACCCACGGAGGGACCCACCTCTTCAATAGCGGATGCTGCATCCGGTTTCGAGCGGTCGGTGGGGCTGCCGGGACACTGCTTGAGCACGGACCTCGCTGCATGGTGCACTGGGGGGATCCTGGACCTACAGTGATACTGCAGGTGCGGTACCGCGACACAGCGCGTCTGAGCCAAGACGCACCAACTGGTGGCGCGCCCCTGATGCTGTCGGCCTGATCTGGGGACATTGACTTCCTCGCTCCTATTGCATTGTGGCCGTGGGAAATACCAGGTGTTGGGGCGCACTGCACTGGACAGCCGAGGGCGACGGCAGGTACCTTAGTATACCACCGTGGACGGCAACTGGGCGGAGTGGCATCGCGGGGGCCCTGGCATGGTGTGGAACTACCAGTAACTGCCCACTGAGAGGAAACAGCGGTCTCACTGCAATGCTTGCTTGATCACAACCCCCTTCACCAGCATCAGCACGAACCGAGGGGCGCCTAGTGAGGGCCACTAGTGTGATACAGCATCATCCCGGGGCGTGACTCCCCCCTCACCTTGCCCACGGTTGGCAGGCTCGGGATTTGCGGGTCCCCTCTTCTGGCTCCCCGTGCCGTCTTCCCTATTGGTTCGAGTGGATGTGGCCTAGGGTGCGGTGCCCACTCCGCGGGCCCGGTGAGGCTCATCCCTTGGGACTTTGGGGTACCTTTTGACCCGTGAACTGCCCGAGCTGTCTGGCGCCTGCGGAGCGGAACGTCAAATGCATAGGCCGCTGGTGCGAAGCCACCGGTGTTGATCCCGGTCGGGAAACTGCGGGCTTCGCCTGTCCGCCCCCTCCGTTTCTTGCCTGGCGACGGCTCAGATTTGGCGCCATGACGGACCGTGTCAAGGGATCCGGCACCAAGGTAGCGAAGTTGGTCCAAACAAACAAACTGGACAGGTACACGATATATGTCTGGGCACTGCTGGGAGGCCTCTGCACCCACCCCTCATATGTCTGGGCACTGCTGGGAGTCCTCTGCACCCACCCCTCATATGTCTGGGCACTGCTGGTAGTCCTCTGCACCCACCCCTCATATGTCTGGGCACTGCTGGGAGTGATATGCACCCACCCCTCATATGTCTGGGCACTGCTGGGAGGCCTCTGCACCCATCCACGCACCCCCTTGGAGCTGTACACTGCTGGCCAGGACCTACACACACACACACATCAATTTGTAGGTAACATGCTGGGCCAGTCCTCTATGCCCACATTCCTGGCGTGTGTACGCCTCGTATCCAAATTTTCCTGCTGCCATAACGGGGTACGTGTGGTACGGACCGTACCCAGGCATGTATGCGAGGGTACGGTCCGTACCGGAGGACTCATGGGGCCGTAGGGGTACACACCGTACCCTCGTATTAATGTGTGTGTATGGTCTGTACCTGATTAATTATGGGGCCGTAGGGGTACGCACCGTACCCACGCATTCATGCGTGGGTACGGTCCGTACCTGAGTACTCATGGGGCCGTAGGGGTACTCACCGTACCCACGCATACATGCGTGGGTACGGTCCGTACCTGAGGACTCATGGGGCCGTAGGGGTACACACCGTACCCACGTATTTATGCGTGGGTGCGGTCCGTACCACTGTTGGCATGGTGCCGTAGGGGTACGTATGGTACGCACGTACCCACACATGTTGTTCTCACCTTCTGCGGCGTGTGCGTCGGGTGCGGTGCACCAGGTCGTAGACCAGGAGGACCGGGATGACACATACGATGGGGTTCATGGCTGTACGTCATGTACCGGGGCTCCGTGGCGTTGCCATTCGCGTCGGACTCTGCTTTTCCGGCTGTGCTTGGCTCCCGTAAACAAAGAGCCGTACGGAGTGACGTCGGTACGAATCGTACTAGCTGGGCCGGAAAACGCTGGTGAAATACGTACGTACGTCGCGTACAAGCATTTCCGGATCGGCATCGTAGGTATTTTTTTGCTGTACGGTCTTTTGTACGATTCGTACAGACAAAGGCTTTCTGTACGAATCGTACTTCCTAGGTTGTGAAATGAGTTTACCTGGTACGAGTCGTATGGGGAAAACGCTCCGTACGACTATTCGTAGGGCCTTTTTACAGGATCGGAATCGACCCCTAATTATTTATTCATTTTAAAGGTATTTAAGTATTTTTAAGTATGTTTTATTTAATTATATGTATAATTTCATTAATTTTACATTACTTTTAAGGCATTTAAAAAATTCGATATTTTGACTAACTATATTTTTTACAACAATATTTTGGATTCTATATTTTTGTACTTACCTGTTTGGAGATAGGCAATCGATATATGGCATTCTATATCTTTTCCTCGATATTGTTGTAGGTCGATATTCTCCTTCTCGATATTTTGTCAGTGATCTGTATGCAGTTTTGGGGGCGGCAAAAACAGGAATCGAATGCCGGCACCCCCTGGTTTGTCAAAGCCTAGCTACGTCAGTGGAGTGTTGCCGAGTTTGTGGGCGGACTGCAGAGCAGTACACGGTGTATGTGTGGCTGCAAGAACAATATGGCCACAAACTCAAAGCCTTTCTACGCCACTGACTGGAGTGTTTGCAGAGTTTGTGGCTGGACTGCATACCCCATAACCGTTGCGGTCTCTTCCTTTTTTACTGGACCAGACAAGGACAGTGTCCACTTCTGCTGCCCCCCCTCTTTCTTCCCTCTCTTTCTATTGCGCTCCTCCTCACTTGTAGAAAACCGTGATTGTTCTTTCCTCTCCTTTCCATCATTCGTTCCTCTGTGAAATGGATCCAAAAAAGGAGAAATACGTTTGCTGCAAACGCTGCTGCAAACGCCTCAAGAGGAGAGGAAAAAGGTTTTAAGATGCAAGCAAAAAATACATAACTAAATAAAACAAGACCGAGTAGTCGCAAAGTGGCCAGTTTGGTTTTATTTTCCACCAAACACATTAGCGCCACCTTTCAGAGTTTGCCAGTGAAGCGCTACTGGTATTTTCATGTTGTTAGCTTTTCAAGCAAATACACTCATTGATTTCTGAATAATGAGTGTAAAAGCACTATGGTGTATTCCCTGTGAGTGTTTGCTTTTTTCCAGTACGCTGTTCCTTTTTTTTCAGGCAGCATATTACTCTAGTCTAGTGCATAATTTGAATAGAGTTGCTTCCATGTGCTTATAGTGGGGCACAATTGGATTGTAGCTGAAGGCAGTGTGAGAGGATGTGGCACTCTACTGATGACAGAAACTGCAAGGCTTTGAGACAAATGGCTTGTGATCGCACTTTTAAGCGTATTTGGGACATTCTGCAAATGGCAAATTTTTCAGATGAATGTATTGTGTTGGCCAATAACAACCAAGTGCATGTGTGCATTGTCAATTTAAATAAATGTGGAAAAATACTAGCTGCAGGGTCAACTTTTGCTTGTGGCAAAAATAAATGTGGATAGATACAGATAAAATGCCCGAAAAATAAATATGGATAAATACAGACGGAAATGCCAAAAAAATAAATCCCATAACACCGGGAGCCCTAATCATGATAATACATAGGGGCTGATTCTAATCTGGGTCGGAAAGCTCTCCGACTGAGCTGGATCTGGAGTGTTTTCCGACCGAGCCGGAGTCCTGCAGTCCGACTAAGCGAGTACGATGCGGCCGCATGCTGCCGGACTCGGTTCGGTCGGACTCCCATAGAAGTCAATGGGAGCTGGTCGTACGACACGTACATGGGCTCCCATTGACTGAATTGGTACGTCTCGCACAAGGGTGCCCCCTACAGTGGGTACGCGTCGGTGCTATTTGCACCGTACATGCCTGTGTTGGGGAGACCCTTGGGTCTCCCCCTGTGTCCGAGTCGTAAGGCTGCGGGTGACAGGGGTCCGACGCGGACCCCCAAAGGCAACTTCCCGGACGTTTTGCGAGCCGGAAACTTCGGCTCGCACCGGCTGTCCGACGCGTGGATCGTACTGGCTCGGTTGTAAATCGCTTCCATTGCACGGCACGGTTCACTTACGGACGAGACGTACGGAGCGGTTCGGACCCGGAAACTACTCGGTCGGTGAATTTCACGTTGCTCGCATCGTACTTGCTCGCTCGTACAGCTGTACGAGTTGGGCGGAAAACACGCGCACGGCTTGTACTTTTTCCAGCCGGATCGCGTTCGGTGCCCTTCCGAGTGAGATCAGAATCGGCCCCTTATTATTATTATTACTGACCAAACGCTAACCAGGGGAGATTGTCATGTAGTCCTATATTAAAGGTTCTAAGACGGTAGACACATCTTTGTTCTTTTTGAAAAAGAATGCGTTCGGCATCTCTGTCTGTCTCATCCAGTGTTTTCAAAATCATCCATTCAAGATCGTTGGCTGTATGCTGAGAAGTAAGAAAGTGGTTACTCTTCCTTGTGGCGGCTTTCTTGCACCTGATATAGCTACGGTGTTCTCCAATCCATGTTTTGACTTTGCGGCAAGTCATGCCTATGTATCTTAGTCTGCATGGACATGTGACAGACATTGTGAAGAAGATGGCCGCCAGAGGAGAAGCACCAAAATCGACCTCCTGAGGGACAGGATCGCAGTGGCTTTCCCCACATCCTCGGCCACGCAACAAACGGAACTATACAAGTCAGATGCAACAGTGATTTTGTCTGGAGAATTAACATAGCGGATAAGCAGTCGATTAGTCCTCCCGGAGTCTTCTGATCTTCACCGTCGAGCTCCCTAGGGCTGTGCTGAGAGTCAGCGATCGAGGTGAACAACTGGTGGGGTCGCGCTGCTAGGGAAGGGCTGCCCCAATTGAACGAAAGGGAAGGTCTTCCTGATGCCGGAGAGCTCACCCGCATAACAGCTGAAATTGGCGGTGAGATCAGAGAGGTCGTGCCACTGGGGGAAGAGACGCAGACACCCGGACCAGCTGGGAAAGTCAATCACCTGAGTCTCTCCGACACGATGCGGCAGAGCTTAGCAGCGAGAGCGCTGCTGGGGAAGAGTCATTGCACTCGGCCCAGTGGGATTCGACTGAGGAGCGTCTCTCTGCACAGCAGCAGCTCCCGGCTCTGACACAGGGGCGGTGCAGCACGGGGCGGTGTGGCTGCACTCAATTGGTGCAGAGAGAGTCATGTAAACGGCACCGGAGCACAATGCTATATAAAACGGCACCGGAGCACGAATCAACAAGCAGTCATAAGAGAGCACTGGGGATATCTGCCTTCAGGCTAAAGGAGAAGGAAAGAGGAAAAGAAATAACTGGTGTAGAATAAATGCCTGGTGAAATAATCAGTAGGGAACAGGTAGTTGAAATTTACTAGGGAACCACATTGGTTTATTGCCCCAGCATCTACCCTCACTCTTACCTCGAGCTGCAAAATGGCCACCATGTACTGTGCAAGGACACGCCCACCTCAATAAGACCAGTAACAGAAAGAGAGCATTCACCCTCGGGGAGCTAGAAAAACTGATGAACATTGAAATATGACTCCACAGTAGGGAACCAAGATAACTAATAAAAATAGAAACTGGACTGCACTGTAAGCTCCTAGCTTTAAGGCAGTCATGTTGGAGTAGCTCCCATTCAGTGAGTTTTATCAGTTTACGTTGTATGTCCCCTATCACAGACTACACCTAGGAAACACCTAATTTAAGGTATCTTTATAGTCTTCCTCCTGCTACAAGATAGACATAGCAAGTGAGGATACAAAAATAAGGACCAATTTCATTACTCACAAACATAAGGAAATATCAGAAATCTGAAAGAGGGAATTCCTATACCATCTCATACCCCCCTAATCTCTCTAAAAATGCTACCAAATCCTTTAAACACAACCTACTTAGAAAATACCCAGAAACTTTAATCTCAGACCCCTCTGTCAACATAAAAAAGGCACCATTATTAATGACCTAATATTTTTTACTACTAAAATGGCAAAATGGTGCGACACCCTAACTAACGTGCTTAAGGTACAGGAAATGAGAAACATTCCTTACGGCATTAAGATGCTAACAACACCCTCTCGAAAACAGAGCTACAATGAACATAACATGCTACAAAAACGGCACGATTCTTACACAAGCCGCCAACAAAGATCTAGAACTATTCGACAAATATTTCTCAACCTTAAAAGAACACATTCTCAACAGCCCTCCTTCAAGAAACCTGCCAAATAATGACCCACAAGCCGTCTCCCCACACATGAATCAATCTGCAAAGGTAGAATCTATCGCCACTAAAGAGCCCCAGCAGTCAAAACAGGATTTCAGAATCTCCAAAGCTAAGAGTAACAGCCCACATTAATCTAAATTAACATTATCTCCCACTAACCACAGAGCCCATAGCTCTAAATCAAGCGCTAACACTGAACCAGACCCTTTACTGGGAAAAGACGGTAGGATGGAGTCAACGGTCATTGACCAGGAAAATTGGAGATGTACTCATATGGCCGGTAATAAGAACCGCGAGATAACAGTAAGATATAAGGAAATAGGTACAGAAAAGTCTAACAGTAGACTCAATCTCCCAGAGACAGCTTCTCCTAGCTTACCAACAGGGTCACCCATACAACATCCCATCTCTCCTCATCCCGGTAGAGAGTTTGAAAATCTCAGCTCTCAAATCGAGCAAGACTTACAAGGCCATGCAATTCGCCATCAGAGATGTGAAGAACTTGCTACTCCTATCAGAAAAATTTATATCAAAATTGGTGCTCCTTCAGAAATCAGTTCACAAAACCCATAATAAACTAAATACTACCCCAATGTCATCGACAAACAGACTTTATCGTCCTCGCAATCAACTCAGATACCTGACAGACAATTAGATACAAACCCTTTTGCCATCATATGAATGATCCCCCAATCCTCCCACTAAGGTAGACAAACCTATCATTCAGTCAGTCCCAATTAACGCAAGTGGAACTGCAAAACTAACCACAGAATGCCAAATTTTAACGACCTGAAAAAAGTGATTTTAATTCCCTAAAAAGCAAGACTCTATAAGGATTAACCCACAGAAACCTATTCTGGTGTCGATTCTGATCCTGTAAAACCCGGGTACGAACCGTCGGACGGAGCGTTTTCTCCGTCCGACTCGTACCCGGGAAAAATACCATACAAACATGCAAGTACGATTCGTACACAAACACCATTGCCGTACGAATCGTAAAAATCACCGACCGACCAAAATATACCCACAATTCTGATCTGGGACGCCGCTGACATGACGTCCGGACGGAGTCAGGCAGCGTTTCACGAACCAGCAAGTACGATTCGTGCCCACGTCACTCCGCACGGACAATATTTTACAGCAGCCAAAAACTGCCGGGAAATCAGGATGACACGCAGAAGGAGCACCTGTACGCGACGGACAGCCATGGACCCCAACCTACGTGTCATCCCGGCCCTCATAGCAGTCCACCTGGTGTACAGGAACCGACGCAGACGCCGCAGAAGGTCAGAACAACACCCAGGGGCAAAGGGGGGGGCAGGGGCAGGAAACAAAACCCCCACCCAAGTCCCAAATCATACATGCCCTGCACATACCTGACCCCCAGGGCCTGGTCACTTCGGGGGTGTGGGCGTCTCCACCAAGGCCTCACAACGGAAGTCAACACGGACGCGAACCGGCAACAATTGTGGTACGCACCGTACCCACGCCTCAAGAGCGTGGGTACGGGTCGTACCACGCGTACCCCGACATCACCACTGCAATGGTGGTACGGCCCGTATCCATGCCAGTGGGACGTGGGTACGGCCCATCCCGCCATTGTGGGGTGACGTAGGGGTGGGCGTGGTACGACCCGTACCCACGCTCCCAAGGCGTGGGTACGGTGCGTGCCCAACAATGGAGGTACGGGCCGTACCCACGCCCCCAGAGCGTGGCTACGGGCCGTACCACGCGTACCCCGACATCGCCACTGCAATGGTGGTGCGGCCCGTACCCACGTCCCACAGGCATGGGTACGGCCCGTACCACCATTGCAGTGGTGATGTAGGGGTACGCTTGGTACGAGCCGTACCCATGCCCTAAAGGCATGGGTACAGTACGTACCCCTACGGCACCCCAACAATGGGGGTACGACCTGTACCCACGTCCAAAAGGCATGAGTACGGGCCGTCCTGCCATTGTTGGGGTGACGTAGGGGTAGGGCCCATACCCAGGCCGTAGGACGTGGGTACGGGTCGTACCACGCCAGTGGCCAGACACATAGGGGTGTGTGGCCATCAGCCCCAGCAGTGCCCAGACATAGGAGGGGTGTGTGCCTAACACTCCCAGCAGTGCCCAGACATAGGAGGGGTGGGTGCCTATCACTCCCAGCAGTGCCCAGACATAGGAAGGGTGGGTGCAGAGTCCCCCCAGCAGTGACCAGATAGGAGGGGTGGGTGCAGAGTCCCTCCAGCAGTGCCCAGACATAGGAGGGGTGGGTGCCAATCACTCCCAGCAGTGCCCAGACATAGGAGGGGTGGGTGCCTATCACTCCCAGCAGTGCCCAGACATAGGAGAGGTGGGTGCCTAACACTCCCAGCAGTGCCCAGACATAGGAGGGGTGGGTGCAGAGTCCCCCCAGCAGTGCCCAGACATAGGAGGGGTGGGTGCAGAGTCCCCCCAGCAGTGCCCAGACATAGGAGGGGTGGGTGCCAATCACTCCCAGCAGTGCCCAGACATAGGAGGGGTGGGTGCCTATCACTCCCAGCAGTGCCCAGACATAGGAGGGGTGGGTGCAGAGTCGTCCCAGCAGTGCCCACACATAGGAGGGGTGGGTGCAGAGTCCTCCCAGCAGTGCCCACACATAGGAGGGGTGGGTGCCTATCACTCCCAGCAGTGCCCAGACACAGGAGGGGTGGGTGCCTATCACTCCCAGCAGTGCCCAGACACAGGAGGGGTGGGTGCCTATCACTCCCAGCAGTGCCCAGACATAGGAGGGGTGGGTGCAGAGTCCCCCCAGCAGTGCCCAGACATAGGAGGGGTGGGTGCCTATCACTCCCAGCAGTGCCCAGACACAGGAGGGGTGGGTGCCTATCACTCCCAGCAGTGCCCAGACATAGGAGGGGTGGGTGCCTATCACTCCCAGCAGTGCCCAGACATAGGAGGGGTGGGTGCTGATTCCCCCCAGCAGTGCCCAGACATAGGAGGGGTGGGTGCAGAGTCCCCCCCAGCAGTGCCCAGACATAGGAGGGGTGGGTGCTGATTCCCCCCAGCAGTGCCCAGACATAGGAGGGGTGGGTGCAGAGTCCCCCCAGCAGTGCCCAGACATAGGAGGGGTGGGTGCAGAGTTCCCCCAGCAGTGCCCAGACATAGGAGGGGTGGGCGCAGAGTCCCCCCAGCAGTGCCCAGACATAGGAGGGGTGGGTGCAGAGTCCCCCCAGCAGTGCCCAGACATAGGAGGGGTGGGTGCCTATCACTCCCAGCAGTGCCCAAACATAGGAGGGGTGGGTGCCTATCACGCCCAGCAGTGCCCATACATAGGAGGGGTGGGTGCCTAACACTCCCAGCAGTGCCCAGGCATAGGAGGGGTGGGTACCGAGTCCCCCCCAGCTGTGCCCAGACATAGGAGGGGTGGGTGCAGAGTCCCCCCAGCAGTGCCCAGACATAGGAGGGGTGGGTGCCTATCACTCCCAGCAGTGCCCAGACACAGGAGGGGTGGGTGCCTATCACTCCCAGCAGTGCCCAGACATAGGAAGGGTGGGTGCCTATCACTCCGAGCAGTGCCCAGACATAGGAGGGGTGTGTGCTGATTCCCCCCAGCAGTGCCAAGACATAGGAGGGGTGGGTGCAGAGTCCCCCCAGCAGTGCCCAGACATAGGAGGGGTGGGTGCCTAACTCTCCCAGCAGTGCCCAGACATAGGAGGGGTGGGTGCAGAGTCCCCCCCAGCAGTGCCCAGACATAGGAGGGGTGGGCGCAGAGTCCCCCCAGCAGTGCCCAGACATAGGAGGGGTGGGTGCAGAGTCCCCCCAGCAGTGCCCAGACATAGGAGGGGTGGGTGCCTATCATTCCCAGCAGTGCCCAGACATAGGAGGGGTGGGTGCCTATCACTCCCAGCAGTGTCCAGACATAGGAGGGGTGGGTGCCTAACACTCCCAGCAGTGCCCAGACATAGGAGGGGTGGGTGCAGAGTCCCCCCAGCAGTGCCCAGACATAGGAGGGGTGGGTGCCTATCACTCCCAGCAGTGCCCAGACACAGGAGGGGTGGGTGCCTATCACTCCCAGCAGTGCCCAGACATAGGAGGGGTGGGTGCCTAACACTCCCAGCAGTGCCCAGACATAGGAGGGGTGGGTGCAGAGTCCCCCCAGCAGTGCCCAGACATAGGAGGGGTGGGTGCAGAGTCCCCCCAGCAGTGCCCAGACATAGGAGGGGTGGGTGCCTATCACTCCCAGCAGTGCCCAGACACAGGAGGGGTGGGTGCCTATCACTCCCAGCAGTGCCCAGACACAGGAGGGGTGGGTGCCTATCACTCCCAGCAGTGCCCAGACACAGGAGGGGTGGGTGCCTATCACTCCCAGCAGTGCCCAGACATAGGAGGGGTGGGTGTCTATCACTCCCAGCAGTGCCCAGACATAGGAGGGGTGGGTGCTGATTCCCCCCAGCAGTCCCCAGACATAGGAGGGGTGGGTGCAGAGTCCCCCCAGCAGTGCCCAGACATAGGAGGGGTGGGTGCAGAGTCCACCCAGCAGTGGACAGAGACATGGTGGTGTGTACACCATCCTACAAATAGCAAAACACCATGGGTGCATGTAGGCATACACAAAGTGCGACAATATTGAGAGTGGCATGGCAACACATCACTGACAGCAGTGTCCCACTCCCATGAGGGTGGATGTCCATCCCCCACTGCATGACACACCACATGTGGGTGTGATGACAAATGACACATGCTTACCCACCCCTGGCGCTGCCAGCACAATACACACGATGAGAGCATGCAACAAGACTGTATACTCATGTGCCACCCTACTAAACTAAGAGAACCAAAGGGAACACACACTGTCACGCACATTCCAGGACTGATAGGAATGTAGAGGTGCTGGGGCAGCCAACAAGTTGGTGCCTCCCATGGAAGGAAAAGGGTGGAGTACCCACAGAGACAATGCCCACAATTGTCAGTCAGGTGACCAAAGACCCTGCAGAACACGTAACACGTGTGTGCGAGGCTGGGAGTACACACATGCATAGGGCGTAAAAGGGAACTGGTCCACATGAAGTCATGTCAATATACTCCATACACTAGTACAGTGACCACCAAGGATGCCACAAATTGTGCAGGTGGAGACATTGCCGAGCATGCATGGCCACAGTTGAAGGGATCCGTCACACACCCAGGATATGTAGACACAGCTCAGCACAACAATTGGGAAACAGCCTGCAGGGAAGATGTCAGGGTCCACAGAGGAAGGAACACACCTGGGGACAATATCACCATACAGTAAGAGCACACATGACCAAAGATTATTTGCAGAGCCCTTTGTGATGGCACACAGATACCAGGGTCCACCCCATGAGCAGCATACTACAACATTTCCCAGACACCCAACACATTATCACCATCCCAAATCATGGAGCAGCACCCCCAACAGCAAGTCCAGGAAAGCATTAGTGTGCAAAAGAAAATCAAAATGCTTTATTCAGCAGGAATCAAAAATGTCAAAATGATTGTCCACAAACTAGAGGGCCCATAGGCCAGGCAATATGCAAAGTCCTGGTGGGGGACACTTAGGGACGTGTCTCCCCTAGCTTGCCTGCACAGTTCACTGTACCACATCATCCACAGAAGGGGGGCATCATGTGGGGGGGGGGGGGGAAGTACCAGGCACCGCAGGGACAGGAGGGGCAAGGGTAGGTGTTGTGGGTGCAGGGACGGACGACTCCACCACAGGGGGTGGGGCAGCGCCAAAGGTGGTGGTGAGGATGGCGCTGCATACGGTGGCAAGGTCTCCCAGCGTCTCCCCTGCACCCGAATGAACCACAGGCCCCAAGGAGGGGGGGTGGTCGGAGGGATGGGTTGCAGCGCTCCTGGGGGAGGGTGTGGACAGGGGGGGGGACTCAACTACCCTGGCTGGGCACTGCCTCCACCGCTTGCGGGGTGGTGCCACACTGGGGCTGAGGGACACACTGGCCACGAGGGACTCCTTCTCTGACAGTTGGCCAGGAGAGCTAAGGGGAGTGGTTTTTGAGGAAGTGGGTCTTGAGGACTGCGGACTCCCACTGTGGCTGCGTGCCTGCCGTTTGCCCCCAGACCCAGTGGGTGTGCCTACTTCCCCCTGTGTGTGCATGACTGGAGGAGTGTGCTTGGCCTTCCCTGGTGGTGTGCTGCCTGTGTCTGGTGGGGTGCGTGCATGGGGACGTCTGGGTGTGTGTGGGACAGGCATGGGAGTGGGAAGTGTGGATGGTGCAGGGGTAGGGGGGGACGGAGCGCTGCTGGAGATCCAATGCTGCAGTCAGTGATGAGTCTATGGACCTCAGGAACATCCGTTGATCAGACATCGCTGCTGACATGCCCTCCAAGTACGACACCATCTGTGTCAGCAGTGTGGTGTAGCCATGGAGGACAGTAAGCATCGATGCCTGACCAACCTGCAACTGCCGCTGAATGTCCACAGACTCGGCATTGACGGCAGCAGGGGAGACAGGGGCAGGGGGTGCGGTGCCTGGCCCGAAGGAGACCTGTTGGCGCCGAGCACGGAGGGAAGGGACCCGAGCAACTGGGAGGCGGGTGATGGGAATGGAGGGGGCGGCGACAGATGGAGTGCTGCTTTCAGCTCTGGGAGCAGCATCCGCCCCCTCTGGGAGCTCAGCCTCGGACCCGTCAGCGTCATAGTCGGTGGTGGGACTGGACAGGTCCTCCGCTGCACACCCCTCCGCCTCCGTGCCACTCGCTGAGCCAAACTCGCCAGCACTGGTGGCACCGCTGCTGGATCCCTCCTCAAGGTCCATGCCAGTGTCTCCCTCGGTTTCCCCCGACGATGCTCTGGGCAAGGTGAAGAGACAGGAAAGAATCAGACACCTGTATACATATGACACATGATTCAAAACTACATAGGTCACAGTGCATAGCATGACAGGCAACATGAGTAACATCTACAATACTACGCACATATGTAGGCCCTGCACCACACAGTTGGTTGACCCACCATGCCACTGAGAAACAATGGAGAGCATGACACAACAGCAAAGAACTTGAAATCAAATTAGACAGAGGAGCTAGCCTCTGGGGACAGTCGAGTACTGCATCTGGACCACACACCGTAGCCAAAAACAGGAATGCGCAGGAACCATGTCTTTCTACTTTTGGAACATTCTGCTTAGCAAATACATTAAACCCTGCCCAACATGACTGGGTCACTGCATGTTGAGTGTATGTTCAGACGATCTTCACACACAGGCCAGACCTGGCAAGGACACATACGGTTTGGACATTTAGGCCTTGCCCGCACAAACCCCCCCTACCTGAGACAATGTGAGTGACACAGAGGAAGTACTTACACCTCTTACTCGGGGATTACTAAAATGACCTTCAATAAATCCTGAATGTACAGGAACTAACCCTTGTGCGCCTGTCCACACATATTATTGACAAACAACCATCATCAGATAGTTGTACCAAGACACACAGGCACTGGCCACTGTGAGTATGCACAAGCCAAATTGGGTCACCCTGTACAGTGGACACATGTAGCACACTTAACGTAAATACAAATGAGGCCAGGTACAATGCCACAGAGCCCGACCTATGCTGAAGACACAGAGAATGTCCACATTGTTGGATGACACACATGATACCTAGGAAAAGGTGCCCCAGGGCACTGTAGTGGCCACACTCCTCCATGGTCCTGGATGGATATGACTGCAACAGAAGCAAACGTCCCTGCACTATGCATATCTCCCACTCATGCACATCATGTCGGAGTGCACAACATTGGTCATGCATGCTGTAAGGCAGTACACTTTTCAGACACACTCCCATGTCGGGACTCAGCATCGGTGCCAACTAACATGGACCCCACATTGACTGAACTGGCCAGGGCACAGGCAAGGACCCAACACGTTACACACCACCCCCACACATGATGCTGCAAGCATTGGGCACTTGGATTAACTGGCAGCCTAGATAACCTTGTGCAAGAGTGACTACACACAGACCAGGGAACACAAGTCAAGGAGGGGAAGGGAGGAAGAACAGCACCGGTTGACTTGGTGGAACAGGATATGTACTGCACATATAAACCCTGGCAGTGTATCCATGCAACTGCGCACTTCCAATAGCTGGTGACACACAACACACATGTACCTACCCCCTTCCTGCTGCTGCTTCTCCGCTAAGCGCCTATCCAAGTCAGGGAAGACCACCGCCAGGACACGCTTCATCTGGTGGGTCAGACGCCGGCGCCCACGGTTCTTATGGCTCTCTGGTGAGTCCCCCAGCAGGACCCGGGCGATCCTCCTGGTCCAGCACCGGATATCCTGCCAGCGTTTCCTCACCTGGGACAGGCGCCTCCGACCCTCCACCGACCTCACGGCACTGACGGCTTGCTTCCATATCTCCCCCTTGGCATAGACGCCTACCTGTGAGGATGACAAAGTGAGCCAACATCAATACACCTGCTCCATGTCACAGAGACACACATTTGAACAATTTGTCTGGTTTGAACAGGGCATAGTATGCAGCAAACTCACTGCACCTTTGTCATAGGGACATCATCCTCTGGGGAAGGCCAAATGCACAACGGGGCATTGGAAGTACACAGGTGGAATGAGGGGTGCAACACAATCACTGATCCGGGCTCACACTGTGCATCACAAGCTACACCACGATTATGTACAGCACCTCAAAGCAGTCACATGCCCCAGGCCACTGACGCAACCTCAGCAGGGTACAGACACACACAGGCACAGGACAATCACCTGCCATTGGCAACTGCGGGTACAAACATCACACATTTGCCACTCGACTGGGGGGTGTCACAGGTGTGGGGCAGGCTCAGCACGTCAGACACACAGCACTGCTCCCTGCTCACATCAGATGGGTAGGGTATATGCATCCCTCATGCAGCTGGGGTGCGACACTCCACATAGACACTCACTCACATGACAGGGGACTTACACACACACCAATGTCCAGGGGACGAACACATCATTTGGACACTCTCACCACAGGTACACTCAACTCAAACACATCTGTGGGTACAGTCACCTGTCACACTGGGGGGACCACAGAATCACATCAGGACTGTAGGAACAACATTCCCAAGAGGATTAGCCAGGCTGAATGTGGCATGCACCATGAAGTGATTGTCACAGTAAGCACCATGCAAGTGAGGAATACCAGAAGTGACAGTCGCAAAAAAGGGGCACAATCTGAGCTAACGGAGTCAGCACTCACCTGCTCCCCTGGTCTCCCATACAGGCAAGGGTAATGTGGGAGGATCATGTCCAGCAGGACCTGGTTCTCCTCCTGGGTGAATGGCTGGGCCCTCTCCACAGATCTGGACAGTGTTGTTGTACTGTACTCACTCTTCGTTGTCCCTTCCAAATTACTGCAGGGCTCCACCACTCCCCCAACCAATCCCAGACTTGGCTGCCCTGAGGGAACGTGACTGTATACGCCGCTACCGCTTCACCCAATGGTTGATTCTGAACTTGACAGCAAGGCTGGCACCACACCTCACACAGGTATCCTACTGCACTGACACCCAAGATGAAGGTGATGGCAGCCCTACATTTCTTTGCCACGGGTACGTTCCAACATACCATTGCTCATGTTGGTGGCATGTCCCAGACCATGTTCAGCCGTGTCCTGCATGATTTTTTAGAGGCCATGTTGGTTCACCTGGATGAGTTTATTCATTTCCCAACTCATGAGCAGTTGACAGGTGTCATGGGTGACTTCTATGCCCTGGGAGGGATGCCCCATGTCATTGGGTCTATTGATGGGACACATGTGGCTTTGGTACCACCACAGGCACAGGAGGTAGCCTATAGGAACAGGAAACATTACCACTCCATTAATGCCCTTGTGGTGTGTCTTGCTAACATGGTGATTTCCCATGTCTGTGCTCGTTTTCCAGGATCAGCACACGATGCCTACATCATGAGGCGTAGCAGGGTGCCTGAAATGATGCTGCAGCTGTGCAACGAACGAGCATGTCTTGTTGGTGGGTATACTCTGTTACTCCTGTATTTAGCGTCATCTTTCTGTCTTACTGCTTCTCCTGACACACTTCTGTCCATGATGTTTCCATGTAGGGGACTCTGGCTATCCCAACATGGCATGGCTGATCACACCTCTCCGTATCCCCAGAACGGCTGCCGATCACCGGTACAACAACGTCCATGGGCAGACCAGGCGAGTGATAGAGAGGACCTTTGGCCTCCTGAAGAGCCGATTCCGGTGCCTCCACAAGACCGGCGGCGCACTCCCATATGCACCGGTGAAGGTCTGCAAAATCTTCCTCGTGTGCTGCATGCTGCACAACATGGCAGTGGAGAAAGCTGTGCCACTCATCCTGGATCCGGATGAGCAGGAACATCCACACGTGGAGGACGAGGGGCTTGGTGACGAGGCAAGTGATGTTGAGGAGGAGGAGGAAGAGGACATCCGGAGTCGGCTCATACGCAACTTCTTTGCTTAGTGGTGAGTTGCAGTGTCTGAGTGTGCACGCATTGAGCCTTGTGTGGCATGTGTTGCAATGTGTGGGTCCATCTGCATGTCTGGCAAGTGAGTCAGAGGTGTGTTTGGATGTGTCACTCGTGTGATGGTGTAATAACAGTATGTCTTACCTGAGACACTATTTTCACCTAGCATGTTGACAACCTTATACGTGTCGAGTACATGCCCATGCATGCGGATGTGCTTCTTTTGGCTCACTTCTTGTGTGTCTTTCATCCCCAGGTATTTGCGCATGCTGTCTGCTGGTGGCATTGTTGTGCTCCTGCTATTCCTCATGAATACAGCAACGTGTGCTGAATCAGCGTAACATGCACGGACATGTCGAAAAATCACCTTAGGGTAAGGGATGCACCACGGCTTTTTGGGTGTGCTATTTGTTTGGAATGTGTGTGCACTGCTCCTGTTCATGTTTGGTTACTTAGCATACATGTAGAATCACCATGGGTCACATGACATGGAGCTGGATTCACCTGAATTGATAGTCACACTTGGTGACAGTCATCTGTAATGTGATTGTGGATTGTGATGAAGGCATCAATGTGTGTAACACTGCCCTTGGAAACATACGGGATGCACCGGGTTGACATAGTGTGGGACATCCCCATTAGTGGCCCAATGGTGAATTGCAGCCTCTCTGTGAGCAGCACGGGGTGTTTGCCTCAAACCCGTCACTTGTGTGCCAGTTCTATAGGTTTCCTGCATCTGTGGTGCAAAGGGGGGTGCCTGTGTAGGTTCCACATGTTCATCCACATGACCTGTGCATCTGTTAATATAGATGCATTTGCCTTCCGGCAAACATGACTAATAAAGGTGTCCCTCAGCCTCCAAGGTGCCTCATCTCTGTCAATGCAGGTCTCTTGCCACTGTGCATGCGGCATGTCTGGCATAGTTGTCACAGATTGTGCATATGAGTCTATGTGTAGAGTAGCAAGATGCAAGCTGTTTGTCAGGGATTATGATATGTATTGTGCACGATGTACATGGCTGTGTAGGCATTTTGCCATCTCAGTCCCCACAACGGCCACTTTGCTGCATGTGCATCCATTGTCTGTGTGTGTGCCATGTTGAACCAGACACTCCTCCCTTCTCATACACCTTTTGCAGTAGTCCTTTCTGACATGCTTGTGTTAGTGTGCAACTTGTGGCATGGTTTTCAGGACATGGCGCCTGCTGCTGCAGGCCCTGCAGCAAGGGCACACAGTTTCTAGATTTGCCCTCACACACACGCCTCTAAGACGCACCCCCCTTCCTCCCTCCACCCCTTCATTTTGGTGTAATCTGCTTGTGTGTGACACAGTTGCGGTGGCAAAGGCTGGACCGTCTGCACATGCTACATGCACAATGCACGTGCCTCATGTCCTTGCATGTGCCACATCACGCTACACCATGATGTTGAGGCCACCCACCAAGCAATGTCCATCCAATACATCTGTTGCATGCACCCAGGCATGCACTCATCGCCCACACAACACCTTTGCATAATGAGTGTGCAACTCCAACTGCCTACACAGTGCTGGCACGCCTTCCAGGCTCTGTCACACCAACCAGGTCCTGTCCCTCCTACTCCCCACCGGCTCTGTACCCCAACATGGCCATGTGAGTGGTACTCCATGTAGTATGGTGTCGTTGTGGGACACATGGCACAGGTATCATGTCTCAGCGTGTCAGTCTACAATGTGTCCAGGATACCCCTCTACACCATGACATGCGCACTGCATCATCATCATCATCATCATCTGGTGTCCCATTGACAGGCAGGTGCTCCTCACCCTCCCCAAAGACGCAGTCCTTGCCAGTTCTCATATTGAATAATGCATGGTATCCATTGGCAGATGGCTGCACGTTGGCCACCTGATGCTGGACTTGTACACGACTGAGGTGTTCATCTGCGGATTGTCCCCTTACAGCTGGGTCAACTGCTTGTGTCCCACCCGCAAGGGCCCTGAACAGGCACACAGTGTCCACGCACACGAGCTGGTGTGCATCATGGAATGCTTGCTCACATGTGCTATGCTGATCACCAGCATCTGTACCTCAGGCCTCAGCACACTCTGCATTATGCACAAGGTCCACAGTTCGATCCACCTCAAGGCAAGACAGACCATCCCCCAGGTCAACTTCGACAACCGTGTCCAATCCTACCCTGTACTCTAGGGAGAAGTACCTTACAACTCCCATGACACTTGTCCACATCCAGGGTGCATCTGCACAGCTCTGCATCAACATCCGGCAACCCAGCCACATCACCGTCCAACAGGGATAGCGGCAATCGATCACTGTCATCTGCAGGATGACCTTCACAATCCACGGCCACACTCAGGAGGCAGCCCACGACCACGCCCCCAACACAACCTTGTGGCACTGTCATCCAAGACCCCATTGTGCCATCTCCATGCATCCAACCTTGGCCTGGCCACCATTCTCCACATCCACCTGACTTCTGCTTGCAGGACATAGTTCTCCCACCTGGCTACACATACCTGGGACTCCCACCCCAGGACACTCCACATGATCCCTGACCTCTGCGCATGACTGTTGCTCTTCGAAATAGGTCTGTCCGCACAGTTGTGCAGGCACCCCCTCAGCTGGTTGGGCCCATCACAGGTGAGTATGGTGCACCATGTCTGTATTGGATGATGCATGGTGACCCATGTGTGTCCTGTGCCAGACTCAGACCCCAGGGTATGCATGGTTGGAGTTACTTCAAAACTCAGGCATGGTTTGACTTGCCAACACACACATGTAATGGAATAATGCTAAATGACGGCATCATCTCGTGATTTCTAATATTTTTATTGGTGGTGGGGTAGGTGTTTTGGGGGGAGGCAAAGTGGTGCTTGCCGGGTGTCTGTAATCCAAAGTTCACAGGGGGAGTTGGGATCCTTGCCATTGGAAGTCATCAGAGTCCATGCCACAGTCTTTGTCAACATTGGTCAGACAGTGACCAGCAAGTCCATGTGGCAGAGAATGTCATTGGATGAGGTGCTGCTGTTGCGCCAGAGGGCCAGGTGCCAGGCCAGGTGACCTGGGAGATGGTGATGGTCCGCTGACTCTCACGGTCTTTTGCGTGGACGACCCACCTTCCTCCGGGGACCCTCAGAAGCAGGCCGTGACGATGTCTGGGATGCTCCATCGGACGAATCCTCCTCCTCCTGATCCCTCCCTGTGGCTGGTGGTGATCTACGCCTGGTGGCACAGGGAGGGTTGCCCATGTTTTCGGCAATCCGACGGAGTACACGGGTCATGTCCGTTTGCACCGCCACGAGCTCAGCCAGTCTTGCCTCCATCCGTCCTTGGTGTTGCTGTTGACTGGCATATTGCTCGGCCTGCACGTTCTTTATCTGGTTGAGGGCCTCCACGGCCTGGCTGATGCCCCTGGTGTCACGCCGGTATGTGTCCAGGATGTTGTGGACGTGTGACATAACTGGTTCCTCAGCTGTCTGGTCAGGTTCGCGCCTCCGCCGTCCTCCACTCCCACCACCCCTGCCCACTTGAGCCTGGCCTGCTGTTGTGGGCACGTCGGGTCTCCGGGACCCCTGAGGGATGGCATTTGCGGGGTCGCCTGCCTCCTCCTGGGTGCCCGGGGTACCTCGTCCCTCCTGGTCAGACTGGCTGCGTTGTGTGCGAGCAGGGCTCCTGTGTGTATCCTGGGATGTGGCAGGAATGGGGGTGGTGGTTGGCACAGTTGTACCTGACGCAGGTGCTGCAGGTGCTTGGGCACCAGAGGGGCCAGGTTGGTCGGGGTCATACACAGTGTGGTGAGAGTCGTCGCTGCCGGTGGGATCATCATCACGCCGAGCCTGGTCCTGTGTGTCTTCCCCCCCCAGTGTTGGGGGGAGATCGACGACGTTGCCCTGTGTGTGAGAGAGAGACAATGTTAATGGTGTTACATGCGTCATCCATGTTTCATACAGATTCAAGTTGGCACAGTTCCTCTGGGTAGTTGGATAGGTCTAGCATTCCTCTCACAGTGCACTTGTGGATGGGTATGTTGCTGGGGTCAGATTGATATGTACTCCTGGTTATTTGGCCTGTCTAATGAGTGTTGGGATGCTTATTTGGCTATGGATTGGTCTTGTTGTGTCACATATCCATTGTGGGAGTGCCAATTTGCGTTGGCTGCCCCGGAGGTGTGTGGGGGGGGCGGGGGGGGGGGGGGGGCTTGTGACCGGGCATGCTGTTGGGTGTGGTGTGATTTGTCATTGGGTCTACCAGGTGATGTGTCTATCCCCTCATGGTGCCTGCTGGCATGACAGTGAATGTGAGTTCCTGTGGTAGGTAGGTGGCATGTGGAGTTGGTGTTTGAGTGTACAGTGGTCACAGGTTTGCCTTGTGCTGTCTACAGCAGGGCCAAGTGTCATCTACCTTGTCTGTACTTGGAAAGTCCCTGTGCATTGTGCATGGTGCATGGGTATGTCCCTTGGCCACGGCTGTCAACACTTTTCCTATGTGTGACACACTCTTTGTTGTTGCATCAGTTTTGAATGCAGTGAGCAGTGTAGCAAGCGTGCGTAGCGAGCGCTGCAGAACCGACTTACGTGTTGCACTGTACGCGGCCAAATGTAGCTTTGTCATGTCTATTGGAGAACGCAGGTAGGAAACTTATGCATTTGTGACTGGGTTCTAACAAACACAGTGAGTGGGTATACTGGGTGTGAGGTTAGGTTTGTGCCTGCAGCGAGGATAGACTCGTGCACAGTATGACACATGGCCCACTGCTTTCCAAACGAATGAGGGGTGTTTCACGCACTGCCAGACCTTGTCAACATGCACACGGTCCACCTGCTGATGAGCGGACATGCCCACACAACCCAAGGGTGATTTCGTCTCCCTCTGTCTCTCTCTCTCCCTCCCTCTGTCACCCTTCTCCCTCCCTCTGTCTGTCTCTCTCTGTCGCCCTCTGTCACCCTGTCACCCTCCCTCTCTCTCCCTCTCCCTCCCTCTGTCGCCCTCTGTCTCCCTCCCTCTCTCTCCCTCCGTCTGTCTGTCACCCTCTGTCGCCCTCTGTCTCCCTCCCTTTCTCTCCCTCTCCCTCCCTCTGTCTGTCTCCGTCTGTCGGCCCTCTGTCTCCCTCCCTCTCTCTCCCTCCGTCTGTCTGTCACCCTCTGTCGCCCTCTGTCTCCCTCCCTCTCTCTCCCTCTGTCGCCCTGTCTCCCTCCCTCTCTCTCCCTCTCCCTCCGTCTGTCTGTCGCCCTCTGTCTCCCTCCCTCTCCCTCCGTCTGTCTGTCACCCTCTGTCGCCCTCTGTCTCCCTCCCTCTCTCTCCCTCTCCCTCCGTCTGTCTGTCTCCCTCTGTCACCCTCTCCCTTAGTCTGTCTCCCTCCCCCTCCGTCTGTCTGTCACCCTCTGTCGCCCTCTGTCTCCTTCCCTCTATCTCCCTCCGTCTGTCTGTCACCCTCTGTCGCTCTCTGTCTCCCTCTGTCTCCCTCCCTCTCCCTCCGTCTGTCTGTCTGTCTCCCTCTGTCTCCCTCCCCCTCTCTCTCTCTCCCTCTCCCTCCCTCTGTCTGTCGCCCTCTGTCTCCCTCCCTCTCCCTCCGTCTGTCTGTCACCCTCTGTCCCCCTCCCTCTCCCTCCCTCTGTCGCACTCTGTCTCCCTCCCTCTCTCTCCCTCTCCCTCCGTCTGTCTGTCTGTCACCCTCTGTCGCCCTCGGTCTCCCTCCCTCTCTCTCCCTCCGTCTGTCTCCCTCTGTCTGTCTCCCTCTGTCACCCTCTGTCTCCCTCCCTCTCTCTCCGTCTGTCTGTCACCCTCTGTCTCCCTCCCTCTCTCTGTTTTCCTCTGTCGCCCTCTCTCTCCCTCCCTCTCTCTCCCTCCGTCTGTCTGTCTGTCTCCCTCTGTCGCCCTCTGTCTCCCTCTCCCTCCGTCTGTCTGTCATCCTCTGTCTCCCTCCCTCTACCTCCGTCTGTCTGTCACCCTCTGGCGCCCTCTGTCTCCCTCCCTCTCCCTCCCTCTCTCTCCCTCTCCCTCCCTCTCTCTCCCTCCGTCTGTCTGTCACCCTCTGTCGCCCTCCATCTCCCTCCCTCTCTCTCCCTCCGTCTGTCTGTCTCCCTCTGTCGCCCTCTGTCTCCCTCCCTCTCCCTCCATCTGTCTGTCACCTCAGCCCAGCTTCCTGGGCACACACACTTCGCAGGTCCTTCAAAGGCCATTGGCTTGTTCATGTGGCTTTGTTTAGAATCTCCCGGACCCCACTGGGCAGAGTGTCTCTGAGTCTGCGCTGCAGCGGCGGCGTGTGCTGACACTCTTTCACAGTGTTGCCTATTCATTAGCTGCTGTTATGTGCGAATTGGGCCTTCATACCCATGTCATCCTGCGACGTGGCCGCCATTTGCAGGCGACATAGTACAGTGTCGGGACACACTGTTTGTATAGCTCTGCCCTAGGCCATATGGGTTGAGGGCATTGGTGTCTGCTTCTGAGTTGCACAATGGGATCTTGGAGGCCCCCCCTCCCGGCATCACGGACATCCTGTCTTGTGTTGCGTGTTTTGTGTGGCCTGTGACTTGGCATGGCCTTGCTTGGTGCATGGGGCATGGAGCTGATAGTGGCATGTGCGTGTTGTTGGAATGTGGTTGCGTCCGGTGATGGCTTTGGGGTAGTTGTGTGCATTATCAGGAGTTGGGTTGTGGATGCGGTTCCCCCCATGCGGGGTGAGTTGTTTGTGTACTCACCAGGCTCGGCGACTCCTCCCAGGGATAGTAGTGTACCGGTCTGCGGGGCGGCCCACCTCCAGTGATGTCCCCCTGGTTGTATTCGGTCATTTTGCGGCGGACCGTCCTCCGCAGATCGTACCACCTGGCTTGGCATTCATGCCTGGTCCTTCTGATGGACGCAACAGCATTCACTCTCTCGATGATCCTCTGCCACATGGCTGATTTTGCTGATACGCTGGTCTGTCTGACCAATGTTCCAAAGAACTGTGGCTCGACTCTGATGATTTAGTTGACAAGGATCTCCAGCTCCGCTGTTGTGAATTTTGGATTCCTGTCTGTGGGCATGGTGTGGGGTGTGGGTGTGGATGATTGTGGGTGGGTGTGTGTGGTTGTGAAGGTGTGTGTGTGAATGTGATGAGGGGGTGTTTGTGAAGGTGGTTGTGTGAAGGTGTGCAAGTGTAAGGTGTAGTAAAGGTTCAAGTCTGGTGCTGTGGGTTGTTTGTGGGGTCTGGCAGCAGTGGGTCTGTTGCAAAGGCTCATGGTTTGTGTGTGTGGGCCCTTTTTATTGGTCCATTTGTGGGTGTGGCTGTGTTTGAACTTTGGGTGGGTGTGTTATAAGGGGTGGGTGTGTTTTGGGCCTCTGTTTACCTGTTTGGCTGTTGCAGGTCAGTGTATTGGATGTATTTGGGCTTGTTGGACGTGTTTTGTGGTGTTGTGCGATTCAAATTGACTCTCCTTGTGGTGTTTTGCAGTGTCCTGGTTCAGTACGTGTGTTTTTCGCGTCTGTGCGGTGCGTACATCGGCCATGTTGTTGTACAGTGCTCACATTTGCTATGGCTTGGTACGACTCGTACATGCACACGGCTGGGTGCGGGTGCTGGTGTAGGAGCCTCGGGTAGGGTGCAAACAGGCACGGGCAGGGTGTGGGGGTCTGGGGGTACATGCCGTACATACGTGAACCGAGGGTACGGCACGTACATACGGGATGCTGGGGGTACGGTGTGTGCCCCCACCCCCGTATGGACGGTGTGTACCCCCATCTCCGTATGGACGGTGCGTACCCCCAGCCTCCATATGTAAGCACTGTCCCCCAGCACATACCCCCACCCCCGTATGTACGCGCAGTACCCCCAGCCCCGTATGTATGCGCCGTACAACCGTCCCCCGTATGTACGCGCCGTACCCCCAGCCCCCCCCTATGGACGGAGCGTACCCCCACCCCCATAGGTACGCTGTGGACCCCCCCAGCACGTAACACACCGTACATAGGGGGGGTGGGGGTACACTTCGTATCTACGGGGTGGGGGTACGCTTCGTACCTACAGGGGTTGGTTGGGGGTACGGCATGGACATGGGGGGGTGCTGGGGTACGGCGCATACGTGGGGGGGGTGTGCTGGGGGGGGTGTTCGGCGTATATGCGGGCAACTATTTGGACGTCTCCATAGTTGCTATGGGAGTTCGCACCGTACGGTGTTTTTTCCATACGGTTGTGCATTCGGACGGACGGGACGGATCGTACTTGCGCGCTCGGACTTCAGTTTCCCGATTCGTAGGTAAAACTGTCCGGGGACGTGTCGGACACTTTTTCCGACCCGAGGACGTGTCGGGGAATTTTCCCAATGCGATTCGTATGGAATTTTTCACATACGAATCGTACTTGCCAGTTTGTACGGGACTTGTACGATTCGTACGGTAAAAAAAACGGATACGATTCGTACGGGGGAAATTTTTAACGGATCGGAATCGGCACCTCTCAGTCTACTACATTTTTTATTTTTTATTAGTTTTAAGACATGAAAAGGTTACAATACAATCCTTAGCGTATTTCATCAGACAGGTTAGATTAAGACAAAAGCAATATTAACTCCACATAGGTAAATACACAATGTGCAATATGGTTAGATGGAATGTAGATTCGGGGATCACTGACAGAATATCGAGAAGCAAAATATCGACATGCCAAAATATCGATGACAAAATATAGAATGACAGAATATCGACTTCCTATCTACAAACAGGTAAGTACAAAAATATTGAATCCAAAATATCATTGTAAATAATATAGTTTGTTAAAATATCGAATTTTTAAAATGTCTTAAAAGTAATGTAAAATAATGAAATAATAAATATAATTAAGTAAAACATACTTAAAACACTTAAATGACCTTAAAACTCCAGTGAGTGCAACAGTAAGGCAAGCGTTGGATAGCGGGTAGGTAAAAATGACTATTTCCGCTCCAGTGAGTGCAACAGTAGGGAAAGCGTTGGATAGCGTAGGGGTAAAAAATACAATTCCCACTACAGTGAGTGCAACAGTAGGGAAAGCGTTGGATAGCATAGGGGTAAAAATTACTATTCCCACTCCAGAGAGTGCAACAGTAGGGAAAGTGTTGGATAGGGGGAGGGTAAAAATTACTATTCCCCCCTCCAGTGAGTGCAACAGTAGGGAAAGTAATGATTTAATAATTAAATATATATACATTAATTATCAATACCAATAAAAATGTATTAAAAATGTATTACCAATGACAAATTATTTAATAATCAATTAATTATAAATACCAATAAATATTATTAAAAATTAATTACCTATTAATAATTAATTAACCACAAATTACTTTTCAATACCAAACATTAATAAGTAATACAAAATGTTTACCCGCTGATAATTAACAGTAAATTAATTATCAATACTCAAAAATATTTTCAAGAATTATTTAATTACAATTATATTACTTCCTACACTATACCCCTATAAACCCCCAACCCGCTCCAAATATTAAATTAATACAATTAATATAATTATCAATTAATGAAAATTACCAATTAATAAAAATTAATAAAAAATGAATTACCAATTAATAATTAATTAACGATAATTAATTATCAATACCAATAAATAAAAGTAATTACTTAATTACAATTAAATTACTTCCTACCCTATTCCCCTATAAACCCACAACCCTCTCCGAATAATAAATTAATACAATTAATATAATTATCAAATAAAAAATTAATAAATATTAATTACAATGAATAAAAATTAATTACCAATTAATAATTAATTAACAATAAATTATTTAACAATACCAATAAATACAATTAAATAATTACAATTAAATTATTTCCCACCCTATTCCCCTATAAACCCACAACCCACTACGGAACTAAAACGCAAAATTAAATTAAAAATAATTCCTAAAAATAAATATTTAATTTACTATAATTAAATTACTTCCCACCCTATTCCCCTATAAACCCACAACCCGCTACGGAATTAAACTGGGTAAAAATTAAATAACCTAAAATTCATTACTAAAATTAAACCATACATTACAAAAATAATACATACTTTTAACACATATACTAGCACTCAAAATACTATAAAAAAATTCGATATTTTTAACAACTATATTATGACTGTCGATATTACTAACTTCGATATTATGACAATCGATATTTCTTACCTGAATTTCGATATTCTGCACCACTATATTTTGGCAATTCGATATTCTGTCCATTCTATATAAAAAACTTAATATTTTGGCAATTCGATATTAAAAATTCGATATTATGACTGTTCACCGTAGATTCGGTACACCGTTTGGGCATACAGATCTAGTGAAGTCATGTGCTAGGCAAAGGAATCACAATGCACTGGGCTAATTACAGAAACGCACGAGGGACTTCAGCATCTCACCAGGGTTTCATAACAGTATCACAATATGAATGGAGGACATAATGCATACAACGTTAGGTTTGTTACAACGGTAAGGCACGTGGGAAGTGGTAAATTCAGCATGGGTGTCCAGCATATTACACTTCTCTTATAATGTGAGGACCTTCATTGTGTCAGCGCCTCGGGAATGTCCGTCGGGGGTTCTGGCGAGTGTGCAAGAAGGTAGCCCTGCAGAGGACTCCATATAGCTCTAGGCCTTGAGGCCCGGGGTAGCGTTTCGGCATACAGAGTCAATTGTTCTTGGCAGTATATTACATCATTAAGCCATTCCTTGAACTTTGGCGCCCGTCCCCTACCCCACCTGCAGGCCACTCTACGCATAGCTAGCAGTAATGCAGTGGCGAGATATCTGCGACATGACTTAGGAATAATCTTAGCGTAGTCCAATAACGCTATTAAAGGTGATGAGTGTCATCTGTTCGAGGGCATCAAAAACCTGTGTCCAGTATTCACTCACTCGTGGGCAATCCCAGGACAAATGTAGGAAATCAGCTGCTGGACTTCCACATCTTTTGCAGCTATCTGTATTTTTTATTTTAAAGCGGAACATTTTGACTGGGGTATAATAGAAGCGCTGCAGGAATTTATAGTGTGTAATGCGTAGTCTACCACTGGCGGATATTTGTTCGGTTTGTAGACAGCAATATGTCCATTGGTCATCCGTCAGTTCGTACCCCAGTTCCAGATTCCACTTTGTGCGGGAAGAGCTGAGAGATTCTGTCTGTTGAGTGCGTATAGTGTGATAAAGGGTGGAGACCAGGTCCCCCGGCGATGCATTACGGAGCATCATGTGTAAGTGAACCAGGGTAGGGGGTTCCTGAGGGAACTCTGGAGTAATAGAACGTATGCCTTGACGGAGCCATACATAAAGAAATATATTCAGTGAGGAGGGTTGCAGCTCATGAAAGAGGAGCTCAGAAGAGTGAAATTTCCCATTTTGATAGAGATCTCCCCATGTGGTAATTTTGGTGCACTAACAAAGTCTAAGGAACCCGGTTTCCTGTAGCAATGGCATGCGGGGATGATAGGAGAGTGGGAGTAGCGGTGAATATAGCATTGGGCATTGAAGGAGGGTCAAGATACGGTTCCAGGCATCTTCTGGGCATGTTATCGTGGTAGCTGCAGTGTCACGTGTACAGGGGGTGCACCTAACACTCTATCCGGGGGAATGGGGTCTGCTAACCATTGTTCCGCTGCAATCTGTGGCATGTACCTAAGGGGGTGGAACCAGTACGAAGCATAGTGGGCCTTTGTGCATGTATAATACAGCTCAAAGTCTGGAACATCAAAGCCTCCTTATGCATACGGCTGTGTGAGCACTCTCCATTGTAGGCATGGTTGTTTGCCCCCCCATATCAGCCTTATCATTTCTGACCTGAGTGTCTGAAAAAAATGTCAACCGGGGTCATATGGGATATTTAAAAATAGATATAGTATTCGTGGAAGAACCACCATCTTAATCAACGCAGCTGGCCCTGCCAGGGAAAGTGGTAGTGAAATCCATCTAGTGACACAGCCTGTAATACGATCTATGGCTGTACCATAGTTGAGGCGCATCAGCTCCTCCCTATCCCCAGATATACGATTCCCGAGATAACCTAGGTCTGAGTCGCACCATTCCAATGGGAAATCCTAGGGAAATCGGGAGGCTGCAGGTGTCAGGGGAAAGATTTGCGACTTCCCCCCAATTTATATGACCCACAGACAGTTTCCCGAAGACTATAAATTCTCGCAAGAGTGGATTAAGATTATACTGCGGATGTCTTACATAAAGGGTAATGTCATCTGCATATAGAGATATGAGGATCTGTCGTAGATTGCACCGCAGTGCTTTGTCCTGGTGATGCTGCCGCAGTTTAGACGCCAAGGGTTCGATTGCGAGGGCAAAAAAGCAGGCGAGAGAGTGGGCACCCCTGTCATGTGCCTCTGGGTATGGGGAACGCGTCAGATAGATGGCCATTTATTAAAACTTTTGCCATTGTAAGCTGATACAGCAGCCTTATCCAGGACAGATATATAGGCGGAAACCCCATGCACTGTAGTACCCCGAGTAAATAATCCCATTCGACAGAGTCGAACGCCTTAGTAGCATCTAAAAAAACTGCCGCCAGTGGCAGTTCAGGAGCGACGTTCTGTAGAATGTGGAATAGGGTGCGAAGATTATATGTGGTTTGTCTGCCCGGGACAAATCCCGCCTGATCAGGGAGTCCTAGCTTTTCCATTAAAAGGGCTAAACGATTTGCAATAACCTTTGCCAAAATGTTTGTATCGCAGTTAATGAGGGATAATGGTCTATAGGAATCGCAGTGAAGAGGTGACTTTCCAGGTTTGAGTAGGGATCTAATGAGTGCCTCTCTCATGGAGGGGGGAAGTGTGCCAATCCAGAGTGAATCTTCATAGATCTCCTTCAAGATCGGGCCATCAGATCTATATAGGTTTTATAGAATTCAGCAGGCAACCCATCCAAGCCAGGAGCCTTTCCGGACTTCATCTGCATGATAGCTTTCTGAATTTCATCAAGTTCGAAGGGGGCGCTGAGCAATTCCCTCTGTGAGTCACCCAGCCATCCATTGCTATGCCCCCTAGAAAGCTATCTAACTCGAAGTGATCCCTCCGCTGTGAGGTGTAAAGTGTGGAGTAGTGGGTGGTAAAAGTAGTAAGTATGTCAGCAGTGTCGCGCTGCAGTACCTCTCCATGTCCAGAGATCTCCAGTACATAATTGGAAAAGCGGGGTCGCCGTGTGGTTTCAGCTAGGGCCTTCTCTCGCCTTCACCGTACCGCCGGGCCACCCAATATTTCCCCTTCAATTTTGTTTTGTGATCCGCAGTCGAGGTGTATTCCAGAATGCATGCTGAATGTTGCTGCCTCCCCCCATGGTCAGTTGCATCTCTAGGGTCTTAAGCTCTACGTCCAATCTTCGAAGTGTACCCTGTATGTCCCAAAGTACTCCCGAGCTTTTTGAGATACAA
The DNA here is from genome assembly GCF_964204655.1 of Triturus cristatus. Classification (NCBI taxonomy): domain Eukaryota; kingdom Metazoa; phylum Chordata; class Amphibia; order Caudata; family Salamandridae; genus Triturus; species Triturus cristatus. Next base: position 534,155,353 of record NC_140579.1, on the reverse strand, counting down.
AATCCCCGAATTGTTACTTAAATGCTTCCCAAATTGTTTCCACAATTTCCACAGAGCCTCTATTTCTTTGGAAGAAGTCTTGAATTTCGTCTCCTAATTCACTATGAAACACCGTGTCTAACAACGTTAAGGGTTGTAACCTTCAATTGCTGCGTGGTTTGTCGTACCCGGGTGGGCAAGTGCAAGTTTAACAGGGGAGTGGTCAGAATATGTCCCGGCCAGGTGTGTGACATATTTTATTGAGGGACACAGTCCACGGGATAATAGGCAATAATCTTAACGTGCCCAGGAAGCGGCTTGCATTGTAAAGTGTGTACCCTCCCATGCAAGGGGATGGAGGTGATGCCAAGCGTCAAGGAGACCAGTGTCCATCCTGATTCCCTCTAGGACTTGATATGATCTATTATAATGGTGTGGTGCGGCATTAGATCTGTCTTCTGCTGGGTTAATGGCAACATTAAAATCCCCTCCCCATATTATGTGAGTAGAGCCTATTTTCACAATCTTCCCCCATAGCACGGTGAAAAATTCAGGAGTGTCAACATTCGGACCATAACAACACACCAGGGTGACTGAGTCCGTGCCTAAGTGCCCCCATGCAATGGAGTATCTCCCATTATGATGGAGTAATGTACCAGCTAGGGCAATAAGTATAGCCGTGCCTCTTGCGTAGGAAGAATACAATGAAAATATCCGATGGTCTGCCCACTTATGAGCAAACGTGGTGGAGTGTAGTGGATTAATATGTGTTTCTTGAAGTAGCGTGATATGTATTTGATGTCGATCTAAGTACGCCAGTAGCTGGTGAGACTTCAGTGGGTCTCCCAATCCCCGAACATTCCAGCTGGTGATTCATAGGTACGGGTGAGCTGTCAAGACAGCCATTGGTGTGTAACAGATGGCAGTGTACCCCTGTACCATGTGTGAAGTAATCAGTGTGGTAACCATACGTCTGTCTGTCTTGCTGTAGCAAACATGTAACAATGAACAGTGAAGCAAACCCCCTACCCCCTCCCACTAAAACATCCCAATCATGCTAGATTGTTCTACCACACCCCCCACCCCTGCCCCCAGGTGTCCATTAAACAAGTAACACATAACAGAGCAATGAGATTTGGAAGGGAAATGCCCTCGTGGGGGAACCTTCAAGGGTCATGCACGTTCACACCTCACCCTCACAGAGTCTGCGAGATGATATCAACTACCTCTGAGAGGGTGAGGGTACTCGGCTTACATTATTGTATTTATCCAGAGTATCGCTTCTTTAGTCTGTAGAGGGTAGAGTTCCTCCCCAGCGGGCGTATAGTTCAGTTCCCCTGAGGCATCATGTTACCTCAGTACCGTGAGCCATTTGGGTATCAGGTTCCTTCTTCTGCATCTATTAGGTCACTCGGTAAACGGTGAGGCTGATCTGGATGAGGCATCCGGTGCGTTGGAAATTAGATTCTGACGTTTCAGGCGTTTCAGGAACTCTTCTACTTGCTGTGGTTTAGTGTAGAACATCTGCTTGCATTGGTACGTAATTCTCAGGTGGGCCAGATATAGGAGTGCATAGTCAATTTGGGCTTGTCTCAGCTTTTGCTTGACTGGAAGAAACTTGCGCCTATCTTCCTGCACAGTTGCAGTGAAATCAGGATATATGGTAAATTAATTTCCTTCGAAGCTGAGCTGTCGCTTTTCCCGGGCCACTTTCAGGGCAACGTCTCTGTCCCTATAATTCAGGAGCCTCACAATGATGGGTCTGGGCGTGCTCCCGGGTGGTGGCCTAGGACCTAATGAGCGGTGCGCCCGTTCGACTATGAAATGTGAAGAGAGGGCTTCAGCTCCAATCGTAGCTAGCAACATTTTCTCCACATATTCTTCAATTTTTCCAGTATTTGTGCTTTCCGGGATGCCAAGGACACGTATATTATTGCGCCTGCTCCTCGATTCGAGATCTTCATTTTTTGCGGCAATGGTTTTTAGTAGTTTGTCCATTCGTGCCACATTGGCTTGGATGTGAGATTTAGCGTCTTCGGCATCTGAAATGCGACGTTCTGTCTCCTTGATGCGTTCATCATGGGTGTCTAACTTATGAACTAAGGCATCCATGCGCATGGTCATGGCATCCATTTTGTCCGCAATCGTGGTGAGTTCCTGCTTTACCTCTGGCAGTATAGCCTTCATATCGTCGTCAGTAGATGAGGGTGGACTGCTCATTGCCTCTCTCTCCTTCCTTTTGCACACAAGCACTTTTCTTGGCGTCAAATGTCAGCCGTGTCTTCTTCGTGTCAGCCTTTCCCATGTTTGTACGGTGTCACAGCTTGGTTCACTATTAGCAGCAGCAAGTCTCCGAGTTCACACAGACAGGAATTTTGGAACGCTGGAGCTCTAATGAGTCCACTGGTAGCGGGGCTGGTAATCGTTGGCTGAAGCCGTTATTAATCGAGCGTTTTTTCTTTTTCCCCCTGTAGTCACTCCAGCCCTTCCACCACAGCCACGCATTGCGGCAAAGAATTGCGACAGTTCGGTGTCCCAACGAGTGAGGAACAGCCGGTAAACAATGGATTTGTGGCCAAATATGGAGGAGATTTAGTGCATGAGCCCAACACTACAGCAAACTGCGTGAATACTTCGTTACCATGTTGTACGTCGATGCTGCAAACTGCATCAACTACCAGGAGCTGCAGCAACTTCTTGTGCCTGGGAGAGGGTATGACTCGCCGAAGTCAGCGCTCATATTATGGGATTAATTGGGCATTTGCGCCTGCCTCAGTAGAGTATTATAATGGTGACTATCGGTGAGTTGGGTTCCAACGTTCCTCTATGGTTCTGCAGTAGTAACAGTCTGTTGTATGCGCTTATGGACAATGATTGCAGCAATCGTCGATTTTATTAGACAACGGGCCCCATTCCAGCACAGTAATAATGCTCGTTGTGTCGCACTTGTCTGGGTTTAAGACATGTACCCCTGCCTCAGGGCCTCATCTGTCGGGTATTAGGCGGTAGACTTTCTGCACGCCCCACTGCCTGTGGCCGGTCCGCTACCCGGGTGATCGATGGTTAATGGCGCCACGGAGCGAACGCCGGGCAAAATATGCGGGGACGACAACTCCGAGTCCATGGTATCTTTGCATAGAGCAGGCTACTTCTTTATCTGATCTGCGCCACGACAGCAGGGTACGCACTCCCATCCCGTCAGCGTGCGCCATAATCTGAAGGACCATTCAGTAGACTTTAAGCAGGCTTCATAGAGATGCCTCTTGACAATGGGATCATGTATATTCCAGTGATAGTAAGCTGGTTTTCTAAATTGGTAGAAGCCTGTCCGTCCGGGAGAAGAGACAGCATGACCGTAGCCAAACTCTTGACAATGTAACTAGTAGTGAGATTTGGCATGCTTAGCTCTATTGAGACAGATTGTGGAACACACTTCAAAAAATAGGTCCTAGCACTGTGCACAGCCTTAAAAATTGAGCAAATTGTCCTCTGCAGTTACAGACCAGACATTTCAGGTGTATTTGACAAGATGAATGGCGCCATTAAGTCCAGGCTTGCACATGTGTGTGCTTCAAAGACCCTAAAATGGCCAGATGCTCTTCCTCTTGTTCGCTTGAGCATTAGCAGAATTCCACATAAAAAGACTGGTCTCGTCTCACTCCTCATGGGCAGGGCTATGTGGATCACAGATAAGGCCTGATTGATGTGGTGAAATATGCACCTGTAATCACAAGACCCAGTGGGAAGGCCCCCTTCCCCATTCCAAGGGGAAGGGGAGAGAAAAATCTACAGGAAGAGGATAGTATTCTCCCTATCACTAAATCCACAATCACTTGAAGATACCCCACTCCACCTGTAGTTGAGTAGAATATATTCAGGTGATTGTGAAATATATGTCTCATCAGGTGAATTTGGCAACAATGTCAACAAAAGAAGTCCAGTGCCACACACTGCAACCAAGAGATTGGGTCCTTTTAAAGAAACATGTCAGCAGGAACTGCTTATAACCACAGTGGAAGGGGCTTATCAAATATTACTTGAGACTAACACTGCTGTGACGTTTGCTGGTATTTTAAAAGGGATCCACGCAGCTTATGCGAACAGAGTGTAGACTGCAGATCAAGAAGTGGTGACAACAACCACTGATCGGAGTGTTAAGCTCAAGTTGTCTGTATGGATCCAGAGAGGTGAGAAGAAGATCCAGGAGAAAGTGGAAGCCAACTGATTGGAAGTCACCAAGTTAAAAATCAAGAAGAAATGTTGCAAACTCATGAGCAATAAGAAGAAATAGAAACTGACAAGCCAAGTTGTGGGAAAGTAAAGCTGAAAATTGTAGTCACAGGAAGCCCAAGGGAAAGCAATTCACAGTGAATCAAGTTGCTGATATTGATCACAGCTCAAAACCATCTGAGAGTGGAGATGTTCCAACAGTAGTCACCAGCGAAGAACCAGAAGTTGAGTTGAGTAGACAAGTGATCTGTATCCCAAAGAAGCAGCAACAGATTGCACTGGAAGGCTCAGAGACCAGAATCATTTAGAGAAGTACCATAGACAATCACAGTTGATTCTGGGAATAGTGAAAGTGAATTCCCTGTAGCCAAGAGACCAACAAGATATAAACTGCTAAATAGAAGGTTCACATTACCTATGTGCACTTATCTAGAATCAGTGTTTGCAGGTGAAGAGTCACATGCAGACACTGTTCCCAATAAGGTGCGTGCCCACGCACCTCTCCATCTGTGAGCGCGCACTCCCGTGTGTGGAGCGCGCACACGGATGAACGAGAGTGTTTGCGCCGCCGCTTTAAAAAGCGAGCGGCGCGAAAAACATGCACTTCCTGCGGTTTTGCCAGCGTGTCAGGAGCGCAGGTAAGGCTGGCTGGGGCTTGGGGCTTGTGGAACTTGCTGTATATTGTGGTGCGGGGAAGATGGTGGGCTTTTGTTTAAGTATTCATGTTAATCACAGCTCCTTCACGAGCTGTGATTAACATGAATACTTAAACAAAATCCCACCATCTTCCCCGCACCGCGCTTTCCTAACAAAAGAGGAGAGCAAGTTTAAAAGCGCAGTGTGTACTTCACGCTGTGTTTTAAACTTGCTCTACTCTTTTGTTAGTAAAGCGCGGCTGCAAGAAAGATTGTGGGCTTTTGTTTAAGTATTCATGTTAATCACAGCTCGTGAAGGGGCTGTGATTAACATAAATACTTAAACAAAAGCCCGCAATCTTCCCTGCACCAATGCAGAGTTCCTTAACCTGAAAGGGAACTCCCCTGTGACTTGAGGTATCCTTGTGGTGTGTGGCAGATGGAACTTTATTCCATATATTGCTCCAATCTCAGGTATTCATATTTTATAATGTCTTCATTCACGCAACTTCATCTAAAAGCAAGATAATAAAATGTCAACAGAATAGTCTTATTTAAGTTTAGAAATCCATTTTAGAATTATGTTTCTAAAGTTAGAAATCACTAAAAGTTGCTATGTCATTGTTTTAAAAATAGCAACAACTTCGAGGTTTTCACTAAATACAACATAAATTGCCCTCAACTGTTGTGAGTGCAGTGTGTTTGAAAACATTTATGGGGGTATGGTAGTGAGCATGCGCTTTAGTGTAGAGTGCTAACATTTATAATATAATCAGAAGATAGTGGTGCTCTAAAGAGGTATTTATTTTCTTTTAGTAAAAATGTGTCTATTTCCTGGCTGTGCCCTTCACCTTTTTGAACTTGAGATTTTGAGACATTGCACCACATGGGAGTTGTACTCCATACAGGGGCGAAGCTATCAGTAGTACAGCAAGTGCAGTTGCACCGGGTGCCAGTGATCTTAGAGGTCCAATGCACCCAAATTATGGCTGCACTTTACAGTCCAGCCAGTTGACTTTCCATCCCATTTACCTTGCTGGTAATCCTGCTGGCATACTGGCAGAAACCATTGGCTTTTATAAACTGTTCCACAGTTCTTACCTTAGATCAGCCTTGTCCTAGGTGCCTCTGAGTTTGGATGGGCGCGATGTTCTTCCAGGTTCCAGCACTGCCACTGGTGTTTATCGTTTTTTATTCTCTCGATGCCGAAGGGCTTCCTGCTCTGGCTTTGTAATATCTTCTGTAGGCTTTGCCACCTTTGACTGTGTGACCCTGAGTGCCAGGCCCTAAGATATCGGTTTTATTAGTACTGTCTCTGCGTCAATAGATGCTTGGTCAGCATTGGGATGGGAAGCCATTTCCTGAGGTCAGGCAATGAGAAAATGGCAGAAGAGCTCACAAGAATCTGGTCCGCAGATCTCTGCCCTCAACCAGTACAGTTGATGTATAAATTCAAAGTCAATTCCCTGCTGTCTCTCTTGGTCTGACGTCATTCATCTTTTTTACCATTGTAAACTGCTTGGGAAGGCCTGGCCCTAACTAACTACTCAAGGTTGTAGTAATGCAGTTACTGCTTGAGAAGGTTCCCCTAATGTAGGGGATCTCTGCATACCTAGGTTTTATGGTGGAAGAGGTGTGGCGCAGCGGTCAGGGAAACTGACGCTGGAACGCGGGGGCTCACGGTTCGATCCCCAGTGCCGGCGGCAGATCAACCCAGCACCATGTGACTCTGGGCAATAGCTCACTTAATCTTCCCGAGGGCCCCCAGTGCCTTGACAACTTCAGGTAATTGTTTGCACTTTACAAATACTGGACATTAAAAAATACTGGACATGAATGGGAGCAGAGTCACATAGAGGTGAATTTTGCACGGTGTTGGCTGGTGCTTCGAAGTATCCTTCATGACACACTCACTAGTTTGAAACATGAATCATGGTGATCAAGGCACATGAGAAATTATCAAGATATCGTCTCTGAAGTGCACCCACTCATTCCTTTAAGGCCTAAAAACACTTCTTTGTTTTTTGCATTTCAGTTCAATTCAGCGCAATAGAGTTCTTTGTTGCATCAAGTGACTTTCATACAATTCATAATCTCTATGCAGGCATAGAACGACTACTGTAAAAAGAATTCCCTGACGATGTTGCCAGGAGAAGATTACATTTTTCGTTCACTGCACAAATGACTAATAATATTATTGAATATGGAGACAATTTATGGTCTATTAAACTATGCATGAATGAGTTTGGTTCCATAGTGCTCACTCACAGTTTCAGATTGCACCCAAACTTGGCGCCTGCTGAACTTCTTCCTTTAGCTACACTGACGGACTGCCTGGCAATAGTAAACTTTAGTTGTGTTTGCCGGCCACATGGCTGCACACGTGTGCACTACTATTGACCTTTTGGTGCCGGGGGAGGTAGCCAGGTCAGCCTGCGCTACGCAACACAAACAAAAGACAGTACAATAACCAGCCAGGTACCAGCAAAGCATAACAGCACTTGCATTGACTGCTGTGCGCCACCTACAACCTCACAAAATATTCGACTCTACAAAGCATTAAAGCAGGTAATACACTCAGCTTTTTAGTAAGCTGATTTGCGTGACAATCTTGTTACATGCGGTAATGTGACTTAAAATGTGTTAGTGTAAGGCGAGATGTGTGACACTTGGCAGGGCTGTAAAGCGCGGCTGCGAGAGCAATTGTGGGCTTTTGTTTAAGTATTCATGTTAATCACAGCTCCTGCACAAGGTGAGATTACCATGAATACTTAAACAAAAGACCACATGCCTTTGTAAAGCTTTACTACTCACCTTTTTAATTTTGCAATATTCTTGTAAAATTTCATCATGGATAGTCTGGAAAAAATGTTTTAAAGCTTTTTTCAGCATAAACATGATAGGGCCACATTCTTTGATACCTATGCTTATGGAAAATGCGCCACGTTAGTGCAAATCTGCGTTAAGCCCCTTAACGTGGGTTGTATGTGTGGAAATGTACCGTCTTTTCAGTTTTTTTAAGCAGAATTTTGGAGTGATATTTGGCGCTGCGCACAAGAGCGGTCTGGTTCCTGGCGCACATAGCCATGGCTGCAGTGCACAGAGATCCTACACTGCCGCACACAGAGGGAACATTGCATGCAGACGTTTATTATTGTACAAAGGTTTTGCCAGTTCTTCTTTGAAGATTAACCAGAAGAATAGCCACTTGTACTTTTGCTAAGTCTTTATGAACTTTGAGCTGAGAATTTTTAACTTTGCAAAATTTGATTGATTTTTGTTTTGTACCTTAGGATTCCTGACAAAGATAATAGGGTTTACTGAATCTCCCAAATCCCATGGCCTCAATTAATGAACTTAAGAAAAAAAGGAGAGCTTGATTACCGATTCTTTTTCTCTTCAATATTTGTGTCTTTTTTGTGCCTTTTATTTTATTTTTTCTCAGTACAAAAAAGAATACAGCAGATGCTGCAAAATATTAAGTTTATTTTAATTGATAATGATATTAATAACTCCAGCTGATGTGATGGTATGTTTAATTTCTTCAGTTGAATATGTTTCTCCTTCACAAGGTGAATTAACTAGCATATATAACAAAATGGAACACATTAGATTAACACATAGAGATAGATCAGTAGGTAGTCACTAAAATAGCATATTCAAATCTGTTAAATTAAAATAATGAATGTTGGAGATTATTATACATGTGCATATCACCCATCCTCAGGTTCTGAAGTTGTATTGTATTTCCAGTTGCCTTTTTGCATAGTTTATCATGTAATATTTTTGTCAGCATTATCGATAAGCAATAGTTTTTGTCACCATATCTTCCAGGCTTCAACATTCTGTTGGAAGAACTTCCTAGATCAGAAGGCTTTGGAAAATGTATGATTGATTCTAAACACTAAGAAGATTGCACAGCCTAACTTGAAAATCACGATTATTAAAAATAAGTATGCATGTAGTTTGAATAAAGAGGAGTGTGAGTTTGTTTAAGAGTACAATGAGAAGAGAATGAAAATTCTGCAAAACCGGAAAGGTGCAAGTAAAATTAGAAAAACATTGAAGCCAAACAGAAATGTAGAAATTCAAATCTGCATTAGAGACTGAGAATGGAACATGAAGGAAAGTGAGAGTTGTGAATGGTGGGTCAGGAACCTCAAAGAATTATGCCAATAGAGTTTATTGGCGAGAGTGAGAATGAAACAAGCCATGTTGTTGAGAATGAGTTTTTGGTTGGTGAAGAGCCAATATTCAGAGGATTTTTTTACATGTGTGGTAATACTGCTTATTTTAATCTGCCTCATAATTGGGTGGGAAGTTGCTACTGTGCTCTGGTAGTCCATTGGGTTTACTATATGAATGATGGTTTGAAAAGAGTGAAGCCTGGAAGTGGACAGATTGTATTAGATGTGTTGGGCTCCATGATTCCATCTATTGGTGTGGTTATGAAAATCAGAAGATTGTCCACACTTGTTAATCACCTTGCTTCTAATACTGCAGGAGCACTATCTAGGATTACCCAGGAGCTAATGGCTACATGTTCCATAAATAGGAAGAACTCCTTTGCATTAGATATCCTTCTTGCAACTGAGGGTGGAGTCTGTCAGGTTTTGAACTTATGACAGTAACCCCCCACCAGGAGCAGCATCCTTGCTGCTCAGCCCACTCTCACCAACTGACATTCACACTAACCAAGCACTTGTCAACATTCCATGACCTCACACTCACACTGGCTGAACAGCAGGGAACTGGGACGTATGGAGTTGATGTATAGCAACCACGACAAGTCACAAAACATCTCCCTCCATTAAAGAAACAATTGAAAATATAAATACACAATCAACAAGCCCAATACTTCTTCATTCTCATTAAATATCAAATCAAAAGGTCAAAAGATGGATCGAACGATCAAACAGTCCTATGAATATTTTACACTCATAAAACATCAACAGGTAAACCCAATGCTGTTCTCTTTCAATTGCCTTGTTCACTTGATGCACGTTCATGCATATGCGTACAGCCCCTTCACCTTCCTTTTTGGGTACTACCACTATGGTAGTAACCCATGAAGTTGGACCAGTGGAACGCTCATTGATATTATGTTTGCGCAAAGATTCAAGTTCTTTTTCAGCAGCTTTCTGTAAGTGAAAGGCAATTTGCCTGAGTCTTTGAGCAATAGGGCAGATGTCCTCATTAATGTGCAATTGAACTTTCATAGTCTTGATTATTCCCAATCCATGAAACAATGAAAGGAATTGACTTATTATTTTATGATGAGCATTCATGCTATAGTATATCAGTCCCATGTCAGCAGCTGTGCTGAAAGTAAACAGGTGCTTGACTCCACCCCTTGAAGCACATGAACGGGTGTTTGTACCTATTGTTTTCTTATGCTTCATAGTTGCGACAAATGAACCTGGACTCTTTAGTGGCGTCAATGCAAGCCACGTATACACTTTAGTTTTTGATGGCGTAAGTCGGGGCAATGGAGATAGTTCATTATATTTCTCCTAAGGGCATAATACTTACTGATGCCCACTTTCGATAATGAAAGGTATTGAGCAACCATTGACTTTTAGTGTGATCTTTAGACACTGTTTGAATGACTTTGGTTCTTTGTCTTGTCGATTTCACTTGGACCAGTATTTTTCCTCACACGTGGCCAGTCCAACATCTGCATGCCTATCTGAAGTAAACATCAACATGGTACAACCATCTTCTTCTCTTTTGTTTGATATTGACATGGAAGAACTGCTTGACGAAGATTCAGATGTCGATCGACTTCATTTGGTGTTGATTAGCCTCAACTGATGTGGTCGCTTGGCCATATGGGTCTGCATGGAATGTCATTTCTGGAACATTCAGGCTGCCATTTTATCTTTGTGCCATGACGCACTTACTCTTTCCTTCGCCTTGAACACAGTCACAAAATGTTTCTCCTTTGCAGATCTGCCCAATGGTGGGACATTTACCTCCGTGTGGAAACAAAAATCCCCACCTGAAGCACAACTTCTTTTTCTGTGGAGAATAAATCTTAAAATACAGAAAAATAAGCAGCATAAACATTTAAGCCAGTGTACAAAGGACAAAGAAAAACAGTATCCACTACCACTCATAGATATAAACTAAGCAATAGATTAAACCTTGGGTACCTAAACGTATACCTAAAGAGCAGCAAGTATGTAGAAAATAATAAATCTTCCTATAATCAATAATGTAGCTGACTCTCAAAAAAATATCAAATGTTACGTAATAAATTAAGGTCCTGGTATTGCCAGACCTAGATATCAGGCGAAGTGGAAGTGCCTCCTAAAAAATACACTGAACTTTGAGATTTTAATCAAAATAAGCTGCCCAGATCCTCTCAAACTTCTTAAGTCCCCCAATTCGCAATGCATAGGCTTGTTCGCTCTTCATTACTAGCTTCATTTTTCGGACCCATTCATGGACAGAAGGTATGAGATCTGATCGCCTTTTTTGAAGCAAAAGTGATCAAGCTTGCTGTCATTCTTGACTGAAGATGTACCCTTCAGAATCTACATTTGGCATTGGATTGAACTTGAAAATCGAGGCTGCTTTGATTTGATTTATGTAATTTCATCTGCTTGCAGCATTTACTTAATGATTTATTTTACACCTTCACCAGCAAGATTCTTAAGGTACTTAATAATCTTCTTCTTATTAGGCCTGGAACAGCTCATGGAGCTAAACTTCCTGGAATTCTGCGGAGTTACCAAAAAACTCTGCCAAATTCTGCAGAGTTCCGTGAGCAGGCAGATTGAGACTGAATCCAGTTAATGCCTATTACACGCGCCCAAGCAGAAAAAAGAGGCAACGCTGAAAGTTCATTTCCAAGTTAGTGGGAGAAATATCTACAATGTTCATCAGCAATCCTGTCCACTTGTCTCTTCACACCTTCTCTCCCTGGTGCACCTCCCCCCCCCCCCCCCCCCAATACACACAGCTCAGGTATACAGATGCCTGCATTGGAATCATAATCAGTGCATTAAGGGAGGTGGATTCCACCTGTCTCATATCAAAGAAATCCCAATCTATGTATGGAATCGGGCTGGACCTGCTTTTCATGGCAGCTGGCAGGGAGGCTTTTGTCGGTACATCTCTCTTGTCATGTCTTTTAGGATAGTCCCATCGATGTATACCCCGTCTTTATATACATTGTCCCATACACACGACAATAACGATTCTAAACAGGTGACGTTTTACCTAGTAGCTTGCTCCTGTCTCCTTGACACCAGGCTCTAAGTATTCTATCATAATCACTGTACCTGACGTACATAAACATGTCCCCAGGCATGGCAGATTTATTTTGTATAAGAGTCACCACTTTTTTCATCCTTGGTCAACAGCAGCTGTGCATGATCGCACTTGTTTAGAAAAGCATCAGTGATTGTTTTCAAAGCATTCATGATTGTTTTAACCCCTTCGCTGCTAGGCTTTTTCCCCCCCTGTGCTAAGCCTTTTTTGGGCTATTTGGGGTAGTGCGCGCTTAGGCCCCTGTAACTTTTTGACCACAGTAGGTATCCACGCCAAATTTGCGTCCTTTTCTTCCAACATCATGGGGATTCAAAAGGTACCCAGGGTTTGTGGATTCTCCTAGAGGGTTCCCAGAAATTAGTCAAAATACAGCAACATTTTGTTTTTTTTGTGAAAAATGGGGAAAAGTGGCTGCAAATGAAAGCGTCTGGGTTTTTCTCTGCAAATGATATCAAAAAAGGGTTTGTGGGGCTGTAATCACCATTTCTCCAGCTTTTAGGGAATGACAGATTTGTGTCAGAAATCCAACATTTTTTTACACAGTTTTGACATTTTTCTGGGACATACCCTATTTTTGCTATTTTTTGTGCTTTCAACCTCCTTCCAGATAATGGTAGAAAAGTAATAATGGATCCTGGAAAGCTATACATGTTTGGAAAGTAGACAAAATTCTGAATTCAGCAAGGGGTCATTTGTGTAGATCCATCAAGGTTTCTTTATAGAAACTAACAGTTAAATATAGGAAAAATAAAAAATTTGTTGAAAAAAGCAGCCTTTTGAGTCAACGTTTTCACCTGTAACTTCTTCTAATTATGACATCTCTTTGAAAGCAATGTACCGTTACATCTGGTGGACCTTCCTGGTTGTGGGGATATATAGGACTTGTAGGTTCACCAAGAGCCCAACGACCCCAGAGTAAAAAACTGAGCAGCATTTTGTAATGTTTTTTTTTTTTGTTCCGGGTCTATAGCAATTATTGTGGGAAAATGTATACATGGAAAAATCGGTATGAAAGACACCTATGTATTTCTGAAATGGGAACAAATTACTGTGTTTAGAAACAGTGCATATTTGCACATTTTCGAAATTGGGAATACTCATACTTGCATGACAATTATTGGTCATTTTTCAAAATGACTTTTTTTTTTTTTTTACACAATGTCTTTCATTTGGAAGGGAGAAATGCATCAACAATCAATAGGTAATAACAGTTGCTTTACAAATCTGAACTACCCTAAGTCTCCCGATAAAAATGGTATCTCACTTGTGTGGGTAGGCATAGTGCCCACGACAGGAAGTGGCTCAAAACCGAAGGTGAACACCACATTTTCACACTGAAAATTTACACATTTTTTGCGAAGAGTCTAGCTGTAGTTTTTGAACCCTAGCCCTGCCGGCACCTAGGGAAACCTAGCAAACCTATACATTTGTGAAACCTAAACACCCAGGGGAATCCAGGATGGGGTGACTTGACTGCCTCCCACCATGGTCTGTTACCCAGAATCCCTTGCAAACGTAAAAAATTGACAAAAAAAAACACATTTTCCCCACATTTCTGTGATGGAAAGTTCTGGAATCTGCGTGGATCCACAAATTTCCACCCACCCCGCGTTCCCCAAAGTCCTACGAGAAAAATGGTACCTCACTTGTGCGGGTCGGCCTAGTGCCCGCGACAGGAAACGGCGCAAAACGCAACGTGGTCACACCTCAATTTTGCTGTGAAAAATGACCCTTTTTTGGCAAAGTGACTAGCTGTAGTTTTTGAACCCTAGCCCTGCCGGCACCTAGGGAAACCTACCAAACCCACGCATTTCTGAAAACTAGACACCCGGCGGCTTCCAGGGAGGAATGGCTTGCGTGGATCCCCCAACGTTTCCTTACCCAGAATCCCCTGCAAACCTCAATTTTAGCTGGGAAAAAAAAAAAAAAAAAAAAAAAAAACACTTTTTTCACACATTTTGGGGTGGGAAAGTTGTGGCATCACCGGGCTCACACAAATTTACCACCACCCAGTGTTCCCCCAGGTCTCCCGGTAAAAATGGTGCTTCACTTGTGTGGGAGGCCCAAGTACCCGCGGCAACAAGGCTGCCTATTACAGACTCCTGAAACTTAGCAAAAGTCATCTTTGACTCAGGGCAAGAATCCTGGAACACAACAAAAGCATTAAACATTGGAAAAGATGGATAGCCAACTTCTTGTACCAAATGTAAGCCTTACGAAGAGCAGTGTAAGGTTCCAACCTCTGATCTACTCTGTCAACACCACCCATGTGCCTATTATAGTCTAAAATGCACACAGGTTTGCGCGCTTCAGCGACCTGACCCCAAACAGTCACAGGTGCAGTGCTTTCATCATGGATGGTAGTCAGCATGTAGACATCTCTCCTGTCTGAAAACTTCACAGCAAGAAGCTCCTGGCAACGCAACGCAACGCACTGCACTGTCCCCGCACAAGCTTTTGACAAACAAGTTCTTTCGGGAAACCTTTACGGTTAGAGCGGATTGTGCCACAAGCAACAGTGTCCACTTTGGCCAATTCCCTGAACAACCGCACACCAGTGTAGAAGTTATCTACATATAAATGGTGGCCTTTGTTAAAAAATCCTCTACCAAGTTCCCAAACAATTTTCTCAGTCACTCCAAAAGTGGACGGACAACCAGGGAGGTTAATACTGTATTCCTTACCTGTGTACACCCTGAAATTAGAGACATATCCAGTCCTACTGTCACACAGCATATACAGCTTTATTCCATAGCGTGCCCCCTTACTAGGAATGTATTGCCTAAATACCAAGCCCTTGAACACCACCAAAGACTCATCCACTGCAATTTCTCTACCAGGGGCATAAATCTCAGAAAATCGATCAACAAAGTGATCAAGGACAGGCTTAATCTTAAAAAGACGGTCACACTCAGGGTGATCTCGTGGCAACGCTAAACCATTATCAACAAAATGCATCATTCGAAGCAGAAGCAAATACCTGTCACGACTCATGACTGCCGGAAAAATAGACGTTGCCATCAAGGGACTGCTAGACCAATATGAAGACATTGATGGCTTCCTCAGCAAGCCCATCAAAAAAGTTAAACCCAAGAACTTCTTCATCTCTTCAACATTTGTGGGAGTCCACCGGGTAGCTCTAGAGTGTGGCTTAAGACTGGCACTGTTGTCCCTCAAAAACTGTTCGGCATACAAATTAGTCTGCTCAACAATCTCTGCCAAAACACATCGTCCATAAACAACTGAAAAAATGTTACCGGCAAAAAGTTTTCAGTATTCAGTCTAGACCCTGGAACACCAGTAAACTCTGGCAATGCCGGCTAAACCATGCCAGGGGCAACCCAGAGGTCATCACTTTCAAAGGGAAGCCTTGCAGCCCCAGCCTGCAGCCCAGATGCCTCTTGCCGCACTACACCAACGGGAAGCCTTGCAGCCGCAGGCTGCAGCCCAGAAGCCTCTTGCCGCACTACACCAACGGGAAGCCTTGCAGCCCAGATGCCACATGCCGCACTATCGGCACATCAGTCTCCTCCTCTAACACAGGCACTTCATCCGCACCAAGAGTATCTTCATCATCGAATGACTCCATACAGAGAGAAAACTCACTGCCAGATTCGTCCCCTGCCTCCTCTCCCTCAGATGCAGAGTCAGTCTCTGAACCATGGTCAGAGAAAGACTCAAACAGCAAACCAACAACCTGCTGAGCAGTAATCCTGCGGCTAGCCATTATACTTACTAAGATAGAAGAATGCACAAACAAGTCAACAACAACCAACAATGTGCAAACCAAGTAAGTAAAGAAATGTGTACCTTTATCACAAAGATCAATGTACTCAAAAACTATACAATTCAATTACAAGAGACAGCTGCACTCACCAGAAACCAACTCTGCAGTGACACAGCAAAAACCAACGATATCCAACTAGAAAGAAGAAAAAAAAAACCAAATTACTCACAAGACAACAAAATACACATCGAGCACCAATGCAAAAAGTTTTTGACACTCAAAAACCAAACATACTGCTATTATTACACCATTTGCAAAAAAATTTCATGCAGAGAAATCAAACACATTTACATTGTACAAAAAAAAGTCTTACCAAACGGCACAAACAGCAGAACCACCAGTAACAAAACGGCAAACTGAAAAGAGCAAAAGCCTTCACCTAGAACAAAAAAGTAAAAAAAAAGAAAAAAAAAAAAAAAAAAAACCCCCACACATTACAATTGCAATTCACAAAAAATATAACAAACATTATAACATGCTATGTCACTACCCAAATGGTCAATCGGGTTGTGTGCCAGGTGGGGCAGAAAACAGCAGGAAAAAAAAAAAAAAAAAAGGCTACTCTGTCCCGGGGCGGGCGGGCCAAATACATATTATAAAAAATTGCACCCTGGAAGCGAGGGGTCACTTCTATTTTTATTTAAACTAATTCCCTGGTGTCTAGTGGGCTTTTCTGCCCTCCCTGGGACCAGAAACGGCTACACAAAAGACCGATCTGCCCCCAGGGGGTGCAAAAAAGTCTTGAAAAAAAATTGGCCCCCCCAGGAAGCGACCCTTGCCCAAGGGGTCGCTTCCTACAATAACAAACACATCCCTGGCGTCTAGTGGGCTTTTCTGCCCCCCCCCCTGGGAGCGCAAACGGCAAAAAAATTAAACCGATCTGCCCCCAGAGGGGGCAGAAAAGTCTTCAAAAAACTTGGGGGCCCAGGAAGCGACCCTTGCCCAAGGGGTTGCTTCCTTTACTACAATAAAGCATCCCTGGTGCCTAGTGGTGGCATTCCTGCAGCACGATCGCAACGCTGGGCGCGATCGTGCTGCAGGAATGCCCTGTATTGAGACATCAGGGGAGAGGAAATACTCTTTCCTCTCCCCCGATGCCTCAATACTTAGAAAATCCCCCCGCGGCCCCACCGGAGCACAAAACTGACCTGCTGACCTGGCTTCCAGGCGTCCCAGCGCTTCCTGATGACGTCGGCGCACGTTGTGCGCGCTGACGTCATGGGGAAGCGTGGGGGGGCTCGGGGGTGGCAGCGGAAACTCTTCCGCTGCCATCCCCCTCTGTGGTGGCACGATCGATGCCCCGGGGGGGGGGGGGGGGGTGAGCCAGCGCTTCCCCCCAGGGGCTGTGCTCATGACGGAGCGGTTCCGTCATAAGCACAGGCCAACCGATGCTCATGACGGAACCGCTCCGTCATGAGCATCGAAGGGGTTAAAAACATATCCATTCTAGAAAAAACCCTAGAGTGACCACTTTAGCATAAAAGACCCTCATTCCCCCCTACAAATTAGAGGAGGATTCCTTCAAGGCTGAGATGAGGGTCCTGCATGCCAAATCTTCGACACACCGCAGTCTGACATCCCTTGCGGGTTGTCATTCTTGATGCAGAGATGGGGGTCCTTCGTTCTAAACCATAAGGTGAGGGGCTGGTTCATCCCTAGGGCTTTTATTGGCTACAGATACACATAGCTATACGCATATACACGTACACATTCAGATTAGGCTGTGTACATTTTAGCAAATTAGTTAGGGCGCTCATTTTAGGAATATGCAAGTTCTACTGTTTTTATCTGAACTGTTTCTGTTCATCTTATTAGCACTATGGTAGAAATGTATCTACTATTCACTATATTGGTACTAGCAATTTCTTTTGTATGCTTCTGTCTCCTGATTGTCGAAGCACATATGTTTTACACAATGCTGTCGCTGGATCAATAAATTCTCATTGAAACGTCCTAATCGCCATCCTGTGTATTTTCTGAGAGAATGCAAGCACGAGTCTGAGCGAAACGTACTGTACTGCTTTCCACGATCCCTGAGGAATCAGTCTCTGGCAACCACTGAACATGACAACCCTACCTACACCACTGTAGAATACAGGGGGCTGGTAGTGGCACTGTAGAGCTAGCTGGTCTAACAGCTGACATATCCTGTGGGGGTGTCCAGAAGCGGTTGGGACACCAAGCCCTCAGTTTAAGTCATCCAAAACGAGCAGGTCCTGGGGACTCCTAGGAACTACACAACACTCAATAGGTTGCTCATTAGTACAGTTGTGTAACGAAACTTGAGGAGGTCCCCCTGCAAGGTACTTGGAGGAGCCCCCTCCGGAGTCAATCGAGAGCTCCCCGGCCAGAGTACAGTGCTGAGGGTGCTCCCTGGAGCTTGGACGCCGTCCCCCTGCAGCGCAGGGGCTGTGGGGCCGTGTGTTACGCCACTGCATTAGCATTTATAAGACTCTGAGGACCTTCTCCACTGCCAATCCTACACTGACAAAGTGACTTCACTTACCAGGGCCGACAGACAAAGCGTCTGGAATCATTGACTTCAGGTGAGTTGTCTCCCTTCCCGTAGATGGACTGACCGTAGAATAACTAATAACTGGCCACATGTCATGTGAAATCTTCAAAATGACCCAGGCCTACTGAGGATGCATTCTGGGACTTGTAGTTTGTCTTTTCCACAGTTAGGCACCAGGGGCATATTTTTATTCCTTAATATATCATGTAGAACAGCTGGCACGTACCTGCAGCTGAACGGCCTCCCAGAGACCTACATTAGCCTTTTTCGTTGTTTTACAGGTGAGAGGCAGGAAATCTTTCTGTGTCCACCATTAGCAGTGTCAGCAGCAGCCTGCCATGCCACCCAGCAATCTGGACCATTACTGCAGCCAGGGCCAGTGATGTAAGAGCAAGGGTTAGCTCCCGGCTCTCAAGCCTGTTCATCTGGTATTGAGCTGCGACCACCTCTCCGCTACCCGACTCTCTGGCAATGGTAATGAGCTGCTTGATGAGGCTTCGGCAACAGAGGTGCCTCAGTGCTTACCCTAAAGCATGACTGCACGGAAGATGAGAAAAATGCGGTCCCGTCGTATGCAGAATCTCCACCCCCGCATGGACATCCACACTCTAATTAATCACTGCTAAAAGCGTCTCTCTGCTGGCCATTTCCTCCGACCAATCATATTTCATCCTATGTCTGTGATTACAGCCAATCAATATAGGAAGGCAGGATATAGGTAATTCATGTAAATAATCACAGGCAGTATATTTCTGTAGGGCTTGGCGCCAGTAAACTCCGTTACGAGGCAGATGGGGGAGCTTTGCCGAACTCCATGCTATTCAACTTTTTGGTAGTATTGAATGGCAGTGGTGGATTTAAGAAGGCTGTGGCATTGTAACCATTTATATGATTGGCTGACACTGAGGGTGGATTTCCCTCTGATATGATCGGCTGTCTGTCAGGACATGCTTAATCCATGCCAAAGCCCTGTGCTGTCCTCTGGGTCATCTAGGACATCCCATGGAACCTTGACCTCCCTCTTGGTCTGAATGGGAGCTCTTTGCTTTTAGGAGACCTAGAGAGGTGTTCTGATCCACCACCCGTCAGCTTTGGTGATGGGTCGCTTAGAGTATGGACAGCTCTGCCAGCACAGCCCCATGTGCTTTCTCTGGGGCTACTTTCCCCAGTGCGGTGGCACAATGGCTCTCTTTACACAGTACTGGTAAGCAGATGACCATTTCTTTTATCACTTTGCCTTTAAGCATTTCTTTGTGCTGGTTGATATTTGCCACGCAGCGCTTCTGTTCTCAGTGTTATCTTGCACTTTGCTGCTCTTTCAAAACCTAGTTGCATCCACCTAAAGCGTTGTCACTCCGTATGAATGTATGGCTTTGAGCTGCGTAGTAGCGCAGTACCTTTTTGTATTACTTTCCTAGCAGGTTCTCAGCCACCAATGAGTGGACCTCTCAGTTAAGCTTTCATTAACGTCAAATGCTGTACATGGAACTGGGGCTGCGCTTTGACTTCACATATGCCAAACATCGATTCCGCACTTTGACAGAGGCACACATAAGCAGTTTGCTGGATCACCGCACACTCTCTGGGAGAGGACTGTTGATCTTTGTGTTATTTATCCCCTATCTCATCATCAGTTGTAGCGCCCTCTCCAACCCGTGTACTCGCCACTGACTATGCCACGCACGGAGCTTAGTATAACAGGTCTTAATTCTCCTGCGGGTAACTGCAAAATCAGCATTCTAAACCTGCATTCAATTCACTATGCTCTATTGCTTACGTTACAGGTCTATGGAGTCCATCAAGAGCCACAATAGTTTCTTCATTACAAACTATTGTGGCACTACACTCTGCATGTATTGGCAAGAGAGCTAATTAGCCAACTTTTGTCCATATCTCAACAGAGGTCATTACACCAATTGACATGAAATGGATGGAGGATATAAATATGCAGCCTATCAACTCATGAGCCCCACTGATGACTCAACACCCACCTCAGGAGGATCCGGCTAGGCCATTACATGATCCTGTGCATCCATGTTATCATTCAGCACATGGAAAAGTAGGATTTAAATCAGCATATTACTACAATGGAGGCTGTAAAGGAATCCCTGGTCATATATGGACAGACCGTATAATCTCTGCCTGCCCTTCATCAATTCTTCAGGATGGAGACTGAGTCGATGCACCATGACCGGGGAGCAATGGGAACAACAGGCCCAACATTTCTGCACTACAAATTCTAAAAACGTCTATCTTGAGCATCAGCCTCCAATTGGCAGAGGTTCAGAAGGAAACTTGGCCAGCCGTGCATAGCCCGAGTACACTTGTCGTGGCAGGAGATGCTTTCCTCACTAAATTTCCAAGTGCACTTAAAGGCATAGCTGCACTCCCTCTCTATGCCAGTCAATGACATTCAACAGGACATCTATGACATGTGAAGATCTTTAAGAAGGTAAAGTATGACACACTGTGCACCAATCCCACTGTGTGCTGGCTGGAGACAATAGTAAACATTTCCAGCACACAAGTAGTTTGAGGAGGAGTAGTGTGTCAGTTTTATGGCAATAAAAACGGACACAGGATTTCCAGTGGAAGGCAGGATGTTGGGTATGATCTCCGTATCCGATCGATAATTTCTCAGGACCTGGACCTTCAACCTGTTTGGAGTGTTCGGAATAGGTGCTGGAACACTTTAAGAGTGGGGGTACTGCCATCAATGTTACACTGGGCCACTGGAAATTTGTGTCTGGAAAGCACCAATTTAAGTGGCAGAGTTGAATAAATTATGCAGGACGAAATGGCAAATTATGCAGCTTAATGCATATTTTAGGACAGTATTACTCCATTATTTTGTAATTTTTACAATGTCTTATCAAAGGTTTCATCTCATTAGTAGCACTATAACACTCAATTACAGCAATAAGGTGCTGAAAGGTGACCAATCAACCTTCAGGAATGTCTTTTCTACCATGCAGCAACACATGTTGAATTTTTACTAACATTTGATCAGTTTGAGCTAGAAATAATTTAATTTGATGGATTAAGTTACAAATGCAGCAAATCCATAACTATGCAAAAAACACTGCAGGCACAGAATGCATAATTTCAGGATCCCGATATTATGTCACTGAACTCATAGGCATTGTCACTAATTTAAGCGTCATACAAACAAAAAGCGTAGCAAATGAGCCACACCCATTCAGCAATAAAGTGGTAACGGTGTAGTATGCAGGAGGTCGTGCATTTAGTGTGCACTGTCACAAATATATTACTAAAGAATGGACACTGAAATGGCCACTACTTTGCAGATGTAGAGTTTGACCTCTAAAACTACATGGAGCACAAAAGATAACATGGAGAAATTAGGATTCAGCAAATATTTGTCATTTGCTCATCAGCCAGTGTCTTGATTTGTTTTGATCAAAATAAAATCTGTTTCCATCACACTACAAAATTCTTAGAAAAAGCTTCATTAGTGCTTGTAACTGTTGGTATAGTTTTAAATATTTGTGCAGTTCACTTAAAGGTATTTAAATGTTGTTTTGTATTAGAATAAAATGACATCCTGAAGTCTTTCCTTTCACATCAGCAAGTTGAACACTTTGGGGCATATTATCAAGGGCCGGCGATAAATATCGCAAAGCGCGCTTAGTGCTTGCATATTTATCGCTGGCTAGCTCTGGAATTTATCGCCGGGTTAGCGCGTTATTAACAATGCGCATCACCGAGGCGATAAAAATTCCAGAGATAATGTGGATATCGCCGTTTTCCATTGTGGAAAATGGCGATATCCTCGATGATAGGGCCTGTGGTCTTAGCCACACAATCCACCCCCCATGTTAGGTATGCCTTAGTCAGGAATGTAACAGACATTAAATTCCTGCGTTAAGGAATACTTAACGCGATTTTATATATCGCTAAACCTCCTTGATAATATCGCGAAGCTGCCTTCGCGATATTATCCCATGTTGTTTTCACAGCCACGCCTATTTTGCATCGCATTATCGATGCAAGGCGAGGCATGTGAAAAAGGGGCGATACGTCAAGGAATCACGCGCTAGCGTGGCCTTGATGATATGCCCCTTAGTTCACTTTACAAAATCCTCTTACTTTGCAGTCAGAGAAAGAAAACACCTATCTCCATGGTCAAAGAAAACACAGCAAATTTGACAAGATAAAAACAAAATGTAAAGGCATCTTTATTGCTCATTCACCTTCGGAACTCCAGCATGGTTATTTTGGGGGTGCTGCAGCTCCCCAGCATGCCAAATGTATGTGCTTACGGAGTTTAACCCTGATTGGGAGATCTGGGCATTTGTCTTTGGCGCTGGGCAGTCTGGTGCACTTCTTCCAGCTACATGACATTATGGATCAGCAAAGAATCTGGCTAAATAGCATGAAATATCCAGGAACACCTGATTCCAGAAAGATTATCTTTAGTGTATGTGAGTGAGACTTGCCTATGTAAGCCTGTGGGTTTTGATTCAGCCACCTAAGTGTGGATTATGTTAATCTGTTCCTCATTTTACTTTTAATGGCAGTGTTGATCAGTGATCGTGTGTCCCTTTAAACGTGAAATGGAGGCAGTGGTATAATGACCTTTTTTGTTTTCTAGTCTTGTGTGAGGAGGTGCTACCTTTCTTTAATCGTTTCTGGTATTCTTTTCTTATAATGCCTAATTCCCTCCTGGTATTGGCTGGAGGATTTCAAGGGCAATTTTTCTTTGATTGCCAGTGATTTAGATGGCTTGTGGTTGGTAGCAATTATTTACATTTACACATGATTTTTGCAGCATGCAGTAAATATCAAATGCAATAATCTTCGAAAATTGTAAGGATCACATGCAGTCTTTACTAAGTTCAATAAAACATGTATGGTAACTATTGTATGCACTATTTTCCACATAATTGAATGGAGATCCATTGATATGTGGCAAATATGAATCACGTGTTTTTACACTATCATGACTCATTGGGGCATATTTACAAAATAAATCGGAGGGCAGAGGCACAAACAAAGCAGCCTGACGCCAGCGCAGGCACCCTGCCGCCATGTTGCAAGGGTGCCTGAGCTGCAGGGCCGATTGTTTATGTGCGGGAAGGGACACCTTCCTGCACATAAACAATCATTCATGGAGAGTTACTCTTTCTATGTGTGGTGCAGAATGCAGTACACATGGAAAGAGCAAAAAACTAGGAGAAATTCATAATTTTCTTCTCGTATTATTCTAATGCCTGGTAATCCATGACGTTAGAATGGCTCTGTTTTTGACGCTGCCTCAGTCTTGTAAATCTGGGGCAGCATCAAAAAGTAATGGGTGTTGTGGTGGAACGCCCACTGCAATACCCATTGCACACCCCTTTGCCGCAGAGGCCTTCGAACGGAAAGAAGCATATATACAGGGCGGTCGTTAAGCCACATTAAGTGGCTAAGTGCCACATTGTAAATATGGTAAATAGCGCTAAGCCACCAGTGCATCAAAAAAGTAGAGCTTTGGTGGCGATAGGGGTTTGTACATATGCCCCATAGTGAGGCACTTTGTTTATTGACATTGTCCTTAAGAATTTCACATACAATAGACAATTCAATTGAGCTGGAGAGCTCTCAATCCCTATCTCTCTATTGGCCTTCTCGTCACTGTAACAGATGCTGGGAGTCACCACAGCTACACAGAGAGAGTGACAATAGGCCAGTCTTCTGCAATGCTAAGCTAACGGCCAGCTGTATTTACTGCCCCCTTTATTTGGTTGAGGAGCGTTCACTTTTCCAGTCTGTCAGTATTTGATTGTCTATAATCTAACAGAAAACACTGAATACATTTGTGTCGCTCCATAATCAACACATTGGACAGAGAAAATGGACTACTGCCAGTGGTGCCAAGAACAGCTCATCACAGATTCCTCTCTGACGCTATAAAGATAGGAAGACAGGTAAATTACATTTGGAGGCCGCTTTACGGGATAAATCACAAATACTGAAACCGACTAGTAATTTACAGGCCTCTTGTGTATGCAATGTATGTAACGGCAGTTCTGTCACTGCCCCGTGACTAGGAAGCGATGAGCGACAGAAAGAAAGTGAGAGCGTATCTAGATAACACTACAAAAAAGAAGCCAGATCTCTTTACATAGAGGGGCCCTACCCTAGAGGTTTTGCTGCCCTAGGTGGAAATGGACAGATGATATACATGCCTCTTTAGGTTGTAAAATCCATTGAATTAAAGTGAAAGATGGATGTGCCGTGGGCCGCAGTATCTATCACTCCTGAGAGGTTTGTCACAGCATACTGAATAGACTTTTCACTGCCATAAATGAAAGAATGCTGATATTGCTAACAGCATAGCCCAGGAATTATCATTGGCAGATGCTGGGTTTAATGGAAACCCAGGTAGCCTAAGCACAGTCAGAATGTAGGCTTCTTGGGCCCGATACAAAAAGTAAAGTTCCGCTTCAAGTCTACGATTTTTTTGCTATACACAAACACATTTTTTGAGTTGTATCTTTATGACTGCGGAGTCTCTGGACTTGTGCACTTTAAGACTCCACACATAAAAGACACAGGGCAGGCCTTTCTTTTTATGTGCATAGTCTCCACCACGATTGCGGCCTCTACGCAGTCGTAAACACGAAAATGATAAATTGTGTGTGTGAATAGCAAAAGAATTGTAAACTTACACTAGAGTACAAGTAAACCTTTGTGAATCAGGTCTTATATTTTATTTTTAAAAATTTGGGATAATGCCAGACTTAACCCTGATAACTACAGCAAGGCGAGAAGGAATTTGAGGAATTTGGGAGTGTTATTTTACCAATTTAGCCCCATGAAGCGAAGCAGCTTATTTCTTACATTGTCCTCACAAATAACATTTCCAGCTCTGACCTTTTGCACATATTTGCATGCACAACAATGTTGGATTAGTTTCTCTTAAACTAAACTTGTTTTCACATCTAGCTTCACACAACATTATCACAACGCCCTGTACTTCATGTACAAAGTCTTGTTCGCACTATGTACAAATGTCATCACTATCTTGATCCACGGGGCGACAGGGCTAGCAATCTATATATCCATAACATCGCTAATCTATGTGCAAGGCTGCTTTCTATTATAAAAGATGAGCATCTCATTAGATTAGCAGAGGAGGTACTTCTGCTGACGCCGAGGGTCCTTGCATGTTGAGAAAACCCCACGCAGCGGTCTGACATCTCGTGAGGGGTGTCCAGTTTGTGACCAAAACGGGATACTTCACTCTATCCAATCAGGTAATGGGCTTGGATTGTCCCATGGGGGGGGGATTCTTGGCTCCACACCTATAGGTACACTTAAGAGTAGGGTTCGCATAGTCGGAGTAGGCCCGATTACTACCTTGTTTATAGGCCTGCATATATACATTGTTTAGCACCATGGTAGAACTATCTCTACTATTTACACTTTTGGTGCTTGTAATCATGTTTATCTGCCTCTGTGTAGTAATCCTTGCAGCACAAGTATTTTTTGCAAGAATAACATTGGTTCAATAAATATTATTGAAAACGTCCCACTGTGTATTATCTGTATATTTCTCTGAGAATAAGAGAGCATGAGTGACTAACCGAAAGGTTCTGTAATGTTTCCACGATCCCTGAGGGGGTCAGGGTTGTCATGGTCAGTGGTTGCCAGAACTATTCACTCCCTGGTAGGCTAGGGTGCCGGGGGGGGGGGGGGGGGGCTTCCGGTGGCACTGGGAGCTAGCTGGTCTATAGGTCAACATATCATGCGGGGGTGTCCGGAATCAATCTGGACACCAAACCCTTAGTTTATCTTGTCCAAACAATGCACAGATCCTATGAACTGGTAGGCATTGCACGAGAGGCGGTGGCTACACACAAGAAGAAAAGGAATTGGCAAAGATAATAGGTCTGGTCTTCGCTGGTGACATGAATTGTTTATGTATGCCTATGACCAGTGCTTAATTTGCAAAATTTTAAGTGCAGGTGCTCAACTTTTTGGGGGAGGCCACACCCACTTCCTCGGCTCCACCCACTTCCTCGGCTAGCCCCACCCACGTCCTCCATTGGCCCCACCCACATCCACCACTACTGAAAACCAGATGTAATAACCAATCTGAATTTTAGTATGAGACTCTACAAGAAGAAAGATCTTTCTTTCCAACTGTGACTCACATTTCCTGATGGAGAGCTATTGGGGAAAGCTGGGCAGTAATCTGTGTGCTGCAAAATTTGCAGAATGGGGCCCCGATATCAGACAAAGGCCCTCTTCCACCACTACCCTTCCCCAAGTTTAATACCCAACCACCTTTGACAGCTCTCTACTGAACCAGAAGACCTTCCTTCTCAATAGGAGTAGAAAAGAGGTTGAGGGACCCACCAATCCTGAAATGTACTTTCAGAAGCAATAGCTATACAAATCTATTCAAAGACCTCGGCGAACACATGCCAGTCATCGGAGATGGAAGAAAATTCCTGATACCCACTAGATTGAGTCAGAGCCCTCAGCTCAACATTGAAACAGTAGAAATCACCTATAACAACCACAAGGCCATTATAGTGTGTAACTGGCACAAAAAAATAATTATAAACACCTGGAATGAAAATTGAAGTACTGGGAATTTTAAGCCCAGCGGTGCAGGGGAACACACCCTATGACTTCGGGTTCTTCCTGTTTCAGACCTACAGAAACACAGAGTCTTCTGGGTGAAGTCAAAGATCAGTTTATTGGCTGCAGACCAATTACAGGTATCCTAGAAGTACAACAGCGTGTATGTTCTCAGGAGACTGCTAAAAATCACAGAAACGGGCTGCTCCTTAAATACAAAATATTCTGCTTCAGGCACACATTCCTTGTTTTATGGCATGGTCATTCATATGTATACATTTCAAACGAAAAGGCAGAGTCATGATGACCATCCCACATTCCAGTTAAGCCAGCCCGCAATTATTTACCCAGCAAGGCTCAGATCCCACATCAGATATCGATAGGCCCCAATAAACATGAGCATCTCCTGTTTGGAAAACAAGCCATAAAGCAGGAACAGTCAGGTGTGAAAGAGATTAGCTAGAGGCCCGTGTTTAATGTAAAGGCTTTATGGTGTGTCAAGCCCTGATGTTAATCACAGGTGGCCAGAGGACAGGGAACTCGTGAGACCGGACTGACCTGGGGCAGCGGAGCCAAGCTGCCCAGGTCACAGAAAAGTCAAAGGAAAGCACATGTGCTCTAAAAGGCCCGTATTTGCTTCATAATATGTAGCCTATGTGAGGGCAACCATAAGATGGCCACTGCTCTAAGATGGAACCCACGTAGTGATGTATAATAACGTATACATAGTGCATTCATAGCTAAAACGTTACACAAAGCACTTGTACATACCGCATTGACCATTCGCGGTTCGCTAATACCGGGATAGACAGGGGTAGGGCCCTGCCTCCTACGCGGTCCCAAATTGTAAAGTACGACACAATTATCAATTGAAGTTTCATAGACAGCCCACCACATTCTGTCTATAAATCTAAAGACCCACACTGTGCACAAATACCATCTGCAGTCCCTTACACATACCTTATGCATTCATCATCTAAAGTATGTGTGAGTGACTAGAAACAACATTTACAGGTTGTTAGTTTAACAACTTTGTGTGGTTCACTCGAACAAAGATTGTGGCTGTTTCTAGGGTAGGGTTTCACATCTCTCAAACAACAACCCAATTTTTCACAAATGCAATGCTGTAGCCCAGGGACCCATCCCTGTGATTAAGTTGCAAAAGAACTAAACTAGGATTTCTGCTGCATTATATTAAAAGTGGCCCACTGTTCTGCTATGGTTTAAAGATTGAGTGCTCCAAACCAGTTGTAATCTTAATCATGAGTACTATCCCTGCTTGTATAATACTGCACTGAAAAATAAAAGCAATGTGTGTTGACATTTGCCCCAAATAGGGTTTTTGCTCAAGTTCTCTTTATTCCAGGATCTGATAGCTATTACAATATGAGAAGGGTATCAAACTACCATGATTTTCACAATGCTTTTAATTTTGCCCTTCTACATTCCTTCCAACTTAACATCTGTGGACACAACAAACCTATTAAAAATCTAAAGGCACACAATCACTAGATTGAAGGGTGTCAATCTGTAGGGCCGACATCCATTTTGACATTATGCAGTTTGTGGGTAGTACACAAGAAATGCCACTTCCTTTAAAAAAAAATATGAAGAAACTGAAAAAGATTAATTTTGGTTAACACTTTTGAACAACCGATCAGGAGCACAAGAAATACCACTTATAAAGAGAACATTGTTGTAATCCCTTACTCAAGCTCTTCACCTTATTTCCTGGCGACAATGGAATCCTGGAAAGGGACAGAATGTATACATAGGGAAAAAAGAAAACCCTTAGATACAAAATAGCTGAGAACTGTGAGAATACTCATAAAGCATCAACAACCAACTTATATATGGACATTGTAGTTAATGGTTTGCTAACACATGAATAAGCGTTTGGCTGCAGCACACTCACTGTGTGCATTTTGGACAAACATTATGGGTTCATCTATTGGCTGGTGGGATTTAGGGATGTGTAAAGATTTTTTTAAGCATTTGTAGGAGAGTAGGATCTGCCTCTTATGTTGCCCCCACTTTTTTTCTGATGTTTACACTGTTTTCTTGCTAGAGTCTGGCTGGGACCCTGCTAATCAGGGCTCCAGCCTCTCTGTTCTCTCTAAACAACATGGAGTGCATATTAGGTGCACTAGTGATTGGATACTGTGGTGCCTTATGAGTCCCTAGTATATGGTACCTTAGGTACCAAGGGCATAGGTACTTCACAGGCCTACCAGGAGTTGAAGCATGTATTATGCCACCCCAGGGAAACAGACTTAAATCTGACACCACAGGCCTGCTACTGCAGCCTGGGTGAGATGGTGCTAGCACTCCTCACGGAGATAAAGGTTCACTGTATCTCTCCTGCACACACATTTAACCCTATCAGTCACCCCTAAGGCAGACCCTATCAATCCTGAGGGCAGGGTGCTTGGTTTCCATGTGAGGGGGTGCCTCTGCCTGAGCAGGGCCCCTCTGCAGCTCTCAGAGTCTATTCTCTGGGGCTATTTGTGAATGCGGTCAAACCATATACTCTTAAGTGCATTATAACCGCGCGGTAAATGCTCTGGCGTGAAACTGGACAAAGGTAAGTGGGTGTAGCCACCCACTCCCCTGACCCTCCCATAGGTGGGGTCATAGAGCTAGTCGCTCTCTTCCTTCCAGCATAAGTTAGGGAACCCTTGCCATTGCAGTTTAGATATCCCTGGATGACGCTCTGAAGAAGAATCCCGGACCTTCGACATTCCACTACCTCTGGAAGACTGAAGAATCTCCCTTGTAGTCAAGGAGTGACTCCCCTGCTTGGCAGGCACCAAAAACTTGCAACAACGGTCGCAAACTCAACCGTTCCCGCCGGAGCCCGAAGTCCCTGCCGCCCAGGAAGCAGATTTCCTGACTTCTCTAAGGTCATCGTGAATCCCCAGTGACGCTGAGGCAAGTGGACCCCACGAGTTACTAGAAACCGCAATCCCTGGGTACCGTGCACTATTTTCGAGTTCAACCCCTTCACGACGTTCTATGAACCTGTGCTTTGGGCCACGTGTGGTCCAAGCCTCTAGCAGGAATCCCTCCAAAGATCAGAGGCCTACCCCGTCCCGAGTGACCGTGGGCCCCTGTTTAGTGGATCCTCCCGTTGCATCTTCGCGATCCCTTGCCAGCTGGTTTGTGGGTCCCCTGAAGACTTTCCTACAATTCCAAAGGGCTCCCCTGGTTGCTCCAGGCCTGCCCTGACTTACCCTTGCTGGGTGAGTCCCCCAGACCTTGCTGGTCTGCACCACAGACTTTTTGTCCTTTCCACGAGACTTGCTGTTACCAAGGCTTGTTGGCTCCAATCTGGTCACTGACGCCGCAGTAAGCTGCAGACTTCGTGGGACCCGCCAAATCCAGCTCCTGGACGTCGTCGACGCATCCTGGACCTCGTGGCTCAAGAGTCAAGACAGTCGTGCACTACCTGAAAACACCCGACGACTGTGGGCATCCCTCTTCCTTGCCCTGGGTCACTGCCAAGTGACTTTGAACATTGTCCCCTCTGCTTTCAGATCTTCCTTCTTCTGAATCCAGGCTTGGATTCCACCGGACACCACTTCTTTCTTAACAAACAGCAAGTCTTCATTGGCTCCCATTGAAAACGACGCCATGATAAGAACACCAGAGAGGCAAGATGGCGCTCGCGCGGCTGGACGTGTCGGACGTCTGAGCTGACTCCTCTCGCTGACCCACAGGTCTAAGATATGGAGTAGTGGTGAATAGCTTTACTTACTGCGGGGATTTTCTGCAGTTTGGAGTTCGTTATACAACTGGGCAAGCGGCTTTCAGTGTGGCACGGTAGTGTTTTGAGCAATATCCTTACGAAAAAGTGAAGGACGCTGTACGTTGAAGAAGCACTTCGATGCTGGAGGCGGTTACAGCGTTGGTGAGAGTCCGTCGAGCCTGGTGGGCGGTAACCCACACAGGTGCTGCAGCTTGGCTACGCGGCGAGTTTCATCGGAACGCCGATTGCAACTGTGTGGAGAGAGGGCTGAGAGAAGCGATGGCCCCGAAAAATGTACGCAAACAACGCGGACAGGAGGTGAATGCGGGAAATACAGCCACATCAGTGACTACCGGTGGAGGTGAGAAAGACTCAAGTGCGGCTGTTGTGAAGAAAACCGGGATGGGGACTCCCGCTAAGAGCTCAGGGAAAGTGAAACAGACAATATCTGCTCTGTTCACGGCTTCAGAGCAAAAACGAAAAGGAAAGGTTCCTATGTGCAGCTAGGACCTCAATTGGAAAGCTCTTTAGTAATGCCACAAAATGTTATTATCGCAGCTAACCCATCAAATCAAAGTGTAGATATAGATTGTACTATGCCAGAAGGGCAGTGTAACACTGGAGTAGAGGATGGTAGTTTGTTAAACCCTTCTGATGGCTTAATTTTGGTGGAAAGGCCTCTCCCAGGGAAATCGACTATTGTTATGTCTGCGGAGGTTGAATCTGCGGACTTTTACTCGATATCAGAAAACTCAGCCTCTTCATGTGAAGACTTGGTTCTACAATATTCTAAACAACTGTGTATGGAGGAGGTTGAGAGTGAATATGATGACGATAATGAACTGGGGGAACTTGGTGAAGAGGAAAGTCCCGTTACAGTTAGAGGTGGAAGCGATAGGTCTATGAGAGACGGAGCGGTCAGGGGGATCTCAAGAAGCTCCGACGGACAATATTACTTTGACCACGATATATCAGACCATTTTGAGCCATATGGACAAAACTGCACTAGAAAGTCATAAAATTCAGAACTCCTGCAGAAAATTGCAAGGCTCTATTCGGAGGTTAGTAAAAAGGCACAGTCTGATTTTGGTGAAAGGTTTACGGAGGTGGAAACTAGAATTTCTAATATGGAGGACGAGCTGGTAAAACACAAATCGGTCACAGAGACTTTAAGTGGTAATAAAGAGGACTTATTATGGAAAATGGCCGTTTTCGAAAATCATGCTCGCCGTAATAACTTAAGACTGATGCAAATTCCTGAAGGCAAAGAAGGGCAAGATTTGCGTAAATTTATCGTGGAACTATTTCAGCAGCCTTTTCCGGGCTTGAGTAAATGGGACTGGGAGCGGGAGATTGAGCGCGTCCATAGATATCCTTTTAATATTCATTCTCGATCTGGGCAGAATGCTACTAAACCTAGACCTTTTCTTGTGGCCTTTAATAATTTTCGTGCCAGAGAAGATGTATATATGTATACTCAACCAAATAGGAAATCTATGGCGGAAGGTTTTACTTTTTTTGCTACACCTGATTATTCAAAGTATACAATGGACAATCGCTGGCAGCTGCGACAGTTGGTGAATCCATTTCAAATAAAGGGTGCTCAAGCTTATATTATGAATCGGGCGAAACTCAAAGTGATTTATAAGGAGAAAACTCGATTTTTCACTAATGTCGCGGCAGCAAAAGATTATCTTCAGTCTATGAATGACTCTTAACTCTTCATGTTTATCAAACTGGAAGATTAGTTAATTTAGAATTACTTTTCTGAACTATTTGATCTATTTTCACTATTATCGCTTGTTTAGGCTCTCAGTCTTATGATTCAGTTGTCGTAAGAGCACTGTGGTCCGGTAGAATGTCAAAAGTCAGGATGAATCTAGACAGGGGGGAAAAAAAAAAAAAAAAAAAAGTGCTTTTTTTTCTTCTTCTTTTTGAGTCGATAGTCCTGTGGGGAAACGATAGAGGGGTCATGCAGCTCGCTACCATCGATTGGACCATGAGTCCTAAAGCCTCGGTTAGGGGGGTTGGGGGGAGTTTTTGGAGGGTGGGGAAGAGGGGAGGGTTAGGAGGGGAGTGAGTTGGTGGGGGGGTACAGGGGGAAGAGAGGGTTAAAGGGGAAAATTCCACTGCAATTTCGGGTGGCAGTAATATCAATGAAAAGTAAATATATTGCTGCTACTGGGACATTATTTCAAGTAAAGTAATTAACCCAACACAGAGGTGTTTAGGTAGAATCAATTATGATTTGAGGATTTTGGTATTCATATTGTATACCACGAAATACTAAAATTTGTTCATTTAACGTATCTGGGCTCAACCATGTTAATAAAAGGAAGAGAATTGCAGCTGAAATCCGCTTTATTCAACCAGATATTCTTGGTCTACAAGAAACTCATATGTCATGGGATAAAAGGAAGCTTATAGTAGATTTAGGTTATACTTTAATTGCTGCCTCTCAACAAACTAATAAAACTAGGGGGGTAATGATTTTGTCCAGACCCGGTTATTGTAATGCTGTTCGCAATCTAACAGATAAGTGGGGTAGATGGGCAATATCAGAATTAAAAGTGGGAGGTGGATCCTTTACAATATGTTCAGTTTATGGGTCTAATATAGATGACGCCAAAGTTTTGGGATGGCTAAATACAGAACTTGCTAATTGGAGATCTCCTTTAATTATATGTGGTGATTTGAATGTTAATTTAAATACTACGGAGCTGGCTGCCGGCTTAGAAAATTACAGGGGCCGCAAACCACAAGTTTTTAAAGCCCTATATAATTTGGTTACTGATCACGGCCTGGTTGACATATGGAGTAAAAACCACCCGACACGTCCCGGATATACTTCTTATTCTGCTCCACATAAGAAATGTGTCCGGTTGGACTATTTTTTAATCACCACATCTATTCAGTGTGGGACTAAGATACAGATATTCCCTAGAGTATCATCGGATCATTCCCCAATTTTACTTGAGTGTCCAACCTTGAAAGAGGTATATAGTTTAAGAAGCTTTTCATATGATAGGAAGCTCTGTCTTGATGAACAATATAGAATGCATATGAATAAGTGGATAGTAGAATTTTTTAATATTAATCTTGGATCAGCCAATATTGAAACGGTATGGGACACATTTATGGCCTGTTTTAGAGGGGAGGCGGTGAGCTATGGGTTGTATAATCAAAATGAACTACGATTTTAAATGCGGAAGCTGTATAAAACAGTCTAAGGGTGGCGGAAGAAGAGCTGATTAAAGAAATTGGGAAAAAGGATCATTTATTGAACATAACTGAGGGCGAGGCCAAAGTAGCACGGTGTCGGGCGAGTATAACCGGGGTATGGACCAAAGAGAAAGCGCAGAAATATTTAGTAAATAAACGGCATATTCATGAATATGGAGAATCCATTGGTCGGTCCCTGGCTTTAAGATTAAAAATGTAGGAGACTTCTCGTTCAATCCCCAAACTACAGGATCAGTTTGGGGTGATTCATGAGGAGCCGGGGAAAATATTAGATATATTCCAGCAGTTCTATACGGAATTGTATACTCATCAGCCAAACTCTGTTGTAGGTCAGGAATGGGAAGAGGGCATGTTTAGCAAATTAAATGAGAGCGAGTCGGAATTTCTGGACAGCCCCTTCTCTATGGAAGAATTAGAGGTGGCAGTTAGAAGTATACTGAATGGTAAGGCGGCAGGCCCTGATTTTATTCCTGGAGAAGTTTATAAAAACATTTTTTAATCATTGAAAATGGTTATGCTGGAGACTTTCAGATTGGCACAAAGGGGGGGGGGGGGTCGCCCCAAATACATGGAATGATGCTTCAATTGTGGTATTCAGTAAAAAAGGGAAGTCGCCAGGAGCTACCCGGATCTTACCGCCCAATATCTTTGCTGAATTGTGATAGCAAGCTTTATTCAAAATTGATTGCGAACCGGCTATCTAAGGTTATTACATCGCTTGTGGCAATAAATCAACATGGTTTTATTCCGAAAAGAGGTACGGCCACACATATTAATAGGGTTATCACCTTATTTGATATAGCGGAAGTGGAAAAGAGGGATCTAGCGTTGATATTACTTGATGCTGAGAAAGCTTTCGATCGGGTGGAGTGGTCATATTTATGGGAAGTGATGAGAAGGATGGGATTTGGGAAGGCTTTGACTACAATTCAGGTTTTATATAAAATACCCAACGCTAGAATAATTGCTATGGGCTTAAAATCTGAAAAGATTATTATAACGAGAGGGACACGACAAGGTTGTCCGTGTTCCCCTTTGCTTTGTTTATTAATCCTTTTATTATTAGTGTCCAAAACTCACCCCATATTAAACCATTTTTTGTAAAAGACATTCCATACTCAGTCTTTGCATACGCGGACGATATCGCGATTGTAACGACTGATCCTCGAGAGGCAATTGGTGAGATTGAACAATTAGCTAGAGATTTTGGAGCTAGGTCTGGTTATAAATTAAATTCAGCAAAAACTCAAGTTTTGTGCACACAAACTATCCAATTCAAAGATCCTAGGGACACAAATGAGGTTACATATTTAGGTATAAAAATTAAAACTCAAATGCAAGAGATAGTAGATACTAACTGGGAAGAGACCATATCTCAAGTCAAGCAATCATTAGAGAGATGGGGCCGACTACGATTATCTATAATAGGAAGAGGGAACATCATTAAGATGAATGTTCTTGCTAAGATATTATATCTATTTCAGAGTATCCCACTGGAATTTCCACTTAAATATATATTGCAACTTCAGTCTATGTGTGGGGATTTTTTTTGGGCCCCGGGAAAAGTCCGACGCGCTATGAAATGGTTGACATTATCTGAAGAAAGGGGTGGACGTGGTTTACCGGATTTTTTATTTTACTATTATGTTTGCTTTCTACAAAGAATGAGGTTTATGTTGACAGGTGAGCCCATGGAGGATGAAGCGGATGCACCTTCGATATTTGTTTGCCATTAGGAGAACAGGCAAAAGGATGTTTATTAAAGGAAATGGAGGGCAATTATTATAAGCATACCCGCTTCAAGGTATTAGATTCAGCCTTTAAAGTATGGAGAAATGTTAGGGAATTAAATCTGGGCAGAATCACATATTATACTCCTTTCAGTGCTGATAAAATACTCCCTTCCGTATTTTGGGACAATGTGGCAAAGAGCTGGTCAAGAAATGGCGTATGTAGAATTGGAGATTTATATGATGTAAATGGAGTATTTGTAAAACTTGTAGATAAATATCAGTTGCCCCATTCTTCGTTTTTTAAATATCTCCAAATCCGAGATTTTTGTTTAAAAAAAACATATCAAGTTCTCTCCTAATATACTAGTGGAGGGGATTCGTTTTTAAAAAAGGATTGGTTCGCTTTACTTGATCCTGATGGAGTTCAGAGAAGATGACATGAAAAAATACAACATTTATTGGCAAAATCAGCTAGGAGAGCCTGAACTGGATATTCAGGACACTTTTTGTATGGCTAAGGAGATATGTTTGGCTGCAAACTTAAAAGGTCAACTTTATAAGACGGTTTTTAGGTTATATTATACTCCTAAACGGATGGCAACTTGGGGCAATAAATATGATGGGAAATGTTTTCGATGTGGGGACTCTGATGCCGATATGCTGCATATTTTTTTTAATTGTACTAAATTGTCGCATTTTTTGACCAGTATTGAGGCATTTATGCCAACGATGGTGCATTGCCCGCTTAAGATTTCTCTGGCACTTATGTTACTGGGAGTAGGACAAAATGTATCTAACTATCCTATATTAAGTGAGCACAAATATTTTTTATTTCTTGCCATAACTGTCGCGCGTCTATGTATTGCAACGGAATGGCTATTTCCGGAGGCTCCGTAATTTGAATTGTGGAGGGCCAAGCTTTACAATATTTATGAAATGGAATGGAGTCTATATGCTCTGAAGGGGGTTAGAAAGAAACGATTTGGATTGTTAACTTGGGGTGCTCTCACAGACTATCTGGGGGCATGATGAGCACAGCAGCATCTATTATTTTACTTTAATTTTTAAATCCTTGAGGATTGTTGAATTGTATTGTCCCTTAAAGATGCTTTTTGTATCTTTATTTTGTATTTATAAGTGTTTCATATGTATGAATCCGATTGTTATCTTTAATAACTAGTATCAATGGTATGAATTCAATCTGTATTGTCACCGGAACCTTTGTGGAAAGACAAAAAAGAAAAAGAAAAAAAAAAAAAGAAAAGAAAACGACGCCACGACCAGACACAAAAAGACACCTATGCACCCGGCTTCCCTGGATGAGGTAACTCCAGCCACTACGGTGCTCCTGTGGGTGTTGGCCCTAGAACTACATACCCTGTAAGTGACTTGCTTGTAGACGCTCCCGAAGTGCCCTTAAACTCTTAATTTCTAACCGCGACTTGCCCCATTGAAGTCTACGGCGATTCGAGCCTGTGTTCACACACCGCACGCGTCCCCCGTGGGTCCTTTACTTACCTGCCTTGGGTGGTTTTGTGAGGCGCCAACACTTGTAAAGGCCCTAGGCCTTGTCCCTTTGCAAGTCGTTGTTCTTAAGTCTCTTTTTTAGTATATGGTCTGGTAGGCCCCCAGCCATATTTCTGCTTAATTTATTGTGAAACGTTGATTTGTGCATATGTTCCTGACTTCTAATCTCATAAAGAGATTAGTAGAGAGTTGTTAGTAATAAATACATATATATTTGATTATATATATATATATATATATATATACCTGTGTGGTGTCCTTTCATTTGGTGATTCAAGAGATTATGTGATAAAACAAGCTGCTTTACATTCCTCTGAGACTTAGCCTGAAGGCTGCTCTCCACAGCTACCACTAGGATAGCTTTCTTTAAAAGGTTGTCTTAAACCTACTACCATAAGAGTCGAATTGTACTGGTGCAAGGTGGCCAACGAGGAGATCTGAGGCCCGTGAGACTACCGGAGATGGGTGCGGGAGGGAATCCCAGAGGCTGGTGGACTGCAGCGGACAGTGAGTTGTGGCACCGGATGGGATTTCGGAGCAGCTCCGGGGGGAAGACACTGTGCGGGAGCCACGGGCTATGACGACTGAGGGCCTGCCCGCTGGGGTTGCGATGCAGGCAAGCAGTAGATGACAGCATTGGGGTAGAGAGGCGGATGAGGGGCCCGTGCTACCTGCTGGTGCGAAGAGACTTGCGGAGAAACACGGGGGGGGGGGTTGACCTGGGATCGGCGACATTGTGCGATTGCCGGATCGGAGAACTGAGGGATCCGCCATTTTGTAAGCTTTGCTGAGCTTTGAGACCAGGACCGGGGAGGAAAAGCACCCCGGCGCAGGGACCCCTGTACTCTTTGTCCTATGGTGAGCACGCTTGAGGCTGGTGGAATCTGGGGGCGTGACGAGACTACGGATCGCGCCAGATCAGAAGCAGAGGAAGTTTTGGAGGAGTGGGAGTGGGAGTGGCAACGGCTATGGGAGCGGTCATCGGAAAGAACGGGGGCCAACCAGCGGAGTGCGAAGTGGTGAGGGGCCTGCCATAGCTGCGCAACGCAACACCCAGAGACCAAGTGAGAACTGGAGACATCGAGAGGAGAACCGCCATTTTGGTTTTGTGCACTATAGGAGACCATTGTTCCGGAAATTGCGTGACGGAATACGTGCTGCGGAGGAGTACCCTTGGAGGCCTTAAACTGCAAAGAAACCCAACGGTCCGTTTGAAATCGCCTGGGGCAGTACCATTGTAAGCCGTGAATCTGATTGGGTATGACAGTGCCCGGCTGGGTTCTTCATAGTCCTGTCCGTCTGCAGAGGATTGTGGCCCACGTAGGAGAGGGCGATTGTGTGGGGGCACCCCTCGAGCTGGCTGGGCATGGGAGTTCTCACTGCCTAGCGGGGTAAGGTGAGAACCTAGAGATTGGAGAGATATTTGGATGGGGAACCGTCTGGTGAATAACATGGGCCTGAAGTTGAGCCTCTATTGGAGGCTAGAGATTGTTGGGATAGTTTACAACACCGGATTCGTACTTGACTACGGACGAGACAGGGGCATGGGGAAGCCACGAGGGAAGCCAGGGGGGGCATCCCAGGAGCCTGAGGACTCAGCGACAGAGCAGGGGAAAGAAGAAGCCGCTGATTCACTACCAGAGACCCTGATACAGCAACAGGTTGACCAGATACGGACAGCCATTTCGGACACCAAAAAAGCCCTGCAGCAGGACATTGCGCAGGTGGCGACGGGCCTGGGTCTCCTCTGTGCGGATCATGCCAAGTTGTCCGATAGAGTGAAGCATACAGAAGCAGTGCTGGAGGTCATGGAGCCGGCTCAGAAGACTTTGGAGGTCAGAATGGGGGATGTTGTGAACAGATTGCAGGTCCTGGAAAGGCGGGCCGAGGACGCAGACGGTCGTAACCGCCGCAATAACATAAGAGTGGTGGGATTGCCGGAAGGAGTGGAAGGGGCCAATATGCTGGATTACTTGGAAGACTGGTAGAAAACTGTGGTGGCACCAGAGGGGCTGTCTCCATTTTATACCCTGGAGAGAGCCCACAGAGATCCGGCGCACCCACCGGCACCTGGGAGGCCCCCTAGACCGGTGGTGACGCGGCTTCTTCACTACAAAGATAGGGACCTACTGCTGCACAAAGCCCGGTCGGCAGGCCCCTAGAAAGTGGTATAGTGAGTCCGGTCTTCTCGGCCTTTGGCCGCCTCCTTTGCCCTTAAGGTTTGCGAGTCCTCAGTGGCTACTGGTGGACATAGTTGGGGGGGGGGGGGGGGGTTTAGGTTTGGATGGGAACTAGAGTTTTAGCGCCTGTTGTTGGGGGGGCGGGGGAGGGGAACTGAGGGATGTTGGGATGTGTGCTGGGAAAGTGGGGCCGCCGGTGTGTCTGAAGGGGATGAGCAGCTGTGTGGAGTTATCTGAAGTAAAATGCATTACATGGAATGTACGGGGGTTACATACAATGCTGAGGCACCATAAGGTGCATGTTTATTTGGTGCGAAGAGGGGCCCACTTTGCATTTCTCCAGGAGACACATATTACTCGTGCTGAAGGCCTAGCGTTGCAGCGTAGATGGAGAGGGCAACTTTTTTTAACGACAGATTCAGCATTTGCCAGGGGGGCGTTGATATGGGTTAGAGCGGCGATCCCCTTTCAACCTACACGACAAATGGCAGACCCAGAAGGGAGGTTTGTAGTGGTGGCGG
Organism: Triturus cristatus; assembly: GCF_964204655.1. Classification (NCBI taxonomy): domain Eukaryota; kingdom Metazoa; phylum Chordata; class Amphibia; order Caudata; family Salamandridae; genus Triturus; species Triturus cristatus. The sequence goes on along the minus strand of NC_140579.1, from coordinate 534,115,382 downwards.
GACGCCTTAATGGGAAGGATTTCACATTAAGTAGTGTATGTGCTCCCAATGTAGATCAGGCGACATTTTTTACTCAATTATCGGGTAGGTTGGCACCATTTTTGACAGGCCCGGTGATAATGGGAGGCGATTTTAATTCTATAGCAGATGTTGACATGGATAGGTCTCATCCCACATTGCCGGAGTCGCCCATTCATAGACTCGCAAAGGTCAGATGAGATTGGCAAGACAGATGGGTTCTGATTGACACGTGGCGTGCGCAGCACCCAGGGGAACGCGATTACTCATTTTCAGTGCTGAATGAATTGCACGTGCAGCTAGACGCGATATTATGCTCTCCAGATATATATGCTACGGTGGCCCATAGTGAATATTTCACAAAAACAATCTCCGATCATAACCCGTTGTTACTCAGGATTCAGTGGGTCCAGGAGAGGCCTGTGATTCCGACCTGGAAGCTACGGCCAGAAGCATTGGAGGACCCGGTCTTCCGAGAGGAAGTTAAAGCCGGTATTACACAATATTTCCTTGATAATGAGGGTACGGCGTCGTCAACGGCGCTTGAATGGGATGCCTTTAATGTAGTGGTGAAGGGTCTGTGTATTACTTAAATGGTGGGAGTGCGGAAGACATTGCTGCGGGATGTTGAACTGGCGGAGCGGCGCTTGAGGATGGCCGAGAGGGCACGTCCTGAGAATCCAGCGTGGCAGGGGGAAGTCCTGGATGCAAAAGAAGCAATGGCGGCGCAGCTAGAGAGATGGAGATGCTTTGATCACAAGATATATTTGGCGTTTGCGCATGCGAAGCGGGATAAGGCGGGCACGCTACTTGCCTGGCTGGCTAACCCGGCCCCCTGTGGTACCCCCATACTAAACCTGACCTCGCGGACGGGGACGCCGGTTTATACCCAACAAGGGATTAATGGGTTGTTCTTAGAATACTATAACGAGTTATATAGTAGCAAATCAAGGGGTTACTGAGGGTGCCATAGAGACCTTTCTGGCAGATGTCACGCTGCCGAAGCTAGATAAGGAGCAGGCGGATCTACTTGGACAGGAGATTACACTGGGAGAGATTAGATATGCGGTTAAGCACATGGCGCGTAATAAAACACCAGGTATAGACGGGCTACCCATAGAGTTTTATTCGGCCCACATTGATATATTGGCCCCTAGACTGCTGGCGGTTTTTAAGGAGGCAAAAGGACACTGGAAAATTACCGGCCTCCACACGCGAGGCGATTATTATCTCACTGCTGAAACCCGGGAAGGAAGCTTCAGATACGACTGCTTATCGCCCCTTATCCATGCTTACGTCCGATTATGAAATTTTGAGTCGGATTCTTGCGACTCTGCTCCTTCCATATATGGTGCAGCTGGTTCACCGAGATCAAGCGGGATTCATACCGACTCGGAACACGGCCACCAGTGTGCGACGCCTACTTGGAGTAATGGGGGAGGAACACTGTGTGGCAGCAACAGCGACCATGTTGTCAGTGGATATTGAGAAGGCGTTCGACAGCCTGGAATGGCTGTACTTATTCCACGTTATGCGACTGTTCGGCCTTGGAGATGCGTTTGTGAGGTGGACCGGAATTCTTCATAATTCAGCGACTGCTCGGGTTCGGACGGGGAATTTGGTTTCCTCCTCCTGCTCAGTGGGGCGAGGGACGCGACAAGGATGCCCGCTTTCACCTTTACTGTTCGCATTGGCAATTGAACTGCTGGCGGCACACGCTAGATCAGGGCGGAGTTATTCTGGGCTGGGCCTCCGCGGAGAAGAGCAGCATATATCACTGTATGCTGATGACTTGCTTATGTTTTTGGCTAACACTGGGGCAGCTCTGGAGGGAGCAACAACACTGCTCCGTGAATTTGGCAGGGTTTCCGGGCTTGGAGCAAACTGGGCAAAGACGTGCTTGTTCCCTGTGTCCCCAAGGGCTGTTGGCCTCTCTCATGTACAAGACATTAGTTGGGAATCTAGCTGCTTGCCATATCTTGGAACTAACATATATAATTCGCCCGATGATCTGTTGGAGGGGAACATAGGAAGGGCTGTGCGAGGGCTCAAGGGTAAGTTTTGCGTTTTGGAGCACTTTGCCACTCTGTGGCAGGCCGGGTAGCCTTATTGAAGATGGTGGCACTTCCCCGGCTGTTGTATTATTTTCGCACGCTACCGATCTGGATCCCGGGATCCGTGTTTCGACAGCTCCGTTCAATGGTAGGGGGGTTTCTGTGGGGGGCTGGTAGGAGACGGGTGGCGCTGAAGATGATGCGCCCGAGAGCTGAGAGGGGGGGGGGGGTGGGGACTGGCTGAACCGGACTTCGAGCTCTATTATTTAGCGGCCCAATTGCAATGACTTACACAAGCAGTTGCACTGGAGTTTAGGGGCCCTGTCGGAACCGAGGTGTGCTGGATACCGTGGCATGTATGGTCTTTCTGAGTACTTCATCAGCAGCTTTGCCTGGGTGCGCTTACCAATGAAGAGAGGACGTTACGGTTATGTTGGAACCGGAGTCAGCGCAGAGCGGGAGCTGCTCGCCCTTATGCTCCGGAGATACAACTGGGTATGTGTACAGCCCTCCCCCACAGGGGAGATTGGACAGCGCTGGCGTAGTGGGAGGCATTGGGAGTACAAGTGCTGGGAGATTTGTATGAAGATGAAGTCCTATTGCCATATCAGGGCTTGCAAGATAGGTATGGTCTCCCTCGCGGCGACTATCTATTACACTCTGCCCTGGTGGCGGCAGTGCAGAAACATTGGGGAGAGGGGCTCTCGGAACCAGAGACAACCACGGTATGCCAATATATAGTGATGGCAGCTGGGACATTCAAGGCGGTAATATGTTTATATCGGCGCATGGTAGGAGAGGGAACGGAGCCGCTAGGGGACCTGCAAAGGAATGGGCGGCAGACCTGGGTAAAGAGATTCCTGAGACGGCATGAGCACACATAGTTAAGAGAGCATGGAAGAGCACCAGAAACACAAGATTTCAGTTGGTACACTTTTTTATATTACACAGGGCGTATCTTACTCCTGCTAAGATTAAGAAGTACTTTAGAGTAGATACGGCTCAGTGTCTACGATGTACATTGGAGGGAGTGGAGTTCCCACACATGATGTGAAGTTGCCCACAACTCGGAACATTCTGGGAGGAGGTGGTAGACCTGCTCTGCGACGTCACGGACTGCCGAATAAATGCTGACATGGGCACGTGCTTGCTGCATTTGTTTCCGCACACTCCTAAAACAAAGGTAACGAGCAAATTCCTAGACCTAGGTTTGCTATTGGCGAAGAGATATTACGGCTCACTGGAAGTCGAGGGGAGGGCCCAGCTTTGTGAGGTGGAAAGCAGATCAAGTTAAGTGGGCGGCGAGCTAAAGTACAGTTCGACTCCAGCAGGCTAGGCGCACTAATAATGAGAAGGTGCTGGAAACTGCGAGGGCATGGGAGGACTCGGATCAGGCCCTGTGGGATCAAGAGGTGGAGACAGAAGCTACACACACAGCCCTGAAGGCGTAAATGGGACTGCCCAGAGGTATACAAATAGTGGAAAACCCCCAGTGCAGACATGTTAGATGACCAATGTGGCAAAGTGTATACCGGTTAAGGCGTACGATATTAATGTTAATATGAATAGAGTTGACTAGAAGGGGTTGCTCTAGAATTTATGGAAGCTTGATGGTTGAGGCACACCGGTGGCGGCGGTTGGGATGGGAGGGGGTGAGCACTATGTTAGTTGTTATTTTAGTTAGTTCGGAGGACGATTACGTTATGATGGTTACTAGTAATCAGTATCCTGTTGGTGTGTTGCGAGGTGTAAGGGAATAGAATTATTGAGAGACTATCTAGAGTATATACATGAGAAACTTATGGAACTGAACGGATAAACATGCTCTGAGGATTAAGACTAAAAGAATAGCTGTAATGCACGATAAGTACATATACTACTGTAATTATTGATTGTAGATGAATGTGTGTGGAAAAAAGCAATAAAAACATATTTAAAACAAAAAGAGGTCACAGGCGTCGGAGGTAAACAATGCCAGGCTGACTGACTGGGTCCTTCCAGTCAGGAAGGAGGAAATCTAACGTAGTGCATGCCCTTGGATTCCGATGTTGTGTAGGAGTTGGATGGGAACTGTTTCAAGTGCTGCAGAGAAGTCCAGGAGGATGAGGGCTGCAATTTCTCCTCTGTCTAGAGTCATGCAGATGCCATCTGTGGCAGGGATTTGGTCAGTTTCCATGCTGTGGTTGGGTCTAAAACTAGTGTAGTGTCAAGGAAATGATGGTCGTTGAGGTGCCTGCTGTAGAATGTCTGTAAGACTTAGGCTGGGAATGATAGCAGGGAAATCGGTCTCTAGTTGGTGAGTGCTGAAGGGGCCGCAGAGTGTTTCTCCAGCAAAGGGAGGAGAGTTGCATGCTTCCAAGCATCTGGAAAGGTTGCAGGTGAGATAGAGGCACTCAGAATGGGTGTGAGCATGGTGATGGGTTGCAGTCCTCTGGAGTAGACATGATGGGTGCATGGATCTGATTGAGAAGATGGACTTCATGGAATGAATGAAATGGAATTTGTAAAGCACGTTGGCTACCCGGAGGCCTCCCAGCGCTGCAGACAAAGAACAAACGAAGAGCACTGCAAAGGACGAGCTAGAACAACCAGGTTTTTAACAGCTTGCGGATTGAGAGAAAGTTAGATTCATTCCGCAGAAAGAGAGGGAGAGCATTCCAGCCAATAGCACCGTTATATGCGAAAGACCGGCCCCCACATCTTGACCTCTTTATTCTGGGTTGGCCAGCAAGGAGGAATGCAGATGACCGGAGGTCTCTTTTCGGGTGATAGGGGGTGATCAGGGGCCGAAGAATAGGAGGACTACTCTTCCAGAAGATTTTATGGACCATACACATAGCTTTAAACTGGATCCTTTTCCTGATAGGCAGCCAGTGCAGAGTCTTAAGAGCTTGTTTGGCAGAATGCCAACGGGGGATTTGAAGGAGTCTACGAGCGGCAGAGTTCTGGATAACTTGAAGCTTATCAATAGTGTCCTGCGGGGCTTCTAGATATAACACATTCCCGTAGTCCAGGCGAGAAAGGATCAAGGTTTGAACCATGATCCTTTTAGCCTTAAAAGGAAGAAGGGGCAGAATTTTAGAGATCATCCTTAGGATCCCAAAACACACTGCTGAAAGTTTTGCTGCTTGATGACTTAAGGTAAGGGAGTGGTCAATCCAGATTCCTAGGCTCTTAATTTGCTCCTTAGGGACTGGGGCAGGGCCGAGGCAGTCCGGCCAAAGGAGTGAGGGGTTAAAAACCGGGGAATTGCCCAGTAGCATCAGCGCTGTTTTGTCCCCATTCAACTTCAGGCATGACAGTTCCATCCATTTAAAGACCTTCTCTAAGCAGGTGCCAGAGAGCCAGGAGGTCCTTTACAATGGTTAAGTGCCACCACAAGTTGGGTGTCATCAGCGTAGGTAACAATTTTTATACCAAACGGTTGGACAATGTCTGCCAGAGGTTGCAAATATACATTGAAGAGCGTGGGACTTAGGGCGGAGCCCTGAGGGACTCCACAATTAAGGGAAAACTCCTCGGAGACCACATTTCCCTCAAGACCAAGACCCTAAACGAACGACCACTGAGAAAAAACTGGAGCCATTGTATTGCCATACCTGATACTCCCAGATTCTTAAGTCTGAGGAGCAGGGTGGCAATGATTAACAGTGTCAAAGGCGGCACTGAGATCCAGAAGGATGATGGCCGCCGTGCCACCCTGGTCCATGATCATTTTAGTTTCTTCTGTTACTGCAAGAAGAGCAGTTTCTGTACCCAGTTGGGGATGAAAACCCGTCTGGGAAGGGTGTAACAAGTTATGGGTTTCCAAGAAGGTGACCAGAGTATTATTTACATGTTTCTCTAGAATCTTGCTCACCCGAGGGAGAAGGGAAATGGGACGGTAGTTGGCAAAATTGTCCTGGTCAGGTTTTTTTTTTAAGAGAGCTTTGACCATGGCGCATTTCCATGCTGCCGGGACTGTTCCTAAGGAGATGGAAGAATTCACCATGTCCAAAATAAGCGGCCGGATGGCGTCAGCAACTAATGTAAGGACCTGAGGGGGAGCTGGATCCATCAGGGAACCAGATTTAATATGTTGCATGATTGAATCCAACATAGTGAGATCGAGGAGAGGAATTTGAGCTAGTGAGAGCAGGGGCCCTACGGACGGCCCAGCAGAGGTGGCGATGGAAATAGTTGGCTAGGAGGGCAGAAAGGTCTGATAAATATTCTGAGTTTTCTTATGAAAGAAGTCTGCCAAGGTGTTACAATGCGTCAAAGGATCCTGAGGCCTGGGCTGATTATGGGGTGGTTTAGACAAGGTTATGGCAATTTAAAAAATTTCTTTGGGCGAATTCGCAGCAGTTTCAATTTTCTGTTCGTAGAAAGTAGTTTGAGTGTTTTTAATTTCCAGTTTGTAACATCTGATGGACTCCCTATATTCTATGTTATTAATGTTGGAATAGTCCATCCTCCACTCCCTTTCCAGCCGTCTGCACCGTTGTTTAAGTTCTCTCAAATTTTGAGTGAACCACGATGCAGTTTTTTTCCTGTTAATTATATATGAAGATTTTTTTTAGGGAGAATAGTATCTAAAGTGCATTGTATCCAGGAGTTAAATCTCTAATTAGTATTTTCTAAGTTCAAGTTTTCATCCAGGGGTGGCCTGTTAATTTCCAGGAGAGATTTCCACTGATCCACAGGGAGTTTAGACCAGTTTCGCTCACATACGGAAATCGCATTGGAAGGGCGAGCTGAGTTGGGGATTACCCAGTTAATCGGGACTAGGAAATGGTCAGTCCAGGGAAGGGGGGGTGGGCAGTCCGCTGGAAAGTTCCCTACGATTACTAAAAACAGGGTCAAGAAGACGACCTTTAGAGTGAGTAGGGTTCGATACCTTCTCAGTGAGCTGAAGGGCTGATAAACTATCCATTAACTCTATAGTTGTTTTATCAGATAGACAGTCTAAATGTATGTTAAAATCACCTAATATGGTGAAATTAGCTGGACCCAGGGCTAATTCTGCCACTGCAGATGGAAGCGCATCAAGGAATTGTCTAGGAGGGCTGTACAGTAGAATACCGGAAAAGGTGCTGGTAGGAGAGATCACTAAGGAAAATGTCAGGCTCTCACAGTTTAATAGCGGGTCTGCAGTAATGCGGCATGAAAAGATATTTTTATAGATGATAGCTATACCTCCTCCTTCACCAGTTTTCCTATCAACCCGATTTATAGAATAGTCAGGGGAGATGGTTTGTACTAGAACCGGATCTGAGTCAGTAGTGATGGTTTTTTCTGGAGTGACGACAAGCCATGTGGTTAAGAATGGATAAGATCGGGAGACATTTGGTGAAGTACCTCTGGTCCGGTTGCAGGCTCTACTTGCTTTAAATGGATGTGAGAAACATATTGGGACAAAGATAAAACAAGTTTTGGCAACCCCCAAAAAAACTCTGGTGGTGGTTCTCATACTTTTGGCTTTGTCATCACCTATTTTGTTTTGTTATGTTTCTCTGATATGGTTTTTGTGCAATTTTAATTGAGGGACGTGTGAGTCCTCTCAAAAATAAAAAAAATGGCTAAAATCTAAAATATTTTTTGGTCTCAAAAATCATGCATTGCCATAGTGGTCTATAGCACTGAAGAGAACTACTTTATGTGTGGACGTGCTCCTGTCAAAAAGCAGAATGCTGTCATTCATAGTGAAGATAGTCAATGGATGAACTGGACAGGCTTACAGCCTGATGTTGTATGCTGTAGTGGGCGAAAGAAAAATGTGAATAACAGCAGAGTAAAGGATGGAGAGGTTTGGCTGAAAGTTCCTATAAGCTAATATACTGCTTATATAAGCTTAGTAAAATCAGAAGATCCTGGCTAATGTCAGACCTAAAAATGGCTGCCATGGCACAAAGAGAGCTAGGAAGAGCAAGTGGAAGATACTTCCACTGGTACAATGAAGGCCAGTGTTTCCTGCCCTTCGTCTGCGCACCCTCAGACTCGCAGTGCATTCATTAGCCGAACAGTCTATTGTTAGGGGTTTGATCACTCTGGGTTAACATGATCTGAATGTATTCACAGTTGAAAAGAATGATTTGTGAAACAAGGGACAGTTCATCCCTTCTCCTTCAGCCCTTTTATCCAACGCCTGGTGGCAGGGCACACTGTATTTGTGGTGAATGAGTGCGTTTGTGAGGCCCACTGGAGGAGAGAGAGATCCCACAAGTGTGAAAGAGACTGTAAAGGATGCCTCGAGGCATAGAAAGACACAGCAGAGAGACCCGCTGTCTGACTAGCAGAGGCTGGAAACTCGCCTCGCGTATCGGGAGCACACAGGCGCTGCCAAGGGAACGCTGCCCCTTTCTGCGCAGGACATTGACGGGGTACCGCCAGCATTGAGGAACCCTTTCTTTACTGCTAATTTCAGCCAACAATTGAACACAGCAGCCGAACTCAAAAATGGCCTTGGAGAGAATTAAAGTCCATGCGAGCTTGTTTTTTTTTTTTTACTTTTGCTTTAATTGTTTTTCCTTACGTTTAGTTCCTTGTTTCTCCCATCGGGGTTTATAGAGGGCGCCTGCGACATTCGTGCCACTTGTTTGACACGTGACATAGCCACAGAGAGCGCTATAGTGTAATAGGAAGACACTTGTCTCGCTAGCTCATGGAATCGTTGGCGCAAGTGTCTCGAAATAAATACAACAAAGTATTACAGTGGCGTGCAGTGCTGCAATTAACCGTTAATAGCATGTCTTGGATTATATTAACTATATTTTTAGTAAACTTGTTTATGTATGCAACTTACATGCCGGGTTTTGATGTGTTACCCCGCCCCTTGAGAATCAAGCCTGGGATTTTTTTTGTAGTATTTCTTAGGAGTGTTTCATCAGTTTTGTTTTTGTTTTACGTTCAAATTGAACAGGTGTCAGCAGACCTAAAACTAATTTAGGTGCGCAATTTGCTTCATTTATAAGTATATATTATTTATTTTTATTCGATCAAAAATATGTGATCACTTACATCGTAAAAAGAAACAACTCAGGCATAAAAAAGTTAAAATTTTACTTTGCAAGATGTAATAGTTGCGGTCTAGTGTAACCCGACCGCGGCATTACATCCGCAGGCGTGGCCTGCGGGGAATCAATAAAAGGGACCGCCTGCTCGGGGGCGGCTCACTCCCCAAAGTATCCACGTGTGGGCTCCCCGATTCCCCGCGCCGCGACCCAACACACGTGTGCCACTAACTTCAAGGCCCGAGAGGGGTATGCAACACTGGCGACGAGTGCGGGATATCGGAACCCGCGCACCGGCCGTCGCGCGCATCACCGCGAGGTCAGACAGGGAAAAATAAACGGAGCGGATAATTGGACAATCAGCACGCGCGTATGCCGGGTGTTAGAATTGGGAATCTCTAGTTGGCACAGGTATGCACTTGCGACAAGCAGGGACTCTCAATTCTAAGTCAGAGTAAGGGGATCACCCTTTCAAATAACCCCTGCTCACCCTTTAGGTAGTGTGGCGCAAGCAGTCAAGACTATTCTCAGGGCGTCATAGGTTAAGCATTTGTGAACACATACAGTAATACAATGACACACCACAAATGGACACCAGTCAAGGTTATATCAAAAATAGGTTTCTTTATACAAGGCTTAGCACAAGACCAGAATAACGAATAAAATGACCACAGTATTATTTTAAAGTTCAATGTTCTTGCAAAAAGGCTTAAAATGCAAAAATAGGCTTCTTTTACTCAATTCTGCTTTTTTTCAGGCTTTGTATGGTTCGTACCTGGGTGTACGACTCGTCCGCATTAAAAACAAAGAAAGTACGAGTCAAACAATCGGTGCGGACTCCGGGGTACGGGACGTGCACACTGCGGTGCGAACAGAACAAAAGTACCTTAAGTTCGTGGGGTCCGCGACGGACAGTGCGGGACAAGTTGATGGGTCTGGGTCGTAGTTCGGCAGTGTACTCGGTCTGGTCCGGTTGCGGCGTCGGGACGCGGCGTTGGTACGGGACCTTCAGGGGTACGTGCGGATGATCCGGATCAGCTTGCAGAGTCCGTGGCGTCGGCGTTCGGGCCGTACCTTCGGTGCGGATCGGCGGCGACACTTCTCGGCGCCGTACAGCGTACGGGGAGGATCAGCGTGAGGTGGCTTCTTGGCTTGGAGTACGGCACGGTGCAGTACGTTAGTGGCGTACGGACCGTACCTGTGGGACAGCGAAGCTTGAGTCCGGCGTACAGGGTTCGGCAGCCAGTGATGTACGTCTCGAATCGGCGGGGAAAGTTGGTGCAATGCAGCCGGGAGGGATACGGTGCGTACTAACGCTTTTGGATCAGCGTAGACGTACGGTGCCGGGCGGCAAAGACACGGCTTCGCGGCGGATGGGGTACGAGGCGTACTGGGGCCAAATCCAGCGGGAAACAAGCAAGAATTGTCCAGGCAACTCAGTTTTAGAAGGCAGATGAGTGCAATGGTCCTGGGACTCAGTTCAGGGGGCAAGCTCTTCTTCCAAGCCCTTGGAGATTGTTTTTCAACTAAAGTACAAAGTCTCTTTTCAGTCTTTTCCTCTCCTTTCTCAGCAAGGCACCAACTGCAGGCCAATCCCCCAGGTCAGGGAAAGTTACTCCTCCTTCAGCTTCTTCCAGGTCCTTCTAGTCAGGCAGAGTTCCTTCGTGGTTCAATCAGGATCTGATTTCTTAGGAGCAGGGCTCCTATATTTATACTAAGTTTCTTTTGTCTTTACAGGCCAGGGGGGCCTTTGCATAATCCCAGTCCAGTTCTTTTCAGTGAGGAGCACTTTGTTATTGGGTTTCTGGCTTCTTCTTTCAGCAGGCAGGGCAGAGACATCAGATGCTCCCCAGGGGGTGGAGCCAGCATTGTGGAGGTAGAGCACTGTCCTATTCAGAGTCAAGGTGCACTCCTCCCACCCATCCTGGTGTAATCTTCCTATTCACCACCTGGCAGCCCCAGCCTGTGTCCTGGAACTTCCCAGCCCTGTCACTCAAGCTACACACAAAGAAGATAGCCCTCCCCTCCAGAGGCGGACTGAAATGGTTGGGCAAGCAAATGCTAACTTTCTAAAAGTAGCATTTGCAAACACAGGATATTAAAATAAACTTTACTAAAAGATGCATGTTATTATTCTGAGTTCAGGCATACTAAACACGAATTTCTACCATGCTTCCTGAGCCTGCTAGGATTATAGAGTTATAATCTAGCAGCCCATTCTGGCCTATGGAGAGCAGGTAGCCTTACAATAGTGAAAAACGAAAATGGCTGTAATTCACTATTAGGACATGCCACACACCTCAGGGCATGTCCTACCTCATCCTTACAATGCACCCTGCCCTAGGGCCTACCATAGGGGGTGACTAATATGAAGGTAAGGGAAGGTTTAGGGACTGGCAAGTGGGGACACTTGCCCAGTCAGCATGACAGTACCAGACTGCATGCAGGTTCTGCAATGGCAGACCTTAGACACATTTTACCAGGCTGCTTCTGTGGGTGGCACAACCAGTGCTGCAAGCCCACTAGCAGCATTTGGATATACAAGCCCTTGGCACCCCTGGTGCACTCTACTAGGGACTGATAGTAAACAAAATAGCCAAATATGGAAGTCAATTCACATAATACACTTTACCATAGGGAGAGCATATGCACCTTAGCACTGATCAGCAGTGGTAAGGTGCCCAGAGTCATAAAACAGCCAACACCAGGTCAGAAAAAATATAGGAGGAAGGCAAAAAGTTTAGGGATGACCCTGCAAAAAGGGCCAGGTCCAACACCGGGCCTAGCAGAAAACACCCGGCCGGCTCAGGGGAAATAAGGAAGAGTACGGTGAGTGCACCTCCACGCTCCCACCCCTCATATGGAGCCACAGCAGCAGAAAAGGGGGAAAAACACAACAAGGCCCCCAGAACAACCCTGCACAAAGCCCAGCAGCGCGAGGCACACACGGGGGAGCTGCACACAAGGCCAGCTCAGCATCACAAAGAGCAAGGCAATTGTCACAACAGCCTGAGCAGGAGGCCCCTCCATGGTGGGTGATTGTCACAAGGGAGCTGCGGAGAGGCATGCAGGCCTACAAGCCACATCCTGCGAAGCTACTGCCTGCGTCCATTGGAAAAGGCCCACATCGCCACACGCCTACACAGGCCATCTGCCCTGTAACCCCATTTTCTGCGGCCCTAACCCACCCAGTGGATTCGGACAACAAGCGCGATGGGGGACGACGCCCAGGCGGGAGCACCAGGCCAAGCGGCGGCACCAGCCCGCGTATCATTCCAACATGCGGCATCAGGGGTCCTACCCCCGTTCAGCGAACTGGAGGACCCCACAAGAGCCTCTCCGATGGAAAATCTGGATAGAGCGCCTCAACAACTATTTCATCGTAACCCGGGAGACAGATGAAGCAATAAAAAGATCCCTGCTACTGCACTAGGCGGGGGACGAAATCTTCAAACTGTTCAAACACCTGACCAACACAGGAGCAGCGGCCGACTATAATGCAGCGGTAGCCGCGCTAGACGCCCATTTCGACCCGCAGTTTAACCCAGATTTCAAACGGTTCAAGTTACGCCAAGCACGGCAGGAGAGAGGGAGAGTCAATGGACGCATTTTATGCACGTCTTCGGGAACTCGCCAGCACGTGCACGGAAGATGACCAACCGAAAGAGATCCGCGCACAACTGATCCAGGGGTGTCGGGATAAAACGCTGAGGGGGCTCATTCTGCGCCAACCAAAGATCGCGCTCGAAGACATGCTAATACTTGCGAGATCACATGACCTGTCGGCAGCCAGAGCAAACGAGATGGACCAAGCGCTAGTCAAGCCCCAAGGACGGTCCGACAATATCAAAACGGAGCGTGCAGACGCTGTCCGGCCCAAGCAAAGAGGGGATTCGTTCAGGAGACCGAAGCCGGAAGCGTCAAAGCAAAAGTGCGGATACTGCGGACATGTACCACATGCCGCAAAAGACTGCCCCGCGCAAGGAAAGACGTGCGCCAACTGCAGAATACCCAACCACTTCGCCGCCGTGTGCAGGAGGTGCACAAAAGGTAGTGACTTCCGGAACCAAAGGCCCCCAGCGCGGGCAGTAGGACAACTGTCAGTGACAGAATCGACGGCACTGGAAGACGCACAAAGAAAGGGTAGGAGATACCAAGAACAGAGTGAAGACTCAGACGACGATGACGGAGAGACATACATGATTTCATTTGCGAGGGAGCTTAAGCAACGCCGCAGGCCCCAGCCAACGTGCATGATTCAAGTGGAGGGAAGAGAGATAAAGGCAGTCATTGACACTGGAGCGACAGTCAAAGTCATGGGCCTCCAACAGTATCGCCGCCTACGGCCATGCCCACCGGTGACACTGCTGGAGCAGGGTTTTCTATTGAAAATTTATTGAGATTTAAACTCCAGTTTTATGTCATAATTAAAATTACTGATAATTATTAATTACTAATTTTGTTAAGGTTTCTGACTAATCAATATTACTAATGAAAGAAATTACACGCGGGAATGCATTTATGTTGCTTTATTAACACGTGAACTAAGTTGGTGAGCGAATTAATTAGATATGTGTGGTTAATGTGCTATTTTGTTATTTGTTTAAGTGCAAACGCTTTAAAAATAACGTGCTTTAATGCTTCTTTATGTCGCAGAAGGCTAGATAATTGCATACACATAAGGGTATTCGTGGGTATTAACACTGTATTATCATTACAATGTATTAACGTTGTTTTGTATTTCTTTTAATTAAGATGGTCCGTTTTGGCCTAATCCAAGATGGCCGCTATTACAGCCTGCACTCGAGTGATTGAAATTTGACAAGAGGCCTCGCTGAACATGGTTGGAAGTCACCTGACCACAGCCTCTGTCTGTATTAAAAGTTTCCGTGAGGACAGCAGCTCCAGGCTCGCTGCCAATTGCCCTTGGAAAAGAATAAGGCCACAATGAACTCTGATAAACTTGCGGTGGCTTCACTATGGTTCCGAGGAAGAGCATTCATGGATGTATCATTTGTATCATTTTCTAGCTTGAGCTTCCTTCTTCCGTGTTTTTATTTTTGTGATTTTTGTGAGCGGAGGTTTTTCTAAATGTTGCAAATCAACATCCTTTCCTGCTCGCTCTGCTCAGCGGCTCAACGGACGTTTAGAGTGTTTGTTACTTTCAGATTGTTATTTTTCCTATAAATATTACTAGACTAGAAAGGGTCTGTTGCGATTGAGGCCACTTCTTCCTGAACCTATGCTCGAGAGGATCGATGCTGATTGAGAGGACGGCAACTCGGGAGACTTAACTGAGAGACCTGTCCTGACCCCTTTAGCTAGAATAGGTAACTAGGAGAATAATGATTCCGCTATTGATTGACTTTCCTTTTAACTAATTTAGATAAACAATCATTTTGTTTGAATTACAGTGTCGGGTGGTTATTTCTTTGTCATTTATTGAGTTTCAAATGTATTTCCTGTGTTTTAAATCATGACTCAAGACAATTTCTTTAGGTTGCATTGACCTCGCCTTAGATGCAGATTGGTTTAGGTTTCTCTCCTATATTCAGTGTGGATAGAGTAATAGAATGAATGTTAGTGTAATGGGCCCTAGCGTATGATGAGTACATGTGCGTGTGACTGTGGATTTACTCTGTCCATGGAAGTAGGGAGAAATTATATGCGCCGATCTGCAGAAGTTTCCTGGTAGCAGTATGATGGTTTCGATTCATTGTCTTGATCTGATAGATTGCTTGTACATAGGCTTTTGATTCATTGGTTTATTGATTGATGTTGATATATGTACTAATACTATATGTTGAGGTTGTCGTTTTGAGTTCTATGTAGTGTGTACGGCTTCTGGAACGTGGGGAGCTGGTGACGGTTCCGTAGTAGGGCAGAGGGAAGTGAGTGCTGCTCTCGGGAAAGACGGGATTGTTGGAATTACCTGTACGTATGCAGGAAAAGCGTGTGACAATTGAAGTTGCGCGTCACATTGTCTGGGTTCGGAATCAGTGACATCGTCGTGTGTTACTATTAGAGACATATTTTCAGTATAAAAGGAGTGCGTATGGTAGCGAAGGTTATCTGTGAAACTCTGGTCTTAAGTCCCAGGGAACCGTAAGGTTTGCCGTTAAAGCTTACTGCTGGAGAAGTAATAGGTATTCTCTGAGCTTGTTTGAAGGACTGGGCAGAGGTAAGCGCTGCTTGGTTAACGTGTGTTACAATTCTGTAGTGGCACAGACTGTTCGCTGTTCTCGGGAAAGGCAGGATTCTGTGTGGATGTGCCACATTTTCTGGTGTGAAAGTGCGTGAATGTATGAGCATTTAGTTGATTGTGAGACTCTTTGGAGCATTCCTAGAGGAAACAGTTGATGGATGCATGTTAGAAGTAAAAGTAATAATTCCGTAGTGGAGCAGAGGTAAGCGCTGTTCTAGAGAGAAGCGGGATTCTTGTAAGAAAGACCTTTCTTTACTATTCTATGGTTAGCGAAGCAGACAATGGAGATGTTTATATGTTGTAACTAATAAATATTGTAGAATCTGAAACAAAGTCTACTGAGAAAGCTTTGTAAAGGAGGGGTAGACGAGTGACAGGAGACCGGAGTAGAAGCGTCTGCAGCGACTACTGACGTCAGGGAGTCAGAGACAGACCGCGCTGTAATTGGACAGTGGATTGGAACAGTGCTCGCGCTGGGATTGGTGCGTTGGTGTGAGCCGCGCAGGGATTGGAAGGAGTACAGGGTGACGTAGACGCTTCAGGATTGGTGTGTTAGTGTGAGTCGCGCTGTTATTGGACAAAAGATCGTACAGTTGCGGAAGGGACTAGAGAATAGTGGTAAACGCTAAAAAATGTATAACCAAACGGAGGAAAAGAAGAAGAAATCCTTGTTCGGTAAAATTAAAAGATGGTTTGACAAGGATAAGAACATAACTAGAGAAGGTGAATTGTTACCTCCGACAAGAACTCCTGCATCCTTCATGGTTGCGAAATATGGGTATCATACCTGTATATGGTTAGACAATTGGGCTAAGTACACTAAGGAGGATGGTGTTTTAGCGTTCCCGGAACATGGTTCATTTAATTTGGCCGTGTTGAGAAATTTACGGGAGAAAATGATGTGTCTAGAGCCTAGACCAAGGCCGACACAGTTCGAAGCGTTGGTAGAATGGGAAGATGAGGTGCATGAGAGAGAAAAGCAGAGGAGTGGAGGCAATTATAGGTATATTTTTGGGAGAAAATATGATCGTGAAACTCATCATGATCGAATGAGGAGATGGAGAGATGCTAGTATGTCAGAGGGATTATATCCTATGAGAACTGTTGAAGAGACGGAAGAGAGGAAGGGTACAGAAAAGGTGCCTGATGCAGAAGTGAGAAGGTATGGGGCTAATGATTAGGAGGATGAGGTCTTGGATGACATGATTTACAAGAGACCACCTCCATATAGACCAGAACCAGAAGAGAGAATGCCAGTTGCTACTCCCATAAGAGATACTTTGCGAATTGTTAAAACAGAAATTGTGACACCTGATCTGAAAAGTGGTAGCTCTTTCACAGAAAGGGAGAGAGAGAGAGAACCAAATCAGTGATGAGAAAACACGAGAATTAGCTAGAACCACATCTGAGCTGACTGAGAAAATGAGAGAGCTGACGAAAAATCTAGAAGCTGTTACAGTGCCAGTAACCATAGGTCCGGTTGTGCCTATTTTTGATAAGCAAAGAATGGGTGAGAATGGTTTGACAGTTCCCTATGTAGGAAATCGTTTGGTTGGTTCTTGTTCTTTGGAGGAATCAGGAATGAGGATGGGAGAAAATAATTTGAGACAGCTGAGACATGACACATGTAATGGAGGATCAAATGTACAGCCTAATTCAGGATTGAATGCTGGTTGTTTAGGAGGATCAATTTTGGAACCACAGAGGATGGCAGAACAAGTGGGTGCAGTGAAAAAAATCTACAGAAATAACAGCTGAGGATTTGAATGATTGGTTGAAAGTTCTTCAAAAGAAGGATAAAGATTCACAGGCAATTGATGTAGCCAGGTTGCGCATAGAATTGGAGGAGCTTATTGCAGGAACAATTCCTACAGAAATACTAAAAACCATCATGATTGAGAGTTGTTATACATGTGCAAGAGTATCACCTGGAGGGCTAAGAGTACACATGACAGGTTAAAAGCAATAGCGAGTGAACTAGGAGTTGACATGGATAAGGTGAAAGCTTTGCAGAAGTCTTACAGGATGGATTTCTCAGATAAGGATATTGAAAATCTAAATGGTGTTGGCAGAACAGGGCAGATTAAGGAAAGGATTTCCTTATTGCGAAAATGGGGTGATGTGGAAAAGTGGAAGGATAGGTGGTACAAGAAAAGGGAAGATTCAGTGGACAGGACTTATTCAGCTTTCCCTATGAGAGAAAAAGAAAAAACAGTGGATGCTTATCCTATGAGAGAGATTCCTGGAGGAGGATATGTACATGTCCCATGGACTAGACAGGATATTTTGTCATTTACGAATGATTTCCCTCGACTGAGAGAAAAGCCCGTCGAGTGGTATAGGCAGGTAGACAGGTTTGTGAAATTGTCAAAAGTGCTGTGGATTGATTTGAATAGTCTGTTTGATATAATTGTTCCAGCAGACTTGTGGGCAGAGTGTAAAATAGTTGTAGATTGGCCTGCTAAGGAGTACCCAAGAGATCCGAAAACGGGAGCACCAGACCCAGAGGTGATGAAGTATGAGCAGGTTATTGTGTTCCTGAAAAATAAGGTACCCCCTAAAGAGACAGACTGGGTTAAAATAGATCGCACACATCAGGAAGTGAAAGAATCAGTTCATGCTTTTTATGAAAGGCTGATACTGGCTTTTAAACAGTTCAGTGGAGATGAACACCTGGGTGAGAAGGATTTGAGTCATTTTGTATACAGGTTTGTATATGGCTTGAGACCTGAAATAAGTGAAAGAATTTGTGAGCACACAGTTGACTGGCAGAGTAAAAAGATTGATGAAATCTTGAGACATGCAAAGTACTTCAGTGATGAGATTGAGGCAAAACAGAGAAAGCTGAAAGAAAAAGCAATGTGGGCACAGGTGAAAGTTGCAGAAAGACAAGAAGCACAGCTGGTGGAACAAGCAAACAATCCAGGAAATAGGCCCAGATATGGCACAGGAAAGGGAAAGGGGAATCTAGAAGAAGCGAAGAAGAAGTTCCCTTGTCACAACTGTGGACAATTGGGGCATTGGAGATCCGAGTGTACCAATCCACCATTAGTGAGTAATGAGAATAAATCATTGAATCAACAGGTGCAGAACGAGGGGTGTAATCATCAGCAGCAACAGCAGAAGGTTGTCAGACAGCAGAGTCAAGAGCCAAAGCCGCCCTTGCCGCAGAATAGAGGGTCCCAAAAGTATAACCAGGATTCGGGATTCTACAATGATGAGCAGGTAAACAAACCGAGATGTACAAACCCGGTACAGCAGTACTGGCTAAAGAATGAGGGGAGTGAGTCTGAAGGGGACTATTGACGGTGCCGAAGAGAGGAGGACGAGTGCATACTTGGTGCAACTCTAGAAATAGACCAGGCAGGACCATTTGTAGATGGAAAAATAAATGGGGAGAGTGTTACTTTTTTGGTAGACACAGGAGCCACGAGATCAACTGTCAGGTCAGCAGATATAAGAAATCTTCCTCTCTCGGACGAAGCAATCCAAGTGGTTGGTGTAGCAAATACACAGATTAAGACTCGTCTTACCGAACCAGTAAGGGTAAGAATAGGGAAATTTTCAGACATGCACAGATTTGTAGTCTGTGACACTAGTCCAGTGAACTTGTTAGGTAGGGACATTGTGTAAGATGAACTGCACAATTTTTTGTACTCCAGATGGAATAGCCTTTGAGACACCAGATGAGGATGTTTTGTACAGGATGACTCTGGATAATAGAGAGAGTGAGATTGTTGGTACATATGCGGTGTTTAATCCAGATGATTTGCCTCAAGAGTTGAGACACACAGTAAAAACAGCAGTTTGGGATTTTACTGGAGAAGATGTGGGATTGATGAATAATGTAGATCCAGTGAAAATTTCAGTGAAAGAGGGAATTGTTTATCCTAATATCCCACAATACAGATTGACACAAGAAATAATTGAGGGAATAACCCCTATAATTGACAAGATGATTCAACAGGGTGTTTTGAGAGAGTTACTGAGTAGCCCGTGTAATTCATCGATAATGGGGCTAAAGAAACCTAATGGAAAGTTCAGGATTGTACAAGATTTGAGAAAGGTTAACAAGATTGTGGTGGCATGTTGTCCCATTGTGCCAAATCCGTCAGTGATTTTGTATCAGATTCCTCATGATGCTGAGTGGTACACGGTGATTGATTTGTGTCATGCTTTCTTTTCAATTCCATTGCATCATGACAGCCAGCCGATTTTTGCATTTCAGTTTGGACAGCGTATTTTAGCATGGTGTCGTATCCCACAGGGGTATACAGAGAGTCCTTCAATATTCAATCAGTTGTTGAAGAAATCATTGGAGAGTTTGATCATGCCTGAAAGCTCAGTACTAGTGCAGTACATTGATGACCTACTTGTGGCATCGAAGACACGTGAAGCTTGTGAAGTAGATACCATAGCTTTACTGAATCATCTGGCAGATGGAGGGTTAAAGGTATCTCCGGCCAAATTGCAATTTTGCAAGAAAGAGGTGCATTATCTTGGACACAATATTGAAAAGGGTCTGAGAAAGGTGACTGATGACAGGATCAAAATTATCAGAGGAATGAAAGCCCCGATGACCCAGAGAGAAGTGAGGATGTTTCTGGGGATGGTGGGTTATTGTCGTCAGTGGATAAGTAATTTTTCCCTGATAGCAAAGCCACTGATTAAATTGACTAAAAGTGAGGTGAGAGACCCATTGGAACTGAATGCAGAGCAAATGGCAGCATTTGAGGAGTTGAAGAGCAGAATGTGTGAAGCTCCTGCTTTGGGAATGCCAGACTATGAGAAGGAGTTTGAGCTGTATTGCAGTGAGAGAAATGGATGTGCACTTTCAGTGTTAATTCAGAAACATGGACAACTGAGAAGGCCAATTGCGTACTTCTCATCAACACTTGACCCCGTAGCTGTGGGTTTGCCAGGTTGCCTGAAAGCAGTAGCTGCTACATGCAGAAGCTTGGAACAGAGTGAGGGTATAATAATGGGATATCCTGTAAGGTTATTCGTACCTCATGATGTGGCAATTCTTTTGACAAGAAGCAGAACTCAGTATATGTCACATAGTCGGCTGACTAAATATGAGAAAATCATTCTGGGAGCATCAAATGTGACTCTTGAGAGATGTGTGAATGTGAATCCAGCAACTTTGTTTCCAGATGCTGAAAATGTGAATGTGGGAGATTATGTTGATCATGATTGTTTGGATGTGCTTGACTACTGCACAAAACCCAGACCAGACATAAGAGATCTGCCATTGCCTGAGAGTGATCATGTGTTGTTTGTGGATGGATCATGTCTGAGAACAGATGATGGTGTGCTAAGTGCAGCATATGCGGTGTGCAAGGTTTCAGAAGTTATGGAAGCTTCGTCTTTGAAAGGAGTAAGGTCTGCTCAAGTGGCTGAATTGGTGGCATTGACGAAAGCTTGCAAGATTGGGAAGAATCTGAGAGTGACTGTGATGACTGATAGTCAGTATGGATTTGGAGTGGTTCATGATTTTGGCCAACTTTGGCTGCAAAGAGGTTTCTTGACGTCGAGTGGGACTCCTACAAAGAATGCTGAAGTGATTGGGAAGTTGCTTGAGGCGATACAGCTGCCTAAAGAACTAGCAGTTGTAAAATGTGCTGCTCATGGACAAGGAGATGATTTTGTTACTCTTGGTAATCGTTTTGCCAATGACATAGCACAGTATTGTGCAAAGAACAATCATTCGATTAACAGGGGACGAGAAAGGGAGATGTCTTTTTGTTCTGTGATGTTTACTAATGTCCTAGAAACGTGGGATGAAGTGAAACAGTTGCAGGATGAAGCAGGAGATGAGGAAATGAGAGATTGGATCAAGGCAGGTTGTGCCCCTAGAGAAACGGATCATGTTTGGATCTATAGAGATGGAAGACCAGTTATGCCAAATAGCATGTTGTCAACCATGGCAAGAATGTATCATGGCCAGGGACATCTGGGGAGGGACGCAATGATTAGGTCCTTTAAACAAACCTGGTACAATGCAAAGTTCAGGTTAATTGCGGAAAGCATCTGTCAGATGTTTGATTTGTCAGCAGTTCAATACTGGAAAGAAGACAGTGGTAAGCCTAGGAACAATAGGCAGAGAAGGAGGTCCTTTTACCAGAATGCAAATTGATTTCATTGAAATGCCCCAAGTGAATAGATTGAGGTATGTTCTAGTGGTAGTCTGTTTGTTCTCAAGATGGGTAGAAGCCTATCCGACTAGGAGAAATTATGGAATAACAGTGGCAAAGTTACTGTTAAGAGAGTTGATTCCTAGGTACGGGTTCCCAGTGACAATTGAGTCAGACAGAGGTGGACACTTCTACAATGAGCTCATGGGTTTAATTTGTGAAGCATTGAGCATACAGCAGAAGCTACATTGTGCATATAGACCAGAGGCTTCTGGTGTTGTTGAACAGATGAACGGCACAATCAAAAACCGAATTGGTAAGATGTGATTAGCCACTGGAATGAAATGGCCTGATGTCTTGCCTCTAGTGCTAATGACTATTAGGTCTACTCCAGATAGAACAACAGGGTTGAGTCCACATGAAATATTGATGGGACGTGCAATGAGACATGCATTCGTGCCTGTCAACAAGTTGATGACAATAACTGATGACATGATTTTTGATTACTGTAAAGGCCTGGCTGACGCAGTTCGTTCTGTGTTTCACCAGGTTGGATAAGATGCTACAACACTTGAAAAGAAGCAAGCCCATGATCTGAGTCCAGGGGACTGGGTGAGGATAAAAGTGCACAGAAGAAGAAATTGCTTGGTTCCAAGGTGGGGAAGGCCAAGACAAGTTATTCTGACTACGACAACTGCAGTGAAGTGTGCTGGTGTGAAAAACTGGGTTCATGCAAGTCATACTCTGAGGGTTCCGAATCCAAAGGATGGGACTGGTAAGGAGTATTTTGAAGAGTCAGATTCCAGTGAGGATGCAGACACTGAACCAGTGAGAAGAAAAAAGAATCCTGAAAAGGGTGAAGGAGAAAGAGTCAGGTGATTCTTTTTTCTTTCCAAGAGAGGCTTCAAGAGAAACATTGAGAGATTCAGAGGAGAGATCGGATTCTGTAAGAGTGCCTGAAGTTCCAACAACGAGTGGTGAAGAAAGAGGAGAAAGGAGCAATTCCACAGAGACTACTCCTGAGTCAGATGAGGAGGTTGAAAATGTTGAAAATCCACCTGAGATTACTCCTGAAGAAGTAGGGTCAGTAGAAGATAGAGAGGGACAGATTGCGGAAGACCCCCCGAGGAGGTGTAGGGAACATTCCTGATAAGCTAGGTGAAGGGACAAGTAGACAGCAAGAAGATTGCGTGTCGGAGACCCGAGGAGGGACAGAAATAGGGAAATCTCAATCGGTGGAGAAAAAGACTGTGGAGCAAAAGAAAATTGTCCATGGACAAGAGGCAAATGAAACAGAATCAGATGAAAGTGAGAATGAGAAACCAGAGGGTCGAGTTCTGAGAAAGAACTTGGATCGGAGAAAGAAATAATAAAGAAGTGAGACCAAAAAGGGTTGTAAGAGGAGATCTTTGGCCTAACAGGATAAAGAGGCTGAGGTACAGACTGACACGAGCAAGTGCAAGTTCAAGTTCGTCGAAAGCTGAACAGGTGAACGAGGTGTCCAGTCAGAATCAAGCAAAAGGTGAAAAACAAAAAAGGTCTCAAAAGTACCAGAGGAGATCAAGAGAATCAGAAAACCTAACCAGTAGTATAGGTCACCGGAATGGACGTACGTGGCGCTGTCTGAAGGTGAAGAGGCAGAAAGTCAAGGAAATCCAGAAGGGACCGTACGAGAAGTGGTTGAGGAGGAGAAAACGGTCGGAATCCTGAAAGTTATCTTGACTGACATTGGAGAAGAGTCGGATGCTCAGGATGTTGAAGATCTGATACAATTTGATGTTGCTGAAGAAGAAGTGAAAAGTGATGAAAATCCGAATTGAGTGAACAAAAGGAGTCACTTGGAGAAGAGTGAAAAGAAGAAAATCTGAAATTAGCTGCTTGAAATAATCTAGAGTTCTAGAAATTCAGTAGTGGAGTAGTAGAGGCTAAGTTAAAAGACACTGCCAAAGTAGTAAAATGGCTAACACAGAGAATAATCAAAGTAGATGTGCCTTTCTGAAAAGATGGTGTAGAATGTGCTGCTGCTGTACAGGATTATTAATGCTATTATGGGGTGTACTAGCTTTATTAGTTACATTTAGAGTTACAATAGATACTTTTGGAATACATGCTGAGAATGTGACTAACAGAGAAGAGTTCACAAAAGATAGTACCAACTAGAATTAGTAATGTACATATACATAAGGATAGGTCAATTAATGATTTTTCTAGCAATGTTTTTTCAAAGTTGTTGTACGAATACGTAAAGACAATGGAAGTTAGGGATTGCTGCGTTTGTATGCAATTACCTGCATCCGTTTGAGGGTGTGACTTATCATTTACCAGCTACGTATGGAATTTCATGTAGTGTGTTAAGTAGTGTTTTTTTATTTGTTAGGGAAAATAGATTATGAGATGTCTAACAAGGATAAAAATTTTGGGCAATTGCCTATGAATAAGAAGCTGAATCCAGCTAGAGGCTAACATTTTTGGTGAGATTTTTATTGAGACAGAGGAATTAACTTTAGATTACATTTTTAGAAACAATTTAACTTGCAGTTTGAAAGAAGAAGAAAAGGCTTTCCTAGACATGGTAGAGAAAAGGAGAGTGAGCATGCATGAAAAGGCAGGGAAATATAAAATGAGTGAGACAATATGGGATATTGAGATGGGAAGGGAGTTGAGGAATGGGGCCAGTCCAACTTTGGCTTTAGATGCACCACAGAAGGGTAAACTGTGCATTACCAGGAGAAAATCCCAATATGATAGCTATTTTGTTGAGACTAGTGAGTGTCATGATACATACTTTATTGCAACCGGATGGGGTTTTAAAGGTGGAGAAGATCCAGTTTTCCCGGGAGTGTATTATATTTGTGGGAATAAGGCTTATTACAGGTTGCCTGACCATTGGTATGGCACGTGTTATGTTGGCCTGGTCTTTCCGAAGATTTTTCATATAGATAAGATAGAAGATGTAGAGCACATTAATCTACTAACACGTTTTAAGAGAGAAACTTGGTCAGAAATTGTAGGTGATATTTTTGGAGCTTTAATTCCAGCAGTGGGAATTTCATTAAATGCATATGGAATTCGGAAACTGTCAACAGTGGTGGATCGCTTATCGACAAGTACCGCTGGAGGGTTTCTTTTGGTAAATACGGAGATGATTGCCGTACGTGCCATGTCTATGCAAAATCGACTTGCCCTTGATATTCTATTGGCCAAAGAGGGTGGAGTCTGTGGAATGCTGAAAGTTCAACATTGTTGCACTTACATTCCTGACGAAAGCAAAGATCTAAAGGTTTATATCAAAAACATTACTGATTTGCATCAAGAATTAGTACCACTGGAAGCTGAAAGTGTGTGGACTAAATTAGCTAATAAGATAGTTGCTGTTAAGAGTTTTATTGCTAAGATAGGTAGTACTATTATTGGTAAAGTACTGTTTCCTTTGACATGCGTGATTGTTGCGTTATTGATACTTAGATTAGGGTGTTTGTGTTGTAAAAACAGGGGAGGGAAAAAGAGAATAATTAGAGAAAATACTGAAAAGAAACAAAATAGGTCAAAGAGAGACCCACAAGAGATAGAATTAGAAGAATTGAGGGAGAGTGTTTATTTGGAGTCAAAGAGGGATGATGAAAGAGAATCTGGTGTGTAGTGTTGAAAAAGACATTTCAATTTCTCCTAAAATGGGGACTAAATTTTTTTTTTTTTTGGGTTGGTTTTTGTGGTGATATACATCACCAAAGGGGGGGGGATTGCTGGAGCCGGGTTTTCTATTGAAAATTTATTGAGATTTAAACTCCAGTTTTATGTTTATATGTCATAATTAAAATTACTGATAATTAATTATTAATTTTAAGGTTTGACTAATCAATATTACTAATGAAAGAAATTACACGCGGGAATGCATTTATGTTGCTTTATTAACACGTGAACTAAGTTGGTGAGCGAATTAATTAGATGTGTGGTTAATGTGCTATTTTGTTATTTGTTTAAGTGCAAACGCTTTAAAAATAACGTGCTTTAATGCTTCTTTATGTCGCAGAAGGCTAGATAAGTGGGTATTAACACTGTATTATCATTACAATGTATTAACGTTGTTTTGTATTTCTTTTAATTAAGATGGTCCGTTTTGGCCTAATCCAAGATGGCCGCTCTTACAGCCTGCACTCGAGTGATTGAAATTTGACAAGAGGCCTCGCTGAACATGGTTGGAAGTCACCTGACCACAGCCTCTGTCTGTATTAAAAGTTTCCGGAGGACAGCAGCTCCAGGCTCGCTGCCAATTGCCCTTGGAAAAGAATAAGGCCACAATGAACTCTGATAAACTTGCGGTGGCTTCACTATGGTTCCGAGGAAGAGCATTCATGGATGTATCATTTGTATCATTTTCTAGCTTGAGCTTCCTTCTTCCGTGTTTTTATTTTTGTGATTTTTGTGAGCGGAGGTTTTTCTAAATGTTGCAAATCAACATCCTTTCCTGCTCGCTCTGCTCAGCGGCTCAACGGACGTTTAGAGTGTTTGTTACTTTCAGATTGTTATTTTTCCTATAAATATTACTAGACTAGAAAGGGTCTGTTGCGATTGAGGCCACTTCTTCCTGAACCTATGCTCGAGAGGATCGATGCTGATTGAGAGGACGGCAACTCGGGAGACTTTACTGAGAGACCTGTCCTGACCCCTTTAGCTAGAATAGGTAACTATGAGAATAATGATTCCGCTATTGATTGACTTTCCTTTTAACTAATTTAGATAAACAATAATTTTGTTTGAATTACAGTGTCGGGTGGTTATTTCTTTGTCATTTATTGAGTTTCAAATGTATTTCCTGTGTTTTAAATCATGACTCAAGACAATTTCTTTAGGTTGCATTGACCTCGCCTTAGATGCAGATTGTTTAGGATTTCTCTCGTATATTTAATGCGGATAGAGTAATAGAATGAATGTTAGTGTAATGGGCCCTAGCATATGATGAGTATATGTGCGTGTGACTGTGGATTTACTCTGTCCATGGAAGTAGGGAGAAATTATATGCGCCGATCTGCAGCAACACCATCCAAGACCAGATTCTACGCCTATGGAGCAGACACTCCTCTCCCGCTGAAAGGGAAGATCACAGTTCCCATCAAGGCAGACGGCCTGGAGGTAACAACAACCATCCACGTCATCAACCGGGAAGCGGACACGTTACTGAGCAGCCACACTGCGGAAGATCTCGGACTTATTTCGTTCGCAAGGAGAATCCAGTCTCACCAAGTAGAAGAGCTACTTAGTCAGTTCCCGGAGTTGTTTCAAGGGCTCGGACGCATCAGATGTGACCCTGTAAAATTACACATCGACAAAACGGTTGCCACAGTTGCGCTGCGGCACAGAAGAATTCCATTTCACCTGCGGCCGCTAGTGGAAAAAGAATTAGAGGCTCTGGAAAAACAAGGCGTAATCGAAAAAGTGTCGGGACCGACCGACCCCCTGGGTGTCCCCGATGGTCTTCGCGGAAAAGCCAAAACAGCCAGGAGCCATTCGCCTCTGCATCGACATGAGGCTGCCGAACAAAGCTATACGAAGGGAACGTCATATCACGCCGACAATAGATGATATAATCGCAGATGTGAATGGGTCAAAATGGTTCTCAAAAATTGACCTGAACGCAGGATACCACCAGCTTCCGTTGTCCAAAGAAAGTCGCTACATCACCACCTTTAGCACCCATCTAGGTGTACGAAGATACAGAAGACTCAACTTCGGAATATCTTCAGCGGCAGAGGTGTTCCAGAACACAATACGAGAATTGCTGTCAGGTCTACCGGGAGTGCTAAATGTCAGCGATGATATTCTGATACACTCAGCGACAGCCGCGGACCACTACAAACATCTCCGCAACATGCTGAAATGCCTCAGTGAACATGGAGCAACCCTACATAAAGACAAATGGCAGTTCTTTCAGCCGTCCCTGGAGTTCTTTGGGTACGTGTTCAACCAGGAAGGCATCCAAGTAGACCCGAGGAAGTCGCAGGCCATCAAAGACGCGCCTGCACCGACAACACCAACGGAAGTGCGTAGCTTTCTAGGCAGGGTTACGTACTGCGGATGATTCATCCCCAGACTGGCCACCTGGGCGGCACCTGCAAAGTGGCAGTGGGGACCGAAAGAAGGAGGCATTTGAAGGGATAAGGGATGCCCTTCTGGGAGAAGCTACGCTGGCATACTTCGACCCAGCTAAAAGAAAGGAAGTGCTCGTCGACGCAAGCCCAGTAGGGCTCGGCGCAGTACTAGCCCAAGAACACGATCCTGGCTGCTGGGCGGCCCTGTCATTTGTCAGCAAGTCCCTAACACCCACCAAGACAAGATACGCACAAGTTGAGCGAGAAGCGTTGGCCATAAAGTGGGCGTGCAACCACTACCATTTATACCTCAAGGGACAGCAATTCACAGTGGTCACCGACCACCAGCCCCTCGTTCCGCTTTTCAAAGGGACGGCGCCTCACCCACCTCCGCATATCGAGAGATGGGCGGTGCAGCTACAGCCGTAAGAAATGGAAGTGGTATACTGGCCGGGAGCCAAGAATCCGGCAGACTTCTTGTCCAGACACCCCATTCCTGCCAAAGCACAGGACGACACAGAAGACATGGAACACTACGTTCAACTGGTATCTACTGCAGCCAG
Organism: Triturus cristatus; assembly: GCF_964204655.1. NCBI lineage: Eukaryota > Metazoa > Chordata > Amphibia > Caudata > Salamandridae > Triturus > Triturus cristatus. Next base: position 534,087,327 of record NC_140579.1, on the reverse strand, counting down.
TCCCCAGAACATGACCCTGGAAGACGTCAAAGAAGCGGCCACCACTGATGCATAATACACCAGGACTCTGCAAGCGGTCCAAAAAGGATCGTGGGCGAACTACCTGCGGCAAGCCAACTCCTGGAGCCAAGAAGAGCATGAACACCTGACGAAGATGTGGCAGATACGAAGTGAACTCAACGCCACCAGGGACGGGATCCTGCTAAGAGGATCCAGGCTAGTAATAGCGCAGGCCCTGAAACACAGAGCGACTCAACTGGCCCACGGAGGGCATCAAGGAATAACCAAAATGAAGGCATGAATGAGAGAGAAGGTTTGGTTCCCAGAGCTAGACAAGATGGTGGAAGAATATGTCCGGCGCTGTCCGCTGTGCCAAGTGACCAGTGGTCCAGAAAGACCAGCTCCGGTGATCACCGAAGACGCATGCACTGTCCCCTGTACTTGTAGACGCTTTTTCGAAGTACCCCGTAGTAGAGCCAATCGCCTCCACGGCATTTAACCACGTGGGACCCATCCTAGAAAAAGTGTTTGCTATGTTCGGGCTCCCCCACGAGGTCTGCAGTGACAATGGACCACCATTCCATGGTGCTGAGTTTGCCACCTTCCTAAGACAGAGGGGAATACGTCACCGACGAGTGACCTCTCAGTGGCTACAAGCCAATGGCGATGTCGAGCGCTTTATGCACACACTCAAGAGGTTTCGAATAGCAGGAGTCGAGCAAGCAGACCCAGAAAAGAGGCTCCATGAATTCTTGCGGGAATACCGGAGCACACCCCACTGCACCACCCAGAGGAGCCCATGGGCACTGATGCTCCATGGCCCAAGAAGAGATCTACTTCCTACATGCCCGGGGTGGTCACCCTCACCTTTTGAGGCCGAGAACACGCAAGACCGGAGAGCCCGCCGGAACCAACAAGTAAGCCTCCGTCGCGGGGCCACAGCAAGAACACTCTGCACAGGGACAACCGTCCTTCTGAGAGACCGTCGCCCTGGAGGGAAGTTCAAAACGAACTACGAACCGGGGACCTGGACAGTCACCGCAAACCGGGGAACCATGGTAACCGCTCAAAGAGGAGGTAAGGAGGTGTCCCGGAATGTGTCACGGTTCAAAGAAGTTTCGACAGCACACCCTGGGAGGCCCGCTGACCAACAACCGGATGGTACCAACACCTCAGCCCCAGAGACCACAGAGACAGACACCAGGATGCTGTCCGGCTCAGCGCCAGAGAGCGAGGCTCCCAGCACCCCGCGGCTGCCCCCAAAAGGTACAGCCTGAGACCGAACCCTCGCCCGAGTCAGCACCTGAAAGACTTTGCCGGCTGAGGACGTCCGGCCACCGCCCAGGGAGTCCACGCAAGTATTTTACACCTATGGGTGTGAACTATCTGACCTGTTTAAGTTGTTTGTTTGAACTGTTTAAGTTGTTTGGTCCCTTGACCAAGCTGGATAGGGATGTAATAGTTAGTTGTCTAGTGTAACCCGACCGCGGCACTACATCCGCAGGCCAGGCGTGGCCTGCGGGGAATCAATAAAAGGGACAGCCCGGTCAGGGGCAGGTCACTCCCCAAAGTGTCCGCGTGTGGGCTCCCTGATTCTCTGCGCCGTGACCCCAGCACACGCGCGCCACTAACTTCAAGGCCCGAGAGGGGTATGCAACACAATACATCATAAAAGCTTATATTTTAAAAACAACATTTTTGACTTCTTTCACCAGGCAAAGAGCAGAAATCTCGAGATTGCAAATATTAGCCACCTTGTGGTATCTGACCTAAACATGCGTAAAGCTTCACTACGGCGTGTAAAAGATAGTAAACGGCAGGCGAAAATTATCCAGGTTTTCCAAAGGTCAACATAAGAGGGGCAAAAGAAAATAAAGTGATCAAAGGGTCTCGGGTGAAGTATGACAGGTGGGGTACAGTGGTGTTAGATACATTTTGCCAGGTGTTTCTTCTTGAATTTAAGGGGAGAGCTCCATATTTAAATTGGATATACAGAGCTCTTGCCTGGGGGGTTTGATGTCATCCAAAAACATTTCGAAACCAAACAGTCCTTTAATGTTGAAAAAACTAGAGCTTAAAGTGCCATGTGCATTACCTTCAATACTTTGTAAGTCCATATACTCCCAAAACATTTTTTTAAAGGAGGGGAACCAATGATTTTGTTATAGACCCTGGTTCCTCCCAGATACACCCCAACCCTAGTTTTAAAAAACAATCCTTGATCATGTTAAACCACTTATTATGACCTTTTTGTTTTTGCAGAGTCATTAGCTCTTCCAGGGCCTACTTCACCGGGACCTGTGTGTTACTAGTCCATATACTTATCCAAAAGAGGAGAGCCCTAAGAATGACAAAGTGGTTGATAGGTTTAAGAGCAAGATCAAGTCTAAGCGGCAGGAGGGGGGAGTAGGTTTAGGATAGCCCTAATTAATTTAATTTCAGCAAGGGCTAGATCCTTCAGGTTATCCAGCTCCCATAACTCAGCCCCATATAGAGCTGCACCTAGATCTTTGGCCCTATAAAGTTCCAGAATGGGCGAGAGCGGCCGATATGGGGATGCCCAAGTCCTCCGGACTATTGCACAATCAGCATGCTGGAGGTTCAGAGTACTCTTTTCAATGTGTGGTGTCCAGACCAGCCTGTCGCTAATGCGTACTCCCAAATAATCAAATGCCTTGACCTGCTCCAAGATGTGCGTGCCCAGCATTAGTTTACCCTTGTGGGAATTATAGGGGTTAAATGTATTTTGTTTTGGAGCAGTTTATTTCTAGCCCCCTGTCCTTACAGGCTTTGTCAAACTTATTCAAAATATTCTGAATCCCCTTGGGTGCCCTGGCAATGAGTAAAGGATCATCTGCGAAAAGCAGACAGGGCACTACACTGCCTGCTAATTTTGGGGGGGGGGGGGTCGCCACCGCAATTAGACAGCTCTCCAATTAACCCATTAATGTAGAGGGTGAATAATGTTGGGGCAAGGACACAGCCTTGGAGTACACCTTTGCGAACTGGGAAATCTTTTAAGAGACTACCATCAGAGTTCCACCCGACCTTTGCGTAAGAATCATGGTGCAGGTGGATCAAAATATTAAGTATATATGCTGGGAGTCCTAGTTCTCTTAAAGATAGCCAAAGTTGGGTGCGATCTTTAGAATCGAAAGCCGTTTTTAGGTCCACAAACACCTCATACAGGTGGTCTCCTCTAATGGTCACTTCCTTCCATATTAACAGAAGAAATCTAAAAACTTGGTCTGTGGTGCTTGTAGAGGCCCTAATCCTGCCTGCAGATTTGGCAAAACATTATTTTCCTCGATCCAGTTTTGGATCCTGGTTAGAATAATTTTACAGAAATATTTTGGGGAGACATCTATAAGTAAGATAGGCCTGTAGTTTTTGGGAGACCCTTTGTCTCCCTTTTTGTATATAGGGATGATTTCGGCGCCCCTCCAGGTCGCCTGAATTTTACCACCACACAAAATGGCATTAAAAACCACTTGGAGCAGAGGTCTCCATATTATAGGCTCAGCCTTATACATATCTCCCGGGAGCTTATCTAAACCCGGGGCTTTCCCATCCTGTAAGGATTTTATAGCTGAGGTAGTTTCATCCAAGTTAATAGTAGTCTCCTCAGTTAGTGCAAAGTCTGGAGATCTCATTTGTGGGCCTGGATCATGGGCTGCCCATTGACCTGAATATAAATGCTTGAAGTACTCCTCCCACACATGGGGCTGCATATGGAAGTCAGTTTCTGTTTTCAATTTAGGGGACCCTTTTGACAGAAGATGCCAGAACAATTGGCTATTCTTCTGCTTTGATGCATCTACAAGTAAGCGCAAATTTCCTGACTCCCAATTCCTTTTTGCCTTGTGCTAGTTTATACAGCTTCCTGCTGTGTTTAATATCTATAGGAGATTTTGACTTTACCGCCACAATTAGATCATCCATGGCTTTTTTTGCAAACCTTATTGAACCATGGAGCAGTTCTCCGTGCGAGTAGATCTTTATTACACTGTTTACTAAAGCATGGTCTTACTGTGGTGGTCAGTTGCAGGAATATGGTCATGGTGTCATCTATGCTGGTAGCGGTATTACTCAAGTCGGGGAGAATCTGCTCAGAGTATATTTTGGGGAGAACAGTAGGATTAGCCAGTATCAGTGGCAATTTAACTCTTTAGCCAGGGCTGTCCATATAATAGTACTGGGCCAGACAGCATGAGTGCCAGGGCGTTATGGTCGCTATCTTCCCAGATTAGTATGGCATGCTTCTCTATCAGAACGTGTCCGACCGTTGCAGGCTTGGACTCCATAAGTAATAGTGAATGATAAGACCTGTTGCCCCACCCTAGTACATTTCTTGTCTGGTGGAGTCTGCAGCTTTGCAATCCCTCTGGCTTTATCTCCATCTGATATTAGCTCCTGTATGTAATCAACAGGTTCAAAGGTTATATTGAAGTCGCCTGCAACTATAAGTTGGTGGTTCCCCTTAGCTGTATCAAGATAATTGGTTAACGTTGTTATTGCGCCAGATAACTTGTGGGGACTACTGAAACGATTGTGGATGTTAAATAGTCTAACTTGGATATTCCCTTTCAAAGAGGACAGTTCCAGCCCAAATATTTCTTCTGAACCAAGGTCTAAACCCTTTATTTTACAGGCTAGCATATTTTTAACCCAAATTAGAAGACCACCAGCTGGGCGGCCGACTTTAGACTGCTTAGCTTCAATGCCATAAGTAAGTAAACCCCGCCCTATGAACCCGCCTTACCGCCCAAGTTTCCTGTAATAGGCATAGGTGGACGTCATCCATTAGCTTACACCAATCAGGATCAATTAGCCTGGACTTTATTCCTGACACGTTCCAGGATAATATTTTCCAATCCTGGGGTTCTAACAGAGGTTCCTGGGTGAGTCCTATGATGTTTATTTCTCCCTCAGGTCTAGTTGTTGGTAGTGGTGACAATTCTTAATTATTGAGCCGCTTGGGACAATATCATTATTAATATAGATCTCAGGGGATTCTTCCCACTGCGTGGCAGGTGGTTCCTCAAAAGTAATTAGTGGGGTGGTAGCTACTGTAAGTAGTCAGTCTTGGGAATCTAGGTCAGTCTGTAGTTGATATCTATTTCTTAGTTCCAGGAGGGGGGGGGGGGGGTCTCCTGAGGCATAAGGGGCTTCTTTATGGGTGGCTTAGTGATTTGTTAAGTATGACCCCCTCCCCCCCCCCCCCCCCCCCAACAAGCAACTGGCTTGCTAAGATTGGAGATCTACAATTTATAATAATACAATCTCCAGCAAAAGACTTACATAACGGGCCAACTCAGCTTTCCCACCGGAGGAACAAAATATCATGATAGTTGGTATTTGAATAATTTGTGTTCTGTAATAACCAGTGGCAGACTTTATTCTTTAACTGGTTCTGTGATTCTTTTTGATTTTTCTGCAGCGAGGGGACAGTAGTAAGAATTGCCACGTAAGGGCAACACTCGGGGAGAAGATGAAGAGTCGCCTTATCATCTCGATCAGTCCATTTTGGTGTAGCGTTTCAGGGGGTGCTTGTTGATTGCAGCCTGCCATGTTCCCAGTAGAAGTTGCATAAGAGGAACTAGCCCTGGTTATGCTAGGGGGTGAGCTTACATTCCCCAGATGTCTAGTACACGAGGGCCCTGGGTGCCTTTGTGATACTACACTGGTGACAATTCTAAGGGGACCATTGATCGCAGTAAAAGTTAATGGATCAACGTCTATTGCTGAGGACCCTTCACCAGAGTTTGTACTCCCCTGGTGGTCTGCCCCCCCATCCAACACTTTTCTTTTAGCCCCGGATGATATATCAACAACCAAAGTATAAATTGATTCCATAGTTGCCTCCAGTTTATCAAGTCTAGTTAGGATCGGTAAAACGTTTTTGGCAATAGTTTCTTCTATACAGTGCCACAATGATTTGTGGGAATAGTTCCTCAGGGTGGGTAGGCAAAATTGTATTGAGCCGTTTATAGGGGGTGATCTTTGTAGTGTTTCAGCGGGGGCTTCTGAGGTTAGGTCCTGGATCTTTTTCCTGGATGTAGTCCGTGTGCACCGTGGAGGCTCCAGATGTTTTACTTTTTGTTCCTTTTTGCTGCGGTTTCGCGCACTGGGGATGCTAGGGGTGATAAACAATGCTGGGCGGGAGGTGAAACAGGTGGACTTCTGGTAGATACATGATAATTTTGACCAGTGTCACCTATTTGAGCAGTTTGTACATCAGCCACAACTATTGGGTCAGTAATAGGATCAACCGGGCCCCCTCCAACCGACAGGTGACGTTCCGCAACCTGGATCTCCTTATCCAGGCCTTCGCAGCCCCTAGGAGAAAACAATCAAGTGTGGAGTTTGTCAGGGCTTTTGGTGTGACCGCCTTCCCCCCATAGATTTCAATTTCGCCGCCATTCCAATGGAAATAATTTACATGTATAAAGCAGACTTACATGAGCAGGAGGAGCAGAAAAAGTTTGTTCTTGACGCCACGTGTTGGACGACCAGTAGTACAGGCGTGCGGGTTTCCAAAACCAGGAACCAAGAGACCAGGCCCTGCCCCGCCTCCTCCTGCTGCTGACGGGCGCAGATGGGCCTTCTCTTGGCCCCGTCTTCGCCCCGGCACGCCCACGCAGCACTGCGGGAGCCCGTGGCCAAATTTGTAGCGCCTCCTGGCGCTACCCGATGACGATGGCGGATACACGCCGTAAAGGAGCAGAGAGTGACGGAAATGTATACATTTACTTTTGTATTCAGATAACCCAAATTTACTATCACAAAATTAAAGCAGTTATGGCATTGCTTTTTGGTGCCAGACAATCAACTAAAGTTTGGAGAATGGAGGTTCTATGGTGGAAAAACCTGTGAAGTGCACGAACACCCGAAAAAGTATGAATTTGAGGGTATTCACAGATATTTGCAAGGTGCATTTCAACTATGACTATATGAAAATTATCAGATATGACGAGAGTAGCTAAGTGGAAATTTATACATGCCAAAAAATGGTATGGTTTGTAAAGTATAGGGAAATTATTGCCCACTTATAAAGTGGGCTTTTCAGAAAATGCAGAAATGTACAAGTACAACTTTTATATTTATGCATGTGTAAACATTACTATCACAGTTTCCAAGGTGTACATCCAGAATATTTTGTAAATTACAAAGTGTGACATATTGTCCTTTTTAGGTCTCGCCTGGCGTAGCTGCGCGCATGCGCAGTCTCGCTGGCGAGATATAGTGTTAACAGGTATTTTCTGTAAGGGGCATTAAGCCCCGCCCCTCTTTTCCATTGGCTGGCGTCACCGTTTATGCTAAACGGTGGCCAGCCATTGGAAAAGAGGTGTCGGTGATGTATTTGCTTGGCTTTTCATACCATCCCATTTGGACAGACTCGCTTGCTTTGCGTTGGTCGCAAAAGGTTTCTTATCTTTATGGGGCCAAACACATGGCCCCATAAAGACAAGAAACCTTTTGGCAGGCGAGGCCGGCAGGAAAAGTCAAGCAAATACGTCATGACGCACATGGAGTCTCCTCTCTGGCGTCTCCTTTGTAGTGATAGGCGCTTTCACACGCTCCGACCGAGCGCTTGATTTATTAGCTCTTGCAAGCATTCACCGCCGGAGCAGGATTTAATTGGTCCTTTGATCCGTAGGGCATTATTAGGGTGGGAGCTGTTCAGCCCTCCGCCTCACCCTCCTCCTCCTCCTCCTCCTCCTCCTCCTCTGCACCCCAGCACCCCTCCTGCTCCCTGGGCTCAGCCAATGGGAAGCGTGGGTCTTGCAGTCCCCCCTCCTCCTCCCGTTCAGAGAGGAGCCCCCCCACGTCCCAGTCCTACGCTCACACTGTAAACACTGCTCAGGGACTCAAACCCTAGTTGGGCATGTCTGACAGTCAATGGGCACAAGTGGCATTCAGGGGTCGGTGGCAGCAGAGCCCATGGCATCGGCGGCAGCACCGGGCTCAATACCCCGACAGAGCACCGACCTGTCTGATGAGCTCACCTGCACCATCTTCTTGGAGCTCTTCAGAGACCCGGTGATCCTGGGCTGAGGGCACAACTTCTGCCGCGCATGCATTGACCGGGTCTGGGACCACCCTAGCGCCCTCATCTTCTGCCCCAAGTGCCGCAAGGTGTTCCCTGAGCACCGCTGCACCCCCAACCAGGTGCTGAGCCACCTGCTGGAGCGCAGCCTGCTGGGGGATGTCTGGGGGGCAGGGTGGGGCGCGGGACCGATGCCCCGAGCCCAGCGAGACCCTGCGCCTGTTCTGCCGGGACTACGGGCGCCTGGCCTGCCTGGTGTGCAGTGACGCTGCCCAGCACCATGGGCACCGCTTTATGCCCATCCAGGAGGTGGTGAGCGCCTACAAGGTAGGAGAACACAGTAGGTTTTGACCCTATCCCTGCCAAGGAGATGTGCCGAGCTAGCAGGGCACTCAGTGTGCAGTAACACGGCAGTAGCTCGGTGGGTAGCTACAGCTGCTGCTGAGATCCGTCAGATACATACCCCATCGAAATAAAAGTTTATGGGTAAATGCGCGCACCTTCTGCAGAAAGAACCGTATGCAACATATAGGTGACACGTGTGATATCAAGTTTAATATATTAAGGGCTTATCACAAGTGTAGCATCTAAATGCATTTAACCTGAAAGTATGCATCTCTAACGTTTAGCTCAGAAGATTGATGCATCTGGTGCAGGCCTTTATTTGTGCCCCAGCCAAATTGCTCTGGGTGTTTAGTACAGACACACGTGCATTCAGCAGGCCGTATCTTGGATTCCAGACGGTGCAACTCAGTGGGTCCATGCAAGCTACACACATTGAAGAGCAGCGTCAGGTGCGCGGTTTTCGGTAAAAATGATCTTGTTGGCGGGACACCTTATTGGGCAAATACGGCTGCTGAAGTCTGTGTGCAAACTGCGGCCTCGGGATATAATCACAGTAAATTGTATCAATGAGCAAGCTGTCTTGATGCTGTGGTCTGTGTGCAACATACAGGTCACACTTCGTGAGCTCAGTCAATCTATGCGCCTGCTGCAGAGATCTTGCCATTTAATAAAAAAAATAAAAACATGCTTCCTGCACAAGTGTGTGTGAGTGACCAACACGGCCCAGATTCTAATCCCATCAATATAGAGGAGGGGGTTGCTGCACCTGCTGCAGAAATCTGTGTTCAACTTGCAGGTTGCATGGCAAGCAGGTGCGCAATAAATGTCACCTGGCGCCGGTACCCTCCGAAAGAGGGTGAACTGCAGATCCGTACTTGAGCTCAGTACTGGGGGCAGAGGAGGAGGGTATCGCAGGTCTGTACTGGGGCCTTGTTTATACAGTTATATTGCCGTAGAGTGCTGCTATTGAAGTATTTAATAAACAGGACAACCAAAGGCCGTAAGAGAGGCGCTCCAGCTTAAAGTCGGAACAGCTGGAGTGAAGGGGGGATTTAAGAGCGGGGGCAGTGTGGAGGAACAGGTCTCCAGCGATGACGGAGGGAGCTAAGGGGGAAATGAAGGGAGAGATGATGGGAGGGACGAGGGAGATGAAGGGGGAGGTTGGGCAAGCAAGGGGTGGGGGTTGAATGGGTGGGAGTGGAAGGAAGGGAGGAAAATAGCAGAGGCGGGGGAGAGCAGAGGACGAAGGGAATGAGCAAAGGAGTGAGGGAAAGGGGTTACACGAGAAGTGAAAAATCTACGGAAATGAGTGAATAGCAAATGTGATTTTTGAAGAGAGTGACTGAGGCAGAATGGATTTTGCCGAAGCGTCCCTTCCCCTGACAGCAACAGACCTGGGTGTCTCCTCTGTGACCTGCTTCCGGGTTTTATGTTAGAATATTGTTAGAAACCAGGACAGCAGTATCGTGCATATGATAATTAGGATACAATATTTTGGCCACACGATATTTTGGCCAGGATATTCATGTGCCATGCCTTCCGGAGACCGCTGTGGTACCTCGGAGGGTGAAGCCTCGTGTGGTTAACAAGAGGGGCTCCTTCACCACCACCAGTTCCAGACTCTCACAGTGCCCACCACTGACTCCCATGCCAGCCAGTCACTGAGATACCTGCTGCCAGCTTATTGCACTGCACAGCTGCGAAGATGCCTCACATTTCAGACCAATGCCAACTTTCCAGCCTAGTGCTCTCCTCACACCCCGCCAAGCAGTGGCAGTATCTCCCTGTGCCCACTTGTAATAACCGAAGAGGCAGCCCACTACTTAAACAAGCATTTGCAATGCAACAGGTCTCGCATTTACGCGAGTTCGAGCTATTCGCATTGTAAATTACAATGTCTTTTATTTATGTTTTGGTTTTTAAATCAAATAAAAGGCATTGTTATTTGCAATGCTAGTAGCTTAAACTCTCGCAAATGCAAGACCTATTGCATTGCAAATGCTTGTTTAAGTGTTCATCCCAATTGTTTGGACTGAAGCTGATGGTTTTTTGACTTTGTGCACTGCAACACTGCTGTCCAGGCCCAGTGCATGTGTTCTGACCACAAAAACATGCTTATATTAGCGAACATTTAATTGGGCCATTTAACTTTCTTATAAGGTCGATTACATGGTGCAGAGAATACACTTCTGGCATAAAAAGTTAAATGTCGTCTGTGGACTGCAGCACTTTTTGTACCATACACTAGTATGACCAGGAATACATGACTTGAGGCCTACCATTGCCGCCTCATTTGCACAGTTTAAACCTGCAGCCTGACCTTCTCAAATAATCATATCGGCAGAGGAAAACCTTTGTTTTGAACATTTTAATTCACTGCTGTGTAGTCCTTGTAGCCCACGGGTTTGGGTGCATAGCGTTTAAAAAATGGTACATGTAGAAATGTAATGACACCATGTCCCTGCAGGGACCAGCCCCCTAAACCATGTTTCACTGTGGAAGGCTCTGGCTTTCGTATGAGAGAACTACAGTACAGATTACAATATTAATTCATCCATCTCATGTTCTAGGATGCCTAGAAAAATTAAAACATTTTTTTAATATTTTTAAAAACACAATTTAATATTGAAGTTGGAAAGTTACTTTTTTCCCTGAATGAAGCTGTAGAAGCTAATTTACATTAGTGCTCCAGCAGCTTTCCAGCAAATGCTTGACCTTAATGAGACGTGAAAATTGCTCCCAAAGCAGGGTTAAGGGCATGGGCATGTTTTTCTTCCCCACCACCAAAACCAGTTGGGCAAGCCCAGGAACTTAATTAACTTCAAAGTGGCCTGCCCTTTTACAAGTTAATGTGATGGGACACCAGGATAGGACCAGTTGTGGTCTCTTTGGCCTGGCTGACACCAAACCCATTGGGAGGAGCGCCATGCCCCAGGAACAGTTTTGAGTGACCACACAGGAGAGGACTGCTCATTGCCCTGGTTTCACCTCTTGGGGGTCACACAGGCTCTGCACAAGGGGAGAATGCTTTCCCAATTTTGGGTTTTGAGAATAAAGTGCACAGTGGAACTGTTTGCAGTAGGGCAAACAGACACTGCAGCAAAAGTGAGTAGAGTTGCCCAAGGAAACATCTCATTCATCGCCATCACCCACTAACTGCTGCCAAACATAAATGTGGCACCTGAAAACACCAGCCTCAGAACACTCTCTGGACCTATGGAAGAACAGAAGATGTACTGCACCTACTGTTTGAGACCTGTGAGGAGACCTTAAATGCTGGACCTTGCATCCAGGATGAAGAAGTTGACTTCAAAGGTCAGTTGGCTGACCTATTTTGTGGCTATAGGTGTTACAGGGTCACACTAGTAATGCTAGGGCCTAGCGTTAATGCGCAACAAGGAGACACGACCACTCTGCTGTAACAGTCTGGGCCTGAAGGTCACAAGCTCGTTTATTTAAGCTCTCTGGCTACGCCTGGCCAAAGAGTGATACATTGTGTGTTAGCCCTTCTGGGCCAGCATCCGGGTCCCGCCTACATGGTATTTAGATCACTACATCCCTTCCCAAGTTAGTGTTCAAATCAAATCACAAGTCAACACATAAAATCTTTAAGTCTTTGACTGGGATTTGGGTTGAGTCTCAGACTGTATCTCTGCTGGCAGGATCTCTGGCTCACTTGCTGGCATGGAGATGATGATGTAACCACATCACTGTTAGTGTCTGCACCTGCAGTCAGGGATTGGAGGGGATTTGCTGCATTCCGTTCTTTAGCGTGAGGTGATGGGGTGTCCTCAACTGACACCTCCTCGCCGTCAGCAAGTCTGGGAGCACTTGCATCCTGGTCTGGTCTTTGAACTTGTTTGAACCAAAAGACATTTCTGGTGATTACTTCCGTGCCACGTTCTGCTGTAATGGCGATGCCATTCGTCTTCAGGACAGTCCACAGTTCAGGCTCATAAGCTGTTCTGAATTTTCCTCCACTGCAACGGTTTCGGACCAGGACTGATCTCCCAGTAGCAATGATGCGGGACTTGTCTCTTCTCCGACAACTGGCTCACTCATTGTTCGTTGCTTGTCGGGCTGGAGTGCTTGCAGGTTCACATGGTTCTTGGACCCAGTTCTCCGCTACGGGGATCGTGTCTCTCTGGTGTCCCTCTAGCATCAGGGACCAGGGTGACCTCTGGGTTGTGCAGTGCGGGGTGCTGCGGTACTCATGCAGGAAACACTGGAGTGTGGTTTCGGGATCAGACTGTTCTGCCACTGCAATATGCAGGACTTTGTTTAGAGTTTTCATAAAGCATTTGGCTTCCCAGTTGGCCTGCGCCCAATGCGGAGTGATTTGGTGATGATGAACTCCTACTAAGGCAAGCAGATCTCTGAACTCTCCTCCTTGAAACGGGGGTCCGTTGTCTGTCTTGAGTTCATATGGCAAGCCGAATATTGCAAACTTTTTCCTCGAGGACAGGTTGCAGGTGTGCGAATGATGTGGACCCAATTACTTCTACTACTGGATACTTCCAATAACTGTATCAGTACTGCGGTTACTCTTCCATTAGGAAAACTCCCGAAGTCAAAGCTCACTCGCAACCACGAGGCCGCAGCTGGACTTTGTTATCACTGGGGCTGGCGACTCTTGGCTACTTGTGAGCTGGCAGGGTCGGCAGTTCCTTACGAGGGCATCTACTGCTGCATCTAGTCAAGGGAACCATACCTTTTCTCTCATGCGTGACATTCTTATGGCTCCTTGGCGTCCCTCATGAGTGAGGGTGGTTGTTCTTTCCCGGAGACTCGCCGCAATGATGATCCGGGAGCCTCGCAGCACCACTCAGTCTGCTGCAGCGCTTAGTTCATCTCGTACTTTCCAGAGTTTCCCCAGTCGTTCTCTGTCTTGCCCATTCCATCTGTTGGCATCGCGCAGGAAGTCCTCCCACAAGCCTTTCCACAGGAAGTTCATCACTTTGGTAAATACGGGGTCATTGCTGGTTTAGTTCCTGATATCTTCAATAGTGAGTACCCCGGGGGCATGCCCACTGGGTGACCATATCGACATACTTCGGTCTTTAATGCGTGAGCACGGTCTTCCTCTGCCAGGTCTTGTGGGTGTCACAACAGAAAATCTGTAGGATTCTGCACTCCAGGTCAATATAAGAGTTCCATCTGATAATGTTGTAACTGTATTGCCCACCGTTCAATCCTCAGTGGGGGTTATGGCACTTTGCTTTAGAACAAGGGAATTAGTGGCTGCTGGTCGGTCACGACTCGGAACGGGTGACCGCTGATGCACATGTGAAAGTGGTTGCAGGTCCACTTAATCACTAGTGCTTACCTTTCAATTTGGGAGTAGTGTGCTTCTATTTGAGTGAGGGCTTTGCTCGTGAATGCGAGGGGTGCCCACTTGCCTGGTTCTGTTTCTTGAGTTAGGAGCATTCCGAGTCCAAGGGGGCTGGCATCTACAAAGAGCTCTCTCACTCGGGTGGCGTCGAAGTATGCCATTGGGTCTTCCACAGCAGCGCCACTTTGATTTTCTGATATGTTTTGTCTTCTCCTTTGCCCCATATCCATGCTTAGTCTTCCTTGGTGAGGGCTCGCAGTGGCTGAGCTATCGTGGCAAGATTGGGTATAAATGTGACCACAGTACGTGGCTATTCTCAGAAAACTACGAACTTCCGAAGCTGTGGCTTGAGGTGGTGCATGCTGTATGCCATGGGACTTTCATGGGTCAATTCGGATGCTGTCCTGGCTGAAAACATACCCAAAGAATTCGATTGAATTCTGGGAGAATGAGCATTTCACTCTGTGGAGTGTCACCCCGTGATCAGAGAGGCGCTGGAGAGTCGTTCGAAGGCGGCGGTGGTGTTCCTCAATGGTGGATGAATGAATTAAAACGTCATCACTGACGTTCAATACTCCATGGAGGCCTGAGAGAATATCTCAGATAGCATTTTGGAATATTTTGGCTGCTGATGAAATCTCGAACTTTAATCGTTTTTAGCAGCTTAGACCTATTTGTGTCGAAAAGGTTGTAATATAGCGGCTCTCCTCGGCTAACTTCAACTGATGATACACCGAGTTGAGGTCTAAATTGGAGAACCAATGGGACCCATTCAGGTCGGCTACGATGTTGTTAACAGTTGGGGTTATATGCCTTTCTCGTTGATTGCCTGGTTAGGCAGGCGCTTGTCGATGCGCAGTCTTATCTTCCCCGGCTGCTTTGGTTTTTCCACTATCACCATCGGTGAGACCCAGGGTGTCGGTCCAGTGACATTTTCAATCACTCCTTGTTGCTCTAGACTGTGGAGTTCTTGTTCAACCAGTGGCCGTAGGTGAAACGGTATGCGTCTGTGCCACAGTGTGACTGGTTTCACAACCTTGTCTATGTGCAGCTTGACGGGTGGTCTCTTCATGATGCCCAGCCCTTTGAATAACTGTGGGAATAGCTCCATGACATCTGTCTGCTGGGCTTTGACCGCTTGATCAAATGTGACGAGGCCCAAGTCTTTGGCCGTGTGGCTCCCTACTAGGATGTCAGCTTCTCAGTCCACCACGTGGAACGTTGTTGTAATTACTCGGTGTTAGATCTGGGGGTCTCTAGTTGGCAGGGTAGGTTCCACTGTCCAAGTAGGGACCCTTGCTTCTAGTCAGGGAAAGGGGGATACACTGTTAAGATAACCCCTGCTCACCCTCTAGGTAGCTTGGCCTGAGCAGTCTAGGCTATCAAAGGCAATGTGTAAAGTATTTGTACCAACACTCACAGTAACACAGTGAAAACACCACAGATTTACTCCACACCAGTTTTAGAAAAATAATGTATCTTTACTAAAAACTTCACAAGACCAAATACTACAGACAAACCAACATATAATTCAAAAGGTTACTTTAAAGATAGTTCAAGAGTTTGCAGAAAGTACTCCAGGATGTAAAAGTCAGTGTCCTGCACAATGCGACTCAATGCACAAAATGCGACACTTTCGTGCCCAACAGTACCTGTAGTTGCGATAAGGTTCCCAAAAGCTATAACAAGGACGCTTGCAAAGGCGATGCGATACTCCTGAGATCCTGGGGAGGCTTTGCAGCAGCCCTGCTTCACGCAGCAGAGGTGGATGCGCCGGCTCCGATCTGTAAGGGGAGGATGCGATGACTTTGGCCTTCGTTGCGTAGGTTTCTTAGGGGGAAGCTTCACGCACAGGTTCGATGCGACACTCTTCGATGTGGTGCGATGCGTGGCGCAGCGTTGCCTTCCGGCGCCGCAACTCTCGATGCGCCACGGAACGGGACTCTGCGTCGACGCACCCGATGACTGGAGACTTTTCACGCACTGGCAGTGGTGCGGCTCGCAAACTGGTTCTGCGAAAACCCTCGCAATGGCCGGAATCTTCACGCTTCGGGACGATGCTCGACGCACTCGGCGATGCGGGGACCCTGCGTGCTGCGATGGTGCCGCGATGAAATTTTCCTCGCACTCTCGTCTTGCGACACGCAATCGGATGATGCGTTGGGTACCAGTCACTCTTGTTCACGCTTCTGCTTCCCAGCTCCCAAACACAGCAAAACGACCTCCTGAGGCCCCAAGACTGGGCAAGCACTCCAAGGCAGGTCAGAACTCTCTCAGCAGAGTTCCAGGGGAGCTGGTGGTGAAGTCCTTTTGTTCCTGGGACTTCTTAACAGGGAGCCAGCTCTTCTCAGGCCCTTGGAGATCAGAATCAAAAGAAGGGGACACAGCAAAGTCCTTCCCCTCTCCTTGGCAGCAAAGCAAAACAGCAGCAGGCAGTCTTCTCCTCTTCAGTCCTTTCAGCTTTCTCCTTGGCAGAGGTTCCTTCTTAGTTCCAAAGTGATCTAAAGTTTTAGGTGTCTGGGGTCCTCTTCTTATACCCCTCCAAGTCTTTGTCTCTCTTTGTTCCAGTGGGGGGATTCCCCTGCTCAAACCGGTTCCTGGGTGTGCTCTGCTCTGGAGCACCTGGTTCCTTTCAGAGTGAGGGGCAGGGTCGTTAGACGCTCAGCAGGAGGTGGAGCCTTCTTTGTGCCAGCAGAGGCAGAGTCCTCAGCCTGGCCAGCAGGGGGTGGAGCCAGCTTTGTGTTTGGCAGGGACAGCCCTATTCAAACCCAGGGACTACTCCTCCCACCCATCTAAAGCAGATCTCCCTATTCACCCTGCTGCTGACTCATCCAGGCTCCTGGAGCCACCTGGCCCATCACATGACACCCCTCAGCCAACCAGCACACAGGCAGGTTAAACAGGAGAATAGCTACTTTCTAAAAAGTGCTATTCTCACACAGTGAATTTAAAAACCATCTTGCTAAAAATATGTATAATTAAATTCTGAACACAGAGATACCAAACTTGGATTTTCTATCTTGCCCTTATGGGAAGATAGGCATGTAAACAGCCTTCCCTATTCTATCCTATGGGCAAGATAGCCTCTCAGCAGTGAAAAACGAAAATGGCTGTAATTCACTACCAGGGCATGTTACACACCTCAGTACATGCCCTACCTTTCAGATACACTGCACCCAGCTCAGGGGGGTACCTAGGGCCACCATAGGGATGCCTTACATGTACAGAAAGGGAAGGATAAGGCCTGGTCAGTGGGTGCACTGGCCAGGTCGACATGGCAGTCCTGGACTGCACATAGGCACTGCAAGCAGGCCTAAGACATCATTTTAGCGCTACTCCGGTGGGTGGCACAATCAGTGCTGCAGCCCACTAGTAGCATTTGAATCACCAGCCCTGGCACACGCAGTGCACTTTACTAGGGGCTAACAGGTGAAACAAATATACCAATCATGGATAACCAATCAATACAACAATTTACCAAGGGAGCACTTGCACTTTGACACTGATCAGCAGTGGCAAAGTGCCCAAAGCATCTAAACCAGCAAAATCGAAATCCAGCATAGCATCAAAAATACAGGAGGTAGAGGCAAAAAGTCAGGGGTAGCCACGCCAAAGATGCCAGGTCTAACACTCGGTCATCTGACTTCACCTGCATGGTCATTTTGCCTTTTAGCGGTAGGGGTGTTTGGCTTCCATAGGTGAGGATCTTGACATTCACGGATGTGCCATTGTTAATCAATGCTGTGACTGGGGACCCAGTAATTTCTATGATGCATGTGAGCTGCGGACGTCTCCTACGCTTCAGGTCACTGACGAATGAGAGGAGATAACATTCACCTTCATCCTCCATGGAGCAGTCTTCCAGGCGAGGTCACTGTCGTGACAGTGTTCTTGTTGTGGTTAGGTTTTTGGGTTCCTCAAGGCACAGTTGCATCACAGCTTTCAATGACGGTCTTCTTCCGTGTGCTCCTCTGTTTCTTGGACCCCCTCTGCACGCGACAGCAAAATAGTTCAGAGTGCCACATTTCGAGTATGATGGTCCTTGGACAGGGCATTCTTTCTGGGGTGTTCCTCTCGCCCACAGTACCCACAGCGCGACCCTCGTGTGCTCTTTGCTGGCCATCGTCCTCGGTTCAGCAAGCAGACTGCATCAGCACGTTCTGTCTTGATAGTTGCAGGTTTGTCTGATTGTTGAGTGATGGTTATATCCATCTCCGTCTCCCTTGCATCTAACAAATCCTGTGATCTTACCATGATCAGAATTTCTTTTAGTGAAATTCTGGGTTGTCAGAGGATGAGGTTTGGAGGTTCTTGTTGCGGCACCCTTGTATGACTTGTGTCCTCACCTCCTAGTTTTGATTGTCGGCTGTGCACATGCTGGCTAGTTCCCTTAGCCGTGCATGGAATGTGTCCATCGACTCTCGTTCCCTCTGGAGTGCCCGACATAGTTTGAATCTCTCGTAGTCAGGATTCAACTGAGAATCAAAGTGTGCATTCAGGGCCCTGACTGCCGTGTTGTAATCGTTAGCTGCTCCAGTGTTTGGTAGATGAGCGAATAGTTTATATAGCAGTAGGTACCTTTTGAAGGTACCGTCCATCTCGCACATTGCGGTGAAATAATTGTCTAGGCTGCTAATCCAAACGGTCTGTCTGGGGAACGCAGTGGCTGGATCTATTAATTCACTGAATGGAGGTAGCGCATGGTTTTGGGTGTGTTGCGTGGCAGGTTGGATGGGTTGGTGCCCCGCTTCTTGTGCCAGTTGTAGCTGCTGCTGTGGGGCTGCTTGTGCCGCTGCTTCCGTCATGGTATCTGGTGTACAGATGTCCTCCTGTCGTGTTTGAGCTGGTGACCTTGGGAGAGTTCCTCCTCATTCTCTGTTTTTACGTGTGTCCCCTCTTCCTTACTGCTTGTTTTATTTATTACACCCCCCCTCTTTTGTGTTCAGTACTCTTCAGGGCTTTGGTCTGTGGTGTGGGCCTTTCACGTGGGCCTGGTGTGGGCCTGATGATCAATGAAGTGCCACGTGGTGCAGGGAATGTCCCAACAGTTATTTCTGCACCTACATGCACGAGGCAGGGGGCTGCATTACTAGTCTTGTGGTTCAAAGACGGTGCGCGCACGTGTTGAAGATGCGCGCTGGGTGTGGCTTCTTTAATGTCTTGGCTTGCTCTGGCCGTGGCCTGCTGACTGGGAAGCGTGTGAGCACATTGCTGGGAGAAGGAGCAGGCGGGGCAGTTGTACCTGAGGGGTTGCAGCAGCTGTGACGTCGCACCGCACAGACGCTGGTGTCTTCGTTTGTGTCGCCTGACTCCAGCTGGCAATGGCGGACACAAGGCAGTCTCTGACCTCCGCGGTATGAAAAGTAACTGGCCGAAGAGAGCACTCCTCTGGGCACCCAATTTTGAAGTTTCCATTACGAATCAATGGTTTCAGATGGACCTCATCCAAAAACTATCCAGCTTTGTGGACCTCTTCCTTGACTGATCCTGTAAACTTCATTTCAGAAGTCCCAGGGTAAAACCTCCATCCAGGATGAACCTACTTGGTGGATCCGACCCACGCTCCGTCGCGTTCGACTTGAAATTCTGTGTGGGTTCTTGTCAACCATAACCATAGACTATCATTGGCACTTTATTTTTTCATTTAATGTTTACAAATAATTATCTCGCCCCCTCTTTCCACCTTATTGTATTTTGGTTGTTTTGGTGTGATTTTGTTTCGTGCATTTTATTCTATCTTCATGAAAAAAAAAGTTCAGTACTTCTAAATGCTTTACACATTTTCTTAAAGTTAAGACTTGCTGCTCTGTGCCATTGCTACCAGGGGTTGAGCTAAGATTGAAATTATTTAACCCTTTGACTAAACCTACCAGGTTAGTGAACTTATTAGTTCTGGCGGACTACCATCCACACCCCAATTAATAATTCACTTTTTAATAAAAATGGTTGAAAATGTACTAGAAACACAGGTGTAAGCCTCTGGGGATACATTTGAGACATAGAGCCAAAGTTTCACGTTGTGCCATTTGTGTCTGACCAAGCACAAGTATATTCATGGTTTGGTGCCGCTTCTCTTAGCCAAATGTGTCATCTACTGAATTTAGTTAAGCATAATTGAGCCCTCAACCCCATGACTATTCACAGGATGGAGCACACCACCGTTTCCCTAATTCAATTACCTCATATCTATGAATGCATGTTTGTACACACAGGTCTGTAAGCCGGAAATACCTGTGGATGTCATTGGGCGGTAGTGCACAACATTTCAAATATGTCAGTTCAGTTTCAGCAGAGGGGTGTTGATTTTTAGTATCAATCACTTAAAAACTGTTATTAACTGGCCGCTACTAAGCCCAAAAGAGAGAAATGGAAGAAAAGTGTAAGTAATGAGAGAACAACTGTAAGATAAGGGTACAGGGAGTCCCACCCTGTAGGCATTCACAACGGATGGTTAAAAAGCGATACATTTAAACTCTGACGACTCCACCTTTGAAGATCTGCCGTGCCAGAACTACTTACCTTCAGTGTGTTGAAACCCATGTGACATTTCTCCTCTGTAGGGTGGCTCAAGAAATCTCCTTGGTTTGGAATTGTTAGATCACACTTTATTTTTCTTTAGGAATATTTATTAATGTACTACATATTAAAGGGATAAAGATAGCGTGGGGAACCCCAGGGACATTGTTGAGTGAAACATATTAGATAATTAGTGTTTTTCTCCGCGAACGCAGGAAACGTGGTGCCGTCACATGGTTTTGTGATTAGATTTTTTTCAGTTACTCAAAGTGTCCTCCTCACCCATCTGGAATGTTCTCACTTTTGAAGAACTCATTCCTAGATGACTTAATAACTGTACTGAGTTAGGAGGCCATATGCCCTTAAACAATACCAACTAATGGTTAAATATGCAGTGGGGTAATATTCACTCTTATGCACCAAAGGGCAGGCTTTAGCACTGGTGGCGCCCTGTGCGACAATGTTTGTTGGCGCCCACCCAATGACCACCTCCACCACGGATTCTCCCACTAGCACCCTTTAACAGTGACCAAGTCTCCATAACCACTCTCTCTCAGATGCATCAAATTAGTCATATAGCGCCACTCATACCAGTGTAGGGTGTCAGAGCACTTTGCATCACACACACATTACACAGAGACAATCAATCATACATGTGTAAATCAGTGTATAGGAAATGTTTACATGGGCCAAAGGACTAAAAGTGTAGGAGTCACTTGTCATCCATACTGGTAGGCAGTATAGTTTAAGAGTCCTTGGTGTGGACAAGCACAAACTCGGAGTCGAAAAAGAAAAACAGCATAGTTGGGAGTTAACTGTAATAATAAGAATCGATTTCTAGCCAAATTAACCCTTTATACAACATTCATCGATGTTCTAATGTATACTTTGCAGTGTATATGCAGTTCTATGATGAGTTATTAGCTCAATGTTGAATATTAGGACTTTAAGTTATAAATTGCAAGTAACAAAAGGATGCCTCTTTTAAAAGCAGTAACCTGCTGATCTGTTTACATTATATACACTCTGTAATCTACTTGGTACACGTTCTTTGCAGCAGGCAAATTAACCCTCTGCACTAACTTCACATAAGTCAAAACCTCAACTACACAAAACACTGATCTCTCTCCAGGAAGATAATTAATCACACGAGTTATCTTGGCAGTTTTGTGAGGCCTGGTAATTGCTGGTGGAAAGGAACACCGCAGCAGGCACTTTAAAAGCATAATAAACTTGCAAACACGGCACCCCCAGGAAGCCCGCACCCGGTGGCACCGGTCGCACCGCCCTAGAGCCGGCCCCTGACCTACTGACAACTGCAAAATGCACGTTATAGGTCAAGCACCGCCCAGAGCATATACAACTTTTTTGAAGGAAGCTCTCCCTGCCAGCAGACGGTATTGCAAGAAAAAAAAGGTTACTTTTCGATTCTGCTGATTGTCAGTAAGAAGGAACTCAAACCTTAACAAGCATTGGCATAGCCAATAGGTCTCGCCTTTGGGACCTTATAAGTGCTTAGCCATGCAACTATTGATGTTGTTGCACCAAGGATATTGTGCTGCATAACTAAATACTTATAAGGTCCCAAAAGCGAGACCTATTGGCTATGCCAATGCTTGTTTTCTCTGCTCCCCACCATCCCCGTGTAGCTAACGCTCCCCCACCCGCTTTTGTTTGTTTTATTTTCTTATTAGGTACAGATCCAACTTGGATCAGTAGCTAATAATAAACAAAAAAAAAAGGTGCTAGTTTCATCCACAAGATGACGTAGGCGGCTGTGTCAAACCTTAAAGATACTGTGCAGCGTGGCAAAAATAAAATTGGCAAAGCCAATAATACATCACAATAGCAGGACCTATTTGCTTTGCCAATGCTTTGTTACAACTTAACTCCCAATCAGTCTGCATGTTTTTTTTTTTTTTATCATGCAAAATTGTTTTTTTGTGGAGTAAAAGGCTTTAGATAGGTACATGCTCAATGATTTGACGTTGGAACGTTACAAAAAAACAAATCTAGGATGAAGTAGGAAAACGCATGAAACACGTTTCTAGAAATGTTAAATTTTACAGCCACACTAATGATGATCATTGCTTGCCTTCCTGTTGACAGTTACGTTTTGAAATTCGAGGTGTAGTTGCCTTGCTAAATTTAAATAAATATTCAAGAAGAAACAAAGTTTAAACACATTAACCATTAAACTCTTTACCTCACTCAACCTTTCTAAAGAAAAAGTTAGAATGACTGAACTTTAAAAGACAGCTGGGACGCAAGGGAGACTGGCAAAGGAGGATTGGAGTGAACTGAGCTATGAGTCAAGGCACTGAATATTTCTCACATTGAGACTTGTGCAGGGAAATAGTGGACTAGACCATCTCAGGAAAGGGAAGGGATCAAAGAGTGGATGTGTCAGATCTGTGTTGGTTTTGGAAAAGATTGTCTTTTATTAAAAGTTGAGATATTAAAACATGTTTATGAACTCTCTCTTGCTCAGGAACATACCATTGCAGGCCTTCGGATGTAGACGAGAGACTTTGTACTTTTCAAAAGTTAAAAACAACCATTGGCAATGCCAATAGGTCTGGTTTTAAAAGAATGTTGTATGGTTATGTGTAGCATTACAAGTAAATAGCATGGGAGTGAATACTTGTCTGCCAGCAAAGAACTGTAGAATGCTATTGGTGTAGGTTAAAAGATCAGATAAGAGTTGCACAGTCAAGCCAAACCCAAAAATAGATGTAGATTAAGGACTACCCTCCTCACATCTGTGTTGCTGCCAGAGGAAATACATTATAAATCTTCTAGTTAGCATTACAATATCATGGGTGCTCCTCAACGTTCAAGCTCAGGCAGCTGGATAAATAAAATAATCATGGCTGTGTGGATGGCAAGCACTTTTTTGTCGGAAGCACAGAACTTCTTTCAAATCACAACTTGTACACCTGGCTTCCAACATGTGGGCGGATCCAAAACCCCTCTCTAGGAATGCTCACAACTGTCTGGTTGCTGTACGGCTAAGCCAGGCCATTAAACGGAGTTTTTTTAATAAAAAACAACTTCTTCTTTTCTAATCTGTAGGGTGGATGATAACATGAAAAGCTTCCTAATTGATATAGTGCCTTTGTCAGTGTGAGCTCTTTAGAACTCTGAATAATCTCGTCTGCTCTAAGGAACACTGTTTTTCTCATCTCAGTGCCTATCACCATTGAGAATAAGTGGGCTTCTTTGTTCTGAAAGAGGTACACTACATTGCTTTTATCAAGCTATTGCATTTACGTAAGAATTAAGATAAACAGGCTTCTCGAATATTTGCTGGTGGATAACTGCCTAATTGAAATTCTTATGCAGACAGCGCTTTTATGTACTTTGTAGACTTCATTGTAAGTGAAATGGCCATTAGGAGACACTTCATGCATTAAATTTACGCCGTTCGGCCCATAGAGCAGACCATTGTTTCAAACATATCTTAAAATGCTACATGTTTTTAAAATTGTTAGTCCGTTCAATTTTACAGCACATCAAATTGGAAACATGACACTCAATTTTTTCCACATCAAGAAGACCGCATACTGCTTTAAATTCACTTTTGAACTTTACGTCCGGATAAGAAGTCTAAATCAATTCTTCGAAGATGACTGATTAACAGCTGTGTGAAGAAACTTCAGTAGTGTAGTGGCAGCCCTAAGTGTCCGCTCAGTGGAAGACAAGGCGCCCTGCCTTTCTATGTTTCTTTACCACGCACAGCCTCCCCTGGGAATGGGACAGTCTTGCACATTAGGTGGATGTTTTCTCTAAAACCTGGCAGATTCCACAGAAGGAAACTGATCTCACACCCTACCAGTACCATCGACCCAAATGGAAGAAAATAGGCATTGTAGATGAACCACCTTAGTGGCACTAGCCCTTGTTTATTCCACCCTTATCTTCTTCGCTATACAATTTTGAATAAAGTTAGTATGCGGTAGAGGGAAAGTTACACTGGCCTGTTTACTTTTTTGTAATTGCAAGAAGCACTTCTCAGTCAGCTGGATTGTGCATCGTTTTACACCGCATTCTCTCTCCCCTGCTGGTAATTATCAGATATCAGAGTATTTATTCTTCCAGATATTTCAAGATTTAAAAAGTATCATTTATTTGAATCATGCGTTTTTCCTATGTAATGTCACTCCACTGGATTAGTCATTCAAACTCTAAATCTTTTCTACTGTACCCCTGTGCCTTTTGCACGTCATCCCAGCCGCCATCCACCTTATTAAAGACATTTGTTTCAGAGTTTTCTCCTGGAAGGAGCTCTGGTGCACCTATTTAAGACAAACAATGGTCTTAATACCTCCTTTTCTAAATTGGTCGATGATGTCATCTGTATTTTTAAATATTCCGTTTTTCTCTTCATGGAACCCAGCAGAGTGAAGTTGCTGATGCATCAGTTAGTTTGAAACTGAAGTTCTCCACTCAAGGTTTTCAGCCTGGCCGTGCCAGGTTCCCTATTCTTGACTAGGACTTCAATTCGCCCCCTGTTTTTGGGTAAACTTAAAGTTTGTTCCACATTACTGACTTCCTTAACAGAATAAATTCATCATTTGGAAGTCTGCTGCTGCTTGTTGCACTTACGGACAGAGGGTACGGGGAGAGCGGCTCGCTTGGATTTCCATCTGGCCACCGATGCAAAGAGTTGGGTTGTGCCGACTGCGCAGCCGGCTCCTGGGGTAGCATGACTGCTAGAGCTTGTAATTAGTCTCTGATCTTAGAGGATCCCCTGGTTTTGTAATTCTTTACATACTACGTTGGACTCCTGATGGTTATGTTTATACCAAATGCATAAAACATTTTACCACTTCTAAATTTTCTAATTATCATAAAAATCTAAACAGCGGGGATCATGGCATTAGGATACATAAGCAGTTTATGATTTTGCCTTGGAGAGGGGAAAAAAACCTCTTGCTGTTTTGTACCCTTGAGCAACGCAGCAGTAATAAATGAGCAAGTTCAGAGTACTTTATGATGGATCATTAATGGCGCTGTGCCTGAGCCAACAGCCCTTCTTACACAGCATCTGTCACCACTCGCAGTCATTAGCATCCTTTGAAGTCCCTTTCTAGTAGGGCATTCAGAAAACACAAGTAAAAGCGGGAACATCAGTGTGCCGACTCTTCACCTAGATGCTCGCTCTTGCCCTTGAGGTACCATTCTGATGTCACAAGTGTACCATAAACTTACATGTGCGCCATCCCAGAGTTGTGTAACACAGAGTAAAGGCGTTATAGTGTGCTTTGAGTGCGCTCAAGTTTGTTTCACTCCCTCCTGCATGGATTCGGGCTCGGCGCCATCAATAATCCTTCATAAAGTAGTCTGAAGCTGCTCATTTATGACTGCTGCGTTCCTGAAGGGTAGAGAACCGCAAGGGCTCCATAACTGTCCTGCCCCAGAACTGCCCTCAAGGGGGAATTGAATCTGTATCCTGAGCAGTTGTAGGCTGTGCAGGAAGGAGGCTGCCAAAGAACACCACTCAAGTAGGTGGATCATGGTTGCATCTCTAACAGTGGTTGGCCCCGGGCGGTACTGCTAAAGCCCTAGCGGCATCCATTGTCGGTGTTGTGATGGCTCTACCGCGTACTGTGTACTTTTATCCTTCTAAAAACTCACTTTGCCACCTGCCCTTGGCTGCTAAAAAATGTACCTTGGCAAGTACAATTTTGATTGCCAGGATCTGTGTGATGTACTGGAAGCTTTCCACAAATGTCATGTTAAATAATAAACAAGGCTTCACAGATTCAAGCCCCAGCAGTCCCAGGTCAGTCTCTTAATCTTTTACGGGCGGTAAAAATGAGTACAGGTGAGCGCGTCAATCTGAGTGTTTGTTAATACTTGTTTTGTATAGAAGACTGTTTAAAAAGAATAGTGTGATGCCTGCTTGTTATACTACAATGACCATAATGCTCTGGCTTAGCCTACCCAGCCAAAAGACTGTAGGGAATAAAGTTGTGAAAGATTACCTTAATGACACTTAGCTATGTAGTCCGTTATCTGAAAAAGTCTAGAAGCACAGTAAGAGCTTTTTAAGTCAGGAACTGCGCTTCTAAGTGATTTGCTGGCCTGATGTTGTTCCCCGTTGTGTGTTTTTGGAGTATATGCACCGCACCAAAATTCCTGAGACAGCAGCCTAAGTCCTGATGCACATTGAAGATGGTGTTTGTGCCCGGGACCATCTCTCTGTTCGTTTTTGCAAGAACCCTCCCACGCATAAATTACCAAGACGCAGCTGGAAGTACACCCGTGAGGCATGTTTTTGCTCTGCGCTTAATCAGAAATATATGATGTCTGTCTCTTAGGCGAGTGCCATCAGACAGAAAGAGATCAGAAAACTGTGAGAGTATGCATTTCGATGGAACTCGTTTTATAATCTTTTTTTTCTATGGAACTGTAGATCTTGGGGTTAGGTGAGGCTTTCAGTTTTTCTCTATTGCATGTAAAAACAAGCATTGGCCGCGCGGCCGTGAAAGTAACGGCCGCGCGGCCGTGAAAGCGAAAGTAAGACGGCATGCGAGTGATGCGCGCGCATCAGATCGCGATCGCTAAGACGGGACGGCATGTGAGTGATGCGCGCGCATCAGTGATTGGCGGCTGCGCGCGTGCACGCTCACGTGCACTCAAGCTTTAGGCCACAGGCAGCACTTGAAAATTCCCAGATACAAAATGTCTCTCCGAGCCAGCGCAAGCGCTGGGGCTCAACGAGACCTAAAAAGGAAAGATGTAGCACTTTTAGTGGATGTCTGTTAGTTGAAATAGAAAAAGAATGACACTCAAACAGTGGCGGTTTCCCCATATGGGCGTGGGGGCGTCGCCCCCCTGTTTATTTGCCCCATATTAAATCATGGTTGCTGACTTTACTGTGTTCAATTTTCTTTTAGCTGTAGTGTGTGTCACAGCATCACCCTGGCAAAGTTTTCCTTTTCAGCAAAGTGAGGCGAGGGAGGGAGGGGGGCGGGGACTGGGAGCTTGAGTAACTGACAGGTCAGGTGCCCGGCCTCATTGGAGTGAAGTGGGCATGTCGGCTTGGACGGGTGCCTTGCTCTGCCCAACCAGACATGCGCACTTAATCCCTTGCATATATTCACAACGTACGGAGACTCGAGGATTGCTGCCGCAGCCCCCAAGTCTCCTTTGGAGCGTTGGCAGCGTCTGACCAAGCCAATCCTTGCACTGCTTTAATGCTGTTTCCAAACATTAACAGCAAAGGGGCAGCACTTAGATTGGCTCCCGAGTCGTGGGGGCGGGAATGAGGGCTGAGCTAACGGTCACAATCACAAGCTCGATGCAAACCTGCAGGAGTCCGCAAGTGTTCTTTGCTGTCTCTGACTGACGGTCTAGGCCGGCACCACCAGACTGTGAGTGAATGTTTGCATTTAATAACTTGGTACAGTGGAACCGCCAGCATTGATCAGAGAAGCTGGTCAGGCGGTTTTAAAGTTGGATTCCTTTTCCCCGCTGCTGCGCATTCACTGCCTCAACGTACACGATACTGTGAGCACTGAGCAGACAATACTTGGTGATACTGTACAGGGCCTTTAGTTGTGATGTAGTGTGTACAGAGCTCCTCGTGATACTGTGAGCACACGATGCCTGGAGGCACTATGAGACACACTGTGCCTGGTAATACTGTACAGTGCCTCGAGACACAGTGAGCACGCAGAGCCTGGTGACACTGATGCTGTGAGCAGAAGTACCAGGTGGGACTGTGAGCACACAGTACTTGCTGCTACTGAACCAGGCGTTGTGTTACTATGCGCATTCTGTAGTAGTGATAGTACACAGTGGCTTGTTATACTGCATGTACGGTGCCTCGTGATACTGTAGAGTGCCTTGTGTTAGTGCGAATAGAGTGCCTTGTGATACTGTGAGTCCTCTGTGGCTCGCGATACTACGTGCACGGTGCCTGGTGATACTCTAGAGTGCTTTGGGTTTGTGCGAGTACACAGTACCTCGTGATACTGTGAGTATGCAGTGCCTCCGTGATACTGCAAGCAGGGTGCCTGGTGATGCAATTAATTATCCGGAACGATGGCTCAGCGGGTTAATTGCCAGAGGCATTCTGCAATTTATCTGCTGATCCGAAGCCCCGCTGCCCCTGCCACATGACACCACTTGCCGTTCTTGTTCCCAATTAAAAACAGTAACCGGCATTATAAATATAAAATATTATGAGTTCCTCTGACGCCCTCAGGGGATGTCAGCAACTAGAGTCCGCTTTAAAGTCCCGGATCTATGGACGAGATAAGGGGAGGAGAGTGGGGAGAAACGGATGAGAGGTGGCCAGGATGAAGCCTGAGGAGAGGGAAGGAGGAAGAATGTAGGAAAAGGACAGAGTAAGATGTGAGAAGAAGCAAGAACAAAAGAGGGCAGGAGGAAAGATAGTGACTGCTGATCTTTTGTGACAGACAGCAATAAGAGCTAAGGAAGCGACATCGGTGAGAGGTAAGGAAAGCAACAGAGGAGAGATGGAAGCAACAGCGCTAAGAGGGAATGAAGGCGACAGCGGTGAGAGCGGTGGAAGCGACAGAGGTCAGAGGAAAGGAAGCATCAGCGTCAGAGGGAAGGAAGAGGCAGTGGTGAGAGGAAAAGCGACGGTGGTGAGAGGGAAGGAAGCAACAGCAGTAAGAGGAAAGGGAAGTGACGGTAGTGAGAAGGAAGAGACAGCGGCGAGAGGGAAGGAAGGGCCAACAGTGGAAGGAAGGCGTAGATGCAGGCCCGACTGAATATCACCGGAAAATAATGTTTTTAAATTTATTTTACCCTTTTAAGAAACCTTTAATAACTCACTCTGGTTCAGGCCTGCCTTTGATGAGCTATAAGCAGTATAGCTAATGTTCACTCCAAGCATAGCTATAGCTTTTTTACTCGCTATTGGGGTGACTGGTGAAGTATTCTGAGGACCGGTTGGTCCATAGGCAGGCTCATGGCACCATATCATATATGTTCTTTGCTAGCGTTGTGTCTGTGCTGTACTTGAAAGAAACCTGTATTTTTCCTGAAAACAAGCTGCCTGACCGTTCACCACCTCAGGGGCCCCTGCTCACTCTCTCCCCTCAGATGTGCGCCAGCTACCTCTTTTTCCAGCAGCGATAAATTCGATAATACATATTTTTCTAATAGTACAGAGTGCGCTTAAATGCATAGTTATATCTGTGTCACTGAGGGAATGTTTGTTGAAGTCCTTATTCTAATATAACCGAGAGTGCACTTAAACAGTGAGCCATCACAGATTATTTTAAAGGGCTGACATGTCTGCATCTTTGCATTCTGGGACTTGTAGTTCTTGTAATGCAATCTCCAGAATGCAAAGAAAACTGTACCCTAGTTACTCTGGGATGGATCTGGAAAGCTATTTAATTGGTATGAAAGGTTATCATTCGGCACAGGGACCCAGACTCTCACGAGTACACTTGTGATGCTACATAGGGTAGAAGTCTTTTTTTGCTCAGGTGAAAACACACTGCATTCACTTTTTGCCAGGGAGGTAGATTTAATATTAGATTGAGCTTGACATCCATACTAGTAGTAGCTGATATCTGAGAGCTCTGATTGAGGTTTGCCGCTGACAGACAGGCCGGTGCACTACTTGCCTTGCCATGCCTGCCTGCATCTTTCCAAAGTGTGGCTGAGACCATGTGACGTAATCTGTATGCATCGGTCTCTCTAGATGCATATAGTAATGATACATAGTTCAGCGAAGGACTGAATCTGAGGTGGCTGTTTATGATAAACCTGAGGATGAAATAAGAAAAAAAAAAGATCGGACTGTGATTGTTAGCAGAGCTACTTAGCAGAATGTACTAAATCTCAAATCTGCCACCACATCTGCCAACAGCATGAAATTCAGCTGTTTGTATGGACCCGACTCTGTGATTGCATCCTGCCTGGCCTTTGTCTGCCGGTGGCAAGCCTGGAGACCAACACAGTCAGTACGTACCATGATGTACACCCACAGTGAGCCACTGCAGGAAGCCATTTTATGCTCCCATATATGCCAATAGAGGCACTAGTTGTAGTTTCCTCAATAAAGGGGCTCAGTTAACATTTCGCACTGGCCCACTCATTATCTAATGAATGTGTTCAAATACGTCTGACTGCAGTCGCAACATAGGTGGTGTTAACTTTCCACACACTGTTCAGAAACACATGTACGCCAGCAGCACGCCAAAATAAACAGTTAAGGAGACAGTGCCAGCTTCATTACATGATTTGCATTGTAGGTGCTGCCCTTACACTACAGAATTGATATTGCAGAAGAGGCATGCAGCTGCCTTATAAATCAGTTCACTCAATATCTCAGGCCAGAACACATCGGAGGAGTTTTTCATTCCTGATCACTCATCCTTTGAACAGAGTCACACCAGCAGCACTATGTATTATGCCGCAATTGAGAGCTCTAGAGCTGAGGCTGAAGGCACTGCGAGTTTCTCACAGTGTGTGCCAGTCAGTCAAAAATGTGTTCAGAATACATGCCCATCCAATCCATGGCCTCTCTGCAGAGAGCACAGGGCAGTGGTCATGTACTCCTGTTGTAATTGTGATTCTGTGCCAATGGGCGTGATAGGACCCCCATTAAGGGGGTGCACAGTCTTGAAAATAACAACAAGGCGAAAGTAAATGAAAATGCAGTGCTCGCTGGCTCCTCAAAAGTCATCCCTAACTTTTACGCCTCACCACTTTCAAATGTCACCAGCCACCACTGCTATAAGACACACTATAATTATTAAAGAGGGAAAAACGGTTAAAGGCTGAAAGTCACCTTCATAACATTGTTTTAGTAAGGCATTCTTTGACTGGAGAAAAGGAATGCTTCAGAACATGAAAGAAGAGGTTGTGCAGGCGTCAGAAGGATGTGTTTTTATGTAGGGCCCTGAAGGGCACAGTAGGATCATGGACCCCGTGGAGAGCTGCAAACGTTTAAGTAAAGAGGTAAGGAGGGAGAGCAACAGAAGACAAAGAAAAGTCGCAAAGCATTTCAAGATCCTAAAAGGAGGGAGAAGTGTTACAAGAACCTGAAATGGTGGCGGGAGTACAGGAGTAACATGGTGGAAGTGAAGCTGCTGCACGTCCTGGCTTGAGGGAGCACACTGGAATCTGAAAGGAGAGACTTATGCAAGAGCCCAAAAGAGCGGTGCAGGAATTTGAAGAAAAATATTGAAGATTCCTGCATATGAATAAAATAAGAATCAGAATAGTGAATTTGCATGCACCATGAGATTCGGTGGAGTAAGCTCTGCAGGTCTCTGATGGATGGAAGGGATGTTATGAAATAAAAGACTAGCTGGCTCTGTCACGTGACCACTACTTTTCCATTTATGGGCTTTATTTTGACATACAAGCACAATCTGTGAGTCACAGTCTTTGTTGATTTTAAATGAGACAATTGGACACACCCATCTAACAATGCAAAGTAAAAAGCAAAGACTTGGAATGGAACAGTAGTGTGCCGGTTACACAGAGCCATGGGTTCATCCTACACAGAAACTTATAGAACTCAACAGGTGTGCTTTAGAAGTTTGTACCGCTGCACGAGCGTTTAGGAACTTTAAATCCTGTTGCTGAAGTCTGCAGCGAGGGAGCCTGCAGTATCAGGAACAGAGTAAGTGCTGTGGAAATTAGGAGACAGTGAATTAAGGTGCAGAACTTGTACAACAATGCTGCTTTTTGGGGTGTTTTTAAAAGATGCAGAATTTGGGCCCGTCTGTGCTCTGGTAACACCCCCAATGCATACGTCTTGGATTCAGCATCTGTATTCACGCTACATTTATGCCGCACTTGTTGAGTGCACAGAAAAGGTTAGTGTGTTGCTCTGTGTTTGACTTCTATGTGTCACCTGTACAATATTGAGATTGTAGCCGATCGCACTGTGCTTAAACGTGGCTGTCGAGCATGGGCTGAGTGGGGGCTCATGCTGCCCCGGACCATGCCCGTCTGATAGGGCTTCTCTCTCTCTGCATAGCCTGTTAAACGAGGCCCGACACGGGATGGCAAAAACAGAGGCACTGACTGGCATTCGCTCGCCCCCTTCCTTCACTACCATGGCTAATTCCCTCTCAGCAGTGGGTGGTGATTCCAGAGTCCAGTTTATGGCTCTACCTCCTGCCTCTGCAAGGCTGCCTCGCGGGCTCTGGGGGAGAGGGCATCCAGGCCTGCGGCGGCTGCCGAGGTAGCGATTCAGCTCCGGGGTCCTTTCCTCCCCCAGCAGGCCTTCCCGCCTCCCGTTTCCACTGCGATTGTTGATGATTTTAGGGGTGGGGGGGCCCGACCGCGCTGCTTTCGCAGCAGCAGTTGCGGGGAGGGTCAGCGGGGCCCTCTATGCGCTGCATTGCGGGAGGGGGACTATGCTAGTAGGTAGAGTCTCATCCGTCCTGTCTGCGGTACAGGTGGCCAGCCGGGGTGATGTGGGGGGGGGGGGGGGGGCGGACTCCTGAGGCCTTGTATGAGCGAATGGAGCGGCCATTTTCCTGGCGTGGCATGTATTGCGGGGAACGCATGGGTGCAGGTTGTCTGGGGGAGGCCATAGCTTCCTACTCGGCTTGGGTTGCGTGCCATCCGGGGGGTCGAGTCGCGCTAGCATGCGACTATACCCGTGCACCAAGAGTCAAATCTAGGATGCGGCTTCCCCCCGCGCGCCTTTCCCATCAGACGAGTGTAATATGTAGTAATGTAGTTGTTTAATATGTATATGGCTTTAAGGAATCTTGGGTTGGAATGTTCTGTGTAGTGGTGTTCTTTTCACTGTGGGTTGAGAGGGCATTATTTGATTGCCAGCAGTTGATCCAGGAGTGGATGGTCGTGAGTCCTGCTTTTGAAATAAACATCATTCTACTTTTTACTTCTGATTGGAAATTCTTTATTAAGAACCTACTACAAATATTGGCGACGAGGATGGGATTGATTATGGACTCACCGACATTGAGAAAATAAGACCGCAGGTCAAGGAAAGTGGATTTATATATATATTTTTTTTTTTTTTGTGTAATATGTAGTAATGTAGTTGTTTAATATGTATATGGCTTTAAGGAATCTTGGGTTGGAATGTTCTGTGTAGTGGTGTTCTTTTCACTGTGGGTTGAGAGGGCATTATTTGATTGCCAGCAGTTGATCCAGGAGTGGATGGTCGTGAGTCCTGCTTTTGAAATAAACATCATTCTACTTTTACTTCTGATTGGAAATTCTTTATTAAGAACCTACTACAAATATTGGCGAATAATGGGTCTCATTTCGTCTCTGAGGAATTTACTAATTTTCTCAGTAAACATGATGTCAAGCACATTAGAGTACCAGTGTATAGTCCGGCTTCAAATGGATTGGTGGAAAGGGCGAATAGATTGATTAAAGAAGGGGTTCAAACAGCTGTAGCTAATAAATTGAATGTGGCGGATTATTTGCATTTTAAGGTTTGGAATTATAACATTACTCCACAAAGCACCACTGGAGTTGCACCTTTTGTTTTGTTAAGAGGAAGAAGACCCATTTCTGCAATTAGTCCAACTTGGTTGTTGGACAAATGTGATCGCTTTCACAATATTGACTTACATGTGGTAAGGGAACATGTTAAAGGAAAACAGAATAGTTATAAAAAAAATTATGATAGTAGAATGCATGTGAAAGAAGGGACATTGCAAGTTGGAGATTGGGTTTTAATTAAGAAACCTAAGAAGGTCAGTAAAGGATGTTCTAAATTTTCCGAACCTGTAAAAGTTGTGACAATCTATAAGACAGCTGTCTTACTTCAGGACAGGGGATGGTGGAATAGTAATGCCTTAGTGAAGGTAACGAAGGAACAGGCAAAAATCATTTTACAAAAAAGTGATTTGTGTAAAAGGGGGGAAAGACAGGATTGGTTTGATTTGGATGCTCTAACGCACATTGATAGGAGTGGTGATAACTTTGACAGAGGTGATGTTCAAAATAATGTGGAAAGGGTAGTACCATCATTTAGTACAAGTCCTGGTGGGGGTGGAGACAATTCAATCAGAAGCAGTTCAAGAGTGAGATCTGCTCCCATTCACTCCAGAGATTATGTGTACTATTGATCATGTGTTATTTATGTAAGAGTTTTCTTTTTATTGTTTTATTATGGAAAGGGGGGTGTGTAATATGTAGTAATGTAGTTGTTCAATATGTATATGGCTTTAAGGAATCTTGGGTTGGAATGTTCTGTGTAGTGGTGTTCTTTTCACTGTGGGTTGAGAGGGCATTATTTGATTGCCAGCAGTTGATCCAGGAGTGGATGGTCGTGAGTCCTGCTTTTGAAATAAACATCATTCTACTTTTTACTTCTGATTGGAAATTCTTTATTAAGAACCTACTACAACGAGTCGCGCACAAGATGCTAGCACCCCCATCCCCGCGCGCCACTACCTTGTGTTGAGGCGCGCTCCAGTTCGTCCCCCGCGCTCCATTCCTCTCGTAGTCTCCATCTTGCGGGACAGCCATGCCGACTGGGTCGAACTTGTGGGCAGGCCTACTTTGCTATGCACGCCATGTAGGACTGCCTCCTAGAGTGCTCACGGGTGGGGATCTCTGGGTATTGTAGTCGCGAGGCAGGGAGCCCGAGCTCCATCAAGCTACCCCCATTCTTTGGGTTAACTTGGGCTTGATATGCATGCGGTGCATGCTGGCGACCGCATTTTAGTTTCCCGACCTCTCCGCTTCGCACATCAGGTCTCTCTTCAGGCATGGTGCGCAGCGGAGCGTGTTGGCTGCGTGGTGCATCAACTCCCTTTTACGTTGTGGGGGGCAGCGTTTGTGTTCGAGGGCAATGTTCAGCACCGATCGGAGGCCTGCAGTGTCGCCTTTCGAGCCCCCGGAGCTTATTAGGATTGTGTTTAGTTTCCGTTGTGCACGTTTCCGTTGTGCACGCTTCCTCCCTCATGTTAGCAGATGCGCAGGGTCCGTTTTGGGAAGTTAAGCAGGGTCGGGCCTGGTTAGCACTTGGATGGGAGGCCTACAGTGGTTCTACAGGATGCTCAGCTGGCGGTCCAGAAATCAGAGATAGGACTCCATGCACGCGTCGGGGTCAGACACACCAGCAGTACTGGCCCGAGTAGGCTGTTCTATATTAAGGTCTAGGATAGCCCAAATGGGTGCAAGGGCGGGTATGAGCCCGCTGTGCACAAGAAGTCTGTGCACTGGGATAGCTAAGCTGTGCAGAAGTTAGAGATAGGACTTCATGTACGGGTCCGAGTCACCACCTGGCTCTATTTCCCCATTAGCATGTGTGCCCGTGAGCATGCTGGAAGGGGGAGGGGCAGGGTCGCCCCCACCTGCTGTCCGTTAGGGCGGAGCAAGTGAAGAGCCTGGGCTCGGCAACACCACAAGCGGCTAGGCAGCGGCATGGGTCTCGTCGGCATGGCAGCCCCTCACGTGAGGTTCATGCGTTGGTATTACAGCGTTGGGTGGCAGTGGCCGAATGCTAGCAAATGGGGTTATGGCATGGGGGCAGATTTCTGTGGCAAGCATTTGTCTGTGTCCAATAGTAAGGTAGTAAAGTTGCAGAAGCAGTAATTGGGGTACTGCTTTAGTGCAACGGGGGAGACATGTGCAGGAATTAGGAGCCTGGCCGGACGGCCCAACCTAGTTCATCTGTGGGCCTATATGGCCGCGGTCCAATTCACGTGCGGGCCATCTCCTATTTTACTCGGCGGCTCCTGTAGCATAGTTTCCTCGGCGGGGGCTAGGGCATGTATTGCGACTTTCCTCCCTTCGCGATCTGCTGGGGGAGGGACAACAGACTCCTTTTTTTCTTCCGTAATTAACATGTACAGTAATTAAGAACAATGTCTTTGCTGGCCTGGTTGTTTGCCTCATGTGGTGTGGCTTCTGAAAGAGCAGCCCGGGGGGCGGGCGCCTGGCCCAGTGCAGAGGCTCACAGGCAGGGCGAACCCAGAGACTGAGCGGAGATTCAGTGCTGCATCCTCATGGTAGAGACTGGAAAAGAAATACAAGTGACTAGTTTCTCCTCGTTACATCGGACGCAATTGAAGGTGGCACTGCAGGGATGCCATGTTTCATTATTTGATAGGTTGCAATGTGCTTTGTAGGGTGGGGCCGAAGCCGGTTTTTGACAGCAGCCAGCAGTCTGGGGCTTCTGCCTTGCTCGCGAATATGCTTCGTCTTCCACCTGGATGTGCGGTCCTCGGGGGTAAGAAATGCAGCTTAGACCATTTTGGCCTTTAATGGACAATATTTCATACTACCGCAGCTAGGGAAATGTGTTTGTGGTGTGCTCAACATACCGCCCAAGTAACCATGACTTTATGAAGCTTTTCCTGACAATAGTAGAATTGAAGAGCACTGCTGGTCGTGCAAAATTGAATATTGGAACGTTCAGTGGTCACTTGTATCCTAGCGTCATAGCTCAACACATTATGAAAACGCTGCGTGGTATATGAAAACGCTGCGTGGTATATGATTCGACATAGGTAGAAGTTTATGAGAGGAAAGCTTGTCACGGCTGCCCTCGCCGCTTACCTGGATCTGGCCGGGAGTGCATATGGTCACGTTACAATGAACGTGTGTTCATGGGCATCGCATACAGGCTATGGGGCCACACTTACGGGTAGCAGCACATATCAGGAAACAAGGAACATTACGAATATCCTGGAAGCATATCAGGAGGTTCCTACTCAACCCATGCTTAGTATGCTCTTTGGTATGGACAACAAGTTATATTTTGCACTGGGCGAGCAGTTCTGCCGGTTAAGGGCCACGCTCGGGATACGCAGCTGGCACAGGGGCTGACCAAGGAGAACTCAGCGTTCCCACGGAACATGCCTCCAACTAGTCATGCTCCTAGAACCCCTAGATGTGGTATTTATACAGTGCAGTTCTTACATGTCCACTGTGAGGAAAGCTACTGTCAGTTTATATAATTGGCACTAAGGCTTTAGACCTCTTTTCGTCCCACAAGTCCTCTCAGCATTTCATCCTCCTGGGGAGGACAGGAGTACCACATGTGCATAGTGAAGTATACACTAAGTTGACCCCATAGTCATAGGAAGGGAAAGGTTTAAACAACACCCCTGAAAGGGTTTTACAGTGTGAGGTACATGGATGTTTAGGTCATGTGTTTATCTACAGATCAGTTATTTGTTACAACGACAGCGTAACAGTGACAGCGACATAGCCAATAGTCCTGGCTGGCCACAGCTCCGGGGTGACAGGATGAGTAACCACAGGTAACAAGAGAGGGAGCTCCTAGCGACAGCCCGACATCTCGCACAGCACAACAGCAATTTACGGGCTATATTCATTGGTATGCACGGGCAGGAGGTTGTGTTTGATCTCACAGTCACAGGGTCAGAGCTCGGCAGGTACATGCAGTAATTATCCTACTGTGGTCGATAAATGAGTACCTGTAAGTTGGGTTTCGACACACCTGTAAGCTGGTTTTGTCTGAAATTTTACAGCAAAGGCTTGGTGGGTATGGGTCCTTTTTGTGTGTGATAACAAGGGTCCCCCTGACTTAAATTTCTAAATCAGGGAAAATAACTAAATGTAAATATCACAGTTGGGAAAGTTGAAAATAGTCATGGACCTCAATACTACATGTGATAGACATATGCATGCTACCTCTATCAGTAGTATAAAAAAAACAAATTTAAAAAAAAAACATTCTTTATGAATTTTATGACACTGCAGGATGGTGATCACTAAGGGCTTAGTAGGGGTTATGACCGGATCCACCGGAGCTGTTTCACAGGTGGGGGCGGTGGTCCCTACCTCAGTTCGCATGAGGCTCCCTGTCGGGTCTGTACAACGTTCATCTAAAAGGGCGTGAAATTAACAGCCTTCCTTGTCTCAGCCATACTGTGTGCAGTATGCAAGCGGTCGGTGCATCAGTAGGTTGGGGTGAGCACATCCGTTCCTGGGATTGCGGCTGTGATTCTTGTTGCGACTCTTGGAGTCCTAGTCCTGCTTGCTGTAGGTGGCTGATGAGTGTTGAGTACATAGCTGGATGCGATGGATGAGGAGGCAGAACCTTGCAGCACACTCTGCTAAGCGATGTTCCTGCGAATTGACGGAGGAGAGCCATTATCGCTTGATATATCTGGGCATGTAGGAATGCCAGGCAGGATTCTAGCGAAGGCAGCTAGTGGTACTCATCGGGTATTGGATGTTTGTCTCACTGGCGGGTCGCCATGCATGGGGTCCATGTACCTAGGTCACACATCAGGCAGTGCCAGGTTAACAGGGACGATGAGTACCAGAATAGACAGGAGTGGTTCCCACCACTGTTGATTAGATGGGATGCTGTCATAATTACCTTGTCATTGGATCCCCTTAATCCAACATTCCTATTGTAGGCTGAGGATGCCTGTGGTTGCTGGCAGACCTGCTATTAGTTAAAAAAAACAAAACCCAGGCCCTATGAATTATTCAGTTGTACTCTATTCATAGGTAACTACAGGACGCTCATGGTTCAATACATACTCCTTTGGACAGGACTGCCCCATCTCGTTCTAGGGGAGTAAACATATGGGTAGGCAAACTTGTGCAGAACATTGGTGGTTAGCTCGCACACATGAGGGTTCTGGGAGATTGGGGGCAGGTTAGCATGCATCATCTTGCAACTGCTCTGTCAGAGCCAGCGGACCCCTAGGGTTTCAGCGCGCTCAATTACACGTCATGTTGGAGGTAGGTCCAGGATGAAAGGGTTGTGCTGAGTGAAGCTCAAATCCAAAGCGATTGTGGTAGCTTTCCGAGGGGCACAGCTGGTTGGGCAGTACATTTTTTTAAAAGTACAACCAGGGAGCCCCCTTCCCTTATGTCATTCCTGCTGATTGGTTGTTTCAGCAGAGTTTGGGGGCAGGTTATGTGGCCCAAACTGATAGGTTCGATGTTTGGTCGGGTCAATCGACCGAGTACAACCAATTTTGCTGGGTACATCTGGGGAGGTAGGAAGGCCAGGCAAGAATTCAGCATAATCGCAAAGGCAGGTAGGGTACTTATGGTGTACGTGATGTATTTGTCACTGGCAGGCGGCCAGGCAGGGAGACATTGCACCTAGGTCACTTACATCAGGCAGAGATGCCCAGTGGAAGAATGGGGGACTGCACAGAACAGGATACTGCACTGGTTAGATGCCGGCAAATTGTGGCTGCACTACTGCAGATGGCAAAGTAAACCTACTGATTACAGGCGGGGTATGGTGGTGGTGGTGGTCCAACCTTTTGTTTCCCAGAATCACACCCCGTCTACTTTAGTGGTGCTCGTTATCCCATCACTAGCATCTGCAGCGGCGCCATAATCATATGGATGGGAGGGAGCACCTATCCGGACAACCACAAGAGCACACTTTGCAGTCATAGAAGGGTATATTGATAAATGATTGCATGGTGCCAGTTGCTTCAGTTATGCGCGTTTTCCTTGGCAGCTGTCAGCGAACATATAGAATACAATGTTTGTGTGGTTAGCCTGTCATGCCTTTCAGAGGTGTTTTAGCTCAGGCAGGGCCAAGCTTGGGTTAGACGCCTGTGGTCTGCCCTGGGATTCATGTTAACAGGCAGGTGGAGCGGCAGAATTGAGGGGCCTGGGTCCGACCTCAGTTTCAAGTGCAGATCCTGGTAGGTTCACTTAGTATCCCATCCTCGAGTTCGTTGACACAGGCACCTTTGATTTGAGTGACGATAATGTGTGCTGGCAGGTTGTGAAGTTGCCTTCCAACCAGGGCGACATGGTACATAGGTTTGAGGGGAAACGCAGGATGCAGATCCTGGTAGTTTCACTTTGTACCCCGTCCTTGAGTTCGATGAAACAGGTACCATTGATTGGAGTAACGGTAACAGGCATTTTCTCCCGCCCTCCAGCACTGGCTGGCAGCTTTGCAGGTTGTGGAAGTGGCCTTCCGACGGGGGCGATTTGGTGCATATGATTGGGGGAAACCCCCTGGGAAACAAATTTGGGCTACAAAGTATCTGGAGAACATTTGGCATTCCCAGTATTCAAAAGATAGAGAGGTATTTTATACGTTGGTTCCCCTCTGGGTCACGCTGTCCTGTCTGCTCCCTGGTATACTAGCAGATGTTTGGGAGGGCAAGGCTTCACATTGGGTGGTGTCTGACGGAATGAGATGGACATACTCAGACTAGTGCTAGACTCAGACAATTGAGTGAAAGAGGAAGTAAGGCGGCTTGTCAACTCTTACCTCCTCCCGCATTGGCACTTCCTGGCAGGAGTGGCCTGTCAAAGGTATTTTTCTTCGGCCATACAAAGGTAACATTGGACCAACGCCGATTTAGAGGTTCCAGGTCATATCAGTCATAAATCC
Organism: Triturus cristatus; assembly: GCF_964204655.1. Lineage (NCBI taxonomy): Eukaryota > Metazoa > Chordata > Amphibia > Caudata > Salamandridae > Triturus > Triturus cristatus. The sequence continues at coordinate 534,046,779 of NC_140579.1, read as the reverse complement.
ACAGGGAGTTTAGAAAGGATGGGGGCACCTGTCCTGACTGGGTATGCTGGCCTCCGGTCCTATACGGGCTAAGAATGGTTTTGGCTGGACCTGGGAGCAGCCCGGTAATCAGCATGTTGTAAGTAAAAAGGCCTACCTTGGTGGGGGGCCCTGGTAGTGACGGTGGCCACTGCCAAGGCTGTGGAGGAGTTACAAGGCGATCCAGAGTCTGCAGATACCAAGGGGTACTTCATGCAGCAGCACAGCGTGGTGCTAAGCCAGGATACCCAGGGATGTCTTAGCGTTGTCCCCTGGAAGAACTACGGCGCCCCGTTAGTCCTACGGGCGGTTGTGGGTCTGAGCAACCGGGGGCTGCCATGAACGCTCCGCCCACCTCTTTCGGGGGGGGGGGGGGGGGAGCCTGAGTAAGCAAGTGGACTGGTGGTCCACGGATGGGAGGGGTGGCCCCTCCCAATATTTGGTATGCACCAATTGGCATCGACCACGGTGTAATTTAGGCTTATCAGACGGGCAGGCGGCATAGGTGTTGGCCTGCCCTGGGATCGCCCGTATGATAACGCACCATGTTTGCATATTGGTTATGCTAATAAACCTGCAGCAATATTTCTCCACTTACAAAAGTGTCATGTGGTTTATTGATGTATTGTGTGTTATGTGACTCCATTTGCCGATATTGGCACTATAGGGTATTGCTCCCGGGCAGCTTCCAAGGAGAGAGGGGTACTGTGGGGCCCTGGCGCCGGCCTAGCCGGGAAGAAACAGTGGTAGGCATCGGTGTAGTATACTGTTGCCAGTACAAGGCGTATGAAAGTGGTGGTAGTGTGGTGTTTTGGGCCCTAGGCCCACATGGTGTACAAAATGACCACACAGCCACTCAGCAGTGGGGTACTGGAGTTGGCCCAGGGCACAAATGCACCCAGCCCCTTTTATTAACAGGGTCATCTGACTGGTGACTCCTGTGATGGGTGGGTGTACAGTGTGGGTGGAACAGTAGAACGTGTCCAGCAAGACACTACATCCCTCCCAAACTTTAATGGAAAAGAAACAAACAAAAGTCCAACCTATGAGAAAGACAAACAACAATACACAGCATCAATGAGTCTCTTCAGGCCATCTGCTGGGCGGTGCTGGAGCTCTGGACCACATGGTCAGGATGCTTTTGTCCACCTCGGCGATGTAGTTCAGATCGGCCTGGTCTCATGTGTTGGAGTCTATTTTCAAAGTTCTAATATTTGTGCATCTGGAGCGGTGGTGGAGTCCACTTCGGAGATCTTGCAGGCACTCAGGCTCCGGTGGACGACAAACCTACAGCCATTGTGGATGATCCTGGTGGATGAGGCCTTTCCTTGGAGGCGACGTACTTGCTGATCGTTCCAGCTCCTGACAGCTGAGCAACGTCAGACTTGCCTCTCCTGCCTGGACTCCCCTTTCACAAGAGTTTCCTGGGTGGCCTTCCTGCCGGGCTGCCATGGGACCGTGTGGACTGTTCAGGCTTTGTGTAGGCCGCGCAAAGGCGTAGCTGAGGAACTGCCAACAGGACACAGCCAAGTCGCTCATGTAGCTGCTGAGGGTGGTGTCCCAGTCTAGGTATTCTGGCCATCAGGACTCAGGTTCTATGCCTTCCTCCGATGGTCTTTTGGGTGACCAGTCTTCATCTGTGACCTCCATGCTTCCCGTGCCTGTCTTGGAGCTGCTGTCGACACATCTCTCCTATTTGGATTCCCTCTCACAGGAACACCGTTGAGGCCCTTGCCCCTAGATTGCCACGTGACCATGTGGGCTGTGCAGACCTTTTGTAGGCCGCGCTGAGGGGTCGCTGCAGAACTCCCAACAGTGCCACGTCCAAGCCTCGTGTAACCCAAGGGGGACATTCCAATAGTCGGGTATGCTCTACTTCGGCAGGCTTCAGGTTGACAGGGCACACAGAAGGTTCCTGGGTGGCTACCTCGTTGAACTCAGATTGTCTGGAGTGTTGGGATCCACTCTGGTGGTGCGATGCTCCTTTGACACCCTTGGTGATGATGCACCTGGATGACGAACACAGTAATTTTCCTTTAGTTGGGCAACAGGCAGCGATCTCTTGCCTTGGGTGACCTCGTGGAGGAGGGAGGACTGGAGAGACTTAATTGCCACTTCCAGTTGTCTTCCAGCAGGTGCACTTGCTAGGCGTGGTGCTATCGATGCCCAGCAGCCTGCGACAGGTGAGAGGACGGTCGAACTGTAAAGCGTGGTGCCTGGACGCAGATCGCGCTTGCTAGCGGCTTACAGTTGGTCCTCCCGCGAAGCTGTCTCTAGTGATGTCCCTGCATCCTGGTGGCTGGCTTGAGCTGATGATCACCTTCCCCAGAGCTGGCACGAGTCCTGTGTACTGTGGCTCTTCTCCGTTCCTCCTGGCACGCCTGTGGTGGTTGTCTGCCCTGAGGCATTGTGCCACTGTTCTTTCTTCTGTCTGAGTGGCGTCCTGCCTCTCTCTTTCCTCCTTCGACCAAGTCCTCACTTGGATGTGGCATCCTGCCACATGTCTCATGTTTGCGCCACATGAACATCTCGCTGGTCGCGTTCAGGTCTTGGGACGGTCTTTACTTGCTGCTGACCTATCGCAGGTCTGTCCTGTTAGGACGTGCTTCTCCTTGAGGACCTCTTGCAGGCCCCTTCCCCTCCTCAGGGTTTTTTTTGCGATACTCCTCTGCTCTTCACTCGAGGACGTTGTGCTTGCGCCTCGAGGCACCGCCGTCATGGCGGTTGATCCTGCCTCCGTTCAGGCATGCTTGACGGGGTTGATCACTTCGAGTGACGTGCTCCATGCTTCGGTGCGATGTGGCGTTCAGCCACGTGTTGCGTGTCCTTGGAGCAATGTGGTGCAGTGGCAGCTTGCCACTTGGAGTGTTCAACTCTCCACTTGCCTGTCTTTGGCCTCTGGCGACTCTGGCTTGAGGCAGTGTGAGGGAGGACACTGTGTGCTGTCTTCGGCCCACTGCGAGGCTTCGCTGGCATGGTGGAGATGTAGAGAGCTCCCTTCTGTCTTCCGCAGTGCTTCTCTGTGGAGATATCTCTATCTCCAGGCACCTGACTCTTCTGCGCACCTCTGAATTTGCGCTCTCTTTTATCCTGGCTTGGGTGCCTTCTGCTAGTGCTTTGCAGGTCTGCTCTTCTTTCTTGCGGTATAGCCGTTCACCACCAGGGGTGTGTGTGTGTGTCACAGTTCCCTCGCTTGTGGTTGCGTCTGACAGGCAGTGGGGAAACATAAGCAGCGCACGTTTTCCTTACAGCCTTGGGTGTGTGTGGGTAGCACAGAGATACTTGTATCTGGCTATACAAACTGATTTTGGTAACCAGAGAAAAGATACTACAAGGGCGCACTACTCTTGTCACGGGAATGTACATAGAACAAATGTAAAAAAATTACCGGTGGTCCAATGACAAAAAAGATCGGTTACCAATTCAATCTTGACTTTCCCTTCAACCGAAGGATACTAGTTTAATTAAAGGCTGCCGTGAGCACACTTAAAAGTAAACTTTATAGTCCGTTATATATTGAAAAAGTCCAAAAGGCTCTTAATCCAAGATCACAGTGTTTGTTCATATTTTCCAATTCTCAAAAAGAAGCCTGGTATCGGTCTCTAGACACAGCTAGATGTCAGGTTCTCACATCATAAACATCCAACATAAACAACCAACACGTGTTTCGTCGTGCGGTGTAAAACACACTTGACTTCTTCAGAGCTGCAATCCCAAGAAAAATACAATTACTCTACTGTTCTACATATCTTGAATTATAGGGAAGAAGCTCAAACACCAAGTACAGATAAAAAGACTCATTACCGAGTTGTGACCGAAAACATGTGAAAAAAGATAAGAACATGTCACCGAGGTTGTGAGTATTAGAGAGCAGAGAATACCTTGACCAAATAATCCA